>NW_027509264.1:2205500-2906500 GCF_048541705.1 Temnothorax americanus | reverse complement strand
GGCGGTTTACTCGTATCATTGAAATTTCTCACGCAGACAGTGTCGTGCGGCTTTTTGCGAGATTACGGACGGCGCGGCGGTCTGAATTTAACGGTTCCGCCGCCGTTCCTCACGATCGCGTTTAAAGCGCCGTTATCGCTTTATGCATCCGAGCTTTGTGTTATGCGATATACGCTGGAGAAATAATATTCTTCCTGAAATATATCCGTTTTCACTGACATACATATAGCCAGTCTTGGTAATGCTTGGCTATTGTAAGGTCGGGAAGCTTGTGAATTTAAAATTGTATGTATTATTCCTACGCAGCCAAAAGAGGATGAAGAACATGTTCGATGCGACGGTGACAAAAAACTCTAGCTCACAATCGAATAGTAGATTTAATTCCAGTTCTATTTATATCCAGCTGTTCAAATAACATAATGTGTGATAATATTTGACGTGGAGCCGTTAGTTATCTTTAGTCTACGGAGAAACCCAGTTAAATTATAAAAATGGACGTTTATACATATAACAAGACTAATTTTACGTATACATTTAGTCGATATATTCTCGAGGTGGGTAAATACGTAAATGAAATTATTCCACTATGGGTATGCAGCGGACCTTCCATCTTCCTGCGGCGAATAATTTACACCCTTGTACTATGATACTGTACAATGCTGTTCTAATAGAATTATAACAAAGCATGAATATCAAGATATTGATCTTGGTGGGACCTTAAAAGTGCATTCCTATTTTATATTTATTTATAAAGGTACATATAAGGCTCAAAACATCACGTTCGATATCTCTATCATCTCTATCTCGAAAACGTTTGTACATAGCAAGATAAATAGATGCATCCAGATTCACGGGGATAGTGTCACCGCGAAGAAAACAACCATTATAGAAAACCACCGCGAAGAAAACTACTATCGAGAGGGTGATGAAAACTGCTGCCGGGACGCGTTTTCCTCCTTGCCGGATCTCTTTGCTACGCGCACGCCATTTTATCCGCGTTTACGAGCCGTTTGCGAAATGCTTTTAGGGCCATCATTCGTTTTAGGACCGAGTCCCGCACTCATTTTATGTTTATGTTACTGGCATATGTGAGTCGCGTCACGATTTCCGCGATCCCGCAGGGAGGATTGATCCACACAATCCTTTGGGCTTAACGAACTACGGATTCGAGTTTATCATTGCGGACACACACACTAACACACTACACACACTCATAAACACACACGACTTTGTATCTCGTAATTCGCGTCTGATTAGTGTTACATCATCATTTGTACTCAAACGTATCACAGTCTGACGTTGGCCATATTGAACCCAGAATTGGGATCCATAGAAATATTAGGTGCTATTATATTATTATTAAGAAGGAAGAAGAAGACGATTTCCGCAAAGCGTTTTCGCAAGATAAAGATCGGCAACGTAAAAAAAGTCTTTATCGCTATGTCGCGCGATTTAAAAGGTGCGGCGAGTTGATGGAATTAAACTGAAATATCTAGCTGTTTGAGTGAAAATATCGAGACAGACAGGTATTCGTTTCCTGAGTGGCTCACAGCCTTTTTCTCGTCTCGAATTCGCGAGATCGGACGGTACCATTTCCTGGATTTCCCTATAGAAACGAGAGACGATCGGGTTGACCGTTGTTGCTATGGGAGGGTCAGCTGATCTCCTTGAAGTTTCCCAAGGTAGAAGGTTTTCTAGTCTCCTAAGAGAAAATCTCTCGTTCCTTCCGCCTCGATATAGCAATCCTGTCGGCCCACGTGCTCGATGTTAACTCGACAGATCACTGTCAATTTTTCTTGGAATATTGATTGCCTACTTAAACCTCTAGAATTTAAATGAAGCAGATAACTATTATTCAAACACAGATAACTATTACTCAACATACACACAACTGGATACCGAATAATAATATACTATATCTCAGTAACAAATTGTAAAATATAAGCTATTATAGCGAAACTAAATACGCTTTTTTTTAAAGTTAATAATTATTCAATCATAAAATCGACTACAGATCTTTGCTTCGCCGCGAAAATGACGCAATTGTCACAGTTTTGCAGCCAAGCAGCAATAGCGGCTGGTCTTCGCGTCGACATCTACAAAGATTCAAGGGGATAATTTACAATAATGTAAATTTTAAGGTCACCACGGAAGTTATCGGATGATAAGCGCTTTGTGCCGCGAAATGTGCCCGCGTTCGTTTCCCCTCAGCTGATTACACCTTCGGAACTTCCAAACTTCCGTTTTACCCGATGCCCTACGTACATTCCCGTTGTCTCTCCCCGGGGTTACTTTATCACTCGTAATGATCGTTCCAAATTACTACGCGCGGCCAAACAACGACGGACGCGGCCGAGCGTATCGGCGCAGGGATTAATGAAACCGGCTGCGTTTGTTGGTAGCGTCGTTATTAACTGCCGCGGTGTGTGTCGTTGGTAAATGAGGTACACCCCCGCTACATGGGCCGAGTGATGATAATTAATCGCTAAAACGCGATTAATTTTCATTACAAGTCGCACCGAGGAATAATTAACGCGCCGCAAAAAAATCGGTCGCCCAAATTACGAACTGGAGGATAACAAACATAACCGCGTTCAGCTATTTCTTAGCTAATAATTTGTTGTGTTGGCTAATAAAGTGAAAGTAAAAGAAAAAGAGAAGAGAATGGAAATTATTATTTGTACATATTGCATAAAGATTTCCGCCCCACCATTTTCATGAAAATTAATTATTAACAATAATGCTTGATTATTTCCTGAGCAAATGTTAAGGAAAGTCAACGGTCAGCTAATTTCCCGAAACTCCGTTCTCCAATAATGAGTTGATCAGGGAAATGCTCGGCATAGAAACACTCGGGAAGTCTCTTCATTTACGTAAAGTCACCACGTTAATCGGGGTCAAGCATATCGAGTGAGGTTATCTGGCTTTCTTGTCTTCCTTTTTTCATATTTGAAATGCTAGTGTGCATTTTGTTTCGCTCATTTCCATATAAAATTACTTGACGTTGATCATGATCGATTCTAATCAACGAATTATAATTTGTGAATTGTAATTTACTTTCATAAAATTGACGAACATGACATGTAATAATTACATTTTCAGAATGTAAGTCGCACTCGTGGAACGCAGTTGCCCATAAATACTGATATCTGTAGCCTTGAAAGATTTGTTTACGCATTTTTACGTGTAGCTGGAGTAATAACGTTATTCTTGGTCTCGCGTTATCGGAAGCATTCGCGCGGTCTATAATCCTTTTTACGACGCCCATAATCTACGATATTGCATCCACGCGCTTTTTTTTTTTTTTTTTTTTTTAACTGCGAAGTTACAAAAGGCCGGTATGACGAACGCCGTGGTGGCAATCGCTCGAAACCACCTCGCAGGGAAACATATAACCGCCGGCGAAATATGCGTCCGAGCGTTTTAATTTCCATTCTGCTCGTGTTCGGAATCGTTTTGTCCCGCTGGTGCGCCGACAACGCGATGGCGATGTCGGATCCGAAGAAGACGATATACATCATAACGCATCGGCCCAAGAAGAACAAGACCAAGAAGCATCGTGTTATCATGATCACGGGGAGACCGGTGAAGATAACCGACATTTACTTGAAGCGCTGAGAAGGAGTTCCGAGGATCGGCCGACCATCTCGCACTGAATATCGTCCATGAAAAAACTCATCGAAAATCGTAAATTGAGTGCCGAAGAAATTGAGAAGAATCTTATTGAGCTTTCGAGAAGAGATCTACACGTCTCGTGCACATTGGGACTGTAATAGAATATATATGATAACTCCAGTGACACAATGAAAGATGCGAAAACATAATAAAGTGTTATATAAAATTGTATGGTCAGTTTTTATATATATAGATATAATTTCTGGCTACACAGTGTTATGAAATATATTGCACTGCGTCAAATAATGGCATTAAAAATTTTTTTTTCAATATTTTGGTATCTCGTTTCCAATTTGTGCGAACATATTTGAACGTGGCGGCATATTTCGCTGACGAACATAAAATACCGTCGCTTTTACGGAGTTGGTATAGGATACCTCTCTCTTTGCTCTTTTCAGTGCCTGATACTTTTACTTTTAAACGCTTCTAGTTTCCGGCACAACGATTCTCGAAGAAGGCACCGGCGCGATCGCGGGAGATAGGCCGGTATAAATGTGCATTCGCGCTGGACGGAGGCAACGTCTTACCTTGACCGAACACTTCCGGTTTTCCCCACGCTCCCCGGCTCCCCTGCATTGCGTAAGCAGCTCTCGCGCGATGTATTCGCGCGCGCATTTCTCTCTCGGCTACGCGAATAACCGCGCACGTAAAACGCCTTACCATTTTCGCTCATTAAGCGAAATCGGCGCGCAATTTCGCGCCTAAGAAAGTGAGTCTTCATACGGCGCTAGTGCGATCGTAAAGTATATCTATAGCACACGAACTATTGAGACGGTATTAGACGGTACGTGATAATCTTAATCTTCATCATATAAAATTGATTACACGTGGTTTCGTGGGGCTCGATTTGTATTCATCGTTGGACATTAACGTTCTGATTTGAAAAATCGGTAATAATAACATTTGTGTTTCTCGATTTCCATATTATAATTTTAATATTAATTAATAATAATCTCGAGTAATTCCCTGATCCATTTTACGTCCAGTATAGAATGGTTAAACGGTTTAACCGTTTTAAAAATAAAAAATATATAATTTTTGAAATTAAATTCTATTAGGGTTCTCATTTAGCTAATTAGAGCGCCGGGTAGACGCGATGAATTTGTAAAGTAATTGCTTGTAGAAAAAAACGTTACATGGGAATTGTTTTAACAAAAAAATTTTTTATCATGAATAACACATCAATCGCGGCGTAAAAGACGTGCCAGAATAATAACCGATTCAGATATGACACGTAATTTTCCGTTGTGTTGCACATCAAGACGCACGGTGTATCTATCAGATGGAGTATAAATGGAAAAGATGGAAAGCGTTCAAGACAGACAAATTTGTAGGACGCGTACATACATCCGGCCGGATATTTATTCATTTCCGACGATCTCGGTCCGTCCCTTTTCGTGTTGGTAATTAAATTTGGTCAATCGCTCCAGGCTGTCGAGGTGAAATTCATTATTAATTGACTTGCCTTTGTAATTGTGCCCATCGCAATCGCGGAATGTTTGCCAAATAAGTCGATATCAAACGGCGCGGAGTCCCACCTGCCGGCGTAAAGTACGGTAAAAACGTTCCTTCCTGTTTCCTTGCGCATTCAATTTGTATAAGAATCGAAAATCGATCCGTGTTTTACGAGTCTTTTCGTCGCAAACGTTCAAGTTCTGCTATATGCTATATGCGCTATATGCGTACGTGCACTTCCCGAAATGCATGCTCGTCCTTCTCATAGACATTACACATAAACGATTAGTTAAAATAATTATTCAATTATTTTCGAAAAAGCTTCAAAGATTGTCAACAAAATGTACGAGAAAAATAAATATAAAAATAATCACATCAAAATTTGCTAAAAATTAAGTAAAGTTTAAGTTTAAAAAATTTTTAAGGTAATTTAAATAAAGTAGATTTTCTAAAAATGAAGTTTAAATAAATTTTATGATATGAGTTTAAAAATTCTTGAAGAAATTTAAATAAATTTGCTCTTACATTTGTTTCTCTTGCATATTGATAGATTTTCTTGTGCGCTACACGAAGTTCATTGCTCGCGGGGCTTTTTACGCGAATTTGTTTCAGTGATTATTTCTCGTCCGGACGATCGATCCTCGCGGTAATACGGAAAATACGTCGACACGTGGAATCCGTGGCACGCGGGTGCTGCCAATCCCATCGCACAGGCAGCGTGACTGAAGTTCGGCAATCTTGTGGCGAAGTCGGAACAACCGTGCGTCGCATGCCGACTCGGAATTCGCGATGCCGCGCCGCGCCGCGCCGCGCCGCACCGCTCCGGGCAGAAAGACGCGGCGCGGATCTCTCGGTGGAATTCCGCGAGAGTTTCGAGCGTTTCCCCGAGACGTCATTTATGAATGCCACTCGAAACTTTAATCGTTTCGTCTGCCGTCGCGCAGATTACCGCTGCGAGCGCTCTCGAGGGAAACGTGCGGCGCGACGCAAGATGCTGCAGATGAGGTAGACAAATGTCGTCGCGCTTCAAGTTTTCCCGATCGCGGCGAGGATCACTTCAGAGATCCTCGTAACGGCCGACCGCTGTTGTTTGCCACTTCCGAGTCATGTAATTGAAAATTTTAATACCGAGAAATAACGCGGATAAACAACCTTGCGTCCTACTTTAGTCGTGCAATTAATTTTTACACAGCGATGGTGCTGCGAATCCGGGTATTTGCATGATTCGCCCCCGGAACCAAGCCGCGTGATTCGTGATTTTTGATTACGGATGAGAGGTTCGGGAGCTCATGAATATTCGAGGAAACAGCCGCCGTCTAATCACTGTCGATCGAAAAATAGCATGGTACGGGGTCGAGAGCCGACTGCGAAAACGCCGGGGCACTAATCGTCCCGCGTCTAATCCGATGCTAATATACGACCGTGGAGCGCCGCCAAGAAATCTGCAAGTCGTAGCAACCTATGTTCGAAGCGATCCCTTAGTCGCGTCCTTGAGTCTCGGAACGAGCAAAATCTCTTTGGCTGTTACAGCTGAGAGATCCTGTCCGTAAACTTTGTTTTCTTCGTCCTCCGAGATGCCGGACGTTCGGGAGGGAGCGAAGAAAATGGATGTTCGTAACGATAACGTAAATGCCTTACAATGCTTCGACCTCGGTCCTTGTACCGTCCGTTTACGTGTTTGCTTTGCGTGCAACCGTACCTTGTTAAAGTTTCGTGCGTTCGAGATGGCGGCGCGGAGCTTGACTATAGTTAATTTGTATACCCGAATTGCCCGAATTAATCACATTGCCCGGGATATTCGCCAAGCTAGTCAAAACGGACTAATTGAACCACTATGCACGATCAATCAACGGGAACATAGCATAAAATGAAATAATCTTTTCAGGAAATAAATTTAATAAATTCAATTTTAAATAAATAAAATGGAGCGATTTAAACGATTATGAAAGAAGTAGGAATCAACGAGCATGATTTGAAAAAACAGAGGGGTAAAATGATTACTGAATGATTCTTTAAATGAAGTAAATACGCATTAATAAAAAAAAAAAGTGGAATTTACGAATTTATTCACAATCATAGAGCAGCATTGAGTTGCATTTCATATTGATATCATTAAAAGCTTTAATATATTAATAATCACACGTGATTTTTTGCAAACTCGAAATAATATCCATAAAACTTTTTCTGCTTAAAACTGTGTAATACATCTACAAAGTCTGATTGATTTTTCCCGGAACATCTAGTAGGAACCTTCGGTGACTAGAAAAGGATCGCGCGAAGTTGAATAATATTACGACCTATATATTTTCCGACGGTTTCAAAAAGCGCAAGCATTCTTAAGCCCGTTCTGCAATAAGTCATACGTTGGTATAGGATATCGTTAGTCGTTTATCGTATGTCGGATTTTAATACGACATGACAATCATATTGACAAATTCAATAACTATTTCATCAATATTCATGATGCAAATGAAATAAACGAAGGTTCATTACTTTCATTAGTCGTCGCTCTTTATCATTAATCATAAGCTGTATGGGGGTTAATTATCTTTTGTTGCGATACCAATATCAGATTTATTATAATTTTTTTACGACAAACGACAGCAGAGTCGCATACGTCCAGCATCCGACACCGACGTACGACTTATTGTAAAACGGGCTTTAGCAAATGGGAGTCCTGGAGTCACGTTCTTAGCAGTTCGCGCAGGATGTTCCTTAGAAATTCTTTTCATTACGTGGCTGTATAATACTGCGGTAAATTTTCGCATTGCAAGTTGAAGTTCGTCCAATCGACTTGGAAACCCAACGAAAGCGCAAGGTGAGCAATATCGCTCGGTACGTTTCCCCATCTCCCTATAGTGTGATACATTATATCGTCAAGAGGACACTCAAGAAGCTTGCATTATCGATCAAATATTCCGCGGATGAATTTAGAAGTCAGACATATTTTGCGTAACATATTCTCGCTTATACGCTAAAGTTCGCTCCGTTTTACGGTTATACACAACACGTGTACTATAAAATTTCTCTTCGGCAAAAATCCCCGATGTAAATAGTAAAGCGTGCAAATCTTATATGCACATTGCACTAATGTATACATGCGTCATGATTTTTTCCCCGTAAAACATGAATTGTGTACTGTTGGAGTATATAAATGAAGGAAAATAAGTGAACTAAATATCAGTATACCATTCAGCTCTTGCAGAAAACGTTATGGTGTTGTCGACGTTTGCAGCAGAATTATATAGTCTTTTTCCCCCAAGAAAAGTAAGAGAAAGGCGTACGTATCAATTAACCCTTCTGCCCAAAAATAGATTTAAAAACAAAATACAATTTTTTAAAGAAAATATTAAGAGATGTAAGATGTATGTATATCTATTGATAGTTTATGCGAGATGTGTAGTAATTATATTGCAGCATATTATATTACATGTATTACATGTAACATTATATTATATTATATATTTACATTTTTTATATCATTTATACAATTATACTGTCTATGAAAATAACGAAATTTATCAACAAAATCTTCCTTATCTCGCTGCAGAAAAATTTTGTTTTAATTAAAACTTGATTTGTGTGTGGCCACTAATTTCTAAACCATTTAACATTGAAATTAAAAAATTGTTATTTAATATTTAAAATTAAAAATTAGATATGCAAGAATAAATTATTTGTATTTAAATACGTATACCATACTGAACAATTATAACGAATTTATAATTGCCGAGATCGCAAATGCAAAACTGTATTCTTTTTTTGTTGTGAGAAACAATTAATGTTGTTTATGTAGATTAATTTATTATGAACATTGACTTTTAAACACAAAAACATTTATCACAAAAAGACTGAAAAATTATCAAATTTTGAAAGGGTGTTACTCCTTTAAATCTTTTGTTGGCATTTCTAAACACGAAAAAAAACGTATTATAGATTAACGCTCTCTCTACAAATCTGTGTCAGTTTGAAAAATATGTGCTATATCTAAATATGCTCCTCCTCTATAACGTATTATTCGCACCCACTTATCATCAGTTACGAGAATCGCAAGATCGGAAATATGAAATGTTATAGGTTCGTAACATTGCAAAGAAGAACTACCGTGGAGATCGCGAGCTGCACGACACAATAAACAGTTTATGGAGATCACAAAATATGAATAAAAGCGCAAGTTCTTTCTATCGTAAGAGACGGTTCTTCGATTCGGAATAATCGAATTATTTACCTCGACAGTAAGATAGTATTAATTTCGAAATACTACTGGTTAAGAATATAAATTACTGCGATGCATTTAAAAAGTTCCTTAGATAAACCTCCGTAGGCTTGCCTTGAAAAAAGATTTCTCAACGTAACAGTGAGCTGAGGTTTACCTTTAACGAATCGTTAAGAGACCTACTTTCGCGTAGATCTCTGCGGGAGCCCGAGTTCGGAAGCAATTATAACTGCTGGCTGGCGTAGTTTTTCTTTGTGAAATAGAAATTGTCGAGGTTTCGCTTCTTCTCGGGAGATGATACGATTCTTGAACGGCAAAACGTGCGCGGCACGGCGACAAGGACGACAGATGGAGGTGAGTTTTGGATTACAATGCATTTATTCGTGTATGTAGAATTCCTATATGCTCGACGCGCATATATAGAAGAAGCCTCGTATTTCCGTGCCAGCGGACCGGAGACGCGGACGAAGACGCATGGAATCTATCTCTCGATCTCTTGATCGCGATACGAATTTTACCGAGCGTGAGATACGCGAGTCTTTCCTACGCGCGGGGCTAAGACGAGGAAAAGAAATCTGTTCCGCGTCTGCGACGCGGCCAATAGCTCTCTCTAGGATCTCGACGAGTGCGAGCGCGAATAGAATATGATGCGATCTAGCCTGCACGAGTATATACGCGCCGGGGAACCCTTCCCCTTTAATATAATCGTCATGTCCAAATGCAGCTGCGCAATTCGCACGCAGCATCCTTGTACCGTATATATGCGACGTACATGTGCGTCACTAAAAGGATAGGGAAATGCGCATACATTCTGAAAATATAGACTCGTGAAAGTTGAGCAATTCGCGATGCAATATTTTTTGCGTTCTAAGTGCATGGTGGAAGGTATTGTGAACGTTTCTGAAGACACGTGATACTCGATCTCCACTTTACGGCGGCTGAGAAGGCGCCTCTTGATAATCATACTGTTATACATATATATACCTCGCGTATTCGGAATAAAAGGAAATTGCTTTGAAAATGTTAAACTGTTTGAATATCATGAAAGAAATTGATCTGAGAAGTAGTCTCAGTTACAGGAGAAAACTTTAGACATCTTTGAGATAAAATATTGGCTTTAAATTGGGACATATATGCAAGATCGAAAAACCAACCAAAAACATCTTGCGTCAGATAAGGAAGTAAATTCCACGAGTAAAAATTAGCTTCGAAAAAGTAAAAAAATATATATGAAATATGTAAAAATATTAAAAATATTTATGATTAATATATATATCATCCTTTCTGAAAAACTAAAATGAGGAAGTATCTTCTCTTTCTTTTGGGGACAAGAGGAAACTCGAGGAAGGCGGTTTAAAGTATTTTTGTATTGTACGGACATTCAGGCAGATACAAATCGCCCTTCGTAGACAATTTCACCGAACCAACGTGAAACTTCTTGCTAAAGTGGCTGTGCGTTTAGGTGAGAGTTTACAACGGTATAAGTTTCGAGACGTCCCGTTGTCTTTGCCGTCGTTTAAAAACGACACGTCGGACTGATAGATGTCGGATAAGTAAAGTATATACGTGTCGCTATTTTATCATCGGCCATCTTGTCCGTAATTCAATTTCTTTCCGGGCTCTTTTATATTACTCTTTATCACGCTCGGATGAAGAGATAAAGAATATTCAGCGGCATTAATTGATAGAGGAAAACGATTCCCTCACTCAACGCCTTATCATTTGCATCGGGCTTTTTCTCATCTTTTACGATAAAACGCTCGCGAGTGGCAGGCTGTGAAAGTGGCATAAAACTGGCGACGAGCTCTGAGATCGCACGTCGATTGCAAGATTAAGAGGTTGATTCATGAGTTATGTGCAAAGCTCGTGTCAATTGGCGAACGATCTTTTGCTACATTTTTCACGAAGGACAATTATCCCGCACGTCATGCAACATGGATATAATCGAAACGCGACGCTACGCGCAATGGCAATGGTAGTGGTAAAATTATCCACGAGCATTGGTATACCGAGCATTATGAATCTTGAATGATACCGTAATGTTGGGAGAATTAATTTGATCCCTTAGCTTCGTTCGAGTATTATCAACGGCCGGAGAGGCGGAATATACTCTCTGTGTTTAAATTATTAACGCTCCAATTACTTAGAATATGTAGGATTATTTGTGTAAACGCATTACGCCATTTGCGATATTAATAAACGCGACGCTGGAACCGTGAAATTATCATAAATCCCGCGATTTTGCGTCTTTAAAGGCCCCAACGAGCGTCGCGCAATCCGCCCCGCCAAGCTGTAATTATTCCGGAGATAGGAGATATACAATTATTCTCGAAAACGTTACGTGCTCGTGGCACGAGCGAGCAATACTCGCGGCCGCAGCCTCCTCCCGTCGCCTATATACCGCGTTTCTATTCTACTTTTTCCTCTATCACCCGGACTCCCTTTTATCACGACGGTAGCCACGTACTGGATGATGTAGGTACTCGAAAACTGTCGCACGGGATCCGCGCCTATCGCGTCTGTCGTGTGCGAACGTCGACCTCGGGTTGCCGCGCGAGAGAGTTACATCGTTATATGTTGCGGCCCGCCAGGATATTCCGCCTTTAAAAGCTTAAGGGAGAGAGAGAGAATGTGTAATAGTTGCGAAATCATAAAGTATAAAACTATATCTGTGTTTCCTCTTTTTATTATTCTTTTTCATATATAATCGGTTATATTTTGAACGGATGCTTTTTTTAAACAAGCTTTTTCTGAATTTTAATCATGGTTTGAAAAAGTCAATCTTTTTTTGCAATTTTTATCGCTTGTAATAAAATTATAGTTTGTTTTTTTTTAATGGATTGATAACATCAAATCATAAACCATTCATTTTTGAAGAGATTAAAAACAAAAATTAGTCGAGTATGTAAGTAAAAAGATAATTGACATTTTAGTTATTTTAAACTCTTTTTTAATCGATCGAGAAAATGACGTGAACGATACTCGAAGTGCCTGCATCTCGTATCGAGAAAAATTCGCCGCGATATTTCTCCCGCGTTACGTTTCGCCGCGATTTGTTCACGGCTTCTGGTTCTGACTGGCTGGATGCGTTTCTTGCTCGTGCTTGACATGCAGCTTGCCTGCATCGACGCATTCGCCCGCGTAAGCCGCCACGGAAATCGTAGGTATATCCGCGGATCGATCAGAGTAATCGCCTTTTCCGGAGTTCGACCGGCCGGATCCATGAATGCGGGCCGCGAATTTGTAACAGCGCCCGCCGCGCCGGCACATGATGGACATCTCCCGATGCGAGACGCTACGAAAAACTGCACGTTTGCACTACGTTCCTATCTGCGTCACTTAAGGAACGTAATGTGGATTTGGGTAGAAAAACTGTGGGGCATTATAGATGATCGTGGAAAGGAGAAGAAATGCGATCGTGTATTTATAACGCGTTCTGAATTAGAAAAATCATTCTTTTGATTTCAGTAAATATCAAGACGATTTCAACATGTAAGATGTCCCTGATATCGCATCGAGAGCTCGCATTAGGCCGACGTATATAAGGATGTTCGAATAACATGTGTTTTTTCCCCGAGATTCATCGCTCATTCGCTATTCCCTTTATTTATTCTGCCGGATGAAATATTTTTCTATTTCCGCGCATCTCGGTTCGTGCGTAGGTCGCTACTCCGGGTACAACAGCGCCATAAATTATTGATGAACAATATCTTGAGATCCCGTTCCTTCCGCATTTTCCTGCGACCTTCCGCGAGCGATTCCACGTCGGATCGCGGGAATAAATCCATATCCCTTAAAATTTTCGAGCCGTCGCGATACACGCGCACGTAGAGAAAAGTTACGTTCGCCGACCTCGCGTTTGGAGAAATTCTAAACGGAGTAGTTCTCCGACTGAGCAGGGGGAAACTTTCGCGACTTTGGTCGCGGGAGATTCCCAGAACGGCGACGATTTCAGCCCTCCGACGCCCTGGGCGCGCTCCTTTCTTTTGCTTCTCCCGAATTCGGAGGGAAATTGGGAATCTCATTTGCCCTTCATCCTGCGCTTCGCCGCGCTCGGCATGCTCCCCGAACTTTCGCAAATAAATACGGGTACCACGCACGAGGGCTGAGCCGGGAAATCGGAATGAAAAATACGAGAGCAGAGGTATATCTGACGAAGAGACTTCGATATCGCGTAAAAGCACACAGAGGAAATTAGGGTGATGTTAGCCTTTTTTTTCGAAAAATCCAATTTATTTTAAGTGTTCTATGTCAAGATGTACCTGTAATTAGCAATTATGAGATTTATATTTGGTTCTTGTATACGTTGACATTTAAAAATAGGTATAAAAATATCAAATAAAATATTTCACATTGTCAGGTCTATAGAGAATGTATAAGATGTAGGATCAAAGAATTTGTAAACGGAAGAGAACGCAGGGAAAATTGGCATATATAGACATGTTTACTTGTGCAGAATAGGACTGTGAAGTTTAACGAATCAACAAACGTTTAAACTGTATTTAGAAATGAAGTGAGCGTTCGGTAATAAAATACAGAGATATAGTTGCATGCTCGTGTGCCCGTTCCCACGTACCCCGAAGTAATCCGGGCAGAATTCGGTGTGCTAAGCTGAAGGAGAGGATCTTCTCCTCTCCCACGTCGGTATAAGATAAGAACAGGTATTACGACGTTGTTAGGCCAACAACGCAGACGAGAGAGAACTTTGTAAGACTCTTCTTTTATCAGCGTGTTCCGTTCGGGTCTTCTTCAGTCTTTCTTCCGCGATTTCATTTCTACTTTTAAAAGTTTTCTGTCCCTCTCTCAGGTGTTCTGCCCTTTCGTATCGTTCAAAAGTTCGTCGGTTAATTAACAGTCACGCTTGACGACAGATAAAACAATAACGAACATTTGCGACTCGTATAAAGAAACTTCAATTTTACGCATTTATATTATTCGTGTATTTCAGCGAATGTTACAAATTGTTTTTCTCAACCGCTATTGCGGCGTCCGTTTCAACATTGGATGCGCGCAATGCGTACAACATTCCAAATTTTCTTTGTAAAATATGCCAGGATTATACAGCTACCTGTATGACGAAATAGAAATGGAACGAGATTCGAGGAATGTAGCTGTAGCGAGAACTTTAGCAAAAAGCAGCCTTTTATTCTTTTTAACCGTACCATGAAAATTTATGACCGCGCAATGTTATCATTAAATTATACAGGGAGCGTACAATCCCGCTGTTGGAACATTTATCAAACTTTAGTTTAGCTAACAGCCATCGAGCAATTTCCCTTGTAACTATAAGGAAGCGAATACCGCTTCAAATTTAAATCCACAATAATGGTTCGCGAAGTCAATTCAATGCGGGCGGAGGCTTCGAAGTTGCTCTCCATGAATTTTATTGTCGAGACGATTATATAACTTTGTCATCACCTGCGACATTTATGGATGTACATCGTGGCACGTTAACTCGACCGGCAACGTTAAATTTGTACGACTCTCTCGCCGTGGTGAGCGTCGCGTAAGTGTTTGTTTTCGAAAATCTCGTTAACCGTCGTGAGCGCGATATGACATCGCCTTTATGTTTGTCTTAAGCCTCTTAGAAACCCGCGGAACGTCGACTTAATGATAGGTACCGTGGAGCTGAATTTCATCCCTTGTGCGGAGATTAGCGTATCCCCCGGGCCTGTGCCGTGTCGCACAATACGGACAACTTTGCCGCGGAAACCGACGCTGTCGTTCAACAATTATTCCGTCAATTATTCGATATCATTTATCGCGCGCGCGCTTAATGAATGACGTGAATTTTACGAGCGCTTGAAAGTTGCAGTGCGCAGTGTATGCACGAACGAACTTTGATATTCTTTTGCAGCTTCACTCGTTATCTGACTAACGGATGAGGTAAGACTGCGCCCGCTTCACCGGCGTTGCTTCGCATCGGAATAAAGAGAGGCTTCGGAACTATACCTGAGGAAATAATTAATAAACAATGGCCGTCTTATTAATATAATTGAGATACTAAAGTCGCTCGTTAGACATCTCTCCTCGTCAGACATTTAATGAATCTGGATCCTCTCCGTTGCGACGTAAACCTCTTTCAGAGGCTTCTCTCGCTCCTTTGTTCTTCGAATTCGCGGTACTTTGACGAGAAAAGCGCTTCGGGACTTAAAACTCCGACGTCTCGTCGAGTGATGACTCGACAAAGTGGAAATTTATATCGCGCGGTCATTTTCGTAGCGGCGAAAGGAGCACGAATCTACGAGGATTCGATTCTGCTCTCGTATTCCGAATCATGCCGAAATTGGGGGATTTTCGAGTCAACGACGCTGTGCGGGGGCGAAACACGCTAGAAGTTCGTTGCACTCGCATACTTGGAGTGTTTCTGGGGTTCCTGGTATAGTTCGCGCGCCCTTCTGACCATTCTCACGACGGCTGCCGTGTCGTCACTTGGACCAGAAGTTTCCTGATCTCCAGCGGTTCTCAGTGAAATTCTGAACACACTTCGCACACATGCGCGCCACGCGAATAGCCTGCCCTTCCGCTCTCTCCCTCTCCCCCCTCTCTCTCTCTCTCTCTCTCTCTCTCTCTCTCTCTCTCTCGCTCTGCCCGAGACATCGAGTTTCAATATTTCCTCAAGAAGTTATTTGAATGGCTACCGATCTCTCCCGACTATTCGCGGCAATAAAACTGGCCAATATTTAACGAAGCATGATGGTGCAATACGAGAACAAAATAATACACATTTCTTCGTATTTCCTCTAGTTTTTTGAAATATAAACGTGAAGGATATGAAGGAAATGAATACGAGAAGAGAAAAACGTAGTAGTTTCTTCTGTTATAGTTCATGACTTATTTCTCTGCTTGTTATTTATCTGAAAATTAACTTAAATAATTATTCAAAACATATTAAGACGATATTGGAACGATAAACGTTTGCGTATTAGGTATAAAAAAAAAGATATATTTGATCGCATAGTAGGCATTGAATTTGAAAATGTCTTATCACATTAATTTCTTGAGTTAAAAATTGGCCTTTTGCGGAACTAATTCACGTAGATTGCCGTTTCCGAGCAACTTGCGGCATGTCGACCGGAGAACGTTCGTAATTTCATTTCGGTGAGCGAGCGGACGCCGGAGTTCGCGATTGATGACCTGGATGGCGTTTGTCTCGTGATGTGAGAACAAAAGCCGGATTAATGACAGGTAGACGATAGCCGAGGCGATCTCGAACTGTAACAAAATTCAAAGCTGCAGGTATAGGAATAAAATGATAAGAACCTGATTGTTTGACATTTGTATTTCAAGTTTGACAATCTTTTAACAAGCAAGCTGTTTTACCTGCCGTCCCTATACAAAGTCACTCGTTCAATGTAAATACGTTGCTTCTCTCGACCTTCGGTGACAATAGCGAGGAAAAACTCTACCTGCCTAGATATATGTTCCCTTGAATTTCTCTTAAGTGTAACGGCGCCATTCCCACGTTTTTCACGAAATAGTTATCGAATTTTTGTCATTCTTTCATTCTCTTTTCTTCAAAAATAAAATTCGTATATGATACTGTCTTCAATTTATTTTAATACATTAATTAAGTTAATATATTAGTAATTAAAAATTGGATATGAAGAAATAGTTTTCTACGCAATAATAATAATTTAGTATCGCACGGTCTTCGAATTGAATGAGAGAACACGGAATTAGCGCTCCAGATGAAGGAAGATTATATATAGCTTAATGGCGGAGCATTAATGGCGGTTGAATTATTTTCGCCTGGTCGTAAGTATGTCTCTCTCCGAGAGATTTCTCTTTGACGAGATACGAATCGCGCGATAAGTCATGACGAATTCTCTCTGAATTGCGTGGCTATGTCATGTTATTCGCGATAAGATCGCACTTACCGCGACCGAAGACTTTTCGGGGAATTACGGCTAACAATTTCAGAGAGAGAGCGTCGAGAAGCTGGAAAAACGGCGAGAGACTTGAGCTAAAAGGCACGGGACGTGACGCGGGAAAGTTCAATCGAGGGATTCCGGAGGAATTGCATACGCGGTACCCAGTGCTTAAGTGTAACGAATGTTACGTCAAAATCCGCATGAAATAACGCCGCCCCAGTCGCCCCACGCGACGACGGAATTTCGCGCGACGCCGTTTTCCGCACCCTAGAATCTTGTTACTCGCGTTCCGGTGCATGTGTCTTCTTGTCGGCGTAAACCCGGAAATACCGTGAAATGAAGTTTCTTCCCAGGATACGCGGCTCCGTGCACTATTTTGAGCGTCTCTTAATCTCGCTCTCCGTAATTTGCTTTTTATACGACCGAGATGCAGACGACAGGATCGCTTCTAGTCCGGCGTTGCACATCTGATGCAAGCATCCCGCCAATTTTATTCTTCGTCTTTCCTTTATGTCTACGAGACCAATTATTCGAATAATATAAAAAACGACAAGTGTCGTCGATTAAGTTAAATGAAAACTGTAATTTTATCGCTAATGATTATATGCTCGAGATAATTTAAACGACTGGAAGTTTGAAGTTTAACAACACTTTCGCACCTTGTCGTCTCACCTATGGTGATTAGAAGTCTCTTTTAAATACGTAAATTAATTACGTAGATGTACTGCTTTGTGTATATATATATATATATATACACACATACATATCTACTGATATAGAAAACGTAATACGCTAAGCCAGCTGAGTTATTTCCGTGCGAACTGCGCCGGTTGTCATCAGAGACGGATTGTGGGGAAGAGACAATGAAAGAAAGACGGTAACCCACAGGCTAGCGGAACGGTGCGTTTACTAGGCTCCCTAAACACTGTGCTCTTGAGAGACGGTGGAATGAATGATGCACACACTTGCGAAACGCAACGAAACGGTGCGTTTACGAGACGACGGAAGGTTGCACTTATGGCTGGCGGCGAGACGGTTCTCCCAAGAACAGTGATGTATATCTAGGTTTAAATTCGTAACATATAGAATCAAGAATCTCCGGTGTTATATATATATATATATATATATATAGACCCGGAAGGGAAAAACGGAACGAGAAAAAAGTATTCACTGTGGGTTAATTATCGTAACATTAAGATGAGTGAAAACGTGGAGTTTTGATTGTGATTTAAATATACACATAGGCTTTATAAGGGCGCCAGAACGTATAAATCCGCTACTGGCAAGAAACGGTAAAAGGATACGTTTGAGAGAGAGATGAGACAAAGATACGCTTGGGAGAGACGGCAAAGTAACGCACAGTGGAAGGATATGCATTTACTAGCGACAGAGGCGGATTTTATAATTTCTTTCTTTACCTATACAATGATTTAAAAAAAAAATACTATCTTCTCTGAAAAAGATTAAAAGCTTGCTTGTTAAACTGATTAAATTAATTTTTAATTTATACTGATTTCGATTTTGTCGATATCTGATTTCGACTACGTGCAAATTTTAAATAGTTCAATCGGGATTATATTAATTAAATTAATAGCGAATTTTATTCCCTTACTTCGAGAGGAAGGGAATTACACCACAAAGGAAAATCACAGGACACCTAATAACAACAAATGACAAATTTAATTAAGTGCTGTACACTATTAAATTCATAGTATCAAATTACACTCAATTTAAGCAATTTTTAACCGTTCCTGTGTAATCGTCGCCATTGTTCCTATTCAATAATGTCATTAATTTAATTGAAACAATGTATAAATTTAACTAAACCAAATGGGGTTAAAACGAATACTGTTTATATGTTAAAATAATAAATTTCGACGCACATGATAGTTAAAAATAACAAATAAGTGTTATTTAACTCAAGGTATTGATTTAAATTTCATCTTTAATATTTAACAATATACTCTTATTCGACGTGCATTACCTTAGAAATTAAAGAATTTATTTTTGTTGTACAAATTATGGTAAACGATATCGTCGATTTGGACATCTCGCGCGCACATTGAGGCTTACGTAACGTATGTTTTTATTTCGAATCGTGTAAAATAGCACTTGGGGCAGGTAGCTCGGCCGACGCGACGTAGGGCGACGTGCTCGTAAGAGCCTATAGGGGCGAGACGGAACGCAATGTTGCTTGTCGACGGCGGACGGCGCGGTGGATGAAAGACGGGACGGGAAAGGGTCGGTCGGAGAGGTGTGCGACGGGAAGTGGGGGCAGAGCGGCCACGGAGCGTGGCTGTTCATCAGTTCGCCCGGAAACGCGGCGCTGGAAGGATGCGTGTCGCTTCTTGCGAACGTTCCGTACACGTGGCCGCGAACGTCGTTCCTTCTTTCCTCGCGCCGACGCCTTCCGGTAGAATCGTGTGCACGTGTGTGTGTGTGTATATATATATAGGTGTACGTGTGTGTATGCGTGCGTGCGAGCAGCCAAGTGTAATGCGGTCTAACTTCTAGCGGTGCTCCAGCGACCACCGTGATAGCCGACGCTGGCAAACGGAGTAATGGTCAGCTTCAAGAGCAACAACGTATCCAGGTATTTCGCTCGGTGTACTCGTACGGATTCGTCCGGTCGACCACTGCGAGAGGGAAACCCTTTTAGTATACGCGAGGGGGATTGAACAGTTTGGAGTAAACGGTTTATCGATCGAAAAGCAAAGTTACGCGAGCCGTATTACATAATTTCAATATTGACTCGCGAAAAAAATCGCGGAAGGCAAATTCTTTTTAACATCGGGATTTTTATTATTATATACACAATTTTCAATTTTGTGACGTTAAAAAAACCAGGAGATTCCTTTCAACGTCAGAATGAAAAACGTATCCGCCAAAATTGTTTTTATCCGATTAGCAGGCTCGCCTTTGTAATGCGAATATCGGAGGCAAGTGCCCGGCGCGCTTCGTTTCCCGCAGTAAAAAAATTGTGCGGCATCTCGCCGCATTCCACGCATTCCAGCACTGAATTAAATAATTTCCAATTTAATTTTTCGTTAACGGCCGCGATTAACCGCGTTGAATATCCTTGTGAAATATAAATTGTCGAGCAAACTCGTTCGCAGGAGTGCGTCGAAAACAATTCCACACGATGGCGAGATTATTCGTTGCAGCAACGAACAATCGGTTTACGCGCTGCATATTTAACGCACGCTCGCGCTTGAAACGGTGCGGCGTTGATGGCGTACCGCGCAAAAAATTCACTCGGTTGCGTTAGAATTTACACATCGACGGGCGAGGGGACGTGACGGACGAAAGGGTTGTGCGGTCGCGTGCGTCCTGCAAAAAGAATTTTCTCATTTCGAACAATATTCGCAGTGTGGACAGATCCCGACGACCGACGTGTCCGGTAGGACGCGCGAGGATTCCGCATACGGCGGGTCGTTCTTCCGCAGCAATAGCGCGAATTCCAGCCGTGGTTCGGAGTATTCCGATTGGAGTGTTGGGTTTAATGGCGAGCGCGAATATCGAGATTGCGCACGTCGATACGCCATTTGGCACGGCTAATCTGTATTAACGCGAACGAAATGAGAAGAGACGCACGTTGATCGCCGTAATTCAACCGTCCGGCGTCCGTTCGGAATATAATCCTCGGAATTAACGCTTGTCGCGATTTAATAATCGAGAGATCGCGATATTTTCGCGATTAGATGGTTTGGCGGTTTATTTGTTATTAAAAGTAATACCAAATGTAACATCCAAAAAGTACAACGTCCAATAAAAACGCGGCGAGGGAACAGGAGTATTTTCAATTTAAAAATACGCGGTAACAAGAGAGGAGAAAAAAAGAACACGTTAGGATCTTCGAGACCACCGCCGTGACAACCCGGCGTATTGGAGCGGCGCCATTAAGGTCAAGTATAGAATGGTCTCCTTGTCTAAAGTTGGAAAGCTACGCCTTCGGCAGGGTGCCGAACATCGAGCATATGCTCGCCGCATGCGAGCGAAATGACTCGTGATGCTGCGACAAATCGCATCCCCCGCGTGCATCCCTCGATACAGGGATCTATAAACCGCCATTCGCTCCCCCACAATATGATATATATGTCGCGTTCTCTTTTAGACTTACATAAAAGTGCGCAGTTGTATTCGTGATATTTCAACAAACGAGGTCAGATCTGCAAGCGCAGATCTGTATATGTTACACACTCTTATCTATATTAGGTATTTGAACTGACTCATCAACACGTATTAATTGCAGGCTTGTTAACTATACGATAGATAAATTTTATCTGACGGTAGACTGTAGTAAATTTTATCTAAAGGTCGCGCGCGCGTGAATCGGTATTGTTTGTCGGAGGAGATGTTCGCGCCTCGAAAGCGGAAATTATTTGTATGACATCGTTTCGATTGGAAAGGTGTTCAAACATCGGGAGACCTGTTAGGGCCACCTTCTGGCCGTCCTGGACGGTAATTTCCAGTCAAGCAGCATCTGCCGTGGAAGCCAATGCCCGCATCGACGTCGATACCTCGCCGTCAGCTTCCGATTATCATACTTTTCCCTTTCTGCCTCGCCTCGTTTTTTTTTTCCATGGCACGTTCACGTCGCGCGGTCGTTTCGATGCAAAAGTTAACGTACGGCAGCACGAGTTGTTGACGATCACTTAACACGAAGTTATAGTCTTATCGTCAATGATAACGTCAGAATAAAGTGAATTTCCACAAGATTGAATCTTTCTCTCTCTTTCTCTCTGTTTCTTTTGTAAGATGTTGTTGCCACTGCTATCGACATTGCGAAATAAAACCAAGAATGAATTTCTCTGACAACGCGCGATTACTCTTAAATCTTAGTTTACTATGCGTTGTTGCTTTTCACGATGACAGCTGTTATCTAAAATGATAGAGACCATTTAAGATAGTGATTCTCAACCTCTCGTATTCAAAGTCTTTTTTTGAAAATCGGAGTGGTATAAAATGTACGTTGCTTTTAAACACGTCACAGTTTTAAATTTTAATTATTCTGGTGGATATGGAAGAAATTGATTCTGAGAAGATCACGTTGATTACATGAATGTCATCACGCGACAATACGTGATCTTACGAAAGACGGGATCATCGCAGTATTGAAGTAAACAATTTGAGGTTTCTTCAAGTTTTCGCAATGTTCTCGAACTTGAACAAATAAATCACTTTTCTCGGGACTCCTGATATCGATATTTTTAATGTAAACAAATTTTTTTATATTCAGCTCTAGTTCTAGAACAAGTTTGTGACAAATAGTGACAAATTCATCCTCTGTAGTTTCATAAATTTATAAAAATACACGGTATTTAACAATTTTAAAATATTCTGTTGCGTTTCAATTACACAAAAGATATCTATTTCAGACTGCATTTTTGCATTAGACCGCAGTGTGTCAAATTAAATTTAATATCAACGTACTGTTATTAAATTTAATATCATCTATGTGAAAGTCTTTTCATATAAAATGTCTCCAAACGCAAAACTTAACGTTTCAGCCCTCGTTTATAACTGCACAACGACTGTTGTAAAGAAAAAGTAAAGCGAAAGTTTGGCGTTCTGCAGTCTTCCTCGTCTTTTGATTTGCGTCTTACGTCGTACGTGCGTCACTCTCCGCGCACGTTCCTTTTTTTTTTCTATAGAATATTTGCGGAGAACGCGAGTCGTAATTTTTTGGCCGTAAAATGTTAAGTTCGAGGCGCACGCTCTGCGGTCTGGAATAAAGCGTGTCTTTGCCATCACTTTGAAACATTCATACGCGCAGAAATACCCCTTACAATCTTCCCTCTTGTCTCGATCCCGGTTTTGCTCGTTTGCCCTTTTTCTTGTCGCCCGACTCGCATAACTTATTGTAGCACGAGCGCGCTACATCGGGCGAATTTCGCGAATACACGAAACGCTCCTCGCGTTTTTCCGTGACTTCTCGTTAAACATTTGCGCGACGAACCCTTTCAGGAACCCTCGCACGACGGTCTTGAATTACGTCGCGACTACCGATGGATTCGCGGCGGATGTAGAGCTTGCATTTTTAAGCTCTCCGTGTCGATCCAAGCTCTCGTTCTTCGCCGATGGTTCATCAGATATGTAACGAATTCTTGCTTCAACTTTCTTTAATCCCTTACAAAAATTCCGTGCCCGAAAATCAAAAGGATTAGGTCTAAGGTTATCGTTGCTGAAATGTCCAAGTCATGGTAACCAGAAAGAAACACAAGCTTTACACACAATAAAAAATAATAAAATAGAAATTGGGTGGCGCTCTTAGAAAAATCTATCTAAATAACGATAAACAAAATAATACGAGTCAAACGCAAATATCCATGCGGCAATGCAGTACCAGGTGTTACGAGAGCGCTTCAATTTTTCTTTGATCTTCCGCAAACAAAGTATTAAAGACGATATTCTTGCTTTGGTTGAAGAGGAATCGAATAAAGGCTGAAATGTTCCGCAATTCCCAACGGTACTTTACTTTAATTGGAGAAGATCCGAGTAAAGGTTGAAATGTTCCGCTGTTTACAACACACAGTTGGTGCTGTATCATTACGCAGATATCTGCGTATATACTGACTTGTGTTGTGACCCGCTCATCCTTATTGAAGTTTCATACATTGCGCCGGAACGAATTAAATTTCAGCCAAAATTCCCAAACACGATTGTTAAAAAAAAAAAACAATGCGTGTGTAGGTATGTAATAAATTTAAATGAATTTATTATTTTCTGAAAACCATTTAAATAAATACTGAATTTTTAGACAACTTTACGAGTTTTGATCTAACTGGCGGAATTAACTTAATTGATCTTGAAAGTGCGTATCCACTTAATTCTACGCAAACGCGTCTCTGGGAAATTTATATTTTTGAAGTTGTTCATCATTCCGTTGTTCGAATAATTGAAAACGGGAAGGATATACCCGCGTGTACCGTGTTGACTTAGTCGTACATGTTTATTCTCGTTCACCTAATTACTCGGCGATTCACTGTTACACGCACGGGTCTTAATAACGACCGACGCTATGTCTAATTACTCTTTCGCGAAACGCACGTCGGTCTTCATCTTGTCCAAAGCATCGCTATTCTTAGAACATTGCGCCCTCTCGGCTTCATTACATCACGTCGGAACACGTACTCCAGTCGATGGTATGCGATCAAAGTTTGCCTCGCGGCAATCATTATCGTCTATTAAAAACTCATCGAACTCATCAGCGAAGTTTCGTCGTCTTATGAGAAATTTTTAGTCGCTCCGTTAGACGAATAAAGCTTAAATCGAGTCCTGATAGAGCTCCGTGTGAAAACCATTGCGTCCATTATACGTACACCGGACACATACGTTTTTTTCCCCCCTTTTTTTATCGGCCGACAAATAATAGCGGCACGACAGAAAGCGGGAGGATTGTTCGGTGGCAGATAAGAATCCCACATTTGTTAAGGAGACCTTACTCGCTCCTTTTGACATTTCCGGTTGGGAATTTTACGTGCTACGATAAACCTTATCTGTCTGTGAGAAACGTTATATATAATTACGAACACAATTGTTATATATATATATATATATATATATATATATATAACACGCTTTTTTGCCTCTTCCTATTGAACATTTACATTGAGTGACGCGAATTAAACGATTAAATTTATATGAAATGTTGATTTGCAAGAGTTTACAAATACCTCGTTTGCATTTATGGAATGATCAATAATCATATTTCTATATTATATCTCATTAATATACATTTATGCGGATCAAGAGGTGACACATCTTTCTCACTTATTGTCAGAGGGCAAATTTACATTTGTCAGAAAATTTGCTAATTAGTGTATTAATACTTTCGCTCGTAAACAGACATCAAAATTGCGACAAATATGTATATATAATATGGAAATGTCTGAATAAACAATGAAGCTTTCCGGAAGGAGACTATTGTGCATACAACCCCTGCCTAGAATTTCAGAATAAAGGGGGCCCAAGTGCGATGGTGTTTCGCGACCGGATGTAACGAACGTCCCGCTGCATACAATTACTAGCAGGTGTGAAAACAAATCGAATCCCAAAAAATCCACACATTGAAAGAAAGAGTTTCATTATCTCTTTTTATTTGTGAAAAAAAGTTTTTGAACCAACGAGTTCAACTTGTATGTATAAAAAAAAATAAATTACGATGACGAAGAACGTTAATTTATATTCATCATTTAAAAAACAGATTATTATATTTTAAAAGCTAGAATTCGGTAATTTTAATGAAACGAGTTTTATGAAAAAATTACTCAAGCATAAATTCACAATTGTAACAGGAAAATATGATGTAACAAAAATTTTTGCGTGGTTTTGTATAATGTTAACTTTATTGGTATTTTTTTAATAAATCCACGAAAATACGATTTTTTTCATTATATGATTCTTTCCAATTATTCTACATATACGCGAGCAAGCTTAACTCAAAAAGTTAATATTACAAGAGATATTTTATATTTTATTCCGATATTCTCACATAAAATATTATACAAAATATCTATTTTCTAATAACATTCATTTAATATTTTCATGTACAAAATAAGATGAATGATTGATATGAACAAAACATAATAATTATTTTTAAAAATTATGTAATTGTGTGCGGTCAAAAAAACATATATTTGTAAATTTTTCTTAATTGCAATTATGTACTTATGTCTAGCAATTTATCTTATTATTTCACGTATAAAAGTATCAAAGTGAAATCGAAAACTAAATGTTTTACGAATTATTCATATTTTATTATGGCACATTTAGACATAAGATATAAAATATCTCATGTCAAACTTTTTGATAATCTTATAATTCTCAATACTTTTATAAGTAGAATATATCTAAAGGAAGCATATTACACGAAAACGTATGACATGATCCCATTTTTTTAAATATCGATAACGTTGATATCTTACAAAAAATGCGTGAATAATTTGTTTCGTGTATCATATTTTCTTTTTAAAATTGTAAAACACTTGAGAAATTGTTTAAGTAACTTTTTCATAAAATTTCCTTCTTCGGAATTATTTAGTAACTTTTAAAATAGAACATCCTGTATATTTCTTTTTACGGATCTATATCTTTTCCCTCTTATTACTGACGATGAAAAATGTTTCTTATCTTTAGAATTTATCTAGCTGATATTGCTCGATAAACCGACAAATTGAAATATACAGAAAGGCTATGACGCCATCACTAAAATAAACATCACCGTTGGTGCGAAAAGGATTTAAAATACGTGTTTGATCCGATAATACTTTATCGATCGGATAAGAATTAGAACTCTTTAAATTGATTACGAGAGGAACATATATATGGCAAACACAATTTCGCGATCGAAAGAAACAAGAAAAGAAAAAGGTATATAAAACAGTAGGTACGACTTCAAATATTAACTAATTTAAGCGGCATTTCGAATGTTTTATTTATTGTTACATGAAATTTATGGGATTGCGGGACTTAAGAGATTTTTATTCCCGCGCGTATACTTTTGTAAATAATTTATTACAAGACGGGAAAAGGCTGAATATCTCTCTTTGTTTTTTGCGCATTGAGATAATAAATTTATTCTGTGTTTTTCTCATAGTATAAATAAGTTTAAAGTAAAATACATTCTCTATCCATACAAACACTAAAATTTTACCTATTACGTTCTGATATTATAAAAAAAAATTCTGATTTTTGCATAAAGTACTACTGAAATAATTTAAATGAATCATGCGACACTTGAATTATATCTGCCCGAAATTGCACTTTCGCGGCTCTTATCTTACGCTGGATATTACCGACGGTAGACGCTTTGCTGCACGATCGACCATTGGTAGGACCTCATCTGTACCCGGTACATACCCGGTGGGAAAAGAATAACCGCGCGAGAGTTCCAGTATCGATCCCCTTGACCAACGTCTTTTTCCCGTTGATGTTTCAGCGAGCAGTCAACGCCACATCGCCATCTGCCTGGGACTCTGCGAGGTTCCCTGAGCCATTCTCATAATCACCACCACAATCATCCCCACAGACATGAACTACCACCGTCGACGTACCTCACACCCCCACCACCACCAGCAGCGTCGAGTTACATCACGGTGCAGCGCGGCTGCGCTCTGCATTCGAGGTGAGTCACACCCGGTATATGCTCTCGCGGTATAGATACTCTCTCTCTCTGTATCCCTCCGGACCGGTTTGAGGACCTGATGAATTTGGCACTAATTTGCTCTGCGAGTGTCAATAGACAGTTTATTTCACTTTCATGAGGCGACTTCTTGAAAGTTTACATTTTTTATCTGCACAGATTTTGAAATCATAGAGAAGTGGAGGATTGTAAGGGAATTACTCTCTTTTCTCTGAGATTATTCAGACTGATCCTTTTACGGCCTTTATATGTAAAAGCTGTGCAAGAAATCCCGAATAAGCCCTAGAAAAGGATTAGAATATTATATATTGTATAATAAAGGATAAATAAATATATATATATATATATATATATATATATAATATTCTATGCTTTTATTTTCTAACATGATTCACAAGTATGTTTAACAAGCAATTTTTATTATTACTATTCAACTATTAATTTTGTTACGTAATGAATCTTTATAATCTTCCATTATTATAGTCTCCAGAAATGAGTCTTATAACTTCCATTCCATGATTGTAATAAAATCTATGTAAAAAAAGAAGAAAACTAGATGCCACATATATAAAACGAAACACGTTAAAGACAGCATACTCCTTTTCAGTATGATGGTTACACGTACCTCTCGGTAAAAAGAGAAATATATAAGAATGAGACTCGTTCTTTCCGCGAAATGCTTGCTATTCAAAGCAGTATGCGCAGTCTGACAGAGAAAATACGAACGGATCGCGTTGCTTGCTTGCTTGTTGCGGATTCTATGATAGCACGTTGAGGCCTTTTATTCGGAAATGCGCCGCGGATGATCGATCACGTCGCGTGTTCAGCAACAATTCACTTCGAGTTGGAGGTTCTTGATAGCATTAGATTTTAATTACGACTTTGATCACGTCGCTCTATTATTATTATTTCACTCTATTGTCGATTACGGTTCTCTTTGCATTGTCGAACGTCTATTCAATTTACAACATCTGTAGCGAAGTACTTCGTTATTTCAAACCGAGGATCGATCATTTTTGTTTTAAAAACAAAGACATGTTTAAGTATTCCCAATAGGAAAAAGATCACTGGCAATTTTATTAAATCGGCTCTAAACATACATATATCTGTGTCAAGTTCGAGATGTCCGAGGAATTGATTTAAAGGGCAGTGTTACATAAAAAGGCGAGTGATATATCGGGGATGTTTAAATATACGCGCATCTAAATCTTGCAAGCTGTATACCACTGGCGATCAAAAGCGACGTAATTCCGATTTCTGTATTCACCGCAAGCAATCCCCGTGTCCTTCAAACGCGACGGCTTTCGAAATACACGCGCGGCGAGCGAAAAATCGGGTCCGCGGATCACGTTTTCTCAGCGCCGGGGGGATTACGGAAGGGTTTCCGATATGCGTACAAATCAGTCGAGTTGCTCGTATACTGTATACATACAGTAACTTGCCGAGCGAATCCCTCTCGCCTTTCGCGTGCCGTGATAAAGGAAATAAAGAGGTTCTTGTCGCGCGCCCTGCCCCATTTCGTCCTCCTTTATTCCTTTTTATTCCCTTATTCTACTCGCGGCGCCGTTTAAATCATCAACCGGATGGGAGAGAGCGCTCGCTCTTCTCTTTTTGCTATCCCTTCGAGCTTAGCGCGTTTAATTTTCTATTTAATAACGCCGCGATATCGATTCTCGATTAATGATGGTGGATTTCGCGGATTATCTATGGATTCTTTAGTAAACCCGCGGGATAGATTCCGCGGTGTGGATACATATTTTATAAAATATCTCACCTTATACTTCTTTTAATTTTCTTGTTTGCGTTAAGTGCTTTTTCGTGCAAGATTCGTTATCGCAAACGATGTTTCCGATGACTGAAAATACCGCAAGCGTCGTTTAACGCGGCACGGAGACCCGCGCGTTTCCGATAACGACCTCGCTCTCGTTCGTGTACATAAGCCACCTAGAAATTAGATCGACGCAGTTCGCATTAATGATGAAAGTAAGAAGGATTCTGAGGAGTTTGAAGAAAGTGGTCGAAGAACTTGCTCAACCCTCCTTCTCCCCTTCTCGAAGCAGCCCCGAGAATTTTCCTCGTTGCTCGACGTTAAATCTCGCGCAGCACATCGGCATTTTTGCCGGACGGATCCCACATCAGCTTCTTTAATTTCTCAACTGCCAGGTCTCACCGTAGCTCATCCGGTCGATGTCGCTCTATATGATGTTCGCGAGAAACGAGAAACGGAAAACCGCGTTACTGTTGCAGAAACACCGCGAATGAGTCGTAGGGTATAATAGCGCTCACGCGTGTATAGAGTAGACTCGATACCAGCGAGTAACAATCGTAATAACCATTGTGTTTTCAAACTAATTGGACATATGAATTGTGATAAACGGCGGCGCGTTGCCCGCGAGAGAACGTTTTGACACGTTTCTAACGCGCGGTTCTGGTGTCGCGACTTCAAGCGACGGACGTATCTGGATGGATTCTGCAGCCCGTCCGGCGAGAGAGCGGCAAAAATAAGAGAATGAATCTATGATTAATGTTTCGTCGTAACTTACAAGCAATATTTCCTCCGGAATTTCGCGATTTTTGCGTTACCCGCGAACAAAGGGACGCGAAATTAATTTTTGTGACCGTGTTGCCCGTCGCACTTCGGTATCCGTTTTCACGCTCGCTCGTAAGCGCGCGGTGGGTTTCGGCTTTAATTTCCACGCGGGTCGATTCGTCGTAATTTCTGCATGCGCGGTAAGTAATCCATTCGCAAAACGCATCTCGCGCGCGCGCCCCGCGAAACGGGGAACCCCACTGTCGCGGAGCTTTGCGTAAGTACGCGCCGTAAGTTTATCCGTCGTGGCGTCTCCACCATAACGGCGCCGAGAGTCTCGTCGCGCCATTACTTTTCATCCCTTATCCCTTCTTCCTTTTATCACCGCTCTCCCCGTCGACGGTCGTCTTCGTTATCCTATACGCTTAGAAGCTCTCGTTTTCGGTTCTTCCGCGACAATAGAAAAATTCAATTGTACGTATGATACAATAATAGGAGCTTCTTATTCATGGTCGGTATACATCTCATTTGCATGAGTTTTGAGTTTCCTGTTTTGTACTTAGAGATACTACGACGCTATAGATTGCTCGTCGAGAATCGGTTGAGTTATTTTTATAGTGCAGAATTGTGTCTTTGACGCTTGAGATTGTATAATAGCTTTTACCCTTTTGTCACCGTATCCATTTTAATCACGGTATCTTCTGCCTTGTATTAACATGTGAAATTATATATGCAAACGTAACCAAATTGTTACGATTTTACGATATAAAGAATAATCTCCGAAAGCATATCATGTTGAATTCATCGCACTTAGGATTTTGATCATAAAATATCAATTGAGAATATTCTAAAACATTATTAAAGTTATTTTTAATATTTTTCAACAGAATATATAATGTATTATAATCGTTTATTCGGAGCAACTTATAAAAGCATGAATATTTCTGAATTTAAAAATTCCACTTTTCGAAATTTACATATAATCTTGGACTACAGATTAATACGTCTCGTGACGAAAAGGTGCAGTTATGTCATGGAGTGTCAAAAGCACACGCGAGCATTCTTCCTTCCTCTCCCCCCCTCTCTCTCTCTCTCTCTCTTTTCCTTTCTCCTTATGATGTCGACGCGTCGCCGTCTCCTTTCACCTTCCTTCACGGGCGACTGATAACATGTGATTAACGTCCTCGTTATCCGTCACACCCGGGCACCAATTCTTCGCTCTTACGTCCCTCCCCCCTTTGCCCCCGACCCTTCGTTTCTGCCGTCCGCAATAGGTTCGACCTGGACGGGTTTCGCTTACTCTCGTGGAAATTTCGCTTCCGTCCCCATTTCTCGGTTCCCATTTCTCTCGTTCCCATTTCACCTTTCTGCGATGCCGTTCCCGCGTCCCACCTGTCGTCCACGCGTTAAACGACAGGGCACGAGGGGACGATGACGACGATGAAAAGAAAAATATATGCGCGCTCCGCGACGAAATTACCGCGAGCTCCAGACGCTTCGTCACTTTTCACCTCGGCGATTAAATATCCTCGGCTTTCAGCGGAGCCGGCGGAAATTTACGCCGTGTTTTTCCGCCGGCTCCGCTCTCTCTTTCTCGCGGTTTTCTTCGACGTGGGGATCGAGCCACACGCGAAATTAAACACGATGGAGGGACCGGGAACGCCGGCAACTCGGAAGAGCGGTTTATCGATCTTCGGCGAAATAACAAAACGAGACACGTTAATCGATATGTGCAGGGTGACTAGTCGCTTTTGAACATGATTAAGATTAACGATACGATTTGGGATTACTTTTCGTATACAAACGTAAGACTATTTTTATTTCATTGCTCGCCATTCAACGTACGATATACTATTCTCGTAGCATAAAAAAATATTTTAACGCAGTAGGTATATCTATAGAGATAATGAATTTTTTTTTAGCAATTATTTTACACGAATATACGCGAATATGCAAAGATCGTCGCTGATTAATATAATTTCAGTCAACGTAATTGACAATCTCTTAATACGCTTACTCCGCGCGCGTCGCTATATAATCTCTCATTAATCTTTCGCAAGTCTTTCAACGCAGCAGAGTGAATCTTCGATTAATCCATCAGAGATCGCAGTAATCTCCAGTTCGTTAAACAAAATACAAGACAGATCATAATTCCGCGCGAGCATTGTGCTTTGTATTATAGACGCAGCTAATAGCGAGAGTCGCAGACGCACGCGAGGCTCGAACAAGACAAGGATAGAATCTGCGGAAACTGCACTGGCGAGAAGACTCGTCAAACAAGCGAAAACGTAATAGAATAAGAGAGAAAGGGGGATGGGGTTGCGAAAGGGTTTCCATTCGATCAGGTCTTATCGGTCAGTCGGCGGTGGCATCGTTCTCCCAGGGCGCGCTCTGTTCCGATCGCTTCGTGCCAGATCCGAACGATGCCATGCATCACTGGGACCCAGGACGACGGTCGAAGACCATCTCGTCCTTTATTTCACTCCTCGCATAGAAATGTCCGGCGAAATGTCCCCGTATCTTTCCGTCACGTGTCCACGAGGCTGAAAGCTTCCGGAGATGCGCGCTTTCCGTCCGTGAACATTTTTCAACGTTTCCGCGAACGCGAAGACGCCTCGCGGGAGCGACGTAAATTTCTTAGTACGCTTTTACGACTGAGAGGATGATAGTCTGTGAATGCTCATGATTTTCTCATTTGACTGTAATCCCCGCGAATTATCTACGATGGTACCGTGATGAAAAAGGTTGAGAAAAATTTCTCTCCAAACGCATCAAATTCATTTGGACGTAAATTTCAGCGTGTCGTTGTTATCTTGGAAAAACATTTCGTCGACTATTCACCTTTAAATACTACCATTATGTAATATATATATCATGTAATATCACTAGAGACTCGGTAATCGATTGATAAAGTGCTCGGAAAATTGGAAAATTCAGGTTTGAACTCTGAAATTATATTTCTCGTAACAAATAAATTGTTAGGTAATTACGAGTGTCTGTCAGATGCGAATTAGCATCTATAATTAATGCTTGAGTAATGTGAATTGTAATTTTGGTAGCACATGACTAACGTTTCGACGAAAGATCGAGTCAAGTACCTGTATTGTCGAGATAAAGCTAAGAAATTAATATTAGGCCGATAATCCGCGCAATTATGTTGTACAGTCTCCTATTTACTTATTCAAAATATTATCCTATTTATTTATCTTTTCTATTTCTTTATTTATGACGTGCTTTAACAATTGAAAAGTGGCTAGCTCCGATCCTAAACGATCCTTGGACATGCAACGAAATTCAGTGAAGAGGATTAACGAACTCGCATTCCGCTGCGCTGGTAGGCGCGCTGGAATTTGCCGTACCGTAATGTTTCCGCGGGATAGGTCGAAGATGGAAGGGGGAAAACGGTAGTGAACGGCCGGCGCGCGTTGTCTCGAAGTCCATAAATAACTTAAGTCCGGGCTATACATCGTGATCTCGGGGTGTGTTTATTTCCTCCGCGGGATGAAGCATCCCCCGTGTTATCGGGGGGGAGGGGGGTCCCGGATATCTCCGGAGAAAGTCTCTCATTGCGTACGCGGACATTCGGCTATTAACTCTCCGCGAGCGAAAAGACCGGTGTCGGGTGGTATTCGATCCGGTGCGACACACGCCACGGGTGGTATATCCGCCGATGATAGACGGGTTATACAAAAGCTTAGCCGAACGGCGAGCTCGCCGGCAAACAAATTTTATCTTGCGGCGAGGGAGATTATAGGGGGTGGGATTCTCTCTCCGCGACTCCGCGTCGGTCGACGCACGGTCGTCGTTCACGGTGACGGGTTTAATCCCTCGGAAGCGCGCGCGTCTCGCTTCCGCACGGGATGATATCCACGGGGATATTCGGGATATTCGGGACGCGGTAACTCCTCGCGGCCAAGTCAATCCCGCCCGATCGCCCCGGAGACCAGAACAAACGTTCTGCCTCGACCGCTTTAACCGGGCTTTCGATTATTAATCCACGGACGCGCGCGATATCACGAAGGCGAAGTTTGAAGGCTGGTTAATTAACTGCGTTTATATCCGTCGCATCGGTGCAACATCGCGCGCTAATTAATTCCATTCTCACGCGCAACTTTTTAATCCACTTAACGTAATACCGTGTCAACGCGTCGCGCTCGTCCGGCCTCCCGCTTTCTTGCCGCTTTCGGCGCGGAGCGTATTTGTTTCAAGCTCGCTGTGCTGCGATTAGAAGCGATTATCCCCCGCATATTTCCACGGGATTCGTATACTCCCCGGGATATATAAAAAGAGATAACTAAGTAGTAATTACTTTCGTTCACTCCGGGACGGCAGAGAAGTGTTAAAGATTTTTGGAGTATCTGGTCGTTGAACTAATAAGGAAAGTTTTCCTACCTTTAATCAGCGCGAAATAAGAACGGATAACGTTAATCCGCTAGGACTTCATTAAAGTAGATATTCTTATTCGAGAATTCTTATAAGTAAGATTGAGGATTTCGATCTCGTGGCTACCGAGAGTCCAAAAGATTTCTCAAGATTCTGCGCTAGTTGGGATTTCTCGTCTCTGATACGAATGTATGTGCCTTGTGGTACATCGTGTATGCTGCTTCTCGTTCGTCTCAATTTGAGACCGCGGGAAAGCACGTCTCGGCATCGTGTTTCAGGTGCCAAAGTTCTTCGAGATAACCCAACCCTCATGCACACGGATCTCGTTATATAGATGCAAATGCATTATGCGTACGGCCCTCGCAACATCTATTCGGAAACACGCGCCTCTTGTTGTCCGCCGCCACGGTTGCAATCCGTATTCATGCATGTGCAGTTTACACAATTATATATATATACATATGTATGTATACGTATATTTATATATATATATACATGTGCTAAAGCAAATATTAGGATTGTAAATACCAATTGGTATTTACAATTTTCAACCTGATAACGTCTTTATCCTAATATTAGTTTAAACTGAGGTCTGTTGCAAAAATGATCTCATTACTTCTAAAAAATATCTTCTACTTTTAGTTATATTTCGGTTTTATTTTATTAGATATTAGAGTCGCGGTCACACACACACTTCGCATTATATTATATACTATTATTTATATATACTATTATATTATAAATAATTTCGCGTATTAACTTGCCATTCTTCCCTTTATCTATTTATCTTTTGCGCGGAAATTTCACACCCGGTGCCACAAACTGAGGACCCGGAACTTGCATACACGCACACATACGTCGTGTGTCGCAGCTTTTACACGACCGCGCGCGTGCGGTCATGCATCTTACTAACGGCGTGTCTCCACGATACATCGCTTTGTGTGGTTAGCTGAAGCTAGTCCTGGTATCGTGCTCGGAAAGCGGCAAAGCCATTCACCTTCGCGAGCGGACACCGCGATATAGAATCTCGCTTTAACGTTTTAATAATGGACGCTGTGCATATATTTAAGCAACGATTTTGTGCATGCTTGGCACGCACGGTCACATCAACGCGATATTAACGTTACTATGACACGCTATCGGCGCTTCTTGCGCATTCAACTTAATAACTCGAAGAGAGTAAGGAAAAAGACACTTGATGTGATACTCGAATATACATATATATACATATATATATATATATATATTAACAAAAATTGCCTTATTATTATCACAGAGAGAATGGACCAGCTCATCGCGATCAACTTTAACAAGAATAAAAAAAAAAAAATAAAACATTTTAGAATGCACTCATTACTTCATCTACAGAAGTGACTCTTTTCAAAGAGTTTGAGAAACCTTGATACTTCGCGAATCACATACAAAAAATTTGCGCGAGAAGATTTTATCAATATTTTAAATCGCAAATCGTTTAGCATATGTTTTTCAAACATTTATGCATGACAGACCGTAAATGACGAAATTCACCTTTACATCGACAACGCTCTAACGATGTTAAAATAAATTCCGTCCCATTTCTCGTAATTATCTTGAATCCGTGTAAAGTATTAACGAAGAAAGGGGAGCCGTACGCTTTCGATTTAACGCGAAGTGACCCTTTGGAAATGTCACCGTTGCGCGATCTCCGGTTTAGCGATAACTACCCAGAGCGTGTCGTGAATATCAAGTATTTTTCCGAATCAGGAAAGCTTGCGCGAAACTTGTCTTGTGTCTGCTGCAGTGATAACGCGGGTGTCGCGGGTGAAAGATGGGATCGGTTACGCGAGTGTATTTAATACGGCAATACATCACATACACGCGATCACGCAATGCGCCTTGTATTATGTAATTGTGCGGGGGGGGGGGAGGGAGAGTGAGTTTACGTCGCCTGTACGGCGTTTTACGATTCAATGCGCCCGCAGCCTACGACGATACCGTACGTTATTAACGAATAAAAGACGATATTGCCTACAAACTTTATTCGTAGCTTTATAGAAGAATACTTGCCGTGCTTCGTGCCCCGGCCGGATAACGAAACATAAAACCACTCGATAAAGACCTTCGATATTACCGGACCCTGATGAATAAAAAGGTCACTCTTAAACCCAGCCGAACGACCAACGGGGCGCGGAGGAAAAGTTTAAAACTTTTTCAATTTTCGATACTATTACGGGTTTCGATATATTTAATTTCCCTTCTCGAATTGTAAAATTGACGTTCGTCTCGAATCGAATTAAGCGTTATATCGCGCGTTAATATTACAGCGGAGACGTTTGCACATGAACGATATCGTCGATAAGCTTGCTTTCAGACAGGTAAGGAATTCAGATGACACTTTCGCATTTCGAAGCCCGCGCTCGAATTTCCTTTCGAGGCACGTCGATCTCGAGGCGGAGCATCATCGGAGATACGAAATACGTGCCTTCGACTTCTTTTCACGTGACTTCTGCATTTCCCTTCGATCGGGAGGTCGGGAGTCGGAGGGTCGACGCCGTCCTTCGCGACGGTATGAACGAGACGACGTTATCAAAGTCGCGCGACCGGAAACGGCCACGAAACGATCGAAGGGAAGAATTCTCGTCGCACGAGGGAGGAACAAAGGAGGCACCGACGAATCGTCGTGCGCTAAACATTATGCGACTCGTTGCGCCGGCAAACGCGCAAAATTACGGTTCTGTAACGCCGTACAACATCATTTCGCATTAGCGCAACGATAACCGACCGCATCGCACGTATGTTGCACGCGCGTTACATAATAAACGCGTGCCCCATTGTTTATTGCATAACCACGTTATGCATACGGTACAGCTTTCGCTATGATGTCTGGCACTCGCATATGGTTGACTATACAGTATACGGCGGTGCGCTCGTTATCCCAGAGATTTACTGCACCACATTTCAATTCCGACAACAGTTTAAAATTTGCTACTTTTCCTTCCTTCAGATTCGCTTGAATTTCCTTAAAAATTAATTAGAGAGAATTGCGTTGTAGATTTCTTTATGTATTTCCCAGAAATCCAACTTTTCCTAGTTGTAAAAATAATGTGCGGTCGGTCACGAAAACTTAGGAACGACGAGGATATCAAGAATGTAGAGAGAACGCTTATATTCACCTGATAATATATCGTGGACCTAGTATGCCACGGGAAGGCGAAACAGAGATCAAAGTTAAAAACTGACCAAATATAAGAGCTCCTTTTGCTCTCACCATGATGACCCCCGTCATCTATTGACGTGAGTGACACGTCCGTTGCGATCTGTTGATCTATCACGCACGTGAGAGAGGAATTCTATTATTATATTCGACAAGTACTCTTCTCTATATAATACAGATGACTGATACGTATTATTCTTAATGCCAAATATTTTTGCAATCGATCGCAAGTCAAAAAGTATACCATTAAAATTCTGTTCGACTCGTTTTTACTGGATCGTCATGCGAGCCCACACGTACCGTACATATACAGAAATATCGAAACCGCCAATATATAAAAAATATGAAACATTTTTAAAAAATGTTTTGAATAAAAAATTTTAAAGTTAGATACATATAATGCATGCGATACATTACAATTTTTTAGAACACGTGTTTTTTATGAGACGTTTTATATATAAACGTAACTGATATTTTTTTTTAATTATATATTTATTTAAATAATTCAATTCTCAATTATTCTGTGTATGAAAGTCAAAATTATTAAAAATCAATTTTTACGAAATATTTTATTTTAACATATTTTTTTATATAAAAAATATGAATACCTTTAAAATACTAATTTTTTGATTATCTTGTTGTACTTAATTATAAATTAATAAATAAACAACATATAACTGCATTTAAAATAAATATGCAGTTACCCGTTGCAAATTACAAATCTTTTAAAAATACAATAAATATTTGTGTTGTTAACTGATCATTACTCCGTGCATAAAAGAAATAAAATAATCGAATATTTTGATATTTTGTATCAAAATAAGTCATAATTAAATATTAATATTTGCAGAGTTATCAAGGAATTATGTAAAAAAATATTACGATTTTATTTGAAAAAATCGCCGGAAAGGAGGTACATCTCACATCTCATGAAAATTCACGCTCTAAAAAATTTATTTATACGCATTATACCTCCCTCTTAAAAACTTTATCTGAATTTTATTTTACTTCGTAATAAAATGTAGAATATCTTCTTGTACTACTGATTTTTTTATGACTTTATCTACACTTGTATGCAAAATGATTCGAGGAGAATTGTCAAAGCATGAATATAAAGAAAATATTGTTGTTCCATTTAAAAAATATCTCGACGATAAAAAGTTTTTAAGAGGAGAGAAAGTATAATGCGTATAAATAAATTTTTTAAAGCGTGAATTTTCATGAGGTGTACTTTTCGGCGATATTTTTTCAAATGAAATCGTAATATTTTTTTTACATAATTCCTTGATAACTCTGCAAATATTAATATTAAAAATAACTTAATTATTTTTGCAAATATTAATATTACATAATAAGAAATACGTAATATAAAAAAATGCGTTGCATGATGCATCATATTACCCTTTTGCAATGTCCTTAAAACTTTTATTTACAATTTTTCCTCAAAATTGCTTCGTGGTTGATATATGTATTTGGAGGTTCCGATGCTTTTCCCTCGCTCTATATACATCTACATGAATCGTACATGACCGTAGTCGATGAGAATGAATGCTGTGGTATCGAGAGACCCTCTGGCGAACGCCATTCGCCATTCTATAGTAAACTCTTTGCCGGTAGTGCTTTCCAGTGACATCGCACTCGTGCGATCTTTGTTCGGCCCGAAGCGTATCGTTTTGCACACGCGTGTTTATGGGTCACGTCGCTCGTTGTTCATTCATGGCCGGAACTTCGCCCCTATCGCGTTCGATCGCGTATAAAACGCGAGAGACATTGTTGTCTAAAGAAGATTATTGTTGAGCGATATTTTCCTGAAAGATCCCCTTTAATACTTCTTCATGGCGGCTTAGCCTCGTCGCTCAACGACGTGATGATAATAAAGTGAACGCCTCGCTGGCACTGACAATGAGTCGGAGATATATACGGGTGGCGAGAAGCTAACGACCCTAATTCTTCTAATTACGACCGCAGAATGCAATTTTCGTTTCTATGTTCACTGCACGATTTCTACACATAACTTGGCGTTTACTATCGCGCGCGCGTTTGCTGCATAATCAATCATTTCTGAATACATTGCAGATATAACATCGTTATCTTTATCCTATTCAGAGAAAAATATGATTTTAATATTATGTTTTAATGATTGTAATTATCAGCTTTAATCTCCCAATTAGTAAATAAATTCCTTAACATTGAAACACGATATAGTTTTCGATTTTTTTGGTCCATTTTGAAATAATGCGAAGTATTTATTCTTATGAGAAAGATCTGCTCTTTAATTGTGTAAAGTGAAACGTGAAAGTATTACAACCGAAATTTTTTTTTAAATACATATCCATCATCTTTGAGTGAATTTTCTGAGACATTTAACGTATCCGCATATACGATTTCTCATCTCAAAACTCCGTAAGACAAGATACCTCGTTGTCATAGGGCAGATGCACGTATCGCGGAAGATGTCTTCGCGAAACCCTCCTAAGAACAATGCGCCGCCGGCGATTCCCGGGGGCGCAGGAGAAGGGGATGCACACGCGCACCCGCTCGCGCGCTCGGCGGCGCGCGGCGGCAGAGGGGGCCGATCGGAACGGAGAAAACCGAGAGAGCGAAAGCCGCGGCACTGTATCTCCCCCTCCCCCCTTCCCTCCCATCCCAATGTGTACTGACAGAGAGAACGCGCTGGGGTGGCAGCAGCTCGACGAGCACGGCGAGGGGTAGCGGCGGCGGCGGCGGCGGCGGCGGCGGTGGCGGAAGTGTACGGGGGCGCGAGAGAGGAAGGGTGGCAAAGGCGCATGCCAGTTGGGCCCTCGCCGCGCTACGAGTCGGGCAACCCTAGAATTCTCGCCCTCTCTTCGCCGGAACAGCCCGGCACGGTCGCGCGACGTTAACCCTCCTTCGCGCGCGGCGTACTCCGAAGCGGAGCATCTCCGGCGGGCCCCGCCGCCCTTTCTACCCTGTTCTTGGCGTCAGCGAGCCACGGGCTCGCCGCCGTTGTCGCCGAGGATGCCGGAACAGTGATAACAATCGATGATAATAATTGCCGCGCGCCGCTTCCGGCGCGTCCTCCCGTGACCCCGGCGAGGACGATCGACTGCATCGCGGGCAGACGATCAGCCTCGGCGGCATCGTGCAAGTGGTGTAGCGAGCGTTGAGCGCGACGGAGAAAGAAAATGCGCGGACGTTGCCCCGCGACACCCGGCACGTGATCGTGCACCGGTCGACACCCGCGGGGGACTCTTCCGGGGTGTCTCTTCGAGTGATTATCACAATCGCGAGTGACACGAGTGTCTTGGTCGCGACCTCCAGATAGAAGTTGGTCAGAGGGGGATCTCATCATCATGAAAGTTGTCCTCATGGATCCGTGGCATTAGTCTTCACCGATGAAATACTTAAATATTTCGGTATTTGAAGCTAAATATAATTGCCCGCTTTTCTTTTTAGTGTCCAATTTAAAGTAGCCATTTTTATTAGGCAAATATAAAACGTGGAATTGGACGGATTATTTAATGTTGAATGTGCGGCGATAATGTACATTTAAATAGCATTTTATAAATTATCCACGCCTTCATTACGATCTATGTTACCGGTAAAATAGTCTTTTGGAAAATATCCTTGCATTGTATTGGCGAAGATAATTTGAAAATTAGAGAATCAAAAATGCAAAACGAAAAATAGTAATGACAAATTGTTATAGATGGTTATCTGTGATAGGTTTAATTGGCATACGGTGTTTCGACAGATTAATTTTATATACTTTATCACCGCGAAGATCTTCGAGTCGAGAAAATCACGAAAAAATCATGCATCGTATTGCGGACCGTGGTATTACGGAATTTACATGAACCTTCATATCGCGAGGAGTCTCGCTTCGATTTTTACTCCGACTCGAAAGTTCACACGGAAGGGCAACGTACGCGGTAGTTCGGATAGGGTTGATCGCGGAAGGCCAAGGGCGGTGCGAACGGACGGGAGTTGACGAGCAATCGACCCTCGCTCAAACGAAGTTTTGCAATATTCAGATGATCAGAGGATATTCAGGCACGCGCGCGTCGCGAATAAGGCACGTTAATTCGACGCGGTGGTATACGCGGAAGGAATTTCGTGAAACATGCAAAGTCCCTCAAAAGGAATCTCACCTCTCGTTGCGCGTTTATTTATCTCAACCGCTCGTCGCTCCGCGGAAACGAATGCTAATCGGGGAGGGACGGAGTAATGTGCTAACTCGTGCGACGAATATTGAGAGTTGAAGGACGCGAGATATACGGGATGGAGACCAAGTTGAAATAGTCGCGCGATACGCCCGAGACTAATGCGTTTTATCATTAAATACACCTCGTTGAGTGCGCTCCATTGTTTTCGCATTCGCGACAAATTGATTCGACGCTCGTTGATTTTATTCGAAATATTCGAACGAAGCTGTCGCGGCTCGTGTCACGGCGCCGACCGTGTGTCTCGATCGATGTTTTAATCAAGAAAATAGTCCGATTGAAACCGCGTATTTACGGTTTCGCCGACGCGACGCGACTTTTGCGAAACGCGCGACACGGCAAAAACCGGGATGGGGTTTGCTCGTTTGAGGATAGGGTTAAAATCGATGTGGCATTTAAGCGCCGGTAGTTGTTTACCTGTATCACGCTATTTTTTTTTGGAGAGAGAGAGAGAGAGAGAGAGAGAGAGATATATTTAACGGCAAGATTTTATTCACGTAACATTGGAAATTCTTGTTCATTAAATCAATATATAATTCCTATATCAATTTTCTTCGAACGGAATAACAAGCTTCGTGAAAAACATCGTGTTATGGCATTAAACTCGCTCGCGATATATATATAACTACCTTTTTAAAGATTATCTGAAAGGTTAAAGAGATTACACGGGAAAGCTATTAAAAAATCAGCGCAATCCAAACGATGCTGGTTACGCTCCCACGAGCGAAAGTAATTGGACGACGGGAATTTATATTTTGCATGAGAAAGAAAAAAATTCTAAGACGTACTCGCTTTTCTCGTAGCGTACGGTGAACAGCCTTTTGATAAAACCGGCGGCGGTTACCGAGAGCGTATAGCGGTGGCAACCTGATTATTCATGCGACTATAGCGACTCCGGCAACTCTGTTTTCGATGCACGCTTTACACGCTGCCGAATACGTTAACGTCGCTCGCATCAGAGGCGATAATGCGATGGGAAGATAGTACTCATCCTCTTCTTTTTTTTATCCGTAACAAGCATCGCCAAATTACTGGCGATATCGTTCCGAGTAGAGCATAGAATGTAGTGTTTTATCTATCGGAGGTCTCTCTCGTAATTTTGACATAATTTTCAGTGCCGCGCGTGTGTATTTTATTCGCGTTTAAAGGGAGGATAGAGGGAATAAAAAGAAACGAATTATCACGTATCGCGTTTGTATACCTTCGAAAATATAGTAGACAGGATTTTGTCTCGCGTTGAAAAGAGAAGAAAAATTTATGCGCGAAAGAGTCAATTTTCTCTCCGTTCTGAAATGCATGGAACGAGAAATTGCAATAGATAAAACGGATGACTCAATTATGCGATGTATTTTTTATTACTCCGCTGTTATTACATGCCGCACCTAAATTTAATGAACGTCAACATTAACATTGAGTTGTTTGCAGCGTAGCTGCGAGAAAAGTCGTCGCGCAGCTTTTAATATGTCTTGATGCGCATCGTCGACCGTTTAAATGAGTTTACGATCGATTTATTGCTTCGAGAGGATTCCTCTCCTCGTCACGGAGCTCGAATCCGCCGAGGCGCCACATTTTCAGGAAAATTGAAGTACTATGTACGTGTACACGACGGTGACATATAACATAGATTTAAATTCTTTGAGCGACGAAAAGACGAGGCGGCGCGGCGCGGCGGCTGCTGCGGCGCGGCGGCTGCTGCGGCGCACCTTTATTTTCACAAATGCATGCAACCTTCGATAAACGGTGATGGACTCTGTAACGAGTTTACGCGAGTTTGCGAAGTGGTTATCACCGGCGTCGACACGGACAGTCTTCGCTTTTAATCCGTTTCCTAACTTTCCCGGCTCTTGGTCGTGTACGTTTCCTTTATCGGGGCGACCGCGACTGTATAAATGCATTTCTCGTTAGGGGAAATTCGACGAACAGCATTACGCACATCCGCGGCGATGTTTTTTCCCCGCGGGAACTTACACGAGTCTTGTCCGTCCGTTGTTGAATTGTTTTTGCAAAATATCACGAGGGAAATTGCGACAAGAATGGACGTACGCCATTTTCTCGTGGGGGGGGGAGGGAGGGAAGCTCCCGTTTGTATTAATACGGGATTGCACGTCCCGCGTTGCGAGGGAAACGACATTTCCGCGCGACAGGTAATTTGCTATTCCGCTTTAGAATTAGCCGACTAATTGCCACGGTTTCATGATGAAGGCGAATTCGAAGCTCGCGGAAACACACCGTGTACACGTCGCGACACGTGTAACGCCGCGCAATGAGCTCGCCGCCGCGCGCGCGAGATCTCTGTCGCTTAATTCTAGCTTCATTATTCGTCTCGTGTCTTCTTAATATCGGCAGATCGATAGAGCGGGCGATTAGCGTGACGAAATTCGCGTCGAGTCCGCGCTACTTTGCAAGTGCGTAACGACCGATGGACCGCGCAAACTGCGAGAGTGCAAGCGTCAGCTTGAATATGACATCGCAACTCTACTCGTCGATACTAACGGGTAACGCTCGAACGTGCTGCTGCTCGATGCCGATCAGGAAACAGCGAGGAAAGCCAGAGCGAGCCCTCCGAGTGTGCGATCGATGGTAAACTTGGTCGTACGTGTAAAAATGTAAAAAAAAAAGAGAGATGATTTTCGTCGACCAACGATCGGGATCGATTTAGAAGAATTCACGGAAGAGTGCAAGAAACGCGCGAAGGTGTCGTCGATGTGGGAAGCAGCCAACATGTTCGCGTGCCTGTGGAATTTTTTCGACTGGTAAGACGTGTAATGGCATTTATTTGTGTATAAGGCCCCGGCTATAACGCGGAAAGCTTTTATTCAGAACACCTGTTTCTCATTCTTCCTTCTTTCAGGAATAAACCGATCAATATCATTTTCTACTTATCGAATCTCGCCGTGATATCTCACATCCGCATCTCGATATTTTCCGTATAATCTTGTTCATAAACTCCTTCGACTCTTATCTTGCGCGTCGCGAACGGAATTTTAATTACTGGCTGAAAGCGAGTATAATTATAGAACGAATACAATTAGAATAATATCTCGGGTCGATAATCGTATAATCTTGCTTTCATTAATGACGCAAAATTTTACCCCCCATTTTCGAGTCTAAGACCCAAAATATCGATCCTAGGTGAAAAATGATAAGGACCAAAATTGTAGAGTATTAAATGTTCTACAAGTTTGGTTATTACCATTTCCACTCTAAAGTTGAAAATAAGCGAGATATTTACAAAATCACCCTTTTAATCAAAATGGCGGCTAACGCTCCAGGGTTAGAATCCCGAAAATCCGGTTTTAGACTACCCATGATCCTCCGAAACAGTAAAAAAAAAAATTTGCTTCCCGGAATTAATTCCATTTAAATGTCTCTATTGACTGGGCTATGTATCTTTTTCCATCTCTCGTGACGCGCCCGTAGGATATGTACGCGCGAATCACTGCCGCCTCTGTACCGTGCATAAACCCGTCCGCTATCGAGCCATCGCTTCGATACATCTGGAGCTTTTTCATCTGGCTCGTAGTCGCGCGAAATGTACGCGCTGGTGAAAATACGGTCGAAAAAGAAGTACGGGCGAATAGAGGCGTGGTATCCGACGAGATCGACGTGACATCGAAGCGAGGTATTGTAGCCTACGTCGCGGTAAAGGGGGATGATTGTTGTCGATAAGGGAAGCGTGGGTGAAATGCGTATATAGGTCAAGCATGCCTCCGTTAAATTTGACTATACACATATGTGCGTTGTCCAGTACTCCCGCGCATACTCCCGTCTATGTCTCTCAAATTTTAGGGTTTATTAAAATTAAATAAAATTAATTGAGAGAGGAAGAATTCTAAGCGTTTACTCCGTTAACTTTATACCATTTTACCATTAACCTCGCTTGTTCGACGCGCCTTATACGGCAGCTTCTGGCACTGGGGCAAACTCTCAACAAAATGCTCATCCGCGGAACTCAACTATCTTGCAAAATGCTATTTGTGCAAAATGGGAATTGCAACTTGACAAACATAATTCATCTCTTCGCGCTGCCTCCGTTGTTTCGTTACGCAAGCCCCTTTGTGTGTCGCTTACAAGTGAAATTCGCCCGCTTTTAAGCGTCCTATTCCTCCTCGTACGATGGGATTATACTATTTTCACCGAACGAACTTTTCGCCATGATTATCGATCGGCTACCTAGGTCATGTGGCGAGGGATTGCACTCACTGGGAAAGACTTGCACGACTGCGACTGCGACACGTGCGTCGCGTACGGCATGCGCGATATATAAAGGTCCATTCACACATACCATTGACGGTATTCAGAATAATAGCGTAACGGCATTGTGGTCACGTTGTTATGATATTTGCGTTTTGTTGATTGTCGCTCGTGTGCAACGTAAAATTCGATTACTCTGGTTATATCCAGTTAAAAAAAAATTATAAAGAATTAGAAGAATATTGTGATATAAATTCAACGATACGAAAAAAGGCGTGAATATTTGCAAGTCTAGACGATTATACGACGTCGAATAATGTGCTGCAAATTGTTATTAACTAAAGGCTTCGAACGAGTAATTGATTACAAATACGCTCAATTGTTACATGGCACAACGATATTTATATTGAAAGCAGATACGAAGAGCTCTATACAGAAACAATTTGCGATCTTCAATGGCATTGTTGCAATTGACGCTATTCTGAATGATCGCGTTACTCTAATTAACTGTTCAATTTATGACTTATGTCGTGCGGACTATTGATAAAATAAACATGTATATCTATCGCGCGCGGCGCGTGGGATGTAAATATTAAATTTCTAAAAATAACAGTTCTACCGCATATTTTATCCGATATTGTGGAGATAAGGGGTCGGAAGGTCACGAGCGAAAATCGACGGAGAGACACGAGAAAGGGAGACGATTCGCCGTTGCCTCGAAAGGGGATCCATTCTGTTTCAATTATACTCTTGGGATATATGCTATGAGAGGAAATGACGTATTGATGTATATACCACGACCGACAAGACGCCGTGTATCGATCTAAACCGGTGTAAACTTCACGTGCACTCATCGCTACATGTAGAATATCAGGCTCGAAGAGCGTGTCGTAATAATTAACTCACAGCTCGCTGAGTTTAATTTGCATCGATAAATAAATTGCAAATTTTCCGATTGTACAGATACGATCATATTGTGTTAATTTCGATATATTTTCGGATTCTGTCAACGGCGGTGACATAAACAATTAAGATTTCGATCTAGTTTTCTATTTGTTACTCATATAAATTCCGTACGTTTTTGCTGCGTCATTAAATGAATTCTTTATGTGACATGATTTTTATAAATCACTATTTGAAATAACGATCATTTCCTGCATTACGTAAACTACTTATTTCAAGCTTATTTCAAAAGTGGTAATAGAGATGCCGACAATTTTTTAAAAATCTTTATTTCGAAGTACAGTTTTTCAAACAAAAAGTTTATAATCTTGTTTGTCGCCTCATTGAAATTCATACTATTTCTCATACCGCGTATATCACTTTCGAAAGAAGCATCCTCGTGTAGCGCTGGTTAGCCGACCTGTAAGCTGCGAGATAACTTTTAGTCCCGCGATCAATATTCAACGGGGCAGCTTGACAAAGAGCAACAGGATGCATCCGCTGGGAAGTTAACATAAATTCTCCAACTAATATCCTGTCTTACACCATTAAGCTCGGCGCGCTTATAAATTAGCTTTGGCGTACGGTTTATTTTGCTTTTCCATAAATTTCATACCGGCTGCTCTTCGGAGCAGCCAACTGTCTTCCCGGCAGTCATCTCGCGAGTCACTCAGCACTTACTCAGACTTCACGAGAGAGAGGGAGAGAGAGATCGAGAGGCGAACGTAAAGTCTGCCGATAAATTTCTTCGGCGACGGTAAGCCGCGGTCTGCGGCTGCGGAAAAGGCGGAAAGAAGGAGACGAGAGGAGAGGACGAAGGCGGCGGGAAGAGAAAGGACGAGGGAAAGGACGAGCGGAAGCAGCTTTATCGACTAGACCCGGCCTGTATTGGGACCTGATGCAGACATACCTGCAGGAGTCGTTCGCCATGTTTGTCCCACTTGTACGTGTTTCACGACGACAGCACGACTACAATGCTTCTCGCTCAACTTTCGGGAATTAAAAAACGAAGAGAGAGAGAGAGAGAGAGAGAGAGAGAGAGAGAGAGAGAGAGAGAGAGAGAGAGAGAGAGAGAGAGAGAGAGAGAGAGAGAAACGGCGGAACAGCCGATCCGCATGCAAACTGTCGGAAGAGAGTAAGCTCGGGAAAAGCGACGCGTTTTCATGGAGCTCATACTCGGGAGGATCCTCTTACGTTCTTCCAATATGAAGCACAACGAGACGAGCAAGCACTTCGCGTCGGTTTACGCGAGGAGCTTTCATCCAGGATGCAAAAATATTTGCGAGTTCTTGGTGAAGAGGCTTTTCATGCACGTCTAGCCCCGTCTCGCTCCGCTCCTCTCCCCTTCCGTTCATCCTTCCCTGCTCTAGCCACAAGACCGCCTCTGGTTTTCTCTACCACTGGATTTTTTGTTCTCGCCTACATTCTCTTTCTCCTCCCAATTCAACCGCGATAAAACTGAGCGTAATTAAATATCTGTAATGTGTTTATATACATACAACGTCTAAAGAAAGATCCGATAACGAAAATTAAAGTAAGTCCGATATATACGTGCATTCGTTCGTGAAATATGTATAGGTTGCTGCCAAGACGACAAGCTTCCAATTAACTTGACTGCATAGCTCTCCTCTTAAAATATGCATTTTATTCCTTCTGCATTCGCCTAAAACGAGACCTGTGTGGGACTAAAGACTCGGATATATAAGTATATGTATACATCGTGTTTATTCAAACGATTGCTTCATGAACACGGTCGAGGTCTCTGCATTCATATGTAACCTCCACGTGCTAATTTTATATTGACCTTCCCGCGGATGCTGCGTTTCCTATCCGGCAAGGTCATCCGTGAAAAAAAGATCCCGTTAATATAACTTTCATACATTGCCGTCTCCCTCGTCCATTAGCGATTTATCGACGTCCAATTATTCGCGACGCTTCTTCGCATCTATTTCCGTAGGATATCGATTTCGATGCTTTCGACATGAATTTCTGGGTCAAGTGGCACGGGGAACTTAGAGCGATCGCGAGCGTGCGTTACGATGCTGTCGCGCAAAGGAGTAAATTTTCTCCGGCACTAAAAATACCGGAAATACGATCGTGGCTTAGAGCGTCTTGGGGAAATGACGTTTAATACGCATAAATGATATTTTAATAACGTAAATGCTGCCGTGGATTTGAAGCATATTTCTATATAATCTAGGCGCGTATACAGACCGGCGGGGATCGCATTAAACTCTCGTTTTCAGACTGTCGAGCAGCTGCCGCATGTGTTTTTAATTGTCTGCTTTACTTTGTCGCTCTCTCGTCACGTTCATCAACGTTACAATCGAGCACGACTACTCTAATTTCATTATGACGTGCGATACGCGATGGTGTCGTATTATTACGGTAAATATATGTCTGTAACATGAATACCGTAATAAACGTGCAAGGAACAGCGGGAGCTTTTTCTACACTGCTTTTCCACCGCGAGTTCCAAGCATACCAGAATTCTTTGATATGTTTGCCTCCGGTTTGCAGTTGGCGTTTGAAAACATTTCGTGATTATATCCTTTGCGTGTCGCAAACAATTTAATTCCCATTAAATTTTTAAGCAGTAAATTGCTAGAGATTCGAGTAATCAGAAATTTAAAATACAAATTCCATCCGAGAGATATCAGAATACTTTTATTATATATTTATTTAATTTTATCCGATACCGAGAGAGAGAGAGAGAGAGAGAGAGAGAGAGAGAGAGAGAGAGAGAGAGAGAGAGAGAATATGCGAGAAGATAAACTCGCGAAATTGGAAAAGCTTTCATTTCTTTTAATTCTTCTAATTCGCGAGTGGTCTGAAAGTTCTGGGGCATCGCGCGGCATAAACGGTAACTGCCAGAACGTATGAGGTGAGGTGACAATCGCGGCGCCGCAGCGTTTCCGCTATATTGCCGTAAGAAGCATTCCTATAACCCAGAAAAGATCGGTGCGGTTGATACCGTCGCGTGGCGTAGAGACGTGCCGCATTCACCGCGCGCCACCGCGAATAAACGAGTGTACACGCCGCGCTACATCAAAGGGTTAAATCGTGGCGCATCGCACCGCATCGCGGCGACCCAATTTCGGTCGCCCGCCGCGTGCGCGAGCGTTAAAGTAACATACGACGATGCATTTTGAGTACACTCCGCGCGACGCAGCGGTTCCTCAACGTTCGCATTTCGCATCCCCCGACGACCGCGCGGTTTCTCCGTAGCGCGGTCGTAAATGCCAAAACTCCAGGCATCGTCGCCGAGTGTCGCGTATCGTCCCGCTTCTCTGTAGCGATCCGACGTACTAGACAAGTCATTAGACTTAGCGTCTGTTGCAGCTAAAAGTTAGAATTAATTTTCTTCGAACCATCTACATAGTCGACTACAAAATAAGTATCGCGATGCTTGCGGGTTCATATTCAGCAACATTTGCGACTCTCCACTATTTTCATTTTGCTGTTGTATGATCGCACAGTTGCATTGTCGAATAATTGGATTATTATTCTCTCTCTCTCTCTCTCTCGTTATGTGTTAGAATACTTCTAATTAATCGTACTTTTTGGAACGTTTAACATTGAAAATTGTCGTAAAGAACAGAGATTTTTCCGAGACGTAACAGATTTATCGTACTTGTACGTGAACATCACGTTTTTACAGCATGCCTCGTGTAGAACTCGTTTCGTATTTTATTTCGGTCTTATAGCGCCATTTGGAGGATTATCATGATCGCTAAACCAGGGTTGCGAAACTGGTAATTAAGAAATTAAGAAATCATAAATCAATTTTGATTTGTGAATTAAGCAGTATTCAATTCACAAATCAAATTTGCTTTGTGAATTACACAGGCTTTAATTCATAATTCATATTTGATTTGTGAATTACACAACTTTAAATTCGCAAATCAATTTTAATTTGTGAATTACACAGCCTTTAATTCACAAATCAATTTTGATTTGTGAGTTACACAGGCTTTAATTCATAAATCAATTTTGATTTGTGAGTTACACAGGCTTTAATTCATAAATCAATTTTGATTTGTGAGTTACACAGGCTTTAAATCACAAATCAATTTTTATTTGTAAATTACACAGGCTTTAATTCACAAATCAATTTTGATTTGTGAATTACACAAGATTTAATTTACAAATCAATTGTGATTCGTGAATTACAAAAGCTTTAAATCATAAATCAATTTTGAATTGTAAATTGCACCGGCTTTAATTTATAATTCAAATTTGATTTGTGAATTACACACGCTTTAAATCACAAATCAATTTTTATTTGTGAATTACGCAGGCTTTAATTCACAAATCACTTTTGATTTGTGAATTGCATCGGTCTTTAATTTATAATTAAAATTTGGTTTGTTAATTACACAGGCTTTAATTCATGATTCGTGTTTTAAAGCTGGTATAATTCACAAATCAATATTGAATTCTGATTTACAGGTCTTTAATTTACAAATTACCTAATATTAACTTGTAAACGTAGACATCAAATTCGAGAATTTGGAACACCTAGACACCGAAAACTACGGAGCGTACGGCCTGGGTGCTGTCATCTGCGATCTAGGCCACGTAGACATAAAAATTATACATTTTTACTTTAACTGTAATTTTTAAATGTGAGACCTTTAACTTAATAATATTTAAATCTGAATTTTTAATTAGAGGTGATATGTACATAATAATTTAATATGTAATTATGGTTCACTTTAGTCGTAATTTACAAGTTAATATTAGGTAATTTGTAAATTAAAGTCCTGTAAATCAGAATTCAATATTGTTTTGTGAATTATACCAGCTTTAAAACACGAATCATGAATTAAAGCCTGTGTAATAAACAAACCAAATTTTAATTATAAATTAAAGCCGATGCAATTCACAAATCAAAAGTGATTTGTGAATTAAAGCCTGTGTAATTTACAAATCAAATTTGAATTATGAATTAAAGCCGGTGCAATTCACAAATCAAAATTGATTTATGATTTAAAGCTTTTGTAATTCCACGAATCAAAACTGATTTGTGATTTAAATCCTGTGTAATTCACAAATCAAAATTTATTTGTGAATTAAAGCCTGTGTAATTCACAAATCAAATTTGAATTATGAGTTAAAGCCGGTGCAATTTATAAATCAAAATTGATTTTTGATTTAAAGCTTTCGTAATTCACGAATCAAAATTGATTTGTGAATTAAAGCCTGTGTAATTCATAAATCAAATTTTAATTAAGATTTAAAGTTTAGAATAATTAATAATTCAAAATTGACTTATGAATTATTTTTGAATTAAATCAGAAATTGATTTAATTATTTGCAACCCTGGCTAAAACAACGAAAAGGAAAAAGTCAATAGCATCGTCTTTTACGAAGACGTGGACTTTCGAGCACGGTTGTGGAAGAGAACGGTAGTTTGGCGATCCCGGAGATGGAAACAGCTCTATTAGGACGCACGCGAGTGCGGTTTAGTACCTTGGTTTTTAATTACATCGTGAAGCTCAGGAGTTATAGGGCGCGGAATCTCCTTTCTCTCTCTCTTGCTCTGGATCAGACATTAGAGCAGAAATTTTGCGCCAATTAAGGGCAGTCATTAAAATCCGCGCGTACAGTCGCGGACTGCGAGCGGATCGGAAGACGCGAGCCACGCAACGGAGTGTCTGGAATTTCATTTGGACGCTATTCCGCTCGCTATTCCAGATGAATGCGACGTTATAATGGCATTAATCATTCCGTCGTCGACGTTGCAGCGCAACGCGCGTCCCGTTACAGTCGATTATCTTATCATCGTCTAAATGCGATTGAATTCTAATGCTGGGTAAGATCAGCGAGCGGCATTCAGCAGGGGCGAATTGGAAACGGATCGGCAATCGAATCTGCGGTTTCGGCAAGCCGATACGTTGCTGTCGCTTTCAGCTTTTTGGGTAATCGACAATTTGACGTCATCAGTCGACTACGCGGCCTCGCCCGTCAACGGATTGGCCGATCCCGCAATTAGAATGCGGGGAAAGACATCAGGTTTAGAAAAGATTGATGTCTATAAAAGAGAAATCGACGTTAATTATAATAACCCTTTCGTACAGTAACAGTAACAGTACATCTGCGTGCGGCGCGGCGTCTCGTTCGGAAAGATCGCGAACGAATATCTGTAATACGTCGATTTTTCAAGACTTTTTTCGGAGGGTATAACGATATCGAACGCACTCGATGCGATATATCGATTTACTGCATTTAGCGCGATATTGGATGACATTATATTTTACACATTGTATCTCGACGGCGATTGAGACGGAAAGATTCAATTATCGACGCACGCGGGAACGAGATACTCTTGCGTCGCGCCGGGAGCTCGATGCAGTTCTCACGATTCGGGAGATTAAATCGAATCAAGTCGAACTGATAAAATGATTCAGGCGCTTTAATATCGGGCGACACGCGCCGGGAATAGAAAATGAAAATTCGACGGGGGTTTTGCCGCGTGTACCGACCGGATCGAGGCGCACGCGGGCATCTCGTCACGTGCAATGTCCGGCCGTGGCCGTGCGCCACGACGGGCAACGACAACGACGGACCGCAGAGCTGTACGGAACGGGCGTACGCGTGCTCGCCGGTCTCAGGAATAAAACCGTCCGGGAAACGATAAATCGATCTCTCCCGCTAACCGAGGCGACTTTCTGAACGAACGGCCACGCGTCACGTCGCGCAACCACCACATTGCACCTATATCGACGGTGCAGCTCGGGTAATAAAAAGCGATGGCGCGTTATGCCTTTGCGACTGCACGGCGCGCAAGGGCATATCCTGTGCATAGTGTGTTGACCCTTTCCTCCCTGTAGTGTAGCAAATGCCATTGTTACATCCCGACGGTTGCCACAACAGAACGTGACTTTTCGTATATGTATATTAAGAATGGCGAGGAGAGGCAACATATACGCCAGTCACACTAATTTTTTTAAGAAGAACACACGCGAACATATGATTCTCTCGTAAAAGGTCGATACTGTAATAAGGAAAATGGGAGGATAAAGCGACATGAAGAATAATGAAGCTAGTGAAATGTTCCATTGTTTAAATTTCACGACGCACTCGAAACGAGTCGTTTTGTCGTCAGTTTCAATTATTTTACCGTTTAATTTAACCGGGGTGATTCGTAACCGCGCGAATGTCCACCGCGGCGGTTTTCTAAAGGAACAATGCGTGTTTCGCGTATAGCATTACATTATTTCAATATGCAGTCACTGCTCGGTATGATGACACTCGGTTCTCTCTAGCGCGGAAAGTTTTATTCGACGAGTCGGAATGAAACTTTCATTTCAGAGCCTTTTTTTAGGCATCGTGGTAGATATCGACCGGTCTTTCCGTCTGCATGGCCTGCAATAAATTTTCAATGCTGCCATATCGAAAAACACAGCGGCGTAGCTTCGTCGTCCGTATTGTCTGAGAATCGAGGTCGAGATTCGTCCGCGAGTCACGCCAGCGGAAAGTGACGATCGCTCGATATCGTTCGACAGGCATTGAGACGATTATTTTTGAAGAGTAGCGGAAATCGGAGAGAAAATGTAGCAAAATATATTACGAAAGAGCGATACAGTGAAAAAGACGAGATATTCACAATAAAATGTCAGATTTAGCGAATGACGTAAAAGCGGATTTGTTTGCCCCAAGGAATTGGTTAATTATAAATGTATGATAAATTGTGTTGCACATTCCCCGTCGCAAGTGTTTCAAAGTCAATTTTTTTCCTCTGTTACAGGCTCGACCAGCCGGTGACCAGCTCTACGCCCGGAATGGACAATAAAAAGGTAATTATCTGATATTTACCAATATATAATCGACGTGCGATAATTTATCCCGTAAATATAATTCCCAAAATTTTATAGTTACGTTTCTTCTCGAGAGAAACTCGATCAAGATAGAATTTATCTTCATGAAGACGCTAAAATTACGACAAAATCGCGTCGCGGAGTATTTGCGTGGTGGATCGCATAAATAACGGTCGTTTCCACGATCGATTATTACTTATTGTTTGGAGCCACACGTTTAATGAGTTGCATGCCGACCGCGGGGTCTTTATGTGAGCAAGAATGGCAGAGGTTTAGCGCGGCGAACCATCCGCGCTGCTCTCCCAATTAGAGGCATCGCTCGAATTAGCATCGTGTGACTCGGCGATTACCTCGTTGGGGATAATGGCTGAGCGATACGAATCGACCGTGATTTAATTCGACGCCGCGAGACGAGGAGGGGTGCAGGAGGGGTGAGAGAGAGAGAGAGAGCGAAAGTTTACCGCGAGAGATTCGGCCGGGCTTTTCCCGTTCCGCGAAAACGAAGTTTCCCTCGGGAATCGGGATCGGCGAACCCGGGGAGTTTCGTCTTTTTTGGTCGGGCGAGCCGCCCGCACTCGCTTCCGTCGTCGAGGAACTGCGCGCGAGCAGCTCTTGTAATTTAACGGATTACCCGGGCGACTCCTCTTCCGTGTCCGGCTTCTTCGTGGCGCGCGACGAAAGCTCGCTATATGGGAAATTTCAGGGACACGAGACGAAGGACGACCGTGCGCCGAAGGCGAAACCGGACGACGCGGAACGTTGCGCGGCGCTAATGTTCTTCCGCAATTCCCGCGTAACGTTCGCGGCTGCATCATTCTCGCGAGGAGAGATCAATCACGAGGGACTTCCTCTTGCATCGACAATGCACGTGTTAATGCGCCTAACGGTGCATTGTATGTTCTTACCGTTCGCGATTTAGGGTCACTCTCTATGCGCTATATACGTGCGCGCGTTATAAAACGTGTGTCGTTTGCGAGTTTCTCAAAGAGAAACGTCCGCGGCACTTTGTATTCCTGAAAAATACAGCTCGTGTTATCGGCGTTTCTTCGAGAGCGTCAGAAAACTACGGGCGTCCGTACCCAGAACATGGGGCATTTTCCGGAGCTTCTCTCCTCTTACGCCCTTAGATGAAATATGAAATTGTATATCTAAGCGAGTCTCTTGTTGACGGTGGCCCTTCTAACAATATAAGAAGCAAGATCTGACAAGTGTCGCGCGTCTGAAAGCGCCATGTTGTCGGCATAAGGGCACAGCATTGCACGCGTAACGTCGTGATTTTCCGGCGTACGAATTCTTATATAGATGCTCGTAAACCTAAATTTGCGATTTGTGAATAAATTTGTGATTTGCATGCCGTCCATAAATTTTAATAACGCACGAAAGAACACGGCGGAAGAATATTAGGAAATGGCATATTGATTTGTTCAGCGTCGTAAACTACTTCCTTATGACGCTACTTTCCGTACGATGTTAATGCTAACGTTCTATCGTTCGATACAGAGAAATATCTCGCCATTGCGCGCAGTACATCACGAACGAAACTTGCGAGCGTCGCAAATATGTAAACTATTTTCCGTCGCTGGCTTGCATTCGGAATCGGGGGGATGTCTCGTAAAATTCGAAAGAAAAACGGAGAGCCAGATGGGAGCCGGGCGAGATAGAGAGAGCGCGCGCGCGCGAGCGGTAAATTATTCATTTCCACGTCAGGAATGGAGTTTCGAGTGTTTCCCACGACCCTCTCCAATCTTTTGTACCGAGACCGATACTTTGGCGCTCTTTTGCGCATGTATTTTTAAATCTGATGGGAAGGTAGAGGGAAATCGATAGAAGGCTGCGTAATACACCGGGTGTCTATTTCGAGGATTAAATTCGACCGGATTTTGCAAAGAGGCACGTGCTCGTCATTGAAAATGCATCCGGCTGGCCAACGTCCACCGAGTAATTAGTTATTTAGCGATATTGGTTTTGTTCGTCGAATACCGGCGCGCCTTTTTCTTTTCTTCCCGACAAGCGTGACGGGACGAGGGAAATCGACAGATCGGACGAATTTCACGTTCGAATGGCGAATGGCGCTATCGCTGCGGGTCTTTTCTTCCTTTTTCGTTTCCATGGCTTTTCATTATCGGATAGACGTTCCGAGTGGCGTGGCGAAATTTTTGTCGGCCAACGGCAATTTTGCGCGATAACGTGCGGCGCGTCGCGTCGACGAGCGGAAAAACGGATTTCGATCAGCCGCATTCGGGGAAGGCACCGAATAAAAGGTGTCGAGATCTCGGCCGCGTGGCTGATCGTGGCGAGAGAAAGATTCCAAATTTCACCGAAGATTTATTGCTTCCAGCTTTCTATCTTCATCCCGCGGGATCGCATTTGCCTTGTAAATCTTTCGAATTTAGAAAATGTTTGAAGCTATTCAACAACTTATTTCAACATCATACGATATGACACGTGAAAAAATGTCTTGTAAATAATATCAATAATATCATATTTCGCATTGCCATCATATTTGGAAGTCGCGTAATAAAATATATATTTAATCACATTTTTATATGTTACGTTAATTGAATGAATGTTTTTTAAAATTAGGTTTGCTCGTTTTAAAATCGTACAAATATATATTAAATGAGTGTCTCACCGTGCGTTAAATCTTGCGATTAATTTCGCCTTAATAAAAATTTAATTAGATGTCATCAATTCTACTCACGATCCCCAAGTTTTATAAACATAATAATTAAATTTAAAGTGAAAGTTCTATATATAGAACCTTCAGTCTTTCGAAATTAATTAAGAAGAAACGAGCGATTAATCTTAAACCTTTATTTAACCGATTTTTCGTCCTTTTTCACTTCAAGATATATATAGGACAGTTCTAATTTAAGTAAATTAAATTCAACTGACATTGATGTAACGTCGGTCGTAAGATTTGTAAATGAGTGTCTTGATAAGAAAAGGGCGCGTTTTATTTTACAGATTGTCCAGTCGAGCACGCCGCCCGCCGTACCTGTTCAGGTACGTAGCAAGCACGATGGCTCGGGGGTGGCGGCTTCCGTGTCGGGGGTGCGCAGACGGAGCGGTCCTCAAGCGGGTCTGCGCTCGCCCGCCGCAAAAAGGCCCCTGTCCGCTCCCGTTGCGCTGCAGGGGTGGTTGCATAAACAGGGCTCGGAGGGTCTCATGCTGTGGAAGAAGCGTTGGTTCGTCCTCTCGGAGTACTGCCTCTTTTATTACAAGGGTGAGTCCGCGCGTTGTACCATCGACATATTCCTTTTGCGTGTTTCAGTGTTTCTTTTTCCCGCCGCGTTATTTTTGCCCTGAACGTATAATGCTGCCGCATTACGGTACCGGTTTTAATGAGCTTTATTAGTCGGAAGTACAGTACAGCTCGTTCGGGATTCAGTTTAGCATTCCAATCCGGTAAATGTAACGTTTATTCGCTGCGTAATTATCAATTGACATTATGGACTGGAATAATCATTAATAATTATCCCAGAAGCTCCTATTAATCATTAATCTAACGGAAATTATAAAGTTAGTTATTAGTATAAATAAGCCCTCTCATCAACCGTATTGCGCAAATCGAACAAATGAGATTGTAATAGCCATTTCGCAGGAAATTGATATCCTTTGATAATGTCAGATTTCTTATAATAAAATCTAACTGACAAAAACGCAGTTTTTGCAATCGTGCAACAAAACAACGAAAGTTTCCATTTTAAGGTAAATTATGATTTTTCAAATAGTTATTTCGAACGGTAAAAAAAATCACTTTCAAGAAAATAAAATTTCTATTTCATATAAACGTCAATGTCTCCAGAGTTTTTATTCGTATCTGCTCTATTTGCGAACTTTTATTTTGGTGCATTTACCATAGATTCGCGAAAATATTCTGGAATTCCGCCAAAAGTCTTATCCCGTTTTACGCCTTGCTATAGTCTAGATCGCACAGACGACCAATTTTCAGTCGCCTTGGACGCCGTTGCTCGTCTAATCTCGGTTAGGGGCGCTAATTACTCTCGGACTCTTCGATTCGGTACGCGCACGAGGATTCGTGCGCGGTCGCAGCCAGAGTCCAGAGATAACGTCTCGCTAAAGATATACACCCCGCGCGCGGCTTGTCTTCCACATCATCCGAGAAGGAAGTTCTCGTTGGAAGTTCGCAGCGACTCGGCGCGTCGTTTACGAACTTTAGTTAAATTAGATTTGATGCATACCGCCTTCTAATTAGCGGCCTCTCGAGCCTCCTCGAGTATCTTTACCCACAAAAGGAACTAATACTCGATAACAAGCTCTTCTCCCTTATCGTTCTGCTCGCACAGATATAGGCTTACTTGAAATATCAAGAGCACTAATTGATCTCCCGTGTTTTGAAAGAAAAGAATTTATTATTATAGAGGTATTAATCTCTCTTAAACGGATCTTCGCAAAACTTTTAAATTTTATATAATCCTCCTTACATTTTTTTTCTCAAGCTCTCTTAAGTCTCAAAAATATATTTCTAAAACATTTTGTCGATATTTGTAAAATTTATGAAGCTAAAATGGAGAATGTGTGAGTTTTTTTATGTGCTATTAATATTATTTTCTTATTTTTGTATTTTTAATGGACGTTTCGGCGCGGAAGATAATGTACGATACTCTGATAGAGAATAAGAAGTGTTTTGAATTTTTGCTTCAAATAAATATACGAGGCGCAAGGAGCACCGTCAAGAAACATTCTTTTTACGTCGCTCCACTCATAGCTTTATATGTTATTATTAGCCCTGATCAAAGAATTCTAAAGTGTTGTTCGGAACCAACAAGAAGCACAAAACTTCAGTCATGAAGATATTTTCGTTTTATTGTTAAATGTACAAATAACAGCTTCTGCGCATTTCAAAATAAAACGAAAATATCTTTATAACTGGAGTTTGAAGTTTGATTATGAAATGTGAAAAGTTTTATCTTGTACACGTTTAATTGCTTTAACCACAATATAGAGTTTATATATAAACAATTAGATTTTACATTTCTAGTTATCGAAATACGAAAAAAGTATCTATGTGGATTAGTTAATTGAAATTCCACAGTCTGTAATTGATAAAAACTTTCGTTTATCGTTATTCTGGCATTTATCGTAAGCGGGATCGCTCAGCTTGAAATTAATTTAGACTAAAATTTCAGCTTGTCCGAAACGTACGAGAATTCGATTCGTTCGCCGAGATTTTGGCGGTGGCGGTTATACGTGATGTATATACATATGTACGAATACACATTTAAAAATCTGCTTTTATCTCGTTCGATAAAAATCCGTGGAATTTCGTGTCTTTTGAGATTTATATCGCCATACAATCGTGAACCATAGCAAATATGCAAATATTTATTTTTGCAAATGTTTAGCCGTATGAAAGTACACGCCTGTATAGACATCGTGCATCAATCATGTAGGAATAGACTGAAGAGAAAATTTCGAGTTAAAAATAGAGAGAGAAAGGGAAGAGAGAGAGAGAGGATATTGCATATTGAAGTTATATCATCAAATGGTATATTTGAACTAGTCAGAATTGAAAACAGGATGCAACAAATATTTTTACGTTTGACCGACTATCCGAACGTTGCAGTTTCATTACGCGAGATGTATGGAGATATATCGTAGTCATGTATTTTGTATTTTTTGCGATAAAAAATTAAGACACATTGAAATATCGCGACAGCGTGCGCGTAATTTGCGAGTTTTAACGCGAAATTACTAAATTAGATATTGCACCCTGATTTAGAGAATAAGATCAGTCTCACTCTCGTAACTTTTACCGCAACGTAGCAATTTACTAATTTTCAGGCCCGGAGGAGGAGAAACTGCTAGGTTCGATATTACTACCTTCGTACAGAGTTACCGTCTGCAAACCCGAGGACAAAGTCAACAAGAAGTTCGCCTTCAAGGCTGAACACGCGAACATGAGGACTTACCACTTCGCGGCTGACAGTCGGGAGAGCATGAACCAGTGGGTGAATGCTCTGACTCTGGCGACGCTTTTGCAAGATCCTAGCCCGTAAGTTCCTTGCACGCATTTTTAAGTTATTTAAAAGGCTCACGGGAAAAACACACGATAATTATGCAATAAGGTATAATTATGTGATAACGTGAAAACCGAGAACAAGCACAGCTTACGGCCGAGTATACCGATACGTTATTGATTATAAGAAATTAAGTAAATTTAATTATTCAGTCCTAATTAGGAAATGCTAATGCGAGCCACCTCGAGTCGCCACGCTTTCGACGTTTAATAAATTATTGGTTTATAAAACGAAGAGCGTCTGCGTCTCTTATCGCTTTTGCCATTACGCAACTTGAATAAATAAACGGATACGAAGGGCGAAATGCAGTAATGTGATAGAAAAACAACCAAGTTTTTTTTAATCCCATGTAATAATCGCTCGCGCTATTCTGCTAATACACGTGAGCGTTTTAATTCTTCATATGGCGCATCGCTTTGTGAAAATAATCCTCCCAGTTTCAAACTCTCCCTCACTCGTTATTTTCTTCTGTATTCCGTTTCGTATTCGTATTATACAGTTCCGTTTCACGCATCGCGCGCACCTGTATTTTGTCCGCGTGGAAATTTCGTTCAATTTTGCCTCTCATTCTTCTCGACCCTATTTTCTACATACGATTCAATAGCGACTTTTCAAAATTGTTGAATTCTAAAGCTTTTGAATATTATAAAAATTTTACCGTGTCCATCACAGATCACTGTGAGCCATCGCGAAAATAAAAGGTCCGCTTTTATTCTCACGATGGAATGTCTCCCCATTGTCTTAACTACGCCCGACGTCGCCCTGAAAGATGTCATTTTTTAAGACGACATCTCGACATTAGGCTCCTTCCGGAGATCCGAGCGAAGATCCCGAAATTAGCTCGGCGCTGCAACGGGGTGACGATGAACATCATCCCTTTGACGCGCCACGAAGGAAACTGGGACGGCACGGCCACCCAGCGTTTATTTGCACGCGAGAGTATCGCGATGCGGTCGTTGCAGCGCATCTGTCGTTCGCGCGTTATCGCGGCGTAACTAACCAACTCGTTAGTTAGTTTCTCGAGAGTTATTCGACCCGCGAGATACCGCCGGTGGATGAGCCCGGGCCGTTGTCCATTAGCACGTCGTCCGCAGCGACGCGCCGACGCAGCAGCGGACAACGGACGCTTCTCATGAGTTTTGTCCTTGTTCATATTTTAGTTAAAATTCTATTTACATCGAAAAACGGTTGAAACGTTAGATTTTTAGCATGCACGTTAGTACCTAAGTTACCTAAAATAATGTTGAGAATTAATTTCTTTGCATTTAGTAACATGAGACATTTTCAAAACTCGGAGGAAAATGTATCTTCCACCCGGCAACGGCGGCAACTCAGTAATTCTATTAATGTTCCACATGAGACTGCATTTTCAAGTTGGATCAACACGACATTTATTATAATCTTGCGATTTGACTGTTTAATTACCGATTATTTGATTGATCTCGGGTTTCAACATTCTATAAGCTCGAAAATCCAGAACGAATAATGTGGACTAAAAATAATAATCAGATTTCTCTCTCAATTTTACGTTTTATCAGTGGTGCGGGCGAAGCCGCGGTAGTCATAGAGATAGCGCAGGACGGCGAACGAAGCGCCCGGCCTAGCGTCTCGTCGATCTCATCGATCCTGAATCAGAGCGCCGACGACAGCGACTCCGGTTTCCATGGCTTCCAGTCGCGCGACGACCCCAGCCATGCCTCCAACAACAACTCCAGCCCGAATAGCGCGAACACTGCCTCCTTCCCGAACCTCAGTGGTAGCAACAGCAACGGCAATTCCGCCAACAACAATCACACGAGTGACTCGAGTCATCCGATGATGAACGGTTGGGTGCAACAGTCGTCGCCGTACGGCCAGCCCAGCACCTCCCAGCCGCAGCAGCAGCAGCAGCAGCAGCAGCAGCACCAGCACCAGCAATACGGGCACTTGCTCCCGCAGCAACTGACCCCGGGCCATTCGCACCAGCATCAGGCGTTGCTTCATCATCACTTGCCACATCAGAACGCGCTTCCGACCCATCAGTCATCGCATCCGCACAAGGTCCAACAGTCGCCGCAGCAGCAGCCACAGCCCCAGCAGCTGTCGCATCCCGGCTCGGGCGGCGTTCAAACGATGCAGCCTATGCCTCGAACAAAATTCGGACAGCCGATTTACGCGAACGCGCCGCCGAAGCCTAGAAGACTGACGGATGGCTCTAACGAGTACTCGACGCCGTCGCCGGATATGGATTACCGAAAGAGTCCGGTATCGCCGGACGTCACGGTGACGAGCAAGAGTCCGATGTCCGATTACGAGAGGAGCAACACGATCTACGGCACGCGGATTCCACCGTCGCAGCAGAGTCTGCGAATCGACAAATCGGGCCTGAATTACTATGGCCAGACCATCCAACCGATGGAGAGGAGGACCCCGGACACGTATGGCCGTAGTGCGAAGCCGAGGACCAGTAGCAGAGGCAACGGCGACTACGAGGAGGTCTACGGCACCCCACAACTTTATCAGAGACCCGCGGGACCGGTGGGCTACACCAAGGGCGTGTCGCCGGCGCCCATTCCTATCCCTCTGTACGCGCAACATCTGCAGCAACTGCACTCTCCCGTCACGCCGCCGAACAGTGAGTCTTTGTGCACATTTGCTTTGCTTTTTCTGTGCTTAGGTGATCCCTACAAAGGCGCTCGTAATTAGTACAACCGGCATTTCATTCCGGCTGGTACCCTCTCCGGAGAGGAAAAGATGAATATATTTCACACGAGAATGTGTGTTTGTAACGTCGTTCTGAGCTACAAAGCGGGTTTTCTTATCGGATTGTTAAGAACTTGTGCTCAGAAAATTCTCCAGGCGGGCGATATGCATTGTTGTATAAAAAGGGTGCAAATTCACTAAAAAAATAGGAATAATTTCTTTGATAATTCTACCGTATCGCCATTGGCGGTTGCTAGAATCGTTTTGTAGTATTATTTTGAAGTACAAAAGAAGATTTATTATTCTGAATTCCTTTAAATTAATTAATGCAATCGAGTATTAATTCGGCAAGATTATAAAACTTTAAGTAAAAGATAATTTTAGAAATAGATACTGGTTTTATGTTATCTCGTTATAATTATTACGGTAATGATTTGAGTGCTCTTTTTGTGCATCGCTTTTTTTTTAAATAAAATTTAACTTCTTTTTACTGCATAAATTGCATAACATGTGTCATAAAAAATGTCAAAATACGTTGTTATTCAGCAAAATGCAGTAACATATAAAGGGCGCGTTTATGATTTATCTTATTTAGTGGCAATGGTAAGACAATCTAGAACTCAACCGCCGCCGCGACCGCATAGCGCAGACTTCCTTGAGTATGAAGCAGCAAGGCGACCGCAGCAGCAACCCGCGCAATGCGAGAGACCCCCGGATCAACAAAGATGTCCGCAGAGGCCTAAATCCAGCTTAGATATAATGAATCCGTCGGACACGACCAATGACGGTTACTTCTATTCCGAAGAAAGGTACGGGCGTGTAAATTCTTTATAGTTTCACGCGCGCATCAAAGAAGAAAATTTAAAGAGAAAATTAAAATCGACCTTTGGGAAAGATATTCACTCTTTGCTCGCGCGTGTGCTTTAGATACGCGGCACAGATGCGGCAGTCCGCGGTTTATTTGCATCAGACCCCTCAACATTATCAACAGCAGAGGAATCAGTCCCTCTCGCGCGTCACGATGCAACCGAAGCTGCCGGGTATTCGCGATAATACCGATGAAAGTAGGATAGCCACATTGCCAGATTCAACCTGTCCCGCTTTGAGACGCGCGCAGCGGGATCACGTACATCAGCAGCATACGATGCCCGCTCAGTCGCTGACGCAGAGACATTCCGAGTGAGTCACCAGTATACTGTCCGAATAAATTATTAAATCTTATGGAGACTTCTCCCCTCCCCTAGAATTCCAATTAAATAATTTAAAAAAATATATATATTTTTTAAAGTATGCGCGCATACGTGCGTTTGTATGTATTTTTTATATATTTAAAAAATGAATGTTCGAATATATATATATATATATATATATATATATATATGTAAATTCAAAACAGATATCTAAATCTAACATTAACGAATTTTTTAGCAGTGTATAGCCAAGAATTTTTAAAACACATACCAGCTCAATGTTTCTCCTACTTCGTCAACATTTTAAAATAGTTTTTCAAAAAACGGTCATAAACTTCAATTCAGAGTGCCAGAATATCAGACTAAAAAAATGTTAAATGTGTTGAAAATATACTTTTCTGTCTAAATTTTACGAACCGGAATAGTGCGTATACTTTACGGTTAAAATAAAGCAATAAAAACGGTAATATATCCTCCTATATCGGACTATGAATATAATATGCGGTACACACACACACACACACAATAGACTGGAAAAAGAAACGTATGCTCGAGTATTGTTTCTATCAGGATAATGGGCGCCGATCTGAAACTCCGAAGATCCTTGCGCGAGAAAAGCTGCGAGGCGAATGGCCGCGAGACGCTGACACACGGCGAGGACAACACGATCCCTCGTAGAATACCGCGCGGCGAGTACGACGGGTGGGGAAGAGCAGCAGCGGGTCACGGTGCCCACGGAACCCACATCGCTCAGACGTGTCACGCCGGTCACGCAGGTGCCAGCAGACGATGGAGCGAGCAGCAGCAGTTCTGCAGATCGGCGTCGGCGCGTCTGCCAAGGACACGGCACCCCGCCGCCTTTGATCCCGACGACGACGACTACGCCGAGAGGTCCTCCGAGCAGGATTCACGAGATGGTGAACGCAAGATTCAGCAGGTAAGTAAACGATAAGTAAACGAAGATTCGTAAACGCACAATCTTTTCCCCCCTCCCCCAAAAAAAGCTTCATAACATTTTGTCGCGTTTTTAGCATATCCTGTATTTTGGATATATCGATCCTTTTATAAAATCTATAAAATTTCTCTGGAAAATCGGCGTGCTCTTATTTTACTTTCTAAAAAAGTGTTAAGTCTTAGAGCCGATAGTGATCGAATTAACCAATATACGTTTCATGTTAATTGAAAATTTTGATAAATGTAGTGATATATATCAATGTTGGTCCTAAAGTTCTGCGACATAAAAATATTGCCAAATATTTCTAAACGAATTTCTTCGAACTTGTTTTCCGTTGGTATTCCGGAAAAGGTGGGATGAGTCATAAGAGCGATGCGCTTCTTCGAATCAGATAGCCGTAGATAGGCCATCAGCATTGCTCGTATCAGCTTGTACAAGACAACCGTGTCGGTAACATCGGTGAACAAGCGTGATTCACGTTAGCCCTCTTGCATAGCTGTACATATACCTTACTTACGTCATCCTGACTCTCCCGTGTCTTTGCTTTCACCATCGTTCACTCAGTCGTTGTCATTGCTATTTCGTTACTCACACCGTATTAATAATTTTTAATAATAATTTTTAGTAATTAATAATCCCTTTTTTTAATCATTAACATATCCTATATTATCGGGAATTTCATGATTGTTTGTAGAGATCGATATCGATGTTTATTTCTTTCTCCAAATTAGATTCCGTGATTACAGCAGGAAATACCGTACATTTTTCTATCAGATAGCTAATGGAAAGGTTGCGTTGCGATACGTTTTTCAGCGCGAAGAGTCGATGAAGCGGCTGCTGGAATGGAAGCAGCGTATGCTGCAATCCCCGCTGACACGGAAGCCATCCGGCTCGGCCAATCGGGGCAGGACGCAAAATGATCTTTCGAGTTACTACAAGCAACAGGCGCTGCTGGATTTGGCGGCGCACGAGGCCGCCGTGGCGGAGGGTCGTCACTCCCGGAGGCGGGAGGACGGGCATCGTTCGCATGTCAGGAGCAAGAGCTCGGACGGCCGTCGGACCGCCGTCAACGTGCCACGCTACAACAGCTATTCCAGCGATGACGAAGGTAGGGCTAGCTCGCCTGAACTTATCATTTAAATGGTAGCTTCGGTTGCCCCGCGTAACGAGGGACCCCGGTCGAAATATTGAAGCTCGCGCGGGCAATTACCTCCCTGTTTGGGATATGTGTTGTGAGCATGTGCATTCTCGCGCGGAACAAGGCATGCTCGAATCGTCGGGAAAATTGTGAGCGTCTTCGCGGACAGATTTCACTGTCTTTGGAGAAGAAAGGGAATTTCATGAATCTTTATGTCAAATATTTTGATCGCCTCGAGTCCCTCGAAAGCGCCCTGTCTGCGGTGTATTCAGTTAGAAGTAGATAGTTGACCTAAGCTAAAAATAATCCAATTTCTAACATGATGGTAAATTGCTAACACGGTGAAGTATCCAATGTGCATATTTGCTCGCGGAAACAAAGATATTTTTTCACGAAAACGCACGTCAAGAATTCCGTATTTTTGTAAATGTATAATACTCGTTACGCGATGCAATTGAAATATGTCAAGCGATTCTATGTCCATCCTTTCCTTGTTATTGTAAATAAAATTACCAGCATGTTTTTGTATTTCAATCAGTGACATGTAAACAAAAATGTCGTAGTCTAACGAAAGTATTTACCTTTACCCGATTGTGCGAATAAATGCAATTAATGCAAGGCACCTGAATTATTCCTCACGAATTGCAAACGTTGCAAGATTGAAGTTGCTTTTCCTTCATTTTTATTTACTAACATAATCGTCGAGGAACCGATTAACGATACTGTATCGATTCGACGAAATGTGAAGTAACGATGAAACAAGAGGAAATTAAAAAAAAATCTGGGATATCTGCGAGCGTTTCTCCGCGGGGCTCCTTCTATCTGCTGCTGTTGGGTCTAAGCTGACTGGTGAATGGGAACGATTAACAATCTTAAAACCTACCTGTCCAAATGATCGAGTATCGATATCCTATGCGACTTAACACATCGATCGTAATCAGATTACCGTAGAAGATATGGGTCAGCATGGCATGCCAAAGAATTTCACTAACACTTACTTGCCGTAGTTACGCAATTACCATATCGCTACCTTCCAGCTCGCGTGTCCGCTATCTACGATTAACCGCAAAGCCAGTCAGTCGATTATCGGGATCATTGCATCAATTACTATGATCGATTATCACCCGACGAGAAACTTTTATTCTTAATATTTTAATATTATATTCTCCGAATTTTTTATCGATCTCAAAATCCGAAAGTCGTAAACCTTTAAGAGCTAAAAATTATTTCAAGAACAGTAACTTACCGTATATAGATATATATAAAAATATAAAAACTTTTTAACTATTAATAAAAGATAGATAAACGTCTTTGCTGCTCGGTGCAATGGTCATCGATGTCGTCGCCGCGCTTGACGAGTTTGCTTAGAATTATAATGGGTATAGAAACGGAAATGTATAAATGGGGCTGTTTATCTTTTTCATACACACACAAACACACATACACGCACACTCGTAAGTAACGGACGTACTCGTGTCTTTGTGTTTTGTAACAAACAAATCAGAGCTGGGAGATGTCCGGAGGAAGCGCTCGCGCAGACCCTCGCATGCAGGAAGGAGCCCCCGGCACGCCGGCGACGATCGGTCATCGGCGACGTCAGCCGTTCAGGATGTCACGATACCCGGGACCGGCCGCACGAGCGTTAATCAGATCCCGCAGTCGCAAACCGTTAATGCTCGTAAAGCGAACCCGGGGGGCGCGCTCTCCTCTCTGGGTGGCATACCGCCAGACGCGGGATACGACGAGGTCAGCTTTCCGCCGATGATGAGAAACGATTACGCGTACGCATCGTCCTCGGCGGACAGGCGATCGTCATCCAGGAGATCGGATCCCGAGGCCATCTTCGAAGATCCCGCGACCAGGCACAAGACCCCGAAGAAGCCGTCAGGTATTTTGAAGACGTCGACCGCTTACGGTCTAGATCAGCAGAAGTACGACGGGCAACAAACTGGGAAGATCGAGAGCAGCAGATCCGATAATTTGTGCGTTTATCGAACCAACGAGTCCTGGCATGTTCAGAAGAACGTACAGTGGGATTCCAAGGACGATAACGACGAATGGGACCCCGGCATCGATGAGAGCAAAGTTATAAGGGAGTTTTCTTATCAGTATATTAATCCTAAGAAAGTGCCGGTGCCATCGAAAGTGGACGATGAGGGCGAGAAATTCGAGACTATGAATCTGGTGCAATGCAGAATCAGGTCTTTCGAGATGAACATGGATGGCGCCAGTCCGGTGAAGGAGGTGTTGACCATGCAGGAGCCGTTGAAGGTATCGCCACTGCAGGCGACCGAGGCTCACGTCTCAAAGCTCGACTGCGCGAACAAGACATCGTCCGTCATACGTAGCTTCGCTCTGGGTGATGCGAATTCTCCGGAGAACGCTTCCAAACACAAGAGCGTGGAAGAGGGACACGCCAAGCAAGCTTCGACCGACAGTAACAAGTCGGTCAAAGATCTCTTGGCGGACTTTGAGCGGAAGTCACAACAGGTTAAACGGCCGAAATCTGAAAAGCGGCAAGAATCGAAGCATCGCGGAGATTACGGCGATAACGAAACGTCACGATATGAAATTGCGAGTAATTTGGACCGTCGTGATAGAGACGATGAGAAGGAAAAACTCGTTGAGAAGAACGAAGCTATTACGCAACGTTTCGCTTTAGACACTTTCTATACAGATACTGTACAAATACAAAATTCCGATGGATCTCCGAAGCAAAACAAAATGACCAATTCGAAAGAGAGTCTAACAGATCAATGCGCGTCATCGACTGATTTGAATATTATCCCGAGTCCTAATTGTGCCAGAACGAGTATGACTGAATCCTTATTAACGCACAGTGATCGATTCTCCACTAACGATCTCATTAGTTCTGTTTTAAAGCAGGATGACATTAACAGCGAGGATCACTATCTTCCCATGTCTCCCAGAAAGGCTATACTGGATCCTAACAGTGATGACAGGCCGAATCCTAAGATAATGGAGAGTCTGTTCGCCAGTCTCCAGCACGAGGAAAGTTCGTACGTGGAGATGGCGCAGAACGGGATGAATCGCTCCCTTTTGGCACCGAACGAAGGCGGCGGAAAGCACGATTCCGGCGATTATTCCACGCTGGACACGTCCCACTACGAACTTGTCTGTGTGTCGGATAACAAGATAGAGCCGGTATATATGGAGGTGAATCAATTGTCCGAGAAGGAGGACAGGGACGGCAGTAAAGCATCGTCGATGAAAAAGAGCAACGTCGGCGAGAATTCGCCGCATTCCAGGGGCGATCTGCCCGACATCTTAACGACACTCAAATCCGATAGTTCTGACGCCGATGACGAGTCGTCCAAGGATCTGGATTCCATAGACGCGCCACGACATCCGCGATTTAGTCTGTCTGACACCTTCCGACCGGCTTCTTACTATCTGGGAGCTAGCCGCAACATGATCGCGGAATTACACGACTCGTCGGACAGTGAGCTCGTATCGCCGCCGCCGATACCGACCTCCCCGCCGCCGCTGGACGATTTGGACTCGCTGGACATGCAGGAATCCTTGGAAATAAAGAAAGTCTCGCCGCAGGTGGCTATGACCAAGGATAACGCGATGAACCGCGACTCGCCAAAGTCTTGGAACAAACCAGCAGGTCAAGTGGAAACGCACAGGCCACCGTCGAGATTTTCCGACGCGACCATCAGCTCCACCTTTAGAGACAGCAGAATATCGTTGGAGAGCGCATCCGGAAGCGATTCGATCGAGCTCAGAAATCCAGAGGAGGAAGCTCGGCACAGACAATTGAAGAGGAGACCGGTAAGTGACGACGTTTGCGAGGTTCTGGACAGTCTGGACGAATTGGAATCGTTAGGAAGTCGTTTCGACACGAGCATCTTCCTTGATCAGTATATGGAGGAATTACAGGCTAGAGATGCGTTTAACGTAGATCTTTACGCGAAGGATCTGAGCTACAACAGCATCTATGGATTCAACGAGAACATGCTGGTGGTCGATAAGCTGCAGAAGACCACGTGTCAAGATCTATCGAGGAAGATGAAATTAATGTCCAGCAATCTCGACCGGCCGTTCGATTATTCCGGCAAAAACAAAACTGGCTCGGCGAGCAGCCTGCCATCCATGAGAGTGTCCGATCTACCGCCGACCCACCAACACTCGCAGTCCTTCACCGGTGACGCGCATTACGAGAACGTCACGAGCTTCTCGCCGTTTCGCGGTTCGCCGGCGGTTCGACCCGACAGTGAGCCGCCACGCGACAGCGTTCACAGGATGCAGAGCACGTCCCAGCTGCCAATCTCTCACAGCAGGGATTCCAGCTACTCAAACGCGTCGGCCGCGGCGTCCATCTCGACGTCCATGGCTTGCCAGAGGCCCGCGAGCGCTCAATCCTCGATGCACTCACCTATCAGCGCGTCCACGTCCTCGGTGAATCACGGCAGCACGCTGACGAGTATGCTGCAGAACGTCAACGCGTATTCCGATCAGAGGTTCCCGAATCATTCGAGATCCGCGAGTCACGACACGTGTGTGCGACACGTGCCGCCGACTCATCGATCGACCTCCAGCCAGGACTCGAGTCATTATCCCGGTTCAATGCCGATGCAACCCGTTCCGCAACAATCGTATTTGCCGAACGCCAGCGAGCAGCGTGCCCAGAGCGATCAATCGGGAGCACCCTATTATTATTCTGATCTCCAGGCGAGTGTCAACAGCGTGGACATGGAGCTGACCAAACCAATGATCGGCCATACCTCGCGATTACCTCAACTGAACAATCAAAGGGACGACGCGGCGATCGGCTTGAACAAGCGAAATGATATCGGCCGTATAGTGAACCCGATCGCGCGGCAAATGCCGCGGCAGATTCAAGTGGACGACATAGACGAGGCTAGACGCATCGCCGCGGAATTGAGACGGACGACCTGCCAATTGCTGGGCGACAACAAAGCCGCTCTCGTGGACAAGAGAAACTTCTACGAGGCCGACACGCTACGCCGGGTCAAGTCTACTGATCCACTGCCAGATGTATCTCTGCCCGAGGCTAGAAACTTATATCCCCACGGACTTAGAGATAAGTCCGTTAATCCAGGCAACATCGATAACGCGGAACCGATGCACGTCACACAAGCGTCTCATCGTCGGTCAAGATCTTTGGAGGGATTACTCGACGACGTCGGTTTGCAAAATTTAGTGGAGCAACGAAACCGAGCTAACCGAGCGGCGGCAGCGGCAGCGGCAGCGGCAGCGACGGCGACAGCGACGACTTCATCGCCTTCGACCAGTCGGGTCGAGGCAACGCAACAAAACTTGCCGTCATCCGGCAGTCATAACGCCATGACCGAGAGCAATTTCAATTCCGAGGATCCTTGGGAGCAGGATAGTCTTTGGTGCGAGAGTCTAAGGAGGGTGAGTCTGCGAAACGCCAGATCCTTGGATAATCTAGACAGTCCGTCGAGACCCGGAAGATCCGGTGACGCGAAGTCACGCGGCAGGATCACTCGGGGAGCGACTTATGTAAACGACAGTGTCGCTTTACGCCGGGACAACTGCGCGGAGGAATCTCCGTGCGGCGAGCGACCGCGAGTCAAGCGCAGGACGAACAAGGATCATCACACGCGAGAACGGTCGATCGTGGACGACGAGGACGTCGCTTACGAGACCCTGTCGATGGAAGTGACCGGCGTGGGCGGTTACGTGTGGGACCCGCAAAGCAAGACCTACCACAAGCCTACCGTTTCGGACAGGAATCATTTTTTAGAGGACGGCAACCTTCCCCCGGCTCGCTCGATCCCGGACGTCCGGATGTCCGCGACGTCGTTCGAGCTCGACCGAGAGAAGCTCCGCCAATGGGATTTGTTGTCGAGCGCCTGCTTACTCCAGGAGCAGCAGCGCACCTCGATGGCGGACTCGGGGCGAGGGTTGCCGGTCGTGGAACATCCTGGAGACGCTCACGATTCACAGCTCGCCGTCGTCGCGGCGGCGGCGGCGACAACGACGATGAATGCGACAACGACAACGGTGACGACGACCGCGACACCGACGACGACGATGACGATAACGACAATGGGCACGATCGACAGCGAGCAAGTAGACGTTATCGTAAAGCCAGTCGATATCGCGGATGTATGCGACGTCTTGCCGACGAAGGTGCCGATCAAGAGGCAGGAACCGTGTAAACGGGCTGCAGGTGAGTGGCTCCTCAACAACGCTGAGGTGTACAGACAGTGACTATACGTGGCCGTGTTCCAAATCGCCAGACTACCCGCCACACGACCGGCCGGCCGACTCCTCCCACGTGACCACGGATTCTAGTGCGATAGGTGTTTAATCCTAAATAGTAGAAGCTGTTATGTAAGCGGTGCTTTCACAAATATTCTTTCAGCGCCATAGAGACCTTGCGGCAAGTTTAATGAAAATTTGAAGATAATTCATCAATCGTCCCGTCATCTTAAATTTTCACGACCGAATATTTTCGATAAATGATGCACGTCAGATCGAAGCAGATGATTGTCACTTTCTTTTACTTTGCCATCTATTATCAAGTGGTTCAGAAAGCATTCGATAATCTTGGGACATGTTCTATCTTGCGAAAATAAATGTAACTTTACCGTTTAAGCAGCAAAATAGACGCTTCGAAACTCCTTAGATGTTAAAAAATAGAAAATTATAATAAGTGCAAAAATATTGATTTAACTAACGGGTAAGCATCAGTTAAAGCTCGCTCTTTAGGATTAAACTCGATGTTTTCGCTACCAAATGTACCTGCGCTTGCGGTGGCTTGCTCAGCGATGCAGCCACTTCTTTGTCCTTGTTAATTATCGACCAGGCCGTGATCCAGTTCACATTTATTCATCGCGACTCTCTCTTTTTGTTTTTGCCAGACCAGTTTGTTAAATCCTAGGATCAGTTTGAATAATGCAAACGTAACTTTGAGCGACGCGGATGAAAGTTGTACGATCGATGCGACTTGGAACACGGCCTGGTGCGCGACTGTAAGTGTGTGTGTGCGTTTTCGAGACGATTAAAAACGCGGCTTGGTTCATCACAATTATTTACTGTGATTATTCATCACGGTGACTACAAGCAACATCGAATTTTCGCGATAAATGACAAACGATTAATTTATATGACAATAGCAACGAAATGAAGAAATAGCAGTAAAATATTGTTGCGCTATTAGAAAGTTATGACAAAGCTGCGTTCGCGTATGTATGCGAGTGCGTGTATGAATGCATGTGATAATATTTTTAGAATATATGTACCATTTAAGATTTATTACATTACCGCCGAAAAAATTGATGTAATCCAAGACGATTATGTTCTCTATTTAATTCTTCCTTGTGTTCATTTAACTTAAATCGTGCCAGTTAATTGACTCAAATCGTAAGTAAGTAATGACATTATCGATACGATAAGGGGTAACGTTTTCTGCCAGGGAAGTTAAACAAATGTTTTATTAATCCCCCTCGATTAATTCAAATCGATTCTTGCCAAGTGATTCCAAATTCACGCCATTTACGCAGGATCTCTCGTTCTCACGCGCAACATTTTTTTTTTCCTATTTTATAATCCACATGAAATCGACGCTGAATTGCGAATTGTTTCGTGAGCCATGTTTTTATGGTGATATCGATAGAGCTATCGGTTCTACACAGTTACGCGATACCATTTAATTCAGCCGCCTAGGCAATTTGCCAAAATGTATCGTCGCGGTGTTTCATCGTCACGAAGCATCACAGAATTTGAAGTAGCTCTCTCTCTCTCTCTCTCTCTCTCGATCAAGTCAAAGATTAATGGAACTAGCTTTAGGGAGTACAATGTATGCCGTCTCGGCAAGAACATTATTAATTATCCTCGGAAGTTTATTCAATCAACTATGAGATTCATTCGACTTACTTTAATTTAAGTTATGTATATAGCTCGTTATACATAAATTGTACAAAAAAAGGTAACTGAAAATAAACGAAGAAACAAGAAACGAATCTCGAGAGTAGAACACCTCCCAGGTAAGTTATTACATTTTCAGCACCGTCCTGAAAACTTAAATTCGTTTCTCATGAGACTGGATGTTATTGAGGAAGGACCAAATTGATCGTGGTTAAGACAGCTCTGACAAATAGGCAGCATTAGTATCACAGATAAGATCGAGTCGTTCCAGACTAGATATGCATTTCCCTTCGTCGCGACTAAAAACGTTCCTCGATATGCAATTTGATTTCTAAATGTGGCAATATTATTCAGCGACCAAAGTATGTAGTAGCACTATGGATAGTTATTAACTATGAAACGGTTTTACAATCGCTATGTGCTATCCTTTCGATTCATATATAATCCACCATGGAAAAGAGAAAGCATAATAATAATTCAAAATTTAATGTAATTACGTTATGATTCACTGCTCGTTATTTCAAGCCCGGCTTAAAAATTCGAAAAGAGGTCGCGACTTCATTATCCCCGATTTAAACGTTCGTCCGCGTCTTCCAGCGTGTCTGACAATTAATCGGGAACGATTAGTCGCCCTAATTAATTTTCTTCGGAGCGCCGCCGTTAATTCCTCCTCGGAGAGACAACCTTATCCTTTGTACGGACGCTAAGGCCGCGGTTGAGTGACAGCCGGTGCGCTCTCGAGATCGTCCTTACGATCTTCCAGCCGTCACGCGCTATTCGCGCGTCACGCGCTTTAATGGCAGCTATAGCTGCAGCTCGGAAACTTCGTTGGCATGCGAACGACTTTGTATGGTCTATCGACGAGTCTGTTGTTGCATTGTCGCAAACATCGTCCAACACGTAGAACGCAATGTCGTAAGTGCGCGTCCGCGCGCGCTGTAAGTATATCGTCGTCACCGTCTCTCGGCGCACTTGTTCGTCGCACTTTGTTCTCGGGGTCGATAACACGCCGCGTATGACGGCGACGGCCCCGCTTGAAGCGGATGGATTCTATGGAACCGCGAGCGATATATCTACGGCCCGCCTGCCTCGTACCTTCGGCTCCTCGCGGGATCGTTAAAATATCGACGAGAGAGTACGCGCACCCCGTAGAACCGAGTTTCTCTCCCGCTCGATCCCTCGACCGCGCCGATCGATTATATATGCCTTGACGTCGGCGTCGCGTGAGAAATTTTTCGGTTTTTCCTTTCTGATACGTATACGTTTCTCCTTTGTGGGACTCGAAGGAAACGCTACAATACTCCATAATTAATGTCTCGACGGACAGCCACGCTGGGTGTTCCAGATTTCGTGGAATTAATAAGAACCCAGGCAAGATCTTTCGGTCGGAGCCGATTGATTTTGTAAAATACTTTATTCTGGTAAAAGATGCATTTTTTATGACAAAGAGCAACCACTACCATGATTAATTTTCTATATTCTGGAAATATAATCTCTGAAATAGTTAAAAACTAGAATCGATTCCCTTATTTGATTTGTTAACACTTTATATATTATATATATTTATTTTTGTTGATTTATATCTTCGAAACTGTTACGGATATTTCAATTTCGTTAATTACTCCTAAAAGCACTTAAAAAAAAAAACACCACTCTATTTCACTTTTTTTATTTTATACTTAAGAACGAGGGTGCTAGTTTGACGAGAAACACATCTCGTTTTAATCGCGAGTTCTCACCGAACGACCCAAGCATTAAAGTCAAGAATAGAACGCTAAATTAACACTTGAATAGTACTTAATTCTGATGGCAATTTTATTCTCATTTTTTATGTTGAAGTTGATAGTTTAACAGAGATTAAAAATAGTGAAGTATATTATTACAATTTGAGTCCCGAAGCTTAAACCGCAGTGCCTGTGATTGGCACTTCGGTAATGCGGTTCTACTCGTCGACTGGCAGCCACCTCGGCGAAAAATCAAACTTTCATCGTCCGCGAAAGCCACAACATGTTCAAGCACGAAGACTCATTTATCACATTCCGAGTCACAAAAAATGAACGTTATTTTTCGAAAACGGCGATCGGCGATCGATCTACGGAAATAATTGCGAATTCTCTCGGATTCATAGCGATCGCATGTTATATACTACAAACATAATCGTCGAATCGGTAAGAAAAATTCCAATTTATATTTATTTAAATTTATTTCCTATAATATTTTTATGAGACGATTGTTAACGCGAATCGCAGAAATCATTTGTGTTTAGGATTTAATTTGAAACAAATGGTTAGAGATACCAGATAACATTTGAGCACCGGTGATTTGAATACAAAAAGAGACTGAAGATGAAATGGTATGTTGATAAACGGCGTGAGAGACGGCCGCTAATGATAATTCCATATTGGGCAGCACGGATAGAAGGATCGTCAAGTGTGAAAGGGAGGATAACGATCTCGATTAAGTAATCGCACACTCAGCCTCGCGAAATGGAAGCAGTATATCGGATTCCAACAGAATGCCGCTTAAAACATTTTATTTTTACGTAGCTCCGACCGATGCCAAGTATACTGCGAGACGTGAAATAACGCCACGATAATCCGGACTGTTATCGGAAACGTTTAATTCCGGCAGCGAGCTGACGAAGCTCGAAATCAAAATAGCGAGATCTCGCTATTCCGAAGCGGAACTAATGGAATGCATAACTTGAATAAGATATCAATAACTTCGGTATCGTTGTTTCTCCAGAACTTATTGTTAGAAAATATTGTCATAGTCCCACAGTATTCGAATCGTTTCTATATTAACTATATAGAACGGAAGTTTTTAAAGCAGTGAGTTAATGAAAATTGGCGTGTATAATTAGCATATTACGAAAGTAGAAGGACCGCTCCGGGATTATCATCTCCAAACGCCATTGCTGATTTAACCTTTCTACTGTCGATTTTTAGCTGTCGATATTTAACTAAAACATATTGCCTGTGTTTATTTATTCCTATATATATATTGAGAACTATTGGGAAAATAAAATATATAACATACATAATGTGTATATTACAGATTTTATTTTTCCAATAGTTTCCAATGTGAATAAACAAACGTAAGATAAGAATAAAATAATAACGATATTAAGATCGACTACGTCAACGGCCTGAACTGCCATCAGGCAAACGTCCTCTTTTCCTCAGAGGTAAGACTGTACAATTTGCAATGAGTCTTAAAACGTGTACTATGCGTAATCCAGAATCAATTAAAAAAAGATCAAGAAGATATCAGTAGTATTATAAAGCGCGGTACGCGGTACTTCCGCGTCCCCCACGCGTGTCGGCGCGTTCGATCGTCATCGGAGCAACAGTTCCCGACTGGGGTCCTTCAGAATCAAACGGAGTCGCACAGACGGGGTCCGGACAGACAACCGACTGCCTGGGTTGGATGATAGCGGTCCGCGCGAGTCAGTCAGTCAGTCAGTCGGTGGCGCTCCGCGCGGTTCCACGCGACTCTCGCGTGCCGGCGTGGACGCGTGCCAGTTCGCATCGATCGGCGCGCGGATCGGGATCGTGGATCGTGTGCCCGTATGGATCATCGTCGAGAGAGAAAGAGAGATGAATTGCGTTTCGCGATAAAGTGCGGTACACGTTCGCGCGACTGTCGCTCTCGCTGCACGATCGTTGCAGATCGTTTCGTCGTATCGACTCTTCATCTCCCTCTCGCTGTTCGTACGATCCATTTTCGGGATTTTACCGCGAAAGGTGGACCAGATGCGAGTGACACACGTGCGCCTGACACCGGGTGAAATTCAAATCGTGTAACGGACGTCGCGACAATCGTCGCGTCTGTATCGCGATCGGGCTCGCGAAATTTCGCGGATAAATCGACGTGTGGATACGCGCGCGAGCTCCGTACTTATCGCGCTACGCATTGCACGGATAAAGATCGTCTTGAAAGTTCACTCGAGGTTGTGACATTTCAAAGGAAGATGCGCGAGGTTCGTTAAGTGCAACGTAGCGCGCGCGAGCTATGTGACGTAAGAAGCGCCCGGATAATTTTTACGCGTCTTTCAAAGGAAGAATAAGGATCGTGGGCATCGCGTAATTTCTTAGGCGCGGAGCTTAGGTTTTCGCTGCGTCTTAAAATATATGCGGTGCCGCGGACATAGATGTGGCATGCACGTCGGTGTTAAATTGCTGAAACCCGAAACTAGAGCCGTGAGAATAAAATTTTTACGATGACGTTTCTCGGAAGAACAACACGGTAATGTAGTCTAGAAATCGAAGCAAGGACCGATATAACTTAAAAATACATACTTTAATTTTAACGCTAGGTCATCGCGAGATATATATCGAATTTCATTATTTTAGTTAGATTTTTACACTATAGATACCGTATATGTTATCTATACATATATACTTTCATCAGGATTTTATATTTAAAAAAAATATCAAAGTGAGAGAGAGAGAGAGAGACACGTTGTTATAACGTAAATTTTATTGTCACAACTTCGAAATGATACCGAATCTGTTGACCACGAGACGAGATCAGTATTTGGACTCTGAAATTTTGCAGCATACAAACAAAACGGCAAATACAGAAATTTCGACGAAAAAAATCCGAGCTACACAGAGAGAGAGAGAGAGAGAGAGAGAGAGAGAGAGAGAGAGAGAGAGAGAGAGATCGACGTGCCTCTATTTCTGCCGAAATGGTATCCGTTGTTAATTCAATAAACGAATAAGCCGATCAAAGCCGATAAACTCATGACAGCTCGTATTGATCGATCCGCGGACTTCATCGTCCGCGCTGACGGAACGATTGTGTAAAACCTGCCGATCTTACTCGATCGGCTTTCGAAATAACGGATGTCCCACGATCTTCATTAAGTAATTTCCCGATCGATCGAACTATCTATAGAAACTATTTCTGAGAAAATCATGTTTTCAATTTCTTCCGGTTTTTCTGCTACCTGCCATCCAATATAACCGTTTGCTTTGCTACATTTTCGTAAATATAATTACATTTTCGAGAATATATTTAGAAGAATCTTAAACTTGAATATTAATATCACATATAGAAAAAAAAATCATAATCATTGAATCCTTCATGTACAATGCCTAATCAAAATTTATCTATCAGGGTCTGTCAATCGGAAGCTATTTGAAGAGATTTTTTGTGGCTCGTACAAAGTGCCTAAAAATTTTACAAGACTGGAGTAATTTCCACATGGATCGGTTCCTCTGAAACAAAATCGATCAACCCGATCGGACAATCGTAAGGGAAATAGACTGTTGATAGAGACATTATAGACCGTTCGTGCACACCGATGCGTTGATCGCGGCCGCCTGTTTGTCCTCGACATTACGGGATACGACGTATGTAGTGCGCGCGTGGCGGACAAGAATCGTTCGCGACGCGACGGTGCCCATGACAGGCACGTGGCGTGACAGTACGTTGATCACGCTGCTAATAAGATTCACGGCAGGGAGCAAGGACCTCTCGATAGCTGCGCATCTCGTTATCGCGTGGAAGATGGGCGGGAAAGTCGGTCTGATCTGCGGCAGCTGCTGGTCCGGCAATACAGTCCGGAAATACAGTACGTATAAATTCGCAAATCGCGATAACCATCTCAATCCGCATTTTTCCTTGTGATCTAATAGAACAATCGCAAAAAGATTCCGTCGATTTTTTGTGAATAATTTTTAAAACGACCGTTCGATACATGCGATTATAATAGTTTTAACGGCAGTCGACAGATCGAAACTTACTTACGGTATCTATGCCGTGTGTATTATGTATGTCGCGTTCCCTTCACTGTTGAAGAATGTTGTATCGAGGATAAAGTATCGACGCCGGAGAGCTAATAGCTGCGTTGTACCGCTCGACGCCGAGAAACTCGCGAACCAATAGTGCAGGGGTATATTTGGAACGGGATAATTGAATTTGAATTATACGCTATTAGTTGCAATCATGATGTACTTACACGTAATTTAATACGTTTAATTTGATACGTTTGATTTAATTCGAAGTTGATGATGCACGACTTCCATCGATCGGCCTCATTACACAGTCAGATTCGTCGATTACTATTACGTAAGCCATACCGAAGTTAGGTCCAAAACCGTCGCGGGGAGAAAGCGTCGTTAAAGAAAAACGCGCGTTCCGGGTTTCCCGGTCCTTTTTCACTCGAGCTATTTCCGAGCTCCTCGTTCGTGAAGCCTCGTTAAATGCGGGACATTCTTCGAATTTCTCGCGAAGACAGACGAAGTTCGGTATTAAAATGTTCGTCGTGGTCGGCGAGGTAATTTGCGAACTCCGATTGAACCAAACGGACAAACGCGCGCACTGCAGAGGCAGTGGAAGGCGAATCGTTAATCCACGGCGAAGTTGAAAAGGCGCTGGATAAATCGGAGTCTCTAAGAATAATTCACGAGCGACGCGCGAATCACAGGATCGATCCACGGCCGTGCGGTACTTAATCATCTCTTTTGGCGGACCCCGAAGAACGAAGACGTCAAACGTCAAAATGTCGATTGCGTTCGGAGTTGGACGTTAAGTCTACTTTCTCTTTTCCCGAAAGCCCGTAATTTTTGTACTTGGCGTTGGAATTCGGATTCTCAATTATCGGAGGAAGGTCGTCGCCGATTCGGTGGTCGCCACTCGATTCCTCCATATTGAGGAACGACGTCACGTTACAGTTTCCTGACTCTGGAACACCGCCAGAGGTACTGTTGCGTTCGTGGTATCGATCGCCGCGAGGGGACCGTAAGGCGGGACCGCGAAAGGCCGTCGCCGGGAGAGAGAGAGAGAGAGAGAGAGAGAGAGAGAGAGAGAGAGAGAGAGAGAGAGAGAGAGAGAGAGAGAGAGAGAGAGAGAGAGAGAGAGAGAGAGAGAGAGAGAGAGAGAGAGAGAGAGAGAGAGAGAGAGAGACCGGGAACTCGACGAGTACATTTCGGAAAGGCCGAAGGCCCGCTCGGTCGCAACGCTCGTTTATCCGGCTCCACACGCGCGCGATGCAATGAGCATTCCTCTCTCGCCGAGTACCGTTACTTGAGCGCCGGCACTTTCGATCATTGAATCCCCGCTATCGTCGTACGCGCGCACGCAGCTGCCGAAGCCGAAACTCACGTTAGACGCCCGCGAGATCGCAGTTCAATTCAATCGTCGAGAATTTTAGGTAAAGGCTTTAAATATAGCTAAATACGAGGTTCAATTCGACGCATTATCTATCTGGATACTTAATAAGAAGGTTACATTTTACATATGAAAACTTTCCATATATATCTCGCGCATTTAAATAATTTAGACAGTCTTCATAATGACTGCAGCTCTGCCTAAATAATACCTCTTTCTATTAATTGCTAAACAATTTCGATTAAAGAAAACCTCGGATTTGATTTCATTTTTTCCCGTTCTTTTTCTGTAAAATCATAAATTCGTATAAATCAAATTCTGACGTTCTAATTCGAACACACATGTTCTTTCTCAACTGCTCTTATCCGAGAACGAAAGTAACGACGGCTATTTTCGGTCGATAATGAGTTGATCGTGACCAATTCGGTAGCCTACGTCATTGCCTCTCAATAAAGCGGCAATTGAACAGTCCGATGGTTCTCTATCAAGTAGCTCTATCAAATTATAATTTCGAAGTTATCTACTTACAACCAAAGATACTACTACCAGATTACTCGGATATGCCATTAATTTATATCATTTCGATTTCATATTTGTGATAAATCACTCGGACGTCTCGCGATCTTTCCAACCCGTCCATATTTCGCGAAGAAATAAATGTTTTGCTGATTAATAGCTCTAGCAAAATAGTTTGCCTTCGTGTCCACAATAAAAGACGACAACAAAACAACGTGGTGTTTATCGCGTCCCGCTTCTAGTTTTTCCCTTAGACGGTTGCTGGCAATATCTATATAAGGAAGGTATGTCATTGATGGTCATATAGGTGGTCACGCTACGGAATCTTTTTGCCGCGAAGCCGAGGACGCGCAAGGGGGGCGCGTCAATTGGACTGAACCTCGGCACATGAACCGTTAAAGCAGTAAGGTTTTAACGCGGTAGTGTGCGCGATGCAGAACGATTTTGCTTCGCAAAACACCGTTAGCCTAGTCGTGGAACTCGCGTCGCGGATTCGGTCCTTGCGTAATGCGTGCCGGCAGCGAGATATGTGTTGGCGAATTAATGCGAATTTTTGTTTTTGCCGACTTGCCGAAGTATCTGGGATATACTTTCTATCGCCCTCCCTGGTCCGACGTACAACTCCACGTTTCTGCGACATTTTCGATATCTGACAACATTCGATCCTTTACCTCTTTCCTACGATACAACGCGCTGTATAAACAGGGAAATAGCGACGCAATTCTATAGACGTAAAAGTAGGTGACAGGAAGACGTATTTGCACCTGCCATCATCAGATTGATCACAATGACCGTGTCGGAGAGACCGGGAAATTGAGAATCGACAAGAAATTCCTTCCACGTCCGAGCATCGAAACACGATGGAAAAAGCGGACAGCAGCCCGGTTTGTTAGGTCAGACCTCGTATAGATTTCACGTTCGTCGGCGTAGTTCCTTTTTTCTACAAAGTGCTAACGTAACTGGATCGCTAACGGATGATCATTGCTATGCTAAAACTACATTTCCGCTTGGACGCTTGAATCCTCGCGTGGGAAAAGCATCTTCGTGTCCTCGATAAAATGGGAGTAATCGACTTCTCTTCTCTGTAGAATTAGCCGGGCGAAACGTGCCATTTATTCCGTTTCTTGTGCGTGTTGACTATTATATCCCTTCCGCCGCAACTGCCGGCTTGCAGCCGATGCTTAATTCGACTCCTTGTGTTTCGCTAAAAGGTGGCCGCCACATACCGGCTAGACTGAACCTCATCGATCGGCGACCATGACGCGACGACGCGCGCTATACCTTACTTTCTTCCGGCCGTCAGCTAACGCGCTCAACGACCCTTTTACGACCGTTCGTAAAATGTAAAGGACGATCTTAACTCGAGAACTCGCTCTCGCGACATTTTTGCGCTTTTGAGTTTACGGTGTAACGGCAAGAAGTGTCATTAGACGCAACTCCTCGCGCAACAAGCTCCGCGCTTTTCCTGGAAGAGACGCGAATATTTTCTTACGACAATTCCCCCACGGTTTTAGTTTCTACTCGCGTGTCGATTCGCAATCAACATTTATGCGCAAGTCAACGAAATGATGATGTAGCGCGTTAATTTCTTCATCGCATCCATTTATTCTTGATATATATTGGAGTTTAAATTCCAATATTCCGATAGACACTTCGATTTAGATTCGCGCATTAAGAGAAATGTTTAATAATCCGTCCGATATTAACTTTCACTGTGCGATTATTTTATATTTATTCAAGTGATATCGCCGGTATTACGACTCGGTCGCCGTATCGTCCACCGGTTCAACGTGTTCGTTAGCCATTCAGAACATTCACGCCATCCACCGTTAAATCCCCTCGTATCATTACCGTTTCCGTCGGCGTACAAAAAGAATTCCCCGCTCGTATTGCTAATAAAGTGGATTCCTAGTTAGCTCGCGTATACACGTTACGCGCTCAGGGATCACGACGTCGTCTTGAACATCGTGATTGGAAGGTAAAACCGGGCCTTGAAGTACAACGGTCGATGAGACAAAGCGACGATACCGAGTCGCCTGACCTACTTGATCACTACAGATCCCGTTACTTGGAGCGTCGAGTCGACACTCGTGTCGGTGCCATAGTGGCTACTTGCTACCATAATCATAGCGGCAAGATTGCGGCAGACCATTACGCGATCTTGGAAGGGGACAGGGAGGGGGGAGGGAGAGAGAGAGAGAGAGAGAGAGAGAGAGAGAGAGAGGTTCAAACGCGGGAGATTAATCCGCACGGGAAATACAATGCGGCGGACCGAAGTTTGCTCCAGTAGTTTCGCAGATCAGCAATGCGATTATTAGTCGTTTTACCAAATTGCTCTTCTATTTAAGAAACAATGATTTCATCGTCGAGGGGCAACTTACTTGCGGTTGTACGCGCGTATCTCTTTCCCCGCATTAAGTACGAGGACGTACATATAGTACGTGAATTATTCAAGGAATGAGAAGTTAATCCTTCGCTTCCTATCGGAGGAACCGTATAACGTATAACGTAAAGTTATGATTTAACTAAGTTTCGTGATTAAGTGATAATCGTTATAAAGTCGTTATAAAGTATGTTAATATCCCGGGAAGTAGAGAAATTAAAAGATTCTTGAGAATCACATCAGAGTTAGAGTTACATAAAGACATTTTTTTATTTTCAAGTCGTATAAAATAACGTTGGCTATTCTAGTTTTTAGGTATATTTGCCAAGAGGTGTCTCGCAAGTTTGAAACAAAAACAGGCCTGGTCGCTTGGAATAAATATGACAAGTAGGCTACTACAAAACATGACGTGATTGCCAACCAACGCTATTTAGTATTCCCTCGCACAATTTTACTTTCGCCCTTGTTACCCTTGTAACACTTCATTCATTTCTAATTGTTTGAAAATCGAGATTGCTTAGATAATTAAATACAGATATGTGGCATTACTGCGAGGACTTCGCGTGAATTATCTCATGAGTCTCACCGGTCCTTTTCGTCTTCGGATTAGTCGTCATTGTTTTACGGCGATGCGTTAAGCGAGACGTACGGCGGCGTGATCCTATTTTATCTCGCGGCGAGGATACGATAAAGCACCGCGAGAAAACAAGTGTTCGAGGAATGCCGTGAGGGGGGAGAGGTGTAAAATATTTATCACACCCGAACGCAAACCCACCGCCGGCGTTTTCTTTGCCTTCCTTTTCCCACCCCGCTCGTAATAATGGCGGGAAAACGGAACGCGCGGAGGCAGAGGCGGTCCGGCGTGTACGATGGGGAAAAAGGAAAATCAACACCCTTCTTGTCCGGACCGTAACAGCAACAGGTCGAGGACGATACAAATGACCGTGGGAGTACGGTTCCCGCCACACCGCCGTCGCCGTCGTGTTCAAAGTGCCACGATCTATTTCTGTTTGCCTACCGTGCGCGTCCTTCCCGATTCGCGCGCGCTCGTTCGTCGTCTACCTTCCGCCGATTCAACATGCGTGACAGGAAAAAAGAAACGCCCACGCGAGAGTCGGTTTCAACGGGCAGTACCATTTTGCAACAAACCCCGTCAAAATGACGGATTTCAAATGCCTTTTAAATTACGGAAATTATTAAGGTGCTTTTGTTGGAATTTATACTGACTTCTGTTCAAATAAAAATAGTTATTTGTGCAACAAGTGCTGTAAGATAAGGCGAGTGCGGTCACTGCACCCGGGAATTTTCATCTTTACGCACGACTTGCATACCCTATTTTATGTTGCAAGTGCGTGGAAAGTGGTCTATCACGCACGCGTAGCGTGCGCAATGGGCCACTTTCCATGCACGTGTTACATAAAATTATTTCATATGCTAATTTATTTTTCCATCAATCATATTTTTTCATCGTTGTACAAATGACGTTGGTTGTTCTTGGTTGTTCTAGTGTTAACTCTACATCAGACTGTGGGTAATCACCGAAATGAGAAATTCAGTCAAAACGTAGCCTCTGTTATTCGATAATTGAGACAATTAAAATATCAGTATGTTTCATCGAGACATCTAATGTTGAGATAAGCAAAAGTTGAAAGCTGACAAATACGGCATTCAGAAGTAACACGAGGTCGAAAATGGTCTTGTGGAATACTCCGTAAAAATTAGTCGAGTTGGATTATGTGCTCCCACCGTGAGTGTCTCTTGCCCCAACTCGGTGCGAGCTTTCGCGAATTTCATTAACCGCTCTCGAACGAACGTGAACCGCCCTTTTCCCATAATTCCCCCCCGAGCGATTCAATGCCGAATTCTGATCCGGGAAAACGATATTCGCGCCCTTCCGGAGCCGACGCTCGTCGTCGTTCCAAACGACCCTTTGACGCCTCTTCCGGCGTCGCGACGCCAGCCGTTAAATCCCCATGGAAAGCTCCCCAACCCCCTCGTCTTTTAGAGTATTCGAGGTGAACAACCCCCGCTTTAATCCCCGTGCATTCTGCACAGTCGGAAATTCCATAGACCATCCTCCCTCTCATCTTTCCCCCCCTTTCTACCGTGAAAGCGTAATTTCCAGCTCAGACCTTCTCCCGAATTCGAAACGCTTCGCGAGATCGTCTTGTCGTAAGTACGTACGAATCGCGCAATACGGCCGTATTACGGAAACGACGTTTCTCGTAACAAGACGAGAAGTTCTCTCGTCACAGCCGTCGCCGATTCGAAACGCCATGAAATTCGCGGACACCCCGTATACGCGCGGATAACGGCGCTCGTTTGTGCACCTTGATCTTTTATGCGCGCGATGCCAAGTGGCACACCTATATTTACGCGCGCACGTGCCAGGCACGGGCGCGATCAAATCGACGCTTGGAATTTTTTTTATTTTTTTAACTCCGTTATATTTCCAAACTCCAGACGATTTATTTCGTTTCCATCTGCGCGCCGTGCGCCGCGCGTATTAGATCGGCGCGACGCGACCTCCCTGCGAATTCCGCATTTTAATTAAACCACGCGCATGAAACTCGCGCGAAATTTCTCGCGTTGCAGATTTTGTAATGCTCGCGAAACGAGGTCCGGTTCTAAAACAACGAAATTGGGTAACGTCGCCCCGATCTGTTACACGGTCTAACGTTTCCAGCGCGACTTTCGCAATGGGTCGACGGACACATACGTTTAAATTATTATTACACCGGCTCTACGCTCCACACGCTTTAACCACCACCCTCGGGAGAGGTGGAATATTAGTGCAGATACAATCGCCGATCGATCGGCCGAGTGTCTATTAAATTATTTCTCTCATTTTCTCGATTATCTGCGTATTTTCGACGTTCTGTGCCATGTGCATTGAATATTCCGGATACCTAGCTATCGTAACTTGCATTGCATTGAGGACAGCGATACAATTCAGGCCGAATGCGTTTCATTGGATCAATGCGTGGCAATTATATTGTGGAATAAAAGAGGAGACGAACGACTGTTATTGTACGTAATAAAGAAGCTAAAAAGTTTACTCGGCGATGCTCTAAATAGTCTAAATATAACACTTTTCCACACATCTTTCGAGCTTGCGAATAGAATGCTCATCAAGTACATTGAGACAATCTAAAAATTAAAACGGTTGCCGTTTTATTGCCGATTTTGTTAAAAAAAATCATTGATTTTTAATATTAAAATAGTAAGAATAATTGATCCAATTAGATTTTAAATAGCTTTAAATAGCTACAAGTATTATGAAAATACGAATATTATATGAGCAGTACATAAATTATTCTTATGTTTTCTCGCATGTATAAATAATTTGGTCATAATAAATCTTAAAGATCTAAAGAAAGAAGTATAATAGATTCAATATGTAATATTCCAGCAGAGTGAAGAGATGTGGAGTATTCGTTGCAGATATCGATATAGTTTTCAACCGTAACTCGTTGATTTATTTACGATCACTGTCTTGTGACGAGAATTTATTGGTTGAAAACCAAATAAATTTATCGCGACGTTATCTTTTGACGCACGTGTATTTTTCGAATCGTTGACAATGCCGACCCCATCCATTCCGCATTCCGGTCGCGAAGGCCAAGAAACGTGAGACGCGATTACGATTGCGCAAAGGGAACGCGACGTCGCTCAGGAAGTCGATCACGATTTAATCCAATCGGGCGAACGCACTGGTTATCGATACGAAACGTCGCGGAGTCATCCCGCTCGCGTGTCCATTCGCCACATAACGATGAATCCGCGCAAATCGCCGGCATCCCGGATGCATCGTCACGCATTCCACCAAGTACGCAGTCACATTGTCCACGGTCAGTCAGTCGATATAATCGCTCGTAGTTCGCACGTTCGAGTTTTTCGTTGTACAGGCCAGGTTAAACAACTCTCCGCGCGTAAACCTCGTACCGTCCGGACGTCCGATCACCGCGGCTTATAAAGGTGAAAGATGTTGCACGGTACGGTGGAAAATACGTCAGAAATACATTTTTTTTGAGTTATACTCCGGTATAAAAAGAATAAATGTACATATATTCACTCATATAATTTTTTTGGCAGAAAATGCGAAGTAAGTGAACCGATTATTGATCCAAAACAAAATAGAGTTGCATTAGAGATAAGTTGGAGCGGAGGAACAAGCTTCCGGATTATTAGAAAAATCGTACGAAAATAGTCTTTCCAAAGTACGCGGCTTTTCGTTCGCTCGCCGATTATTTTTGCACGCGAGAAAATACGTCAGAAGCACTCTCTCTTCTGAAATCTTTTATCAGTCTCGGCATAAAGTTATTCCCCCTGGTGAAGTTACTATATCTCGCTCTATGAATAATAAGATCCTCATTTTAGCTCGTGAATTTCTCAATTGCGTAGCCTGGACATTCTATGACAAGTTAAAAGACAGACCAACTTCATAAACGTGCCTCGCTAACGTTTATAACATCTACTTTGTGACGTAAGGCGCATAGATAAAAGAAGCCATCTGTGGTTCAACGAAAACTCGTATGCGACGCACAGGTGTTTAAGGATAGCAGCGTAATCTCGAATCCTCATATATTCCCACTTCCACGCGAATGAGTTTACGAGCCGCATCGACAAACAGAGAAACCTCGGCTATATCAATCTGCAAATATGGCGCGATCGTGACTGGAGAACGGAATTTCAAATGGCGCGCGATGTCTTTATCACCATATACATATACGGGGAGTAGCGCGCTATCGGCCCCATATACATTCCGCAGATTGAATACCGCCTATTATGCGCGAAGCGCGAGAGGAGTTTCCTGCTGCGCCCATATGGCATCGCGCCGGGTCGGTTTGCATTCCCCGCGTCAGTCTGAGCGTGAACGCCGGTTTAAAGCGTGAACAATCGCCGCACGACAGATATTCCGCCGTTTCGGTCGTCGGGCAAATGCCAAACGTGCGTGTAGCAGCGCGGCCTGGCGCGGATACGCGCGATTCGTTCCCTCGCGCGCGTTCATTGTCCGCCGAGTCGCCTCTGGTCCTCTCGACGAGCGAGGCCGCGATGATTCGCCAACGCATCGGATTTTCGACGCATTCCGTATCGATCGAATTCCAGGTGATCGCTACTGATTTTCCCAGCGACGGCGAACAATCGACTTTCATTCCACTCTTTCTATCACTCTTTCCTGGGAAACCTGTTCGCACGTTAGACCGACTCTCGGCAACTCGCGAGCCGAGTTACGAATGCGGGAGGGAAAAAAAATAGGAATCACGGGTTGCGTTCGATGCGTAGACGGTCGTCGCCATGAGCCGGGCCCCCCCCCCCCCCCGCAGAGCGCAATCCGAGGGAACCCTTACGTAACCGAACGCGCGCTGGCCTGTTTCCGGAGGTTGACTTAATTGCGCCCGATAAATTGTCCTTTCCTCTCCCTCATCTGTCTCGTCGGTCCGTTCTCAAACGCAAATGGTCTACCGCCCCCGTCATGCCGAGCGTCACACGTTTCCGTTCTGTCTCTCGTCCTGTGTGTCTGCTGCCAATTCTATCCTATACCATTACCGCGTGTTCACTGCACGCATCCGGCCAGAGGACTCGCCAGCGTGAGATTCTCGATCGTCCAAGTTTGGGCTTACATCAGGATCTCTCGCATATAATTTTCTTTACTCTAGAATGAGGAAATATTTAATTTTGAAACTGCCAAGCTTCTAGATAAAATTTGTAACCGTGAAATGTGTAATCTTGAAGTTGTGAAACTTTTAAGTGAGTCTCGCATGAGTATCAATATTAACTAGAATTATACTATCAGTATAGTATCAATATACTAGAATTCATTTTCATATACGCGGATTACATACGGTCATACGGAATCTCTCAGACCTAGTCGAATATTTTTATTAATGTATGTACATATTATCATGGATATTCAATTCGATCTGATTTATGTAATCAGTTATAAAATTTTACGGAATCATACACATTTTTCACTTATGACTGGAAACGGCTGACTGATTGTTCGCCGAGGGCGAGCGATCTATACGATAGAGTATTACTCAATCCAATATCCATACTAGTTTCTCACATATTTCTCCCATCTTTCCCATTCAAGCGAGACAGACGTTTCCTGATGAACAGTCCCGATACCGATCCCTCGCAATCCGAGAACGCTTGTGAGATTTCACCGTGTACACGCAAGGCTCAATTAGCGTAACGTCCCGCATGAGATTCTGCCTCGAGACTAATTCGCGTGCCGTAAACGTAAGGTTGTTTTAAACGCATACGTAATCACATGATAGAATTTTTACGAGCTTGCACATTTCTTTCTCGCAGCGTCCGGCTCGGGGTCCGTGATAGGCAGAGACCCGCTCCCACCCAGGGCCGTCAGCACATCTCATCTGCCTCAGAGAACGCTGACTCAACCGCCGACGGCGGTGTCCACTCTTCCGCTACCGAGAAACAGTACCGGCAGCAGCCATCGGCAGCAACCGCTTCCGCTCCATCACTCGACTCCGCAGCAGCAGCAGCAGCAGCAGCAGCAGCAGCAGCAACCGCCTATGAGGCAGCTGGAGAACGAGTCCACCGCCCAGATGCTGAGGGCCGCCAGCAACGGCGACATCGGCAAATGCCCCGGCATGTAAGTAGACGCAAAGCCGATTCTCCCAGGTATTTGTGTAACGAAGTTTCGTCGCGCTGTAATTAAACCGCCGCCCCTATCGCACCCCGTAATAGGGAAACTTATTAGCGAACGCGTACTCGCGCGGCCGCAACCCCGCCGTCTAATTCCGGTTCGTGAGAGTTGCCCGACTGTTTAGTTACTTTGAGGTGGTGACTAGTAGAAATGCCGCAAGAGCGGCCAAATGTCCGTGCCCTCGAGTATCGCGTCTGAAAAGATCACATTCGAGACTCGAGACAAGTATTAGTAACGAATTATAACGTTAGAGACACAGCCAGAAGCACTCCAGCCTCGTTCGACCACTTTTATGGCAAACCGTGTCAAAATCATTCGACTGGTATGTCGAAACAGCATGCAGGGAGAAGAGGATAAATTAATCGCCATAAAAGGCAGAGTAGCGCGCGTTTCCACCCAAACACAGGAGCGGGTTAGCTATCGCCCGATTTAGTCCGTAAATAACTCGTTGTGTACGTAACTCCTTACATGCGCGTAGGTTCGTTCGTTTAAGTCGCTGTTTAATTACTCGCCCGTCTACTCGCGCAAACAACAACAGCGTTGTTAGTTTGACGCGAAATGTACAACCGATCAAATTTCCTGCGTGTTCTTGACAACTCATAACGCGAGGATTACGCGGTTACGCAATTGCAGTAATTAATTTAGCTTCTCGATGAATTAGAATTAGCAATTAACTGGAAAAACCTTTTTTTTTTTATCTAAGGAACGCAGTAATTTTTTTAAACCGATTTCAAGAGCGCGCAAATAGCGCGTAATGTAATTTCGTCGTTAAATTTTCATATTACGCGGAGAGGCTAGCCAGGCTAGACGTCACTGATTAGACCGAAGGGCGTCGCGATGTCATAATCGACGTGAGAGCCCCGCTCTCGAGCTCGCCGAGCTCTATTTATTGCCAGGCGTGAGCTAAACCGCGTCACCTTGATAATACAATTTTCTCGCACGTATATTCGCGTCGCGGTTTACCTTCACGGCGAATCTAATTTCTGCTGTATCGCGTAGCCACGTTTATTTGTCTCGGACGTTAAATATCGATTTTCCCACCCATGATTAATCGGGCAAAGCTCCTGTCGCTATAAACTGCGGGGTGAGAAGATAATGCCGTGGTGTCGAATGAAAATTGCGAAATGTCGATTCGAAAATTGTCAATATTTATTTGACATATTTAATAGCCGTAGATCAACAGCGTTATTCAAAATAATAATTGTCGACGTCCACGGAGCATCGCATTTCCTTTCGAATCGTTCAGCGACTTAATTTTCTCCCTCTCACAGCTTCTTTCCGCGTTACATCACTTTACGGCGTCGTTTCAAGCGCGCGGCCTTCGACGAATCGGCCCCACTGACCTGCTCGTCAAATTTCAGGGTTACCGGTAACGACATGAGGGACCTGAGGTTAGCATCGCCGGGCGGTCATGCCACTCAGCGATTGATCAGCCCGATCGGACACTTGCGGGTCGCTTCGTTAAACGACCACCGTGTCTCCAGTCCCAGCGACAGCGAGATACGCGTGCACAGTCCAAGTAAGTTTTCCTTTTGCGTCTATATAATTTATCGATCTGCCCGATACTCTTTCCCCGCGCGGTTTCCACGGAAACTTTTCGATGAGCCGACCCCGTGGACCCCGGGCAGCGGCGAGGCGATTAATCGCCGACGAATACCCCGGAGAATCCGGCTTTATGAAAGAACTCGAACTTTTGCCTCGAACGCGAAGTTGGTTAAGGCGCAATTAATATATTGTTGGTCGTAATACGAATCGCTATCGCGACGCGCGGCCAAGTTTGCCGGTTAGGAAGAAGAGTTACGACGTCGACCGACCGGATTGTCGTAATAACATCTCCGAGCGAGTTAGAGCGCCCGATATCGATTTTCCTCCTACTCGTGTACAAAGCACACAAGTAAACGCTAATTAATAACGCTGACGAAGACAATGTCAAAGGCATACAACGCCCACGTTTATAAAAGGTTTATATAATGATCCTTCAACGTTCAGCGTATATCGCGCTATTCGGAATTAATAGCTCGTTAAGCGCGGCTAATTAATCGGATTTTTTCAAAGTTATTCGCGACAAATTTCTATAACGTAAGACTTTTCGCGTAACAGTTATCTTAATTCTGTAACAGAAATTTACGGCACGCAACGGAAGAACGATACAATCATTGCAAAGGTCTTTTCGCAATTTGCTTGAGAAAAAAGATAGCATTCTATTACAGCAATACACACAAAATGAGCACAACACAACGAATAATTCTCTTTTGCCTCAGTATTACAAAATATATATATATACATATATTATATTATATATATATATTCAATATATCACTACGGCAAATCTCTGCCTCTGATATTCAAAGCTGGCCTAACTCAGCACGTCCGGAACATTTGGTTCGCGCGAAACTTACAAGTGATGAACCGCGCTCGGCGAATGAGCGATTAATATCCGTGAGATTAAGCGGCGATTTAACGTCTGCTCCGAATCGCGAGATTGCCGAACCGTCTGAAAAGCACATAAATTTAGGTCGAAAATTTCAGCGGGCGTCCGGGGTTAATTATCCGAGGATCCGTGACGATGGTGTCCCGGTGCAAGGGCTTGTGTGGTGCCGCCCGTCTAATGCACAACGCGGAATAATGGAAATCCCGTGTGCATAAATCCCGTACGCCCCGCCTGAATACGCAAAGGCACGCATGATCGATATCATCAGGCTTCGGGTAATTCAACTACCGAGGATTGAGGTTCCACAATATCACCGCGCGCGCGCAAGCATTACGCGGTGGCTTTAATGAGAAAGAAATCATAATTACACAGCGTCGTTATTCCTTCTTGAATCAAAAGAGATCGTAAAATTTGTATAATGACGAGCATTTCGAAGGTGAGTTAACGCGGCACGTGTTTATAGCCAATTCTCTTTCTTTCCCTTATAACCGCGATGTGTTTGGAGTATCGAATATGATTGTGGTGCTAAGAAAACTGGATGAACGTTGTGGTTTCTTTGGTGGCAGTACGAATGCGGAGGATATTTCTTGGCGAATGTCGTCTTCCAGAAAGAATGGCGGAAGCACACCGCAATCTAAATACCACGGTCCACCAAGAATTTTCTTCGTGCAATCGGATTGCATCTGTATAGGTACAATAGCTGCGCAATTTTCTGCGTTAGACGGAAGTGCTTCTCCATTTTACGACGCGTCTAACGGTCGCAGCTGCGGAACATTTCTGTAGGCATTTGAGTATCCTATGCAGGTCGTCCCAGATCCATTATCGTTCAGCCGCAGACAGCGGAGTCTGAACAAATATGCGCTAATATCTCAATATCTCCCGATACACCTTTCAAGGATATTAAAAATAAAAGTGAGCGAAACCGAATTTATGTTTTAAACAAAAAATTAATTTATAATTTAATCCGAATCGTTAGCTCATCTCATTAAAGTCTTGCTATAAGAAAACACTCTTCTAAAGTTCTTCAAAGAAATTCAGCGGGTATCCGTGTCTGAAAAACGATAATGCCTGCGCGACATCCCGTATACAACGGATGTAATATTATAAACGAAAGGATGTAGCTCCGACAATTCCGGCGCTTTGAGGCGTAAATACAAACGACTGCCATTCACGTGATTAAGGAGAAAGTCAATCTGCTCGCTCGTTATTACAATTTTTTTCGCTACTCCGCCGAGAGTCTGAGCCCGCGAGCGAAACAGCGGGAGGAGGAACAAAGAAAAAAAAATCTTCGGGAATATCCAGTCGATTCCGATAGTTCCGGCCTCGTTACGACACGCTCAGAAATACGCGACTTCCTTTTCCAGCGGGCTTTCCGCTTCCTCTCGCGGCTTTCTCTCTCTCGCGTAACTTAGTATCTCCTCCTTTATGTTCGCAGGCGAGAGAAAAATGATCAGCCCGATCGGCAGGGAGGTCGACCGCGGCGGGGGCACGACGACGACGACGGGTCAGCGACAGCAGCAACAGCGATCGCGCGCGGACTGCAGCGAGCTGCTGCACAAAAGGGTGAGCGAAACGCGAGTCGCCTTTAACGTCTCGGCGCGAAAGAGCGTCCCGTCGATCCCGATTGGCATGGCAGAGCATGATGGATGGAGAGAGGAAATTCGCGCGTCCATTCGCGGCATCGATCGTGCAACGGTCGCGCGCGCGTGAATTAACCGCCGTCGCGTCGCGTCGCGTCGCGTCGTCGCGGTGGCCGGTCACCGCAAACGGGAAATTTATGGCCGCGGAGGACGATTGCGAATGCGAGCTCGCGAAGCTTCGTAAAAGTGTCACCTGCATCGCCACGTAGTCCCACCGATCGCTGACATATCCGACGGCGCGGCGTTACGGTTCGGTTCCGCCGCGGTGAGGTCTTTACATTCTCGCAAATTGCTTGCGGTTTGTTTACGAGCGTGTACGGCTTACTCTCTTTCGACTAATCTTTCGACTCGTAAAAATAAATTACGTATACGCGCCGCACGGTAGCGCGTTCGCGACGCGAGTTTATCGTCCGTATAAAAAGGGGCGAGGAGCTTTGGAAATCCTCCGATTTGCAATACGGCGGATCGAGTTATCGCGCCGCGGATCGCATTACCAGACGCCGCAGACTGGCGCAGACGCGAAATGGCGAGATTCTCCCGCGGATGTTGCACGATCGACGGTCTGTCGTTTTGCTGCTTTATCCATAACTGTCTCTTTGTCTTTGTCCACGCAAACGTACATACACGTTGTCCGTTTTATTGACGCGATGTAGCCTGCATATCATCATCGCAGCATGTAAATTCCATTAGCTCAATTAATTAAAATGTTGCCGAGAGAGAGAGAGAGAGAGAGAGAGAGAGAGAGAGACCTATAGCACCTTCGAACATTACACACACGGTCCGCATCGCGATGCAAGCGGAATTGATATTATATACGATGTATATCGCGCGCAATAAACGCGAGGGCGGGGGGACCATTTTTATCAACGCTTTCGACTTTACAAAGCGGAAACAATTCTGATGAAGTTATCGTCGATGGAGTCTCATAATTTATGGATCGGACAATCACATTGATCCGCGAATACGAAATAGGTCATCATCGCCGTTATTACGCGTAGTAGGTCATGATCCTGCGATCAAAAATGAATGGGACAAATGAAGAGTATATATCGAGAACCGAGTGGAAAACTTTTACAACCGCGCGTGGTCACATTGAAATATAGCGAAGAATCTAATGGAGTTGTATACGAGAGCGTACCTCCTCTACCTTTGATTTTTTCAAGTCGCTTCTTCAGTATGCAAGCGTCGTAAAATTCTAAACGCGGCTCGAGGAGTTTGCAAAGTTTTCGCTACAAATAATCTTGTTAGACGGCATTCTTCGGGCACAATTTCGCGGCCTCTCCCGGTAACCGAGCAGCGAATACTCTGATTCGACGGATCTTTCGCCCCGGCGCGGCGAACGGCGTATTCGGATGAGGGGCCCGTCGTTTTCTTAACGCGAGCTTATCTCGAGCGCGCGGTACGCGAGGAGGCACAAGAAAGTAACGACCCGAGTGTCGTCGTCCTGGCGCCATTACAATGGAGCGGTGAAGGGCGGCAAGAGGGCCAGGACGAAAGAGGGAGAATGGAACCGGAGGGAAAGAATGGGAAAGGAGAGGCGAAAGGAGCGAGGGAGAAGCGGCGGAGAAAAAGACAACCGAGAGGCATGGGGTCCAGGGTCGATCCTGCATACGGTCAGCGCCGGTCAGCAAGGGCACCGTGCCAAGGAACTGCAGACGGGTCTTAAGCTTCGCGCACAATGGATCTCGCCGGCTGCGCATGACCGGGCACGGCATTCATCCTTCCACACAAATTCGTCGAGCTCCTTACGACGAATCTTATCGTATATAAGGGAATAACTCTGACATGATATATATGTCAGAGGCAATGCAGAATTCGTGAAATGCCGTCAGAATTTGTGTAGTGTGGAGACGTTGCGTACAATACAGACGCATCGGAAGCTGAGCGAAATAGGTCGTCAAAATCTTAAATTTCCGTCTTTGCACGAATATCTAATTTCTCATCTTATTCTCACCTTCAGGAGCAGCTTGGATATAATGAAAAAATAGCATTCTCTTTCGGAAATTCAATTTGCGTCTCGGATTTTAATTTACCGTCGACCGCTGGCGATCGTATTACAGAAACAAAAGTCGCGAAATATAATTTTTTCCCCTTCACCGATCAAACCATCGCGATATAACGTTAAACCGCGAATCATCTTCCCGCGTAAGCCGACACCTCTTAGGAACACGTTTGACCGCGAGTATTCTCCGCAAGAAGAACACGCGAGATGTCCGTTACCGCGCGTGGATCTCGTTCGTGTGATCCGCGTTCTAATACTTATTATAGAAGTCGACAGCGAACCATCCACGAAACGAGAGTGAGTCGCGACGAGCCAGAAGCGAGAGGAAGACGAAGCAGCGCCGAACTTTTGTCGGCGAGCATACCCGCGTGCGGTCGAGGGACGACCGGGGCCCTTCGGGGGCAAAAGGTACAAAACGCCGGGCACCGGGCGAGCCAGGCAAGGCGGCGATGCACACTGTGCAGCCGGCCGGTCGGTCGGTCGGCGAACAAGCTAGCCGATCCGACCGGGCATGACGCCAGTCCGCCCGCCGAAGCGTCGCTCGACGCGCGCCATATCGCGTCCCGTTCGTCGCCCCGACGCGAGGAAACTTCGCGCGGTGGAAACTTCCTCATTGTCTGCGAGCTGAAGCATCCCTTCGCCTGGCCAATCCGCGAAAAAGACGCGGGAGCTTCTACGGGCTTAAACAGGTAACGTGTTAAATGGAGAACTCGAGATGTGCCAACAGGTTCCTATCTCTGGAGTGCGATCAAGTAACCGTTCGATACATTCGTTTGGAGTTGAAGATTCGAAATTAGGAAGAATCAAAAGTGACCTTCAGAGACTTTTTGTTAAACATTCTAAAGATATATTTAGCAGATGACTCCGAGAACACGGATCTCTCTGTATGAACTTGAAGACACTACGCTTTGTTTGTTCGTATACGCACTTTCGAGGGAGTGAAATGGATGCTTTCATGTCGACACTATATGAAAGAAGAAATACACACCTATTAACACCGCGATTGATAATTACACGTGAAAGAGAGAAAATAAAAAATCGACCGGTGTTAAGTCGCGACAGAATGCGGCAAATTGAAAACTCCCTGATGGGGGCTCTCTGCAAAAACTCGGTGCTGGCTTGTTTAACGAGGAATTGTCCTTGGCGATGCGATGAGCCAAGCGCGAGCGTGCCTTTCCTTTTCGCAATGCGCTTCGTCGTATACCTACTTCGCGCAGTCATGTTAACGTACTTCGACGTATAGCGAAGAATGCAAGATTCGCCGAGCGACCATTCCTCGCGCAGGAAATGCCCGCTCGATCTCGCTTCGGCGCGCGTATATATACCCCGCGAATACAGATTGCGCGACCTCGCGCATCAGAGATACCCCCGCGCGATCGGCGAGGATTCCGGCGGAATGCGAGAAGCGTACGGGTGCTATTATCTTTTGGGACCTGCCCGTTAAAATAAAGAAGGGGCGTTTGTGCACGGAAGAAAGCCACGATCGAATGGCCTGGTGATTGCCTCGAATTTCATTCGTACACCGTTCGCCGGACGGAATCCCGGCCGTTTCTTCGCCGCAACGCTACGTGCATCGAACCACGGCGTGACCTGTATCTGTTTGCGTTCGTCCGTGTCGATATGTCTATGAGAATTTGTACGCCGCCTCTGGCTTGTCTCCCGGCAAAGAGTGCCTTGGTATTAGAAAATTGGAAAGTAATAGAAAACTACGGAGGCAAGCCCTCCGTTTCCTTCGCTTTTCTACGACCTTTAGAAATTCTTGCGATGGCGCACACGTAGAAATACGACCATCCGGCCAATTTGCTCGAAGCTTACTACGAAAAATTACCGTACGAGAAGGTTACGGATAAACACCGGCCAGAGTCTGAACTATACAGTTATTTTAAAAAATCGACAGTTGTAAAAGAGAAAAAGGGATCAGAAATAAATATTCAATCGCGGATTCTTACGCGACGACAGTTTCGTCCCAAACAATGCAAATTGAAGCTAAAAGAATATTTCTACGCGATTTTAAATAATGGAGATTCTCTTTCGCTAACGAAATAATATCGTTACGCTAACGTGTTGTTTGACGTAAATGCGGGTAAATACTCAGCTGAATGAGCAACGCAGTTGCTCGTAAATTGATAGCGTGTCCACTTATTATTATTTATTTACAATTTGCAGCGCAAATATTGAACAAATTACTCCTCGATAACTGGTTGTCATTTCATCAATTGTTTGTAGTTTGTATCGCGTTTTCATTTCACGTCGCGTTGCCTTCCGTCGTATTTACACGAGGTCGGGTGTATCCCGTCTCTCGCTTCGCCTGCCGAGCTACCACGAATCCAACCGTAAAACCCACTAAAACGTAGCGGTTTTGGAACACGGCGGCGACGAATGCAAAATGGCAGACGGAGAGGGAGAGATCGGCTAAGCGGTAATCCCCGTTCTGCGCCCGCCTAAACTCTCGCCGAGAAATTCCAGCAGTTAAAAAGTTCGCGTACAATCTCGCAGGGGCACAACTGACGTAAAACCGCCGGCTGAAATTTCGATTCGGGCCAATGCGGCTCGCCGCATTCTCTATATTTCTCGCAATTCACGTGGAATCTGTTTCCGGCTAGTTTCCACTATCAGTTACGCGGCCCGCGAAACTAGATATTCGTACACACATTTTCATTACATTGTCGTGACAGTACATTTTGGTCTTACAGGCATTGCAAGGAAAGACATATGTAAAAGGAAGAAAATATGTCAATGGTATAAAGCAAAAGAGTTATCGCATATTCTGAAAGATCTCATTGAATAGCTATATAACATTCTACCGCTGCAGGCAGGTGTTAACGCGGCTGCGAAATGTTGATAATTTAATTCGTGCTGTCGACGATAATGTTTTCTTCTCTCCCATGCCAATCACTGCAAATCCACGTACGCATATATATACCGGTGCGCTCCGTGTATGTAATTGCGAGATTAATCCGTCGCTTTTATATAACTTTCTCTAATAAGAACCTCGTCCTCTCATTTCTCCGTCTCGGGCGAAAAACCGTCTCACGCGATATCCCTCGAGTAATCCTCACGGCCCCGTAACTTAACAATATCCCGTGTGTCACAGCTCGATTACCCCGCGTTGTTTGCGCGTGTGTGGCTAACAGACGATTGCATGCCTCGACAGAGTAACGTCAGCTCCCTGAGAGCGGATGCCGGCGGCAGGCTGGTGGCGCAGGCTGGCGCGTCCGGGCTGGTGCGCGTTTCCGCCGGCGAGCTCCTCGGCAGAACCCACGAGGAACTGGTGCTGCTGCTGATCCAGCTGCGACGGCAGAACGCGACGGTCCTCAAGGCGATGGAGACGTGCCACATGGAGATCGAGGCGCAGGTCCGAAGAGTGCTTGCACACGCGATCTCACGAAATTTTCACAGTAATTAGATGATCCACACGGACGATGACGGTGACGGTGACGGTTGGCAGTGGGCCGTGGTGGGGCCCGTTAGGGGCCGCAAAACCGGAGCCGTCTCGAGGACGGGGATATGTCGTAGGCGCCTCTCGAGGAGCGCCGCTTTTAACGATCGCTTTGATGTTAGAGAGAAAAAGAGGAAGAGAGAGAGATAATTCTCGCTTTGACAGACGACCGTGCAGTTTGACGAGATCTTTCAGAATGTGTTAGGATAGATCGATGTTGTTGTAGAATGTAGATGCACGCAGATTGTGAATTCACGTGACGATGATACAGTATGAGCGATCGACGTCTCGTTTCTCTCATCGTTGACGACGTGACGTAACGCTCGCGTGCAAATAACGGATTGATTCAATTGCGCTTTACGGACTTCGCGATCCACAAAGTGTAGTTGACCGCTATTAGACAAGCGCGACACGCTGCTCGGTTCTTTCACGTCCTATATTTAACGCCGAGTCGGAGTCTCATCTAAAAGAACACGATTCTCGAAAACGTTATCAGATAGCTACGTTCAGCGTCAAATGTGGGACGTAGATTAATATACACCTGCGATCTCGCGACGTGTGAGATTCGAGGAGAAAGTCGAGTCGAACTTAGGGTCGCCTTTCTACGCAAATATGTGTCACGGAGTATCGCTTAACGAGTGTCGCTTAAACGCGCGAAAACGCGAATGTTGTTTGTTTTCGTTACTTAAATCGGCACACGGAGAGCAAGGAGAAAGGGACTCCTTGATCGCAGCGCGATAAACGTTTCGTATATTTTGTTTGCACCCGCAGGCTAGACTGGCGGATCTCGACACGCCGAGACGACTAGAGAATCTTCAAAAACTCGAGGAACTCAAGAGGCACCTGATGGATCTCGAGAAGCAGGTGAGACACGTTTATTACGCAAAGTGCGCGCCTCGCGGAGGCATCTGCCTCAAATTATTCACATAGATATGAAACGCTGGATTTGATAATTAATATATACTCATATAGCTTAAAAGAGAGAAAAAGAGAGCGATGATATCTTAATCTACCCTTTGAAAATTCGAGAAAAATTAATGCTGAAAATGAAAGTTAAAAAAAATGAATCAAGATAATAATTTTCTTGGACTTTTAAAAATGTATAAGCCGAGAGCTTTGATTCTTCGATTCTCGGTGACGATTTAGCAATATAGAGTTAAAATATTGATGTAATTAATACTATCTTTTTAAGTGTGAATACACATTTGTATAAATAGTGCTCCAAGTTTAATCGCATCTGTTTTTCCTCTCAAAAGTACGAGAAGAGCAAGCCTCTCGTGAACCTCGTGGACAATATGGTGAAGCTGGGTTCTTTGTATAATCGTAACACTGCCAACGGGACCAGCAATGTTTCCGGTTCTCGCCACGACCTGATGCACGAGAACGCGAGGGATCATCGCGACCGTCTGGAATTTAATCAAAGGGTGCAGGAGCAACGACTGTTGGCCGAGGAGCGCAGGGATTGGGACAGACTGAGTCCCGATCACGGACAGTTGCAGGTGATTCATTTAATTATATCGTGCCACGAAAGAGCCTAGCGTTAAATTTCTGCGGTTACACAATTTTCAAGTAATTCCTACTTTTACAGCGTCATCAGAAACGTCGTCTCGACAAAAATGCGTTAATTACAAAAATGTGCGATTTTATAAACGAATGTCTCGATTATTAAAAAGTGTTCTTCGCTTTCTCAGTCTCGTCAGATATCACCCGTAAAGTACGTCTTATTCGTTCTAATTTCTGTCTCTTACGTTTCCTATTATTACATTCTTTTCGCGATGTAATACTCCGTGCGTGAAGCGCATCGGACACCGAAGTCTTCTTGACCAATGAAAGTAATTCCTGCGGTCTCCCGCGTGCAATAAGCTAAGCGGTAGCCGCGGTAGACAGGTTGTAAAAAGGTCCGATCGGAAAAAGGATATACGTGCAAAAATTAAGAATTACCCTCGCAGGCACAACCACGAGAGAGACCGAACTCGGACGACACTTACGACCTGTCGTAAATTCTTTCGCGGAGAGCTCACTTTACGGAAGGATATACTTTCCAGACGAGTCAAGTCCTCTACAGACAGTATAATCCATTTAATATCTTGCGTCTAGTTTTTTTCTTTCTTTTTATCCTTAGTCTTCGAGAATTTTGACAATTACATACGTCGTCGTTCACCGGTCGTAATTAAGAAGCGTATTCCGTTAGAATAACAAAATTAATCTACTTTTGTGCAATCCCATTTTCATTTTCATGTGACAAACAAGAAATAAAAACGAGAAAATGAAAAAAATATCCCTTTTCTCTCATTTTTCAGTAATATTTAATTTAATCTAATTAATCTCGTTGGCTTCAAAGAGGCTTAAAATAATTGCCATATAGGAAAATATAATAACTGTTGCAGTAATTAAAAATTATGTGTCACTAATGGATATTTTCGAATGTAATATTGTCGAAACAATAATATTATCGAATATAATTGTCAAAAGAAAATTGTCCCTTTGGTCAACATGGACATGAATATTTTTAACAAATTCAATTGTGTGGACAGAAATTGTGGAAATAGAGGGAGTCGCCGAGAAAATGGGGGTTCTAGAACATTGTTTTAGAGTTAATGATCGGATCTCTGGATCTCTCCCTTTTCCCGAGATCTGCTCCAGTCGAAACGCTAGCTTATCCTTTGAATATCGAAATTTGAAGGTTTCGTATAGTTCACTCGATATCCTTTCTATGTCGCAGGCCAAAGTACAGCAGCTCTACAAACTCGATCGACTGCTCCAGGAGGAATCTGGCACGCTGCATAGTCTCCAACAGGACAAGGTTGGTATCAGCACAGTAATAATTAATAACTCAGGAGAGAACTTTTAAACTACTAAAAAAATTTCGAATACATTTCAAGAAATGCAATTGATGTAACGGCCTCCCGACAGTTTGACGAATGTACGGAAAAGTTTTCTTCTAGGAGAAATGCATTCTGCAATACTCTATCGAATTTGACTTCAAGCCTGAAAAGTTCCGTTATCCCGCGCATTTCGATACGATATTTATCGACAGCTCAGAGGGGCGAGCCGATGCCGTTATTTGCCTGGAACTAAAACGACGTTGTAACAATAAACCGCGAAATGACAAGCAGTTGTCTTTAATCGTTACACGCCTGGTCGACTTAATGCTCGCAGGAAATACTCGAGAAGGCTTTGGGCGGGTTGCGGCACAAACTGCAAGGTAGCAGAAGCAATTTGGCCGAAGCGGAGCGATATCGGAAGCAGCAACTCCTATTGGAGCGCGAGCTGAGCCGAGTGAGGATACTGCTTGCTCATAACTCGAAGGTAGATAATTTCGAAAATGTTGACACGCGTCTCTCCGGTCCCCTCCCGCGTCCCGATCGACCCCGAGTCCGCGAATCCATTATTACGAACGATGCGAATTGATTGGCAGAAAAACAAGTAATCTGTGCGTCAATCCGGATTTCAACATGCGAGTAATTGCTGCTCGTTATTCTTCGTACGTTTTTTTAACGTCGCGAAACGCATTGAATATGCAAGCGGGCTTCATTATTGCTGATGTTTCTGTTAATAACAGATTTTTTGACGCGATTTAACAGAGTTACTCGTTTATTGACGAACATTTGATTGAAATGCACGTCCGTTTCATCGCGTTTTAGCGTGCTTTTATTAAGTTTTTGTCTTCTGTTATTCTCTTTATCCTTTGCAACCCGAATTTGCGATATTACGAGAATAATAATTACACGAGAACATAACAGTACGATAGAGAGAAAGAGAAAATTCAAATGACGAGAGTAGATCGCATTACGTATCGCAATTAAAGTTTCGATTCACTGTTTCCAGGTAAAACCGGTATTCTTCCAGGTAAATTGCATTATTCACAACATTATACCTTTCAGTTCCGTCGTTCGCCGTTTAGTTTGCCATTCTCGTTGCACGACGGTCAACTGTCGTTCAAAGTCGCGCGTTCTCGTCCCTGATAGCCCGGCGCGATTCTCTCGCGTGTTTTCAGAAACTTGAGGAAACAGTGGCCGAGAACGCGAGGTTGGAGCAAGATTTGGTGGTGCTGAGGCAAAAGGTGCAAGCGTCCAGAAGATACGCCGGTAACATCGCGAGGGACACCTCGAGCACGACCGCACCGCTGGAAGCGGAATTACGACGAGTGCAACAACTCGTCGGCGATCTGCAGAGACAGAGGAAGGAACTGAGCATTCAAGTTCGCCAACTGACGGAGAAATCTCACAGTTTGGTGCAGCAAATTCGCCCGCAGCCACCGCACGGTGAGTCTAACAATATAATGTGTCGAAACACGACCGCCATTGAAAATTTCAAAACTCGAGAGACAAGACTGACGCAAGGACTAGAAACTTATTCAAAGGCTGCAAAATTCATGGTGTAACAAAGTCTCATTACCAATCAAGTTTTATTATTTATACTTTATCTAAATAAATTGATGTCCAAAAAAATTGTTTTAATCAATAATAAATGCGTAGTGCTTATCCTTACATTTACACAAATATATATTGCAAATAAAGGAGTATGTTATATTGATAGTTAATTATTTATCAAATACTAATTGCAATGTATATTTTTCACGAAAAGAAAGAGGCGTGCTCTTAAAAGATGCAATTTTTCCCCTCAGCTCCTCAGGTACATCATTCGAAGAAACGTACGCAAAACTCCTGGCTGGAGACCGACTTAGATTCCGGAATAACTCTGGACCACGGTTTGGACTCACCGTCGAGCACGTCTCTGTCTATCTCACCACCGAACAGGCAAAACGACAGCTCTCGTCAGCGATACGGCTCTCCTACGCAGTACAAGGACCTATCCCCGTTGAATCGCCCACATAATCAGCAATCCGTCGTGCAGCCCTCACAAAATCACATATCGGCGCTCTCGCCGCGGCTGCGCGAGCAGATTCAACAGCATCAATTAAAGCAACAATTATTAAAGGATCAAATGCAAGGCAAAGGTAGCGCGATTCAAGTGGCGCCTCTGTACGTTAATACGGATTCGAGAGCAGCAGGTAATATTCTCGTTGGATTATATGAGAATTTATCCTATCATATTGATATTAACAGATGTATTCACGTTCATTTATATAAATAGCGTTATTAATAGCATTTAGCGCGATTATAAGATAATTCTGATATTCAAGTATCGATCTGTACTTTTAACGCAAGGCGATTATGTCGCCGACACGAGCAAGCATAACGGAAACGTGTTGAATGGCGCACCGAACCCTGCTCCGGAATATATCCCACCGCCGCCGCCCCCCTTGAGCGAGGAAGCATTGTTACTCAACGATAATTATAGACAAAACGAGGATAACAAATTCGCCGGTAAGTCGCGCTCGTTCGCGGAAACAATTTCAAGCCTGACGCGCACGTTTGAAATCTCATTCTCTCCGTGCCTTCGCAGGATTAATGCACAGTCGCGAGAAGCAAGAGATTAAGACGGTGCGCATAGTGAAACGCGAATCGGAAAGGCGACAGAGGGACCGCGGCGATAGAACTGGCAATCTCGGAATTCCCCTGACGAACGGCCTTCAAGCGCCAGGCGGCGCGAAGAGACTGTGCGACGATGATCTCGGAGGCTCACAAAAATTCGAAGTAAGATCGCTCCGTACTCAATTACACGCGGTTTTTCAAATCTCTTTTCAATTACATAGAAATAAATCAAAAAAGACAATGCGCTAAACGCGGATCTTTCAACATTTAGAAAGCTCAGCTTGGCAGAGTGGTGGAGGAATCGCCGATCGTTCACGCGCAGAGCACGGTTCAGCTGTCCGAACTGGATGACGTTCAGTTCCAAAGAAGCATGTCTCTGCCACGTGGTTTCGGCGGGCAGAAGCAGCACTCCGGAGTACCCTACGGACCCGTGGTGCCTCCGCCGCGAAGCGACAGCATGCACGCCCTGAAGAGCATGATGGCGCGTCGGCATAAGATCAGGGTAAGTTCCGCAATAACTTTCGATAAAGTGACAACGCGGCAGTTCCAGAGCACCCAGAGATACAGCAAAACCTCACTTCTCCATGTTCGTTCGCATATACATGTATTTTTTTGCGAGTATTATCGATGATTTTATTCTACACCCCGAGCAATGTCGAGCATCCAGCCGCTCGTCTCGCCCGCCCGTTTTTCTTTTTTTGTTAATCCCACTCGATCCCGGCGTTTGACAATTTTTTTTTGACGCTCCATCGCAGTTCGAAAGTCACGACGGCAGCTCCGATAGCACTCTGTCGCCGTACACGGATAGCCCTACGTCCAGCTCTCACGTGCCGATGAGCTCGCCCAACTACTCCACCGCCTCGTCGTACAGCCCGTGCCAGAGCCAGAATTATCCGTCGCAAGCGGCGACGGTCGCCGCGCAGCCTCACTATCACGACTACTCGCTCGGACCGTACAGGCAATACGAGAAAATCGGCACTCTCGCGGGTGCCATGAGCCCCGAATTAACGTCGCCGGCTAACGTCGGCATTCATGAGAGACCGGCCGCCGCGACGACGGCGAACGCAAACCAGTCCGAATCGCCGCAATTGTCGCCGGTATTCAAGAGCGAGGCTGCCAAACAGATTATCAAAGAGATGACGGAGAAGAGGGTGGAGGGACCGAGACGAAGGCAAATACCTCGCGAAAAGAGGCGGCATTACACTGTGTCCAGTAGCAAACCGGTGCTCGATCTAGAGGATACTTTCTCGAAGATGGTATTTTTTGTTTAACATTCTGTTAACTTCCGTTCTCTTTCTCTCACCTCCCTGTTTTCATCTATCTGTGTCTCACCTTGTCTACTTCCTGTCACACTCGCTTTCGACTCATCGCTTCGCTGTGCCGTTCTATTGCCCGTCGTGGCAGTTTAAAAAAAAAAAAAGACTGATCTAACGCTCATACGTTACGGGTTCTTTGACAATTTCTAGGGTATGGGTAGAGCCAGGGACGATCTGGACATGGAAAGAGCGCTCAGACCCAGGATAAACGCCCCGGACGTGGTGCGATCGACGTTGAGTCACAAGGAGTTGAAATATAACGAGAGCACCATAGACCAGCTGTTGGGCACGCCTAATAAGATTGTAATTCCCGAGCGATATATTCCTGAGCAGGTACTTACAATTTGTACTCGTTAATCTCTTTAAATTTCACAAAAATCAATTTAGTCCGTACTTTTGATGTGACAACTAAAAATTGGAAGACTACATTGTTGAGAATATATATTACGAGATAATATTTAATTATATTATTTATATAATTCTTGTGCGAGACATGAGTGTATGAATTAAATTAAATTAAATTAAGCTCTGTATTATATCTATGTTTTTAATTTTTCAGACGCCGGAGCTAACAGCGGAAGAACAGGAGCAACGTTTAAAGAAGGCGGAAGCGATTAGGAAAATGCTTTCGGAAACAACCGTGACCGCGCCGGAAGGAGGTGGTACGCGATATATATTTCCCCTTCGTCTCAACTGTCTAACAATTTTCTGTGTATATGATAATGGTTATAACAAGAATATTTTTTTATAAATATGCATGTGATTTCAGACGATGATTCTAACGTAGAAAAATCAGACACCTTGAAGCGCAAGGTAGTGGAAGAAAAGCGGCAGAGGGAACACATTCTTCAGCTTAATCAGATATTGGCGAAGCAAGTGATGGAGAAAAGTAAGATGGTAGCGGGTACGTGTCGATAATATATATATATTTCAAACACACGATGCATGACTTGTAATCATTTATACGTAACAGCTGTGGCAGCATGCTCGTTTTCGTTTAGCTTCTAGAAAGCAAAAAAAAATGTATTTTTTTACCACGTTCGATGCAACGATTAGTTCTCGATATCGCTACGATTTTTATTTCTCTTACCGCTTACAGAGGCGACGTTCTAACGTTTCAACGTTCATTCGATTTGAGCGGATTTATACAGTTTATATTGCGCGTATTTTGTTTGCGTAATCTTTTCACAAATGCGGACACGCATGCATTATTAGTTATACGTGCTACTTTTTGACAATTTTATTAACGGCTTTTGTTCAAGACGGCGAATATTAGTTTCGTCTTTAGAGAATTTGGATTGTTGTTTGGATTGTTTTGTGCTTGTGTGTAGGTAACCAGGCACACTGATCGACATGCTTACTCCATCCCTCCCTATAGGACACGCACGTCACATTGTCATTTTCAGGTTTGTTTTTTCATCTTTTTTTTTCGTCTTTCTTTCCGCTATATTTTTCCCCGATTCGATCAAGCTAAGCAGACGCAATCGCATTACTTCTGTCGACATACGTTTATTGAAATAGGATAACTATCGCAAACGACAAATAATAGGGATAGTCGAGACACACACAAATGGTAAGAAATAAAAATATATTAAATAGTAAAAGAAGATAATGAGATCTCACTTTCAGTAAACGTATTGATTTGCAATATTAATATTAATATTTACATGAATATAATTAATTAATTTCTAATCTACGATTGCTTTATCGCAGTGAAAGCTCTAGCGACGCTTCCTCTGAAAACTGAGTCGAGCTTAGACGATGAGGACCTCTCGCCCGTGGCTCCTTTACCACTTTATCAGCAGCGAGAGAACTTCTACTCCTAAGCGTCATCCCAGAGGCACAAACGGAACCACAAAAACTACTGCCAATATACGAAGAACAAGAAAGGACAACAAAAAACTTTTTTCCCCCCGACGACTAGTTAAGAAACGCGCGGGAATTCGCGCGGAGTACTGGGAAAGAGGGCTCTTTTTACTCTCGCACCGATCGCATTGTACATAATCATCGACTAAATAACATGATAATAAGTAGCTGTTCGTTATTTGTTAACTTGACAGGAGCTCGTAACGTACGCAGGTACACACGAAGAAGCGCGTGAGGGAAACTCAGGCGGCGCGAGGCTGCGCGCGATAGAAAGGATTCGTCAACGAACGTTCGTCAGGACACCGAGCTCATCTTTTTCCAATTAAATCGCGCGTTGTCGCGAGACTTATCGTCATTTTTTACTAACCCTGGCGTCCAGCGAGCGTTGAAAATCCCGGCGGACCGGCCGAACCTTGCCCGCGCGACGACCGCGCGCTACCGGGCGATAATGATTCGGGGCTTTGGAAGAACCTTTTACCGCGTCTCTTCGAGAGTTCTTTTTTCGAAAGTTTTCAAATCGCACGCGTATTTGTATACAAGCACAGGAGACTGCGAAACCTCCCGACTGAGAAACTGATTTGGATATACACCGTTATGTACCTTTATCCCGTTTTACGTACAATCGTTTTCGAACGAGGCGAACTTTTATATACGTCGACCCACAGGCGAGCGACGCGAAACCTTGCCGCGGCCCCTTACCGAAATCCGAGCGAGGTGGCACCGTTTAGATTTTATTCGGCACGGCAGGCTACGAGGACAAAACGCGACATACGGTTGTACAACGCGTCGAGATCGGAGGAGAAAAGTGTTTTACGGTTGTTTTACGAAAAATACTTGCGCTAAAATGTCGAGCCTGCACGATTTCGTTCGTCGAACTTGGCGAGAGCGAGTTCGCGAGGATTATACCGCGTGTAAAACTAGATTGTAAGGCGCACGATACATACGCTTCTGAAGCGCCCGTTGCTATCAGCGTTATATACACGATTTTTCACGGGCCACTGTAGCGTGGCGTTTTAATGTTTAGAGCAGTTGTCTCGCACGCACGGTCATGAGGGAAGAGTGTCAAATTCCTATATCACGAGCGATTGAACGATCGTCAATTAAAAAGATACGCCGTAGCGATCGCTGGAGCGTTATTATAAAAGCGCGAGGAAACGATCGTACAGCGACGAATATCTTACGTTAAATTTTGTTCGGCTTGATTTTATCGATACTTCAAGTCGAGCTCAATATCGAGATATTAATTTCGTTATTCGGTATTGTTGCTGTATCCCTCCGGCGTCGAGGTGCAATTTTGGACACAGTCTTATATAATACATACATATATATAAAATTCATATTCGGGGGGTATACATTAAAATATTATATATATATATCGAAAAATTAAATATAATTTTTGTGTATATATATTTTATTGGTCTAAAATGAATCATGTTTGGTCGGCAGAGTCTATTTGAAATTCATATTCAGTATACATATAGTATATAATATTATTTACACAAGAAATGTATATTATATATATACTGTGTAAATAATATTGTAATATATATGTAAAAATAACGTTATAACATATTTATCAATATATATATGTATATTATGATATTAGAGAGAGATACATGATACATATTGAGAAAAAATATATATAATTTCAATGTATATATATTTTACTGCTCCAAAAAGAACCATGTCGGCCGGCAGAATCTATTTAAGAGCCATAACGTAGAATTTAATAATCTTGGAAATTATAGACTCACCCTCGGGCTCGGCAACCGCGAGATTCCACCCGGATGCTGGAGGGACGATTCGTAACCGGCTCCCTTACGCGTCCTCCAACTTGAGACATACACTCCCACTAACTCCCGGAGCTCTTAGCAATAAGTTTTTTTATAACGATGTAATCCGCGCGCGCGCGCGCGCGCGCACACACTTATACACCCGCGCGCGTCATTGTACAGGCACTGTTCTCACGACGTTTATTCTCCTGTACATAATCGCGCACGATGCAAACGGCACGGCCGACCGGTCGGCGAATTCGGAGGGACACCGGGGGGGCTACCACTTGCGAAAGTTCGCCTGCCGCCATCCGATTCATCCCGGTGTCAACTTCGAGAATCGCAGGCGCGCGCTCGTCGATAGTATCGACAATCGCGATACGCGCTTCGACGATCGCCGCCAAATTCAAACGCCGCGCGCCAAAAGTCCGGTCCCGGTCACTCTCCGGTGACCGGTCTCGTAATTCGTAATTCGACTCGTCGAATATAAACGACGCGACGTCCACGGAATGCGAGGGATGTGTCGCGGAATATTATTTGATAGGCGAGACACACGCTATGCGAACTACCACGGGACAGAACAACTGTTATTGTTATAAAACGAATGAAATAAAAATCGTACGGCGAGCAAAAGCGGCGGAGTCGTTTTTTATCCTCCTCCTCGTAATCCAAAATTTAATTAGTCAAGTAACAATATATAGATTTAAATAATCAATCTATCTAGCTTGAAGATTGATAAGATAATTTCTGTTAAAACACCTAAGATAAAATATACATGTCGAATTAGTTGTTTCAATTAGAGATTGACGTTTTTTTATTTATTATATAATCTTCCTCTCGACACACGACTGAAACTTTGAAATTATTTCACCGTAAGCTCGCAACGAATTTAGACACTCAAAATTTTCGAGTCAGATTTTAGGTTGAGAACGTGTTCTTTTCCAGTGAGATAAAAATTGAGCGAGAGAACCGCTGGAAAGAGAAAGAGAACTGCGAATGAATTATGTGGAAGCCGAGATAAAAGACAATTGATAGTCGATAGTATTGGGACCAGCCAATTGATTCGACACTGGATGAACAAGAGGTCAATCGGTTTGAGGTCACGCCGGTCACGGTCGCACTGGTCGCAGGCAACGTCCAACATCACGAATCACGACGATCACGACACTTGGTGCGGCACAGCGGCAATGGTGGCCTGACGTGAAAAATGGCGCACATGATAAGGTCCAGACTCGTGCTCCTGTCACTAAAGTACGCTAATCACGTCGCGCCGCGTATCCCCGTGCCCTCAAAGTGTCAACGATTATGCTTTCGCACCAGCAGTATCCTCGACGGTACGACATTTATTCAAAAACCGCGATTTTTTTCCCTCGCGACGTCCGTCGATTTGGAGGTTGTACCCTCTCGGGGGAGAAACAAATTTCGACGGAAATATCCGCGAGAAACGAAGCTATCTCGATGCGAATGTTAAACGGAAGCCCGTGAAAAACGGACCTAAAGATCCTGGAACGTAAATTCAGCCTTTTGTTGCGCTCGATAAACGAGTTTCCGTGTCCTTCTGGTTATGCAACCGATTTTTTCATTTTCACGCGATACCTGTCGGTCAACATGCTTTTCAGTATAATTCGTTTCCTTTCCCGGCAATCAATTTTCTTTAAATCTTATATTTCGCGGGAAAGAAAATGTTCGTCTTGAAACAGTTTAATCGATTGCAATATTTAAATTTATTGCAAATTTATGACAGTACCATTTGAGCTTTTAATTTCATGAAGCGAAGGATGTTAAATGAGGTGACGATTTGCTTTCAGCGACGGGAAAGGAATTGTTGATGCCGTCTTTATCGCCCACCATGGAAAGCGGCACCATAGTAAAGTGGTTCAAGAAGGAAGGCGACGCGATCTCTCCCGGTGACGCTATTGCGGATATTCAGACTGACAAAGCCGTTGTCACGATGGAATTTGACGACGAAGGTGTGATGGCAAAGATAATTGTAAGTAGCTAAATGTAGCGAACGAATCAATCAAATCGTGTCTACGCATTACGTGCGACGAATTATGTGAGATATATTGATTAGGTACCTGAAGGAACAAAAGATATTAAAGTAGGAACTCTGATAGCTCTCACCGTTGAGGCTGATGAAGACTGGAAAACAGTAGAAATGCCAGACGGTTCTTCGGCTCAAGCTTCTTCAGCAGCACCGTCCTCCGCTGAGCCGAGCCCTCCTGTTACGTCAGCGGAACCACCACCCGGCCAGTACGATCCTTTAACAAGCACGTTAGGTCATACTTTGCTTTAAAGTGATAAAAATAAAGCGGAAATGATGCTTATATGTATTCACACGCTTGAAAAGCCACGTTTTCAGAAACCGTTTTCAAATAATTCATCTAATTTCCAGGCAAAACATTGCGATGCCTGCCCTATCGCCAACCATGACAACAGGTACGATCGTGAAGTGGCTGAAGAAAGAAGGTGATGAAATAGAGCCGGGTGACTCGTTGGCAGACATACAAACGGATAAAGCCGTCATGAGCTTCGAAATGGATGAGGAAGGCGTACTCGCAAAAATTCTTGTACGTACTTAATTATTAACGACAAAATTCTGCATGGAGCAAATTACGTTCCTTCCTTAGCTTAATATTGTCATTTATTAGGTTCCAGAAGGTTCCCAAGTAGAAGTGGGACAGTTGATAGCTGTTATAGTTGAGAAAGGAATGGATTGGAAACAGGCTGTTGCCCCGACGTCAGCTAAACCAGCGCTATCTGCAGCACCGAGTTCTGCTCAACCGGCTGCACTAGCTGCCAAACCGCCATCAAGTGGGCAGTGTGTATTCATCTTTTCAATAATTTATATAATTATTCATTATTTCTAAATGAACGTATTCCATTAAATATTAAATATGTTCCGCATAGAGTGTATGGTTTGGCGGTGAAAAGATTGCTGGAGGAATATAATCTGAGCTCTGGGTCAATCAAGGGCACTGGACGGCCAAACCGTTTATTGAAAAGCGACGTTCTGGCGTATATTCAGGCGCACAACGTTCAAAAAGTTACGCCTAAATCCGGTAAATGCGATATACTATAATAATATTGTCTCTCTCGGGGTGTAGCTCTGTGTAATATTTAATATATTTATTTAACGATTATCTCTTTGCAGCACCGGCTCCAGAGACTGCTAAGGCACGTTCTCCCAGTCCAGAAGAGATATATGTCCCGGTTGGCCGACCGTCTCCATACGAAGACATCGAAATATCCAACGTTCGTGCCGTTATCGCCAAACGACTCGGAGAGTCAAAAGTACGTTACGACAGATTTTTTATTATTTGTTTAATTTAATTAAAATGATTTTTTTTTCTCAGAGAACTATACCACATTCTTACGCAGTTGTGAATATAAATATCGACAAGTTAGTGGAGCTCCGCGGAAAGCTAAAAACGGAGGATATAAGTGTATCAATTAACGACTTCGTCGTCAAGGCCGTCGCTCACGCGCTCGTCGAGTGTCCCGATATAAACACGTTGTATCAAAATGGACAGGTTAGTATGATTAGTTTTAATATTATGATATAATTGCGTTAGGATACGCGATTCAATTATAATATTAACAATCGACTGGCGTTAGATTGTTCGAGTTCCAAAGGTGGATGTGTCTGTGGCAGTCGCGACAAAAACAGGTCTGATTACTCCAATAGTATTCGACACTGCTACTAAGAGCTTATCAGATATTTCTAAAAATATTCGAGAATTGGCTGAAAAGGCGAAAAATGGGAAGCTTAAACCACACGAGTTTCAAGGCGGAACGTTCACGTAAGTCTTCGTGACTGAAAAGTATGTACGCGCGCGCGTATAAACCGGACAACCTTTTAGTCCACGACTGTACAGTGTACATATGCAATTTTACTATGCAGAATTTCGAATTTGGGAATGTTTGGTATCAAGAAGTTTTCTGCCATTATAAATCCTCCACAAACTGCTGTACTAGCTGTAGGTTCGGGACGAGAAGAGCTGGGTAATATTTTGTGAAAAATTTTGTAAATGATTCCAAAATGATTTCTGACTGTAACTAATAGTACTTTTGTAACGTCTTGCAGATTCCTCGTTAATGAAAGTAACCAAAATGACGACAACGCTATCGTACGACAGACGAGCGATCGACGAGGATCAAGCGGCCGAATTCTTGGCTATTCTAAGAGCAATGCTGGAGGATCCAGCTTTTCTCGCAGCTGGCAGAATGCAAGCGCTGAGGTACAAACGCGATGCGTATTAATCGCCCGTAATAGAATATTCATCTCGTTCAAAGCGTTTATTGCAAAAACAGCTCGTTTTCTTGCATCAAGAGAGTTAAATATCATTGTTTTTGTAACTATATTACTATGCTTTTTAAAAAATAGAATTTAAGTAGAAAAATGCTCATCATTAACCAATATAATTGTATATAATGCATTATAAATGCATAATTGTTGTTTGGCTGTTTTTGAAATAAACGGGAGAATTGATTAATATTAATCCTATTTTTCGTGCCATATGTAAGCAAATATAGAAAGTACGACTTATATATTTATATGAAAACGTTTTACAAATAACGCCGTTCGTTATTCAAAACTTTGACCAAAGGAAATAGTTTATATGTTCATACTGCCAAAATGATATTTAAAACAAGCAATATTATGGACATATTCTCACTTTCGTAAATTAATTAATGATAACATTGAGTGAAACCAAATGTTAAACGTTAATTTATGATTCTAAATAGATTCTTTAATTTCAATATAATTTTTAAATTATTAAAAAATTTTTAAATTAGGGATTAATATCCACAAAAAGATTGACAGAGAGTAAGTGTCCATTATTGTATTTAATCTTGTAAATAATTATAACGTTCATATTTAGTCTACTTTTGTAAATATCTGCAAATTATTGGCCCTGCGATATGGAAACCATATACACGATGTATACGTGATCTTCCGAGTCAAAGTTACGACGTATAAATGTCTTATTCATTGTATCATATTACTATAAATATTTAAAGATAGTAATTTTCGCATATTTAGAAACTCGTGCAATAAAACACACGGTTTACTTCCGATTAATTTATTAATTGGAAATGTATAAATAAATGACTCACTTGTGTATATAATCTTATAATTTAAATAGGATTATTGGGATATAGTTTTAATGAAGAATTTATCTTCTGAATAAAATATTTATTGTCTAAAATACGTGATGTCTTACGGATGTATTAGTGTCCATTTTTCTCCTCTATCCAATCTAAATATACAGAAAAAAAATAATACATATAATTCTCGAAGTCACATTACAGAATCTCACATTTGATTTTCACTATAATCGTAACTTCACACGTGATTATTGCATGATAATATTTTTGTGCCTATTATTAATTATTATTATAGTTAGAATCTTATACATTTATTTTTTATGAGGCACAACTATTAGAATATCATACGATATACGTCTCACGCATTTTTTAAATTTTAATGATTTTTTCGAAAACTTTGAATATATCTTAACAAAAAATTAATAGAATATACAAATAATAATGCATCTTTTGTTTCAAATCGTGCAAACGATTACAATACTGTTTAAATACATTTGTTTATGGGCACATATGTTAATATGTTATCTGATTGAAACATAACACTTGTCCTGCTTATATTATAATATATAATAATTATATACTTCGAACTAATGTCACAACTTTTGATGTTTCCAGTAATTCATTTATCACAGTCGTGATTTTATATATATATATATATATATATATATATATATATATATTATATATATATATATATATATATATTTGATATTACACACACTTGCTAGAATTATCTTAAATATCTAGATATTCATTTTTTACAGTAATTTAATCGTATTACACGCATTTATTCGTCGCATTATAAACACTATTGATCATATCAGTTTATATACATACAGTATATCGGTTATTTAAAATATATACCTATACGAATATTATGTTTGAGCAATATCGCGCTCTTAGGAAATACAAAAAGTTTCCAAAAAGATATACGTTTTATAAAAGTAGGAATATTGTCTTACAAAACCGTGTGTGCGTGTGCATCTTGGCGATTTGATAAAAATGCATTGTACGGTGGTTATATAATTCGCAACGATTACGTTTCAACATATTGCTTTACGATAGCGAACAGTGTTACTCAATTTTATGCACAAAATACAATTTTTTGAATATATTTCATACCTGAGATTAATAACAATTTTTCAACGTATAATTTTTTTTACGATTTCAAATAACTCGTAAGTGAAAAGTTATAAAGTCAAAAAGCTTGTAAGTTATAAATTCAAAAAACTTAGTCAAATGACTTATCTTATTATTTATATTATCATGTGCCTTATCCAGTTCATTTTTCTCGGAAAGAGTTAAGAGCTTCAAATTTATATGCTTGATTCCGTTATTGTCTTTCTTGCATCTTGATGGTCTGTACAGTGATCTAAGTACAGTTTTTAAGAAGAATAATTATGGAATTCTGCATTATGATCGTTTTACAACTGGTATTAAAAGTACAATATTTCAAAATATTGTATGTATTCCACTCGTTCTTCAAAAACAGCGTATAAAAATGTATTCTGTCCACAATTATTTACAGCTAAAACTTTATTGTTCCGGTAAATACTGAACTTGAGTTGGCAAAATGCCCATCTACATAGTCATTGAGCGGAAATATACCTGAGTAAAATCCTAATTGATCATATTGCACACGTAACAGAGTAGATAGCTTCTTTTAAAAGTTGACAAATTTGCTTGAATATTTCCACCAATAATTTCTACGATACCATCTCGCAATAATAATAATCCTGACATAATTAAGTAGCATAAAAATAACTATTTAGATTCTTTTTCAACAACGATTTGAATAAAATCTTAAAATGACTATCAAGCGTCATTACTATGCTTTGGTTTCGTACATATGTAAACCAGCACAGTGAAATAAAGACGGAGGGCAGTCAAATAAGTTTAAGATTAAAATCGAATGTGTGTATACGCAGTAAGAATTACGAAATTCTTTCGATGCTTTCAGTTACAGAAGTATCTTCTTTTCATCCCTAAGCAGCAACGAAGTGTCGTGAAACCGGCGTATCACGAATGTTACGGTGTAAAATTGTTTTAAAAGTATTCAGTGAAACACTTTGTGGAGAATTCTCTGCGCCGCACGGATCAACGGGGTGAGAGTAGCTAATTCCGCACAGTTTTCTAGGAATGGATGAGAGAGCAACTCGTCGGCGGTCGCTCTCTCGTCGACTTCTACGGCGAGGCATCTCTCTAAGAAGTTCTGGAACGTCGGACTGAGGCTGTCCCACCTCGGAATGGATGGTTTACCAATGGCAGCGATCAAGTATAACGCTCTCAACGGTGTCTCCTTCATGTAGGGCGGCTCTCCCTCTATCATCTCGATGGCCATTATACCTAGCGACCAGATGTCCACTTTCTTGCCGTACTGCTTTCTCGTTACCACTTCCGGCGCCATCCAGTACGGAGTACCGACCATAGTCTGTCGTTTCTCGTCACCGTCGATATTCGCGCAAAAACCAAAGTCCGTAACCTTCACCGCACCGTTCATCCCCAACAGCACATTGTCCGACTTGATGTCCCGGTGAATGATGCCCCTGGTGTGCAGGAAGCTTATCGCTTTGAGGACCTCTCTGCAGACGGCAGCGATCTGAACCTCCTTCATCACGGTCTCGGTGACCACGTCGGTGAGCGGCCCGCCCTCCAGCAGCTCCATCACCACCCAAAGATGCTCGTCCACCAGGTAAGCGTCGAGGAAATTGACCAGATTCGGATGCTGAAACTGCTCGAGAATCTTGATCTCTGTTAATATCGACTCTTTCTTCGGCTGCTTCGACAAGTCTATATCCTTAATGGCTACTTTCTGACCGTATTGAAGATCGGTGGCTATGAACACAGTTCCGGAAGCACCGGCGCCTACCTCCTTAGTTCTTTCGAAGCGCAAGTTGGGATTCCCACGCTGGCAGATAGCCCGGAGCTCCTCGTATACCTGTTCGTCGCTGAGTCTCACATCGGTGCACTCGGTCTTCCTTCGCAGGATGGGACTCTCCTCTATTCTACTCGGCGCAACGTTCTCCTCCTCCTCCTCCTCCTCCTCCTCCTCACGCGGCGGATAGTCCTCACCGTCGCTGATTCGATACGCGTTCAGATCCTCGAGGATCTCGGTGAGGGTCTTCTCCGCCCTGTCGTGACACCTGCGCGGCGCCGGCTTCGGCGGTTTCGGCGGTTTCGGCGGCTTGTTCACCTTCGGCGGCAGCTTTGGCAACGACGTCCGCTCGTCCGTCGAGCTCTCGAATGTCAGGCGATCGTCGTCGGATCCGTCCGACTGGTACTTGTTCGTCAGGATGTTGTCGATCTCCTGCGACTCCTCCTCGATCAGGTCCTGCGTGACGAACGGCTTGAATACCTCCTGGTCCTGCGGCTTGCGCTTGATCGAGTAGTTGTAGAACTTGATGGCCTGCAACGCGGCGTCCGGGTGCTCGTCCTGCTCCGACTTGGAGATCTGCGTGTTGAGCAGGCGTATCCACGGGTCCGGCAGGCCCTCCAGCTGTCCGGTCTCCGCATTCTTGATCACGTGGAACTCGTGCGAGACGTTGGTAGGCGGGCCGATCTCCGCGGCGACGGTGTCGACGGCGTGACCGCTCCTCTTCTTCGAGAACAGCTTCGTCAGGCTGAGGCTCATTCTCTCGTGCGCGCGCGTGCGATCTCGCGACCGCGAAATCTCGAGGAGAAAGAGAGTAAAAGACACTGGGGCAAATCTCTGCGATTTCAGATATTCATGCTAACGTAACGCGGATCCTCGTCCGCCACACAACGATCATATCGTCGAGTCTCACGCCCGATATTCCCGATTACACCGATTACACACCGGCGGCGGGCGGCGAGCGCCGAGCAGCGAACGTCGTCAGTGCTGGGCAGCTGGCACTGGCAGCGCGACGGTCGCGTGCGTCACCAGGCGACATTGGCCGCAGCCGCCGCAGGCCGCGTTCACAGGCAACACGACTGTTGAGTGAGCGCTCATTATGATTGGTTCTTGGTTCTTAGATCAGGGGATCCAGGAATGCGGGCGCAATCGGCATTCGGCATCAACGGAAACGAAACCGAAACTGAAACCACTAATCACACGCAACTACATCAATCATAAAGTTGCGAGAAACAATTAAACATATTATAGTTAAATTTGTGGTCTTTATTATTATTTTATTATACAACATTAAGTAAAAATAGTTACAAAAAGACTTTATTTGGACTTTACATGCGTTACGTTACTTATCTATTTGTCTTTGCAGAGCTGCAAAGCTGCCATGCTTAATTTTCGCTGCTTAATTAAAAAGTCGATTATTCTCCTCGCGCTTGAAGAATAATCAAGTGTGATTGGTCTATTTTCTTACGGCCTTACGATTAAAACTCGTGCAATGGCCTTTAGGAACGGCTTTTCCCAAATTTTAGCTAAATTAATTGACGAATCTCATTAAACTTATGCTCGTTTTAATCAGTAAGATAAGCCGCAAGCTGGTACAGAGCCGGATTTTCCATTTTGTGTGTGTTGTGTGTGGCTCTTAAAAAATTTTTAATAAATAAAATACGGACTCGCACAGCTAAGCAACCCGACAGAGGTCGGTATGTACAGGCCGTCAGGCTGGTTTATCTGTATTAGTGCATGGTCGAAGCCTCAAATCCCCTCTCCATCTCCCATCAGATCAGTCATTTTTTATTAACCCTCTTTTCTCCAGCACGCGATCTACAGTCTACGTCTACAGTTGTCGAACGAGGAGGCAGTTGAATCAAGTCAAAGTGTTGAAAATTTTAACACAGATGGCTTTGCAATACAAGTGTGTATCCCATTTTTTAAATAAATTGCAAAGTGCATGATAAAAATCTTCTCTCTATGAAAATGGATAAAAGAGAATTAGCGTCTTCTGAGAAGATATCTATATAATTAGCTTATAAAATTGAAAGATTGGATTTATAACATTTATTTCATCTTGAGTAGTACTTCGTTATCCACTTTACTCTATTTGCAGAACAATCCATCCTGTGAAATACTTGCACGACCACCTCGTAAGTATCTTCTACATACCGACTGAAGAGGCGTGTTATAAAATTTTCTAATAACAATTTGGCACTTGCAGGAGCAAGACATTCGGACGGATGGCAGAAAATTTATGTCGTTTCGGCCAGTAAGCGTAAATGTCTCGTCGATTGTACAAGCGGATAGTTCAGCAATATTCAAATTGGGTGACACAACTGCGGTTTGCGGTATTAAAGCTGTAAGTGCGCCTCACAATGTTCTAATAATGCATGTTTATATATCCATAATCCATTTTCATATCTTTTCAAGTACATGTATTTTAATGTGGGTTTGATATTTTGTTTGTTAATTTATACAATATTTTATAATGACCTAGCTGTCTTTATTTTTGTTATTTTTGTTTTAGCTGAAAATATAATTAACTTATTTCACTGCTAAAGTGACGATTGATCGTTATTGTACTGTTTCAGGAATTAGCAACACCAAAGGCAGATACTCCGGATCACGGCTACGTAGTACCGAATGTGGACGTATCTCCTCTGTGCTCCTCAAAGTTTCGTCCCGGCCCGCCGAGCGAACAGGCGCAGGTGCTCTCTAAATCGATAGATATCATTTTGAGTAATTCAGCGGCACTCGACCTGACAGACCTCTGTATCTGCAGAGGTAAATTAGTATGGGTCTTGTACTGCGATATCCTGTGCCTAAATTACAACGGATCGGTCATAGACGCTTGCACCGGGGCATTAATTGCGGCTCTCAAAACATGTAAGTCACCCGTCTACATATTGTCCGTGAACATGTGATAATATCCGCGTCCAATTTCTCTTCTGTACTTCAAGAGAGAATTTATCTCGCAGTGGCCTTACCTGAGGTAAATTACAACAAGGAGACGGGAGTAATTGTTGTACACCCAAAAAATAGAAAGATGTTTGCTGTAAGAACGTCGCCAGTTTCTACATCGTTTGCGGTATTCGAGAAGTCAGTTTTAGTTTATTGCAATAGATATTTCGTATATACCTCATCTTTTCCCAACTCGACTCTTTGTTTGCAGCCAATTGTTAGTAGTTGATCCTACAGATGACGAGGAGGATTTGTCATCGGGAAGGTTTTCTATCGTGATGGACGATGAGGAAGAGATTTGCTATGTACATAAGCCTGGTGCGTATTTTATATTTGTAAAATACAGTGTTTATTGGGTTATATACATCACGTATATAATAATGATCTTAAATTTAATATATAGGTGGAATTTCAATCTCTCAGAATCTACTTTCCAAAGGACTGGAAATGGCGAAAATCAGAGCAAAGTTGGTCAGATCGGTAATCGACGCTGCTATCTCGACGCTGAATGTAAACGATAAAGAAATAAATACTTGAATATTTTTTTCAAGAAGTAAAATGGTATTCACACCTTTTACGCATTAGACATGAAATGGAATATGTAATAAGATATCGATGGCTATATAGTCTATTTTTCTTAGCTTAGTATTTTATAAATTTGAAATTAAATATGTTCATGATTCATTTGCGTAGGAAAAGAAGTCCAAATATAAGTTGAATATACGCAAGAAGGTGCGATAAAAAAAAAATGAATCAAATGTTAGTGATAGAACAATGCTATTTATTTTTGCACATTACGAAACGTTAACATACACAAATACGAACGATATCAAACGTACCAAAAGATAATTGTGCTGAAATATCTCAGTCTCATTCAGAATATAAAAATACAATATTCACTGACACAGACACGTAAATTTAACTTAATACAAAGTTTAAGTTACGAACATTACAGTTTATGAACACGACATACTCTTGAAGAGTTTTATAAATTCCTCTAGCGATATTTGTCCATCGCCATCTTCGTCTACCTGAGTAATCATATCAAATAGTTCCTCGTCGCTCAAATTTTCTCCCAATTCAATCGCAACTCTTTTCAAATTTTTGAACGATATTTTCCCCGTTTTATCGTCGTCGAAGAGACGAAACGCCCTTATTATATCGCTTTGGGCATCCTCGTCTGTCATTTTAATTGACATTACCTTCACGAATTCTTCATAAGATAACTCAGTAGGGTGTTCTGGAGCAACTTCCGCCACGAGGGTCTGTATCTCTTTAACTGTCGGCTCAAATCCTAGGGCTCTGAGGACAATTTTAAGATCCTTGGAAGCGATTTTTCCAGTGCCGTCCGGATCAAACAGATCAAAGGCTTCTTTTATGTCGGATTTCTGTTGCTCGGTTAACACAAGTTTTATTGGATACTTCTTGGCGCCGCTTTGTTTCTTGGATGTAGATGCCTGGGAAAGAAAAACAGGATTGTTTCACGAAAGCTTTACCCTCAAAATAAACGAATGTGCATACGTATAAGTGCGATACACCGTTTAGCTTGTACAATTTTTCAAAGTATCAAAAAGTAAAGGGTAATTTTTTAATATTTTAGAAAGATAGACAAAATTGCTAGCGATTTACAATATTCTTAACTACATAGAATTAAAAAGGAATGCGATAAAAGTTTATTGGATCAAGATCAAACTAATTACCATGTTCAAGTTGCGATTTGTCTTCGGCGAACTTTATAGAAACGGTAAGCTGGTCTTCCGTGATAATGGGATTGGAATTGGGAGCTGCTTCTAGTACCGATGTCGCCGTGAGACTGTCGTCCCACCGGACGCGCACCTGTAAATATTACCTTCATTAGTCATTGGGGAAGGACTTGGTTTGATCGATATGCGACGTAGCCATTATTATTTTCGAAACCGACAACGTCGATTCACGCAAAACAATGAAAAAACCCTTCGACAACAGATGAACAGATGTGAGATGAGCACTCGGCGGACACGTGTAAATCATGCAAACGATTCTGAAAGGCACAGGACTGAATACATTCGACACGAATGATGAAACGTCAAATTGTCGACGCCTTATAGCACTTGAAGCTGACTCGTATACAACTTATATACAATCACGCGTGAATCACGTTCGATAATCAATCGTACGATCATTGTTCATTGTTCAAACGTGACCATTAGGTCAGGTTAGCTCGTATTTTTTTAAGATGTAAATGTACGCGATTGGTCGAGTTTCAATTCCGGCCATTCCGGGAGTTCGCAATCTTCACGATCACCGACGCGCAGTCCGCTACGAGCTCGACGTGTTTTAGTTGTGTGAGCCACTGTGAGCGCAGGTTCTGTCAGTGAAAGAAGGAAAACAGAACTTGCTCTTACGATTCACATTTTTACACACGCACTGGCAGACAAGCGTATTTTTTGAACTTGTACACTTTAATTGTACGTAGGTTTGTAAGAAGAGAGAGAAATTCGTTCTCTTAAAAAGCGTTATTTTGGGTTCTATGAGTTTAGGAAGCGTGTCTAGGTTAGCTCGAAATATTTCAATATGTCATCAACTTTGTATCAAGTTTATTCATCTTATTGAAATATAATTTTATAATCCGACGATGTCAAATTGCACAAGATCGAGTCTCTAAATTTTTATTTTTGTCAGAGCTGAATAATGGAGGCCTTTGAAAACAAAAAATTTCACACATACGCACACATATATGTATATATAAAAAATTTTGTTTTCTTAGTAAAGGAGTATTCAAGTAAATATACAAGATCTTGGGTTGTAGGACAATGGTGGCAGGACCAGCTGAGCATGGAATACAAGCTGATGTTATATTTGTCATCGAGGGAACAGCTGTCAACGGCGCGTACCTCAATGATCTTAAAACGAATTACGTTATTCCTACATTGGAGTAAGTTTTAAATTTACTATTACAAATGTTAATTGTATATATATATATTAACTTCTTATATTAGGTCAAAAAGAAGGATTTTTTTATTGTTCTATTTTTATGTTTTCTTGCAGATATTTCAGTCAAGGGGGGATAGAAGACAGGGAATATGTTTCCGAGGTATGCAATTATATAACTTAATCTTGTATAGGACGTGATTAAGTTACAATTTATTTTACTGCAATTGGAATTTACAGCAAAATAGCACAACGTTGTATGGAATAGTTGTTTACCATGCCGCTGATTGCTTACCATCTCCATGCACGGAGACTCTTGGACCTTATTCGAATCCTCACAAGCTACTGATGGTTCTAGACAAGCTTGAGTGAGTAAAAGATTTAATTATCTTTTATATCAAATCAACCTTTTATGCATAAATAAATTAATTCTCATTTTTGAAATTGGATATCCTTTTTATCGATTGATTTATTTTGTCAATAATAATGTTCTGTCTCTACTAGAATGGTTGGCGGAAAGGGGGAGTCATTTGCAAACATAGGCGAAGGTCTTGCAACAGGATTGCAGTGTTTTGAAGACTTACAGCTGAGACGAGAGCCAAATACAGCTTCGCAGAAACATTGTATTTTGATATGTAACTCGCCCCCGTACCAAACTATGATTCAAGAAACTTACAAGTTCGCTGGTCATACCATCGAACAATTAGCTGCCGTTTATCAAGAGGTGAGTGACATAAGAATTACAAATTGTAAATGCTTAATAAGGAGTACGTTATATACATATGTAATGTGGCCATATATGTGTGTAATTTTTTAGAGGAGTATTAACATCTCTATATTATCACCAAGGAAAATTCCGGCATTGTATAAACTATTTGAGAAAGCTGGCGGTGATTTACAGTCCTCGCAAACGAAGAATTATGCCAAGGATCCACGGCATTTGGTGCTTTTGCGAAATTACAACTTAAAGGAGCGACCTGTCAGTCCCCAAATGGGTGGTAACGTTCACAATACCGCGGCTACCGCGGCACAAATACCCCTGAGTCCGCTGCAGAGCAACGACAGTCCGAACACTAATCAAGTGCAGCAGAATATCGCCCCGCCGAATCAGCAGCAGGGTCCTCCTTTCAGAAACCAAGCCCCCCCTCAGAATCTTAACTCTGTGCATCAGACCGTAACGCCGTCCATGGCGGCACCGATAAACGCCACGCGGCCGCCTTACAATCCTCAGATAGCCGCACCACCAAATTATCATCCAGGAGGAGTAAACATAGCTACGAGGCCCAGATGGATGCGCCCGTTCATAGCACCGGGTACGACCGCGCCTGCAAATACGCAAAGCAGTGCGCTAATAGCACAACTGACACAACCTTCGCCGTTAGGACTCAATGTAGCTGCGTTTAGTCAACGGTTAGATGGTAAGAGCATGGACGTTTGCATCTTATTTTTTGTATCTTTATAATGTACTTGGACATATAAATTCTGTAATGTTCACTTTACAGTAGCTGGCAATAACGTTATGGCAGCTAATCAGCAGCAACAGCAGCAGCAACTCACTCAGCAACAGCAACAACTACGCTTGACGATGCAGTTGCAGCAGCAACAGCAGCAGCAGCAGCAGCAGCAGCAACAACAACAGCAGCAAAATGTTCAGCAAGCTACTATGTCTATGGCCGCTCAACCAACTCACAGCCAACCGGGATCGCAACTTGCTACGTCGTGTATCAGCCAGTCTGTACCTACTCAAGTACCACAGACTGTTACAGCTTCGCAGCAAGCACCAGTTTCAGTATCGATAACGCATTCTCAAGCACAAGTAATCAAATTTCATATTATTATATTTATACAAAATTTTACAAACAAAAGAATAAAAAGCATTGCAATATAGAGTGTGATATAGAGTAATATTAGAATGAGGTAAAAATATATAATTTATAGTTTATATTTTGATAAACTGTAAATTGGAAGCTATTCTAAGCCATAAGGCAAGGATTACGCGCAAATAAATAATAATATTAGTTCCATTGTAACTTTTTAGGGCAACGTATCTACTGGTACTGTACAAAGTCAACAACTCGTGCCACGCGAGCGCCAGAACATCTGGCAAGGTATCGTGGAATGGATCGAGAAGGCCAAAAATCCCACAGATGCCCAAAAGCAAACGAGACACGTTCCATGTCAGGTCTCGGCTAATGCGAAAGATGGAGATCCAGAATTGTAAATTACCGTTTCTCACTGTCGACGTAATCTTTCCGTGTTTTTTTTATTTTACACGACGTTTTGCTTTTCAGGAAAGCAGACACGTGGCCGCCAAAACTGATAATGCAACTGATGCCGAAACAACTGATAGGAAGTATTGGTGGTACCTATCTGAAGAATTCTAAATCCGTTGTATTTCACCCAACGCCGTGCGAAGCATTGGAATCTTTAACGAAAATGATGACTGCTGGATTTGTAAGTGTATTTATTGTTTTGTTTGCAGAGATTGAATGCTGCGAATAATATATAAATACCTGCTACACACACACATGTCTACAATGATACTTAAAATATAATATAATTCAGGCAGGTTGTGTTCACTTCACTTCTGCGGCATCAAGTCCAGCTTGTGAAATAAAAGTACTTATACTTTTATATACTACGGACAAGAAAACGTATCTAGGTTTTATCCCAAACGATCAAACAGCTTTTGTAGATCGTCTTCGCAAGGTTATACAACAGCAGAAAACATCTCAAAACGCGTCTGTAAGACAAGTAAGTAAATAAGTTATATATCAATTGACACAAACAGATCGGAGAGTAACTGTACGACTTTGTCAGGCTAATCCTGGGCCGGGCAATACGATTCCCGCACCGATGCCTGCCACAGGTACACAGGGGGGTATTCTTATGTCCCAAACGAATACTATGGCGATGGGAGGTGGCCAAATAACACAGAATGTTGTGTCCACCGCTCCTCCGCAAACTTTAACTTCGACCAGCGGCCCACAGACCCAAATGAATATGCAGGTAATACAAATATGATGGCATTTCGATGAAATAGAATAATGTATATATTGGTTAGACATTTAGCAAACGCTTTACATTATAGAATAGCGGAATTAGCGGTCCGCAAGCGAACGCTGGTGCTGGAGGTATGATCGGTCAACAACGACCTCAGTTTGACGATATAGAGATCGCCAGGCATCAAAATTTGTTAAAGATCCAACATCTGAGACAAACGTTAGAAGCTGCGCAACAACAAGAGGCGCAGTATAAATCTCAATTGGAAGTGAATGTAAATATATGTTTTTAATAGAAATAACTTTCAAAAGTTTAGAAATTCTTACGGGGGTTGCGATATTTTTGTTCAGATTCAACAAAATCTAGAAGTGGCACAACAGCAAGAAATGCAGTACAAGCAACAACTTGAGGTTAATGATCTTCATAAATATATTTTTTTGATGTACGAGAGAGGTATATGAATAATTGTTTTCACATATGTACAGGCACAACAGGCACAGAGGAGCCTCAATCAGGCCGCTATGGCTAACCAACAGGCGGGCTCTCAAAGATTGATGCGTCCAGTTTCCAATAATCTTGGTCTCAGACACTTATTACAACAGGTGAGAACCTGTCCCAAAACTTAAAAAAACTAAGCTTCATTTATATTAATTCTTAGATATGTAGAACCAAGCGTTTGCAATACAAATTGCAATTAATGTTTTTACAGCCGCAACCACAGTACAGCGTTCGGCAAGTATTCGGAGTGCAACAGCAAATGGTAGGACCGAGAGGGCAGATAGCAACGAGACCAATGGCACCTGGTAATGCACAAAATCAGCAATTTGAGGATGTATCGAATTATGACTTCCTCGGTTAAAAGACGTAAAAATAAGCGTTTTCTTTTTAAGTTTACTTTATTCGTACACGTACGCGTATGCATGTATACAACGATGTGTAGAAGGAAATACACGAGAGCATAACGATTTTAATTTTGTATATTTGTGAGAATAAATAACGCTTGTACATATACGGAGCAATACATGCACGAAATGCGTACGATACGTAATAATATTTTATATTATTACGTATATAAATTAAAAGGCATATCCGCCCTTTTCAATACTTTGTTGAAATTCTGAGTACTTTTTAGCAACATTAGTATGAGCTGATGCATTTCCTCCCTAAATTGTTATGTGATGAGAAACGCTTTTTAACTCAAGTCAACCTATATTAGCGATAAACTTGGGGTTAATGGAAGATTCTTCGTTTTCTTTTAATTTGTTATAAATTTTTAGAATCTTTTGCTTAATCACATTGCTATTTAAGATCTGCTTGTTACTCGGTATGATTTAGAACTTAAAATTAAATCACACGACAAAGAAATTATTAATACGATTTTTGAGCAAAATTTAGTAACATAAAATGAAAATTGTAGAAAAATTCTAAACAATCTTATGAAAAATTATATGAGCCACAAACTACACGCTTTGAAATCGCAATTTTTAACAAATGATAATAATATGTTCAATATTATATAATGTTTTATTATATTATTTAATAATAATATTAAAATAAAAATATACATATATGCAGTAACAAAATATAATATACATATATGCAAAATAGAAATCCGAGAAAATTAATTGATCAAGATTAAACAATAACTGAATAGGTCTAAATTTTAATTTATCTGAGATAATCTATTTAAATGCTTCTTGAATTATATATACCCGTAAAAGACGATTTTATTCTTACGAAGGAATCCATGTTTTCTCAGTTCTTGACCCTTATTATCACGAGTCCTTCAATTTAACGCTATAAAATTCCTAAATATGACCATTTATATACAACATATTTTACATATCTAAACGTACAATTCTTCAATGTAAGCATCTTGTCAATGCATTTGGTTTTACTAAAAGATATTATTTGTTATTGAAGTTTCGTCTAAAATGACCCAGAGGATATAAAAATTTGAAGATATTCGATTACGATAAATAATGGAAAATACCGTAATGATGGAAAACATTTGCCGTTAACAGAAGCTCTTACATTTTCACATAGCAATAAAAAACTGTACAAAAAATTATCTCTAAAGAGATAACAATTGACGGAATCAATACAATTGAATGAAGTGTGTCGTATGGCCGTCCCGATAAATCGGATCATCCGTGATGGACGCGCGACACAGGGGACACGATCGCTCTCTGTCGAGCCACGTCGAGACGCATGTTTCACAGAAAATATGTTTACAATGAAGTCTAACCGGTGTGGTATATTCTTCGTGGCAAATGGCACATATACCGCCGGATGCAATCAGCTGTTCCTTCGACGGAGACACTCCAAGGCTCTATTAGAAAAAAGGCATTATTACAGCACGATTATATTACAATATGACAATTTTAAAAACATTTGTATCATGAGAATTGTGCGTACCACGTTTTGGAACAGTTTCCACCCAGCGGTGCGGAGCAATTTAAGACGCGATAGTAGATCGCTACCCTTGCTCATTGTATACATTATCGAGAAGAAAATTCCCACAATCTTCTCTGGACCTTGATACGTTTCGAGCAGGTAATACAACCACGGCTGAACAGGCGCGACGCATCGATAAAGTTGCGACATCGCTTCTACCATGAGATAATATTTTCCCTGAAATTTAATTCATTTTTATCCGATTATACGTCACCCTGTCCGACAAGTTGAAATAGCGAATGAAGAAATTAGTACTCACCCGATTCTGGAACGCCAGTAATCGTACCGGCAGGCAAGTCAAGAGAACTTTGCAGACGATGGTGATGAGTTTAAGGAAGAAGTCCATCACCGTGACGTAGCAAAGCAAGTCCCAGATCGTGAGCGGTTCGGCGTAAGGAGCGAGAGTGTAGAAATTAAATGTGTAAACGACGAACACGATACAGGCGGTGATGTAGCACAGAATCAGCACGAGCAACGACCAACTCCGATTGTGCTGCTTGGCAATCTCGCGCTTGAGGTCATTGTTAGCGTGAATGAACGTGACGAGCAGTACAACGAACGTGAGTATCCCGGCCCTGTGATCGTACAGACTCTTGGCAAGAAGAATAATGACGAAGGGAACGTATCGTTGAAGATGCTTCAGCAACGCCCGAGTCTCCGGGCCTATCTGGACGTTGCCGCTGGGGGTATTTTCTGCATTATCGTGGTTTTCGGCAACTTCGTTCGCAGCCTCATGCGCGTTACTCGATAAACTGTTCGGCATTGTCGACGCTGCGTGACGATGATGACGATGGTTGCGGGGTTCATCGTGAGAACTGGGACCATTCGTTACGGGCTCTTCTAGATTGATCACATAGCTATCGCTCGGTAACGCGACTGGATGGACTTGATTCCGGAGTCCGTGAATGGCCAAGAGCGACGTCAACGTTACGTTGGGCTGTTACGACAGAAAGAGCAATCAGCTTAGGGTGCCACCCTCGAACATCGGCAATGCGACGACTCTCTTGATGGTACATACCGCTGCTTGTTGTATAAGAGGACGAATCCCTCGAATGGTGGAGGAGATATTACCCGCAAATATTCTAGAGCGTTCCGCCGTTCTAACACCAAAATTAAACGCCGTCCCAGGGTTTATACCGGCCAGGGTGTACCGGGTACCGCTTGGCGATTCTTGAATTTGTCCATTTTCATCCGACGTCGGTACGCGTGGCATCCTCGAGTCACAATGTCCGCTCGCTGTCTCTTCCATCGGCCTATCCTCAGCCATATTTTATCTGCAAATACGAACATTTTTGTCAATTTGTGGATATCACGGCGGTCAATGGCCCGTCAAATCCCCTCGTTACATCATTATAACGTGCGATCTACGCGAGAGATGCTCTTAATGATATTAAAGTAAACAGAGCGATATATAGAATGTTACGTAATGTGTTTATTTCACAAGTAACTTATCGGAACGGATACACGTGTTAGCAAATATTAGACACGACTGTGCGTTTTTGACGAAATCGCATTCGTTCGACGTCCTTCCCGAATGAGAACGAAGAGGCTCGAAAAATAATTGCTCGGCACCGTAAAATCCATTAATCAACCGCTAAAGATGACGCATTTCGAGAAGGTTAAGAAATCTGTCGTATCGACTGGCATCGACGAAATATTCGACGCGCATATGAGCACTGAGCACGTGACAGAAGTGATGCGCAAAACACGAAACCTTGCATATAATTATAATAAATGATGGATCTCGCTGAGCGCAGAAAACAGGTGAAGCTTCGTTCTAAACTTTCCACGGCGTCTCTCCTCCGCGATCAGCGAGATCAAGTTATAATTGTTACTAATTATAATATATATCATACACGTTATAATTATTTGTATTTCAATCGTGGGTTCTTATTCTCCGTCCATGACAACGTATCACAATTCACGAGTTTTTGATCGAGTAAACATAGCGGATTTCTGACTTCAATCCTCTTCTTTTGTCCTCTTTATAGATTCCGAGGCGAGTCTTTCAATATGTACAGTAATAAATTCCACGATCAGCTGTTTCAAGAATCTCCTTCCGTTTTTCATATAAAGCTGGAAAGTAGAATAATTCAATTTTAATAAGCGTCTTTCTTTGAAATATCGTATAATAACTGGCTCCATTTCTCTCCTTGCGTTAAGCTGGTTATCTCTGTTATGACGCACACTCGTGCGTCGCGTTTTGTCGGTACGACAGGTTTTCTAACCTTCACATTTTTCGCAACAATAATCCTCACTTTCAAACCTTCGCTTTTACGCTGAAAACCCGTCGAGTGCGATTTCGTCGAGATATCCGAGCGAAGTAACCCCGAATCGAACATTTTTGAATACATCACCGCATTTTAAACGCGTCACTTGTATATACGTACTCCGGTAAAATATAACGAATAAATGTCGTATGGTCGTAATACACATGGAGGAAAAAAAAATAAAAATAAAAAAACACGTCGAAAGTAGGAAATCGAATGTCGACGAAGGCACCGTTCGTCTCCAACGGTTTTCCGAGACGTAGAGGTATGTATTTATATACCTTTAGCGAGAGAGATCGTAATCACGCAGATCCCGCTACGATCGTCGATAGATGCTCATTTCTTCGCTCTACAGTCCCGCGGGAGAGGTGAGATGAGAGAGGTCCGTGGTCCGTGCGAAATCCCACGCACGAGAATCCGGTTCGCGTCGCGCGCGAGACCCTCACGTTTCTTTCACGCAGCGAGCGCTCACTTTCGGCAGCCGTCCGTCCGTCATAATAATACTACGAAGTGTTGAGTACTATGCGAGTACACGTCGTCGCATCACGCCAGTCTTCACGCGATTTGGATTATCTGTACGATGTCGATTGGACCTTGCTCTTGCTCGGGCACGCGCGACACGCGCGTACTGAAAGCGGACAGAGCGGTGAGCGGGGAGCGGTAAGTACACGCGCGGTACCCCGAACGGTCCGCGCGTTTTCGCGATAACGCTCGCGAGACGCATTTCGCAATATCGTCCTCTCTCGCTGCCCCGCCCGGAATCCGCGGAATGTGGATGAGGAGAGCCGCACCTTCTCGGATCAACTGCGACGTGCCCGAAAAATCGAATGCCGTTTATTATTTTATTTTTTATGTATCTCGATACCCCGGAACGGGAAACCTGCCTTACCGTCGCGCTCGTGTTTTATTCCGTCAAAGAATACCGGGACCGGCGTGTAGATACCGACACGTGTCTCACAAAAATGCCCTCGCGACAGCGATGAAAGAGAAAGAGAGGTTACATACATACACATTTTTCTACCTTTTTATTTTTTTACATTAACATTACTCGCGTGGGATGTAAAATGCACCCTAGCCCTAAAAATCTACTAAATTCGCCGAATAAATCTCAACTTGCTGCGTCGTGTATCAGCCAGTCTGTTGTGTTGTAACATACCTACTCAAGTACAGACTGTTTACAGCTTCGCAGCAAGCACCAGTTTCAGTATCGATCACGCATTCTCAAGCACAAGCAATTAAATTCCATATTTTTGTATTTATAAAAAATTTTAGAAACGAAAGGTTAAAAAGCATTGCGATATAGAGCGTGATATAGAGTAATATTAGAATGAGATATACGAGGGTCATTTGAAAAGTTTCCGACCTCATCTAAATAAAGTAATTGACAAAAATTTATTTCGCCGCCCGATAGATGCCCTTGACATATGTAAACCGTAAACATTTCAAGTCATTCCGATCATTACTTTGTTTATGGCACTCTTCCAGGGGTTGTGGGATTGTCAGCTGACATTGTCTGTCAACAATGGAGAAAACTGAATATCGCGCAGTGATAAAATTCCTTCATTTGAAAAGGAAAAATACTCAGGAAATAAAAGATGAGTTAGACTCCGTATACGGTGAAGCCTCCCCTTCATTTACAACGGTCAAACATTGGGTGGCCGAGTACAAACGTGGTCGTACGAGCATTTTAGACGAGGAACGTTCCGAGCGCCCGAAACCCTTACAGAAATTTAATACCGTAAGTGATTATTTGGCTAGTGATTAATTACTTATTTTGAGTATTAAAAGTACTGTTTTTAATAATTTTAATTACTAGTAATTAATTACTAAGGAAACCGCTACAAAACTGACGAAATGGTCGATTTAGTGCATCAAACTTTTCAAATGACCCTCGCAAATATATAATTTACAGTTTACATTTTGGTAAACTGTAAATTGGGAGCTACTATTCTAAGCCATATATAAGGCAAGGATTACGCGAAATAAATAATAATATTAGTTCCATTGTAACTTTTTAGGGCAACGTATCTACTGGTATTGTACAAAGTCAACTACTCGTGCCACTACGCGAGCGCCAGAACATCTGGCGAGGTATCGTGGAATTGTGCGAGAAGGCCAAAAATCTCAGGAGATTCGTTCCATGTCAGATCTCGGCTAATGCGAAAGGCGGAGATCCAGAATTGTAAATTACCGTTTTTCACTGTCGACGTAATCTTTCCGTGTTTTTTTTTCATTTTACACCACGTTTTGCTTTTCAGGAAAGCAGACACATGGCCGCCAAAACTTATAATGCAATTGATACCGAAAAAATTGATAGGAAGGGCTGGTGTTACCTATCTGAGGAATTCTAAATGCGTTGTATTTCACCCATCGCCGTGCGAAGCATTGGAATCTTTAACGAAAATGATGACTGCTGGATTTGTAAGTGTATTTATTGTTTTGTTTGTAGAGAATGAATGCTGCGAATAATATAAATACCTGCGACGTGTCTACAAAATGATACTCAAAATATAAATAATTCAGGCAGGTTGTGTTCACTTCACTTTTGGGGGATCAAGTCCAGCTTGTAAAATAAAACTACTTATACTTTTATATGTTACGGACAAGAAAACGTATCTAGGTTTTATCCCAAACGATCAAACAGTTTTTATAGATCGCCTTCGCACGGCTATACAACGGGAGAAAACATCTCAAAACGCGTCTGTAAGACAAGTAAGTAAATAAGTTATATATCAATTGACAGAAAGAGATCGGAGAGTAACTGTACGACTTTGTCAGGCTAATCCTGGACCGGGCAATACGATTCCCGCACCGATGCCTACCACAGGTACACAGGGGGGTACTCTTCTGTCCCAAACGAATACTATGGCGATGGGAGGTGGCCAAATAACACAGAATGTTGTGTCCACCGCTCTTCCGCAAACTTTAACTTCGACCAGTGGCCCACAGACCCAAATGAATATGCAGGTAATACAAATATGGTGGCATTTCGATGAAATAGAATAATGTATATATTGGTTAGACATTTAGCAAACGCTTTACATTATAGAATATCGGAATTAGCGATCCGCAAGCGAACGCTGGTGCTGGAGGTATGATCGGTCAACAACGACCTCAGTTTGACGATCTAGAGATCGCCAGGCATCAAAATTTGTTAAAGATCCAACATCTGAGACAAACGTTAGAAGCTGCGCAACAACGAGAGGCGCAGTATAAATCTCAATTGGAAGTGAGAATGTAAATATATGTTTTTAATAGAAATAACTTTCAAAAGTTTAGAAATTCTTACGGGGGTTGCGGTCTTTTTGTTCGGATTCAACAAAATCTAGAAGTGGCACAACAGCAAGAAATGCAGTAAAAACAACAACTTGAGGTTAATGATCATGATAAATATATTTTTTCATTCGATACACCGCACGCGAGTAATTTCGTTAACAAAGAAATTCCACGAGTATAACGTAGGGTTGAACGTGTCATTTCGTTTCAAACGAGACGCTATGATTCTAATAAGTAGTCGTTATTTTCAAGACGAATTGTTACAAGGCGTACAGTAGTAGAAAAATAAATAAATATTTGATGATCGATACGTTGAACTTTGAGAAATAAATGTCGCTAGTTTATTTTGGCGGGTGAGCGGCTAATCGTACGCGGTTTCGTTTCCGTTTACTTTCGCGTTTTGCGCCCTTTCCGTTTCTTTGCATTGTCGTCGCGAATTGTTTCGATGTAACTGTGAGTGCAACGCGATATCGGATGCTCGACAGGCGCGTTTACTGCTGTTGTCCATATAATCGAGGCGATCGCCCCCAAGGCCTGCGCCATGTAAAGTATCGTCTGATTGAGTCTCATGTCTTCCAGTCCGTAATACTAAACAGAGAAATTATGTCGATAAAAATTTTAAATCTATTAATACAAATTCTAAACTTCTAAATAATCTAACTTTGAGTGTACGTGCGTGTATGAGTGTTTATAATATATTAAAAATTCATAGTGGATAATTTAGATGATAAAGTGGACAATTTGAATTATTCTGCATGTATAATTAAATTAAATTATTCCAAAAATTATATATACACACAAATGAAATACAATAGTAATACCGAGATATGCTGATGGAATGTTTTTGCACGCCAATATTTTCCCGTAAAAGAATTCTACCTGAAAAATAACAGGAGCCAGGGCATTCTGCTCCGGGTAAACCTCTTTTCTTTTTGGTCTTCCCATCGTCGACCTTAATATTCGCGTGATGTCCTGCGAGAGCTGTAAAGTTTTACTCGCTTGTACCTTTTTGCAGAAATGAATATTTTCCCTTCGCGCCGCGTAAAGGGAATACATTCTTATATGTTTGTATACCTTTACTTCCGAATTATCGGACAGATATTGCTTCGCGTAATGCAGGAGCGCGGTGTATCGTGGATCGCAGATATCGGCCTCCCTGTGCCCCGTCAATTTGTCCTTGTTCCACAAATTCAGCACGCAGGTTTTCAAAGCGTGTTCCGTCCACGTTCGGCCGAGCGTGTTCTTGATTTTCGTTTGCAACTCTTTCCACTGCAAGTGATACATATATATACATTCATAGATTTTCAATATAAGAAACACAAAAATAAATAATTTTCTCTTTACCTCGAACATTGTTCCACTCTTAGGCTCGTCGATGTGCGCCAAAACGCTGCTAGCTAATACCTCATTTATATGGAGATCCGTTAAACCCAAAATTTGCGTAATATGAGCGATCGGAGCCCCGCCATCGTCGTCACTGCTAAGATAGATCGTTCAATTTTCTCGTATCTCCTTCCTCTTATACTTAATTAAATTAAAAGATACAATTTTACAGCTATACGTGCTATTTATTTACACGAAACGCGTTTTTATCTCTCATTTATAGTATTTTGTTTTATTTAATTCGCTAAATATAAGTTAATATATTTAGTTATAATTAGCTTTACGGTTTTTTTAACGTATGTTTAATATTCAAATTTATTTTTGCCAAAAACGAAAATTTCTGTATTGTATAAGAATAATGAGAAATTGCGATTACATACGCGTTTAAAGTGACGTATAGCCTGAGGAAATCCGCAATCGATGATTTTCGGCCGTTGAAACTCTCATTGTTTAAACAATCTAATAAAAATTGCACCCAATCGCCGTCACCGCTCACATTCGTCAATGTTCGGCCTCTGGCAATCAGACCGATGATCGCTGGTAGGGTTGCGAGAAATTCCATACCATCTTCATAGGTATACTTAAAATCGAACAAATGTTATTTCACGAGTTAATTAATTCATGACAGATATTAATTTACGCGTTAATTAATACATGGTAGATAATAACTGTCCCCGATGTAAGTGTATTTCTATATGTGCAGAGAAAATTACATATCATTTGTTTCTATGTTAATTAGTCTCGATTATAAAAATTTACGAATGAAGCTATATGAATTACATTCAGAAATGGAGATTTCGATATTTCGCGCAAACATTTTTTGCTATTTATATTATAACATTTCTAGTATTTTACTCTTTTTAAAGATATAATTGCATTTTTTATCGCGTGTTTTATTACAAAGGAAATATTTTGATTGTTATTACTTGCAATGTAAATTTTAACGAATAATCCTTGGTAGTTTTTTTTTTTTATCAAGTTTCTATTTATTGAGGAAATTTTTATGATGACAAAGTATCTTCAACTACCTCCCAATAAGTGTAGGGCATAGCACCGTGCCTTTTGGCCTCCTTCGCCTGTTTGCTGACGTCGAAAATTGTGAGCGCGACCGACAATCTATGCAAAGGGGTAATTGTCTCAGGCATCGAGCGTAGAACGGAAGCTATCGTTTCACCCCGTGGTCCCGACCACCATTCGGTACATTTTTTACGTCGCGATGTCCAGTCGGCGATCAATGAAGCGGTTTGCTGCTGCGTCGGGACGTCGCCGGTTAAGAGCAACCAAAACACAGCTTCCGCGCTCGGCGAGTTTCCTTCGCGAGGCAGCAGAGCGATCACTTCCGGTATAGTCAATCCACGGTACACGATCTGGAGAAGTTTAAATTTTAACGTTAAAGTTTTAAACGGCAAGATTGTGTAAATCTGTGCTTGATGAAACTTTTAATAATTTAATGTTGGATTTTTACGGAATTTAAAGTTTTACGAAAATGAAAAGTTTGATTTTATAAAATTGTATCATCTTTTATGTACACACATACATTAAAAAAATTATATATATATAATATATTTTTAATATATTCATCATTTTTAATTTGTAAATTTATCTATTTATTTGTTCTTTTAGTAAATATTCTGTCTCTTAATTTATAAAAAAGATAAAACTGAAATATACGATCAAACTCATAAAATGATGGAAAATTTATGATATATACCGTTCCTTTAGTCTAATTTTTTGCGCCACGTTTTATGCGACCCGAATAATAGCTACGGACAGATGAATTTAACAATTCGCGATTAAACATTCTGCGATTATTACGCCGTGTTTAGGATCAAGTTCCGAGGTTTCCCTGACGATGGTTTTTACGTCGCTTAATCCCGCGTACAGGTCCTCGACCGTGATCTGACTAACGACGCTCGGGCCGAAGTGAAATCGAAAGTTTCTCAGAAGATCGTGGTGCACGGGAATCTTCTCGCAGAGGGCCTCCTTTAGATTCGTGCTCGTGCTGGGCTCTCCTCTCGTCCTGCTCACCTTAGGGGACGACAGATTCCGTATTCATCGCAAAATCGTCAGAACGGTCGCTCTTACGTTATCTCTCGCGTAGATTAAAACGCGACGTCACTTCGATAGAATTTCCGAATTTGGCGAAATTACATTCGCACGCGCGATCTCGCGTACTTTGATAAATTAGTTTTCCAACCGTCAGTACGTGCCGTTCCCCCGTTCCGAAGCTGGCCTTCCCATCGCCGGGAAATTGCATCACGCAACTCTTCCTCCCGTCCCACGGAACGAACATGTGGACTCTGTGACACCGGAGTCCTCTTGACAGACGTAACATATCTTTCGTAATAATTTGTTCGATCGTGAACCCGAATTAACGTGTAACACGCTGCGCGGAAGATATATACAAGATGAAGTAATGGTAAGCTCTTTCGTAATACTTGAATTTATCTTTTTACGTTGAACTAAACGGAAGAATTTTCTCGTTAAATCACTTTAGAGGCATTTTGACACATTTAGCTCTCGCTTCTGAAGAAAAATCAGAAGCGAGAGCTTTCGAGTTTGCTGCTTCGCTGTTTTCGTGGTGTACATACACTTCAAGCGGTTCTCTTCCATTCAAAAAGAACTTCCGCGCTCGACACATCGTTGCTGAAAAAAAATTGTGCAAGTGAGAGTTTAAAATGACAGTTCACGGTTAATGTCTCACTGGCTTTTTATTGTGAACGTCGTGCATGGTGAATGTGCATACAAAATGAGGGATCACATATCACCCTTTGCCGGTCGCTGCCGGCGCCGTCGCGCACTCTCGCGCCGGTTACAAAATCGGTTTCCGGTTAACTTTATGCGTTTATGCAAATAGGAATTGAGCGATCTTACGTATCCTTTATATGCCGCTGTCTCGTGTGACACTTTTAACATGTGCGTTCGAGCGTTCAAACGTAACAGATAATAACGTCGGCGACGCTCTCACTCTATTGCTGGTGTGTAACGGCGACAAACTCGGTGCGTCGCGAACGAGTCCCGGGGATTGGCGACTTATTGAAAGAGAGAGAGAGAGAGAGAGAGAGAGAGAGAGAGAGAGAGAGAGAGAGAGAGAGAGACCTAAGGTAGAAATTACGTGCACGTAGCATCCGTCTTAGAGTAAATATAAACGGTAACAACGCTAACACACGATACATGCCGATAGAATCTATGTGTATACAACATCTCGATAATATGTTAACGATTACACGCGATCGACTGACCGTTCTTAACATTAGATCAATAACCGATTAACCAATAACTCTCTTAACAGCATAGTAAAATATATGTGTGTATGTATATGTATACTATTGCTTCGTTCTCGCCGAGTACCAGCTACCTACAGCGTGAATATAATTAGGCCGAACGCGGGAAAGGGTTGAGCTGAGAGGAGTTCCGCGCTGCATTTCGCTACCTTCTTGCTTCTCGCTCAGTGTATCGTAGCTTTTTTTTTCTAACGCTTTTACGCTATTTAATAATTGTTCTTCCGAACACTCTAACACATGTGTTAATTTCTACGCACGATCCCGTTCCGTCCGGAGAACGGAACTCATTGAAAATCGGTAGTACACACGTAGTTTCGACAGACACGCGAAAGTAATTTTATTGCTTGAAATTGAATTTGCCTAAAAAATTATCATTGTTATCATCGTAGTATACTGCAATTAATATAATAGTAATCGACGGTCTATGCGAAAGGAAAATCGTTAAACGTGCGGCTAATGCAATTATGAATACAAAAAGGTGAATACTGCAGGGGGAGACAGATCCTTTCAGTCGAAAACTTCGTCCTCGCCGAGATTTCAGCGAACAAGACCCTTCCTCTCCCCCCCCCCGCCCCTCGCTGGATTACGAAATCACCGATATATGTATATGCGATTCAAGCGGTGATTAATTCGCGTGTCGCAGCGGATTCACCGTTGACGTAAATCTCGATTATTATTGTCGCTTATTTCAAAATCGCTCGTCCACTCTCTCGTGACTCTTGAGCGACGTGCTCTTCGTCGATCGAGCGAGTCCTCGTCGCTCCGGTTTCATTGCTCGCGGACAAGCGTGGTACACACGATGCGACACGATGCATTGTATAATCGACTGCCTCATAACGGGGAAGCGGGTCTAGTCTTAATGTCAGAGAAGAATGCACTTCTCGCCGGTGTCGTGTGGATGGGCTCGCATCGGTTGCGTCGCCGCGGGTGACGGCGAGTTCGGCCTACCTTCTATGGCCTGTATGCTCTTCATCAGTTCTCGAAAAACCTGTCGATCATCAAAAGGTACAACGCTAGTCTCCCTGACTGACGCTCTCTCAGCTTTTTTAAGAGGCGAACACATGAATGGTCAGCAAACATAACACACGCAAAGACTGGAAAAAAAAAGACAATGGAGCAAAAATTTAAGAAAATTCAGAACAATAGGGTTTTCCGAAAACCTCGAGAGCTTATTTTCAAGCTCTTCGACGAATTTTCCGTCGACGATTTAGCGAGTACCTCAGTAACCGCGGTACGCGCAATTTTAGTATTAAATGCTAAATATGAACGGTAATTGAAGCGTACATTTAAAATTCTAAGAGAGTTAAGTTGATCTTAATACGAATGAGATGCAGATTGGCGGTGGGCGAGATTAATAAATAATGTATAACGCGCACCTGCACCACGCGACAGTTAAATCTGGCACTGCACTCGACGTAACCGCATCTCCAATGCTTCCGGACGAGGTTTACGATGTCTCGGTACCTGGTCCCGGAAGCGACGGTCTGCGACAGTTCGTCCTGCTTGTTTCCAACCACCAGCAGGGGTACGCCTCTCATGTCGCGCGCCTCGTAGATTTGCTCGCGTAACGTTCTGATGTACTGAACACCAATCGGTCGAAAAAATGAACGAAAAACACATGCGAGATTGACACGCGTTAACTCATTCATGTCCAGCGGGCCACATATGTCAGCGTGTTTCAAAAAATCATATCTCTGTCAAACATTGTTAAACAATGAATCATCAAAAGCAAATAAGACACTTTTTAAAGGGGCCCGCTTAAACTTCAATAAGAAAATATTATCGTAAAAACTATTGTAAAGTATAAAAAATTACTTGCTTGATAAGATCCATAAATAATTAAAGTAGATGTGTGTGTTTTTTTTTTAATGTCAGACATGGAAAGATTAATTAAAGATCAGTGCATACGATATTTTAAATTATTTTTTTTCTCAGTATTTTAATTTATTACTATCGATCTTATACGTGTGGGCTATCTGAGTGCACACTTTTAAGGTCAGAAGGTTAGAATATTTTCAAAGAAGGTAAACACAATTTAGAAAGATTCTTCTCTGCAGTCATTAATTACTTATTGTACCAATCTCGCGTAACAATGTTATCAACGTCACGGTGCGTTTTTCATTTTGACTGACCATTAGTAAAATCGATTTAACGTCAGCTAACTTGCCGTTACTCTTTGTCCTCGAGGGACCATCTTTCGTCAAACCCCCAGACAAACAATCCAAATAATCAAACTTTTATGCCGGCAACTTTGACGCGACTTGAAGTCGGAAGTCGTGACGGCGGCTTTCGCGAGATAGGAAAAAGCTCGCGAGGAAAACTTTGCGAAAAAGAGATAAGCGCGGAAGTCGTGACGACGGCTGTGCCGTGTTTCTGACGTTCCTCCGAAGCAGAAGTTGCGTCTCTCGCGAAGAGGCCCGCTCTCGCAATTTGTCGCGTTTTTTTTTTTTTTAACATTCAATCTCGATTGTAGATACCTGAAACGTGTCCTGGTTGCTAAGATCAAACACGAGCACGTACGCTGTCGCGCTCCGTAGTCCGTAATAACGGAAGTCCGTCCATTCCAGGTGCGAGCTGACCGGGAAGTACGGGATGGTAGGCAGATCGGTGATCTTCAGTTCGTATAATCGATCGGCCAGCACCACGCTCGGATAAAACGTCTCCCGCTTCTCGGTCGGTCTGTACTCCTCGGAAAACTCGCTCCAGACGAATTGCTGGCAGCAAAAGTCGCGCAAACGAAAATCACGAGTTCGTAAAAACGAATTGCTAGGCTGGAGGCAAAAATCGCGCAAACGAAAAAATCGCGAATTCGTAAAGATATAATTATGGGTACGAAGAAGGTCGATCGAAAGCTCTCCTACGAAAAGCGGAGCGTTCGGAGCTGGAATTTCGACCATTAAAAGAAATGTCAAAAGTGTGACCCGGCTTCCTTAGGATATTCGTCGTGCCTTTTAATTTCCTCGGAGAGCCGATAATCGTCGTCATCGATAAGCGGAAACTATCGGAAATGAACGGAGCGTCCGAGCGACTCGTTTCCGCGATTTGTTTCCTTCCCGGCTTTGAAGCAAAAATTCTGACAAAGATTCTCGCCGATCGTACGACCCGCGTGTATAATTGCATTCTCGTGCAGGATATTTGCCAAAGTTATCGCTGCGTCTTCGTTTTTTGCCAGATTGATAAAAATTACATAAAAGTAAGACTGATATAATATATTTGTAATGTTCAAATTTACAAATTATGTTAATTAAAATGTCTTTTCATTAAGGTAATTAGATCTTTATATAGAATTTCGATATATCCAGCTGTGGACGAATATCCAAGAGATATTAATTGAGAGATTTGCGGGGCAGAGAGCAGTTTCACGCAAAGTATACGAATTAAAGTATATGAAAGTTAACGTCTAGTTGTGAGAGGTCCAATCCTGTCCATTAAATCTTACTCGGATTATGCTCGTCTTTCCCACGCCGGGTGCACCCAGGAAGATGACCTTAACGCGATCTAATGTGTCCGCGGGGCTGTCCTCCTCTTTCGATCCTCCTTCGGCGCCTTCGTAAGTTATTGTATTTCCGCCTCTTCTTTCCAAAAAATCGAGGTCCAGCTCTGCGACAGAGATGACAGAATCGTATACGCGCTAATAACACGTAATAAATAATACGAGATAAGAACTTGTTGCTCATACATATATATATGGCAAAGCTATTTTATTCCGTAACTATGAGATCCGGTTTCCGGAATATTGCAACGAGAGTAAACCTCGTTCGAAACGCGCTTCCGCGATGGGTGCGTTAAAGTTCTGCAAATTATACAATTTTGATGAAACGTATACGGGAGTGTATACAATATCGTATGATCAACCAAAGTTATTCAAAGTACAAGAACTGTCTTACACAAAGAGCACTCGTTATAATCAACTCTCCCATCAGTATTAAATTCAGAAGCTTGCTCTCTGTTAGAATACATTGTAATCGCGAAACAAAGCGAGAGGTACTCGCGAAGAATCCACGTGGCGTGTACAATTAACGTTGATAAATATTCCACAGCTTAATTAATATGCACGTGGTAAAAAGTATCAGAAAATTATCGTCTCGCGCACTTCCGCGGGCATAATTGTTATAAATATGACAGGTCCGCGGAGAGGACGCGCCGCGGCCCGATGGAATAAATGAATTGGTTAACAGTATTCAGATGGATATCCGTTGCGGAACGAACTTTACGCGGCAGTCAAGTTAGAAGATCGTTTCGCGCGAAACGCGAAAGTCCGTCCCGTGCAAAAAAAGCTAAGGGAGAAAGATGCTCCTGACATTCGTTTTGCTGACTTTGCACAGCAAGTTACTCTATAAGTTGTCCGTCGTAAAAATATATTATTCGTGAAGCGAGAGAATATTTTTAGGGACTCATGTCATCCATAAATCATGATATACCATGCACCTTTCGTGCGAGGATTCATTTGTCTCCGCAAGTATTTTGAATCGTAAAATTACTTTATGATCCCGTGCGCAGGAGTGAAACAACAAGTTTGCATGGCACCCACGACCGAGTGAGTTCAATTTAAGCGTACACACACACAATTCCATGAAAAGATAAATAAATAAAATGTCAATCGGCGAGGACATGCCGCATGCGAAAATGCGTGTACGGAACGTGCAGAGAGAAGCTTTGCGATTTCATGAAATTTTAATTTATGGAATTTCAAGTGAAACATATGCGTGAGTGACGACAAATTTGTAATGAGCGATGCAGTGATTACAAATTGGCTGAAAGCTGTACTCGCGACATTGCTTTCGCATAACCAAATCGACGTGTAATTATGGATGCTTAAATGAGATTTTATTCCGCTCTTTTGAACACGATGCGCCAACCCACGCCGCCGAATAAATAAAAGCACCGACGCGACGGATGCTTATAACGAAAATGCTTTATAACAGAAAATCAATTCCCAATTCATAATTAAATCATTGAATCAATTCAGAAGATTAAACGTCTTTATAAATAAGACATGCATTACATTGTAAAGTACCTCAATAAGCATCAATTATATTTAAATCAGGAGGAAAAAAAATATATTTTCACATATATAAGGCAGAAAAATTGATGATTAAATAAAATGGATATTGATCTTCGACTTTTTCAGAATAAAAATAAAAATATCTCACATGCATTCGGTATGGTTGAATTTATCGGGACATCACGCGTGTATTGACAAACGAATCTCGTTTACCCAAAAGCCGTTTATTCGCGTGTAAGATCGAGCTCGATGGGAACTCATTGTCCTTCGTGCGATCCATCAGATTTAATTGCAATTAGAACATATTGCACTCGCGGCGAAGGGCGAATATTCGCGTTACATTTATCGCCGCGTTCAGACGACCTTCGTGGTCGAAGTTCGCCGATCGACTGACGAGAAACTCTGGAGTACTCTCTAACTCTCTCTAACCAGGGATCAACGACCATATATATTATATATATATATATATATATATATATATATATATATATCTACACATAATATATGAAAGAAATATCGATTTATCTCTCTTAATTAAGGTGGCATTTAAAAATATATACATATATATATATATACTTTTTAAATTATATATTATATATATTATATATATATATTTTATATATACACATGTATAATTTATACTAAAGAAATATATATATATATGTATTTTTTTTTAGTTCTTTAATAAATTACATTAAATTTTGTGTAACGAAATATATACCTTAAACTATGTAACTTGAAATAATCGCGATATCCATATACAAATCGTTTTAAAGCTACCGATTGTATTAATTATAGGTCTTTAGTAGGTAAATTTGTTTTGGTGAAGTAATAAAAAAATATTTTTAAGTTTTCTTTAATTAACATGGCTAAATTAACGTGCTAAATTATATAGGAACTGGAAAAGGGAAGTACTTTGACGTATTAATTGGATTAAGTGTATACAAATTACCACGTTATGCTTTGAAAGGTACGTGTCGGACCATTATTGTTATCTCACCATGGTATTATAGCACAGAAACTTTAATTATGCGTAGGTACAGGCTTTTATACAAGTTTTTAATTAATTTTAGCTCATGTTAATACACGTATATAATCAAGTAATCGATCCTTTTGTTTGCGAGAGCGCGTTGATTTTAACCTTTAGAAAACTGTGATATAATTAATGACGTTCGCGTAATATTCATATTTCTAAAAAAATTGTAAATGTAATTTATTGATAAATGAAAATAATATTATAAAGGAAGACAACAGAAATGAGTACAAGTAGAAAATATATACATAAAATATATTTAATATATCTTTTTCATTTTTGAGAAGGGAACACTTCTAATATAAGTCTGTTATATAACATAAAACATAAGTTATAAAATATAAAATTATAATAACAGATCATTATAACAATATAATAAATCATACTATGTAAATTATAAATAAATTTAAGACGTAATATAGTGGCGGATGACAGGCGGGTGACAAAATATTTTGCAAAACTTACAATACTTACGATAATGCTTGTGCGGCGGGAGGCTTCGCCTCCTCCAGCCGCTCGCAGTTTTTGTACCTATGGTTATCGGTGATTCGCAAAAAATTCCTCACAACTTGCGCCGCACCAGCTCTTGTTAACTCCGACGCGATTTCATTGCTTGAGCCTTGTAAAGTTAATTAAGACGAATTCAATTCTGTCGGTTGACTAACCACGTTCGCTCATGCGATTGTACTTTGATTTCTCTCTTTTTTTTCTCCTTTTTTATTTGCTTCGGTATATTTTGGTATATTATTAAATGGCAATGAATTATTTCCTTTGATAAAAATTATCTCTCGTTTTAGTCTAGATTTTATAATCTAAAAAACCAGTGTCGTTCAGTCTCGTTGACTAGATTATAAATAAAAGAGTTTCATTGTCCATCAGGGGTTCTTCGCTCCACTAATCAAACAACCATTTCGGATTCGATTTTATCTCCTTCTTTATTCTCTTCGGGGACGTCTATTGTAGCCTATTATAGGTAGCTTTATAGATAGGCGCGTATTACGTAACTCGTGGTACCTCACGTACACGTGTATCCCGCAATATCGGACAACCGATCATACTGATCGACACGCTATTCTTCAAGTACCATAAAGTTAGTGATTGTAACGGGCGTAATCTTGACGGGTTGCATTTCCGATGTTTCGCGCGAAAGAAAATTCACTACTGCAATTTTAATTTAATTCGCTTCGTCACGGATATAAGCATAGAGATCGTTTTGGCGTATAATCAATGAGATCGAAATCTGAACTTGCCCCGAGATTACACGTCCCGATTTTGATTGTTAACAATTATTCTATAGATTGTACTTCGTTGATTGACAACGGATTCGCATTTCGTGATCGACCGATCGTTTTTGATCCTTCGTCTTCTCTTCCGGTCTCCGTCTTCTCTATCTCTTCCGGATTGCGCACGCCTATAGCTCGTCTGGATCCGATTCATTAGCTGCACTCGGACTTGGCGAACGCATGCGTCTCACAATCAGACAGCATCGTTGTAGGACGTCGTCGCATTATTATCATTTTCTTTTGATTTATTTTACGGTCGACGAAAACGAGACGACACGGCGCGAGCGAAGTGGAGACGGTCGTGGCGTGTGTCAGACGTGGTCCACGCGCCAGTATTGCTTTACGTGTATTGCTTCCCGAGGAGAAACGGACTTGGCGGTGCGCGGGGGGGGGAGGGGATAATCGTCAACCGAGATTCGTCAGTGAAGTTTCGCAGGCTCGATCTCGGGACCGTCCGATTTCGCCGTCGACGGAGCCAGCGGCTGCCCTCGCCTCGACCACAATCGGTGCATCCTCTCCGGCGACGACGCGCGATCACAGAATCCCGCTTGAACCGCGAGGAACCCTCTCCCGGTCGCCGAGGGCTGACACACGATCGACGGTTATGCAATCGTGACGGACCGGCACCACGCGTCCCGCAGGCGAGTCACTGTCACGAAACGACGGCGACGCGAGAGTTCTCGTTTCAGGCAGCATCGCACGGGAGCAACGCACGAGGTAGAGGCGTCTCGGGCGGCAGCACGGCATAGTTCATCCCCCGGACGATCGAAACTACCCCTAGAAACGCACGGAGATGCTCGCGGTTTGCGCCTGCGTGCGAACCCGCCGCGGCAATTTCTCACTCTACTTGTTATAAACGCTTATTTTTACGAGCTCTTAATAGACGTTGCTTCACCTCGTCGACTTCGAGTACAGTATGTTTCGAGATAGCGGGTCGTAACTTCGCAGGTTTGTAGTACTCGCTAAGCTGAATAAAAAAATGCCTTGAGATAGATCCACAAATCAATTTTTTTTTCAATAAATAGCGATTTTGTGCTTCGATAATGTAAATTATCCATCCATGATTATTGTTATGTATTTGTATGTTTGCTGCAGTATGCAAGCAACAGATTATTCATAATATATCGTAAAGCCCACTTTAGACGATCTTTAATTTGCACCAGATTTTAAGATAGAATTTTATTTTTCTATTTTGTTTTCTCAAACATTTATTGCATTACATGACACATAAAATTATAAATAAAATTATATCCTAAACTCTGAGAGATACAAATTATAAATCGTTTAAAGTGGTTTAACACAGCTTACGTAAATATTATATATATTGTTGTATAAATATTAATATTTAAATATTGCTTGTCGAGAGAGTGTCAGCGGTTCAAAATACACTAGGAATTAAAAAAATATTTGATGGCACAAAGATATTAAACATGCATTTTTAAATGGAAAATACAAAAAATATTTTTTTAAAGCTCCCTTTAATTTAAATAATGCACATTTTGCGTTATACTTTAGGATAGAATTCTATTTATAATTTTATATGGCTTGCATTTTATATAAATGTGTTTTTAATTCTTTAAATGTTTTTTATGTTACATATAGCACATAAAAAAATTTTAAATACAATTCCACTTTGGGTTTCGACACAAATTATATATTATTTAACATTGGAATAATAAAATAATAAAATAATGATCCAATTGTTAAAAATTTTTTGTTTTTACAAACGATAAACGATGAATAAATAGTTTACGTTATTGAAACAAAAAGTTGTTTATTTCAAATGGATTTATTTGTGTATTTATAGTAATTAAACGCTTTTTATCCAGTTCAGTAAGTACCACAAGCTTGTAAAGTTTTGAAACGCCCCGTGTATATACATGGTACATCTCCACATTTTACGTCAATATTTTATTATTAACACTGGAAAAACACGAAGAGAGCGGCTTGCACAGCTGCGCACATCTCGATTTATTTTGTACGTCAGAGATATTTATCTTGATATATATTTTATATTAAATTTTTAAATAGTATAAAGAAAGAGAATGCGATGAAGAATGCAGCGCGAAGAGAAAGTCCGTCCTTTGTCCACAATTTTCGAAGCGTTTCGTCGGATAAGTAAGAGCGGCAAGCTCCTTCTTCATCTCTACAATCCTGTTTGCGCCAGGTAGCACGTGCATCATTCGCGCAGTTCACTCGTAAATCACATTTAATACAAAAATTGTTACTTTCTACATGTCGGAAGAGTCGCGTTCTCTCCGAAAGCAACGATTGAATCGAATAAGGAGAAACTCGGCGCGGTCCGTGCTAATTTAATTTAAGTTTCCGTGAAGCAAGACAATCTTTATTAGCGGCTACTATAACGTGAGTATGTGCTTCAACGCGTGTTCTATAATTTTTATTTTCTGCATTGCTGTCTTGTAACAGCACACTCGCGAATTTCTATTGTAGTTTCAACGCGAGACTTTTTTTGTCAGCAACTATCAGTACTGAAAATCTATAGTTTACGTGACGTAAAATATAGATTTGCAGTATACCGACAGTGAATATCGAAATGCAGCCTATGCTGCGAGAAAGCCGTAGTTTGCTAAACTTTCGACAGAGTCGAACGCGAAAAAAATTCGGGTTCTCCTGCTGGAATTTATATGAACGTTTATATCAAGATTTTATTAAATAAATATAGTACAGTTTTACATAGAGAAAAACTATTTGATAATACTGTGATCTCATCGATTAATACTTGATCATAGTAATGTACACATACGTTAATTATACACTAATGTAAAAGTAGATCGAGCCCGGATATCGCCCAGACACGCTCGTATCCGCTTAAACGTTCGCTTTTCCGCCCTATAATATATTTTACGCTTCTTCCCTCGACAACACTTTTCACTTTCCAACGAAAGAAACTAGAAATATCTCGCGTCGTCTCGTAAAACGATATCCGCGTCGATGAAAGATACATATTTATATTGTAACGGTCAGAATGAGCGGCCATGCACGGTGCAAATATCTTCTCTTGTACATCTTTTAGGTGACGAAATATTATCTTACTAAAGACACCGAGAGATGTTACGAAATATATAAAACGAGGTACGTTAGGTACACGTCTGTCTCCACGCTCACGTGGTTACGTATAATGAAAAAATATATATATGTATACATATATATATATATAATATCTTACTTTCTCTATTTTTTTATATATTAGATCCAAGTATCGTTTGATAATTGTACCGTATATTAATTGACGTATCACATCAATTGCATCGGCGCTTTTTTCATCAAGAAGCGAAGGGCTGATACTTTTCAACGCGGCGACGAACTTTTTTTATTTATTCTCGCGGCAGATTCATTCTGTTATCGCTACTTATTGACTGACAAATTGTAACCTCCGATAAATGCGCTCTAAAGAAAAGACAAAGGCTGTTTGTCCTTGCTGCAGAGTTTAAGTGATAATAAATAGGGAAATTAAATTGTATTATGTGTCAAAATGCATTTTTCTACGCTGAAGGGAATGAGATCGTAAATTTTAGCATTAATAAGTGACAGAAGAGAGAAAAAGAAAGAAGAGAGGGGGAAGAGAAGAAAATTCACTTAAAGATTGCAAGATTCGTGAAATAAAATTAAAATGGGATCTAAATAGCAATATTCTCGCGCAATCTAATTCTGCATGGATAGGGGACGTAAGAAACATAATTAATAAAGAAAAGTTAGCGTACACTCGTGGTAACGCTGTAAATTGTCGATTCTCGCGTGCAAAGACAAAGCGTGCCACTAAACTTACACCAAATTTAACATTACGACTTGGCGTTACTGTTCTATTTAAAAAATGTAATATCACCTTATACAATTATATCTTATATTTACACATTGCACCTTGTTAGGACGCGTCAATGTCGTCGTTTAACCCTCCGTTATACGCAATTTTTAAAATATAAGATGTTCGAGAACGTAATGGTACGATTTTACTGGACGACTCCAAAGGCAAAATAAGCTCTCCCGCATCTGCTCGTTAATATACGTTCCATTATTGATCGTACGACAATTGGTACAAGCCGCCCCGCAGTACAGCTCAAATAACGTTAGCGTATATCTTCCCCGTTAAGCATTACGACTTATATAATTAATGTGCATGCAAATGAATCGCGACGAGTGCTCACGTTGCCGTTATCCCTTGCTTGTCACTATATGCACAATAAAACGTGGAGAGAAAAATTATGCAGCGAGCTACGCATTAAAATTTACATTTTAACGAAAGAAAGTGCTCTCTCATCGTTCGTTAATCTGGATAATAATGAAAAAAAAAAGAGGACATATTTGTGTCTTATCGCCGATCGATCTCTAAAGTAACGGTAAAAATAATTTCTATCATCATTCCTATTAGAATTTTTATCGCATAAACTCAATTCCGAGTGATGTAGCTTCTTATGATTTTCCAATCTCATATCCACTCTCAATATTTTGCTACGCGCCCGTAAGGACGCCGGATTCTTTCCGCGAGAATCTTCACGATACCAACGCTCCATTTGGTCCCTTGTAAACACGTTAAAAAATATAATCTTGCACAGCCGTGTGCAACGCGAGAGACTGCATTCGCATCTGGAATGCATGGAGCCGAGCGTTCACTTCAGTTGCACCAACACCATGAAGTAAGTCACCACGGCTCCCAGTACCTATGGGAATTTTCAGAAAATCGTTAATTACATTATTCTTTCCGTAACTAATATCGTAATAGTTGTTGAACGAAGTTCTGTTAATTTCGTTACGTGTAATAATCAAGCGCGAGGAGAAGTTCAAACTCGGGGCAGACACCTCGAGAGATAGATTTAGTCTTACCGAAGCAAAGAGATCCAAGGACACGGTGAAGAATTTCGCCCCCGATATTGACATAGCTTTCTGACACTGTTGACACACGATCTGCACAAACGTCTTAGCTTCCTCCGATCCATCGTACCAGTGGCAAGAATACGCCGCCTCCATCACCGAGGTGCTCTGAAAGAAAGATTGTATTTAAAAAATACGGTTTTCTGCCTTTTAAATCATCACGTTCTTCCTTATCTCTTATCGTCATTTTGAGCCAAAGTTTCCGAGACTTGTCGAGTCTCCTGCGAACTTCGCGCATACGCACCTCTTCGATCAGACGATTTCCAAATATGCAGAACAAAAAGACTTGGCCGAACGTGTAGAGCACGTAGCCGATCGTGGAGAACGCGTACACATTTATGCCGTTCACCTGTAGCATTTAAAACTCGAACCTATTAGTATGAATACTTAATTTTCAAGTAATGTTCGAGTTTGCATTAACCCATCGACTTCGCATTACTTGCTCTACTAATTTATACGATCGATAAGTCATTTGCTCGGAACCTTGAAAAGAAGCCCGGCCATCTGTCACACGCATACTCACCTTCGTCGCTTGGTACGCGAGCAGCGTTAAAGTGATGGTGGTTGTCAACATGTGGAGCAAAAGAGCGAAACCGTACGCATCTCCGACCGCGGTGACCAATCTACATGGAACAAGAGAGATTATTATTAATACCCATAATACCGCTGATCGGCGAGGATCGACCCGAACTGTCTACGGCTGACTTATGCCGCACGTTAAAAGCGGTTTCATGAAAGATATATTCGTAATGCCCGTTTTTTCATGCATATAGATACGCCCACATTCCACCCTTGATTTTCATACTAAGCGATTATAGAACTAAGTTGAACGACGACGGACGAAAGTTCGCTTCCGTTTCACCACGTATACTTTATTTCGTCGACCGTTCGTCGAGTTAACACTGGTTGTCAGTAAGTGAGTGATCGATACGTCAAAACACCTTGAAGAAATGCGATAGTCCGCGTAATATCGCGCTAAGTTGTCACCGTTGCATCAGAAAAGTCAAATCTGCAAAACGTTTCGCGAGAACGTTGAACGTATTATAAGTTCGAAGTAGGATACTGTGTAGATTTGAAAATTTTGTAACTCCGGATCGCGAATATCCAGCAATCCAGCGCGATGTACATACAGTCCGCTGTATGGAAGCATTTCATCCCCTTAGACTACTTACTCGTAGGACATGACCTCCGTTGCGGTCAATATCTTCCAATATCGCGTAGGTGATAATACGAGCCTCTACTGCTTGAAAGTAACAAACTGTCATAACGATTTTCGGATCTATTCGCCAGACCTCTTAGGCTTTTACTAAGGTCGAGAATTAATGAGGAGATTTGAAATTAAAATAAAAGAGAGAAGAAAGTTTACTCATTTCTGGACAAAAGACTAATGTAAGATTTGATATGTATAGTATTGAAATCACGTTGGCCAAGATTATATATTTTAATTTCTTATTAAAAAAGTGTGCGCTAAAAAACAACAATGAAATTCTTCTACTGGTAAAATTGACTGTCATATTATTCAGCAGGGCCTAAAAATCTGTCGTCACTCGTGCGTTAGCAGGTGAACCACGTGTGCCCACGTTTATAACGTGCACGTGAACCGTCGCGTCGGCGGCGAACACCCGTCCCCCCATGAATCGCGCAGTCCGTAGAACACACGACCCCCGTTGCGGTCAATATCGCGCTTTCTTAGAATAAATATTTCACCACCGTGGGAACACGCGCATCCCGCTGCCAGTCGACGAGTGGCTTCGGCACCCCCCACGAACCCGCAGGAACACGGCATCCGTTCGCGCCGTTATCGCGAAAAAAAATTTTTTCTTTTTCTCGAAGAGCGATCGATCTCGCCGCCGCTGATCGTATTCCGCATACTCGAAACTTTACGAAGTACGACGTACGCCACACTTTGAAAAAGATTAACGTTTTTAAGCAGAATCATGTTATTCACGTTAGTTATGAGACTGTAGATAAGCAGGGAATAATAAGATTGGAAATAGAACTGTTTTATTTTTGTCTATTAATTTTCCGAAAGACCGTAGCATCAAGATTCGAAATAAAGTAATATCGGCTTTTTATTAATTCAGAAGATTGTGTTTTACTTTTAAACTTGTGTGATTCCTCCGATGATTAGTTTTAATGTATTGCCATTCAATTGACTAAAGCTTAACAAAGAGTTCGTCATTATATAAAAATAAACTTGTTCTAAAAATATATTTATTATCTTATATTTATAATTGGCTTCCTATTAATAATTTATGCAATTTTTAAATATTGTGGAGTATATTTCACACAAATATCAATGTGACAGAAGTATTAGGAACTTAAACGGCGGTATATAGATTGCAATAATTACTCCGTTTTATATGTCGGAGTATAATATCTGAATATTTTTGTAGAGTTTCATTCCCCTATTTTTCTTCTATTTCCTCTGTGATCAAAATCGTAAAGCTCTCGTTTCATCCGTGTTACTTGGATTAATGTTAACCCGATGTAAAATTATTTTTTCCCCAGTATCATGTATTAAATAATTAATATGAAGAATATGCTCTCGAAGGAACGGTATTTGAAACGTGTTTATGCATATTCTAAAATATTCACGACCGCGATGTTTGGCCGGAACTTTGTCGTGCGCGCCTCTTAATAATTAAGAGTGTAGTTAGCGCGTCTTTCTATGGGGTCAATATAATGCCGACTATATACTAAATACTTTACGCGCCATAGGTGTGTTATATAGAATTCTTCTGGGTCACTAGTTCACACACAAGATGCAGATGACTTTCAAAGAAATGATCCGTCGCTCACTCGTGGTGTAGGAGTTGCATGAATTAACTATACGTCTTCAGTGGGGTAAGTAGAGCACGGCGGGGGGGGGGGGGGGGGATTTTGCATCTCTCGTCGCGTTATTCGATACTGAATCTTTTATCTCACGGTCTTGACGCTTATCTTGCGACCACTCTTTACAGACAGGCTAGTCCAACTGGCATCGCGATAAAGCCTTATTGTCAGACTCGCGCGAACCTAATAAAATTGACTCACCTGACAATATGCTTGTGTCTCTCCACCCAGTACTTGATGGCGCTCCTGACGAGCATCTCTTGCTTTTTCGTTAATCCGTTCGGTCCCACGCCACCGTTGAAGGTCATCCCAGCGGTTGGCCGGAAGGTCGCCGTGAAGTCCTGCCGATTGCTGTATATGTTACGAAGATCGAGATCCAGCATATTGTCGCCCTGGGCGGCCTGTGCTGGTGGTGGCGGCTGATTGTTTTCCGATTCTCGAAGATGATCCCCGCTACCAGCCTATACGTGCATATAAAAGAGAAATCTCAAGGTGTTGATACATAAAGTCCGAAGAAAGTCTTGATCATGCAGATATATGAACTTTTGGCTTATTCTTTAATAAATACTTGAAATGACAAAAATTGCTTGTCATAACGTAAAATAAAAATGTTTTTTTTTTTATATTAGTCGAAATTAATGTAAATCTCAAAAAATCTAATTTTAGAAAAAAATATAGAGTGGGAATAAAATTTATATGACTAATGACTGTGAACGTTGAAATTTGACAGACCTTGAAGAGCTCACTGCTGTTCGGAACCACCGTGTCCAAAGTTGCGCTCAACTCCATCAGGGGTTTCATGATTTGTTTCAGGTGCTGTAATTGTTCGCAGGCGAACAATAGCCACGAGCAGAAGAGGACGTCCAGCGAATTGGCGTTAATGAGCATGAAGAGCACCCAATACATTTGGTATACGAGTATCAATATATGCGTTATTCCCTTGCCGGCGTTGAACGGATAGAACGAACGGACCAGCAATTTCGGCAACTAAATCACGAGAAAGAGAAATTTCTCATATACACAGAAAGTAGGACTCGAGTGCATAATTGCGCGGTAAGTGCAATGTATATATTGTAAATAAAAAAAGCAACTTAAAAAACAGAAATACGTGAAAATATTCTAGTTATACACCTGTCTTAATTATATTATAATTCAAGGATAAAAAGTGATATTTATAATAACTTTAATAACGATAACTAGTAATTTTATCTTAAAGCGTTAATTTTTTATTTCAATATTTTTTTAGTTTACTTACCGAGCAAAATGAAACATGTTTTATATATTACCCCACCAAGTCTGATTTATTACCTCCATAATTGTCGTCTCGTTCGTAACCGGGTCGACGAGTTTTCTTTCCGGTTGCTCGAAGAAAGTGAGAATGGTCCAAGCTACCATGGTGAGCACGGTGGTGGCGCCGACCAAGAAGAGCAGCAGCCTCATCTTCTTCAGGGCGATCGCGTGGTATCTCGCATTGCTCTCGGCGAAGAGCGGATGGGAATTCGGATTGTTCCATATCGCCCACGTTCTGTAGAAGTACTTGCTCCTGATGGCGAAATAAACGATCTTGACGATGCTGTGCGTGAAGAAGAGGAGGGTGATCGTGTTGGCCGTGAGATCGTCGACGTCGGCGCTCTCGATGATCAGATTCACCGCGCACAGGCCGAATTGCAACAGCAGCAGAAATAGATTTACCTAGAAAAGATAGCTCTTGCGGTGTGCCCGTGCGATTCGGAGGATCGTCGGATTCTCGTACACAGATACTTGGACGTAAACCAAGAATAATAGTGGTTTTACGGCGATTGTTCAAGTCGTGGACTCTCGGATATCTTGTCAAAATGTTATTACAAAAATTTGTATATATTTTACTATAATACTAAAAAATGTCGATAACTTCGGCTTCGATTTGATCAGACGGGAACTAGATTTTGTCGATATTCGTGATTACTTACGCAGCAGTAAATTTTATGCAGGTATTTGGACGAACTGTCGTCGTAATAGTTGAACACGAAGTGTCCGAAGATCTTCATGACCCTTATGTTGGGCATAAGATCGGCCACCAGGCCCTGTTGTTGCTTCATCTTCATCATCTACGAGCAAACGGTACGAACTGACCATCGCTTTATCGCAACCATCAAACGCGCGAAATTGTCGTTAAAATTCATTAGCAGATTGACAACTCGCGGTTGGCTGCGATTCGCGCACCATAACACGATCCGCATATCATTTATCACGAGGCCGTTTACCATATACATATGTGCATGTTGTGTAAACGAAACTTCTAGAAGCACGTAACTCTTTCTCTGCGTGTGCCATCGATTACTCATTTTACGCAATATATCGTAAATCATCAAAGACGCAAAAGTTTAATGAATCTTACGAATATTTGTATTTTATTTTTTACTTGCCAGTTGTCAAACGAGTTTTTTATTTCTTCAGAACATGCACCATAATATTGTTTTCGTGTTTATAAACAAAATGTTACTTTTTTAAGTTTCGCATTGTTTCGTTGGGATTTAGCACCTGTTTCGAAATATAAGGGCGAAGTGTCCTACCTTGATCGCTTTGACTATCCAAGATTACAGATGTCCAAGAGCGAAGAACTTCCGCTTCGGATCCGCGGCCAATTTACGACGCGGCCTTCAGCGCCTCGCGATTACGTTGCAGCAATCGTGCCAGATATATCAGAAGAACGAAGAAGAGCAAACTAACTAGCCGGCCTGCCATCAGTCGTCGTTTTGTGGCTCGTTTCGATGACTCTTCGTGAACTGTCTCGTTTCTCCGGCCGAGGCCCAAGTACCCTCTGCTTCTGCCTTCTTGTCCCAACACTTCCAACCCCCGGTTATGACCTGACCGCCACCACTACCCCGCGCCACCGGGAAAACCCCTTCCAGCGGGGTAGGTACCAAACGTGGACCAATCGGGGCCCGGTAACCAGGCGCAGACCGCTTCGTCGCGCTGCGCTGTTCCTCCGACGCCATGTCGCTTCTTACGCCGTCCCCGGAGTTGCACGGGGGTCTATAATCCTCTTAATAATTCAGACCGCCGCCGCCATGCTCCGTGCAGTTTTCAACGTAAAGAAAGTTTCAACGAAGAAAACAGTCTAAAGTTCCAAGATGCCTAGAGCAGGGGTTAGCAACTGGTGAAACGAGGTTTCCGCTATAGGATCGCCGTATCGGCGCGCGACGCCGATTTCCCGGATATTATTCCAGAATACTTTGCGACTCTTATTATAATTCTTTTGCCAGTATTAGTAATTATTAACTGGAAAATAATGACTCTCGTGCCGCCATTCCACTGCATCAATATTTAAATAAAAAGTTTAGCTCGTGCATTAACATTTACGAATTATCAGCATGTGTCTTTTGTGTATTATAGAAGTTTTTCCCAAATATTTCTTCCAATTAATTGTTATATATATTTAACAAATTTCATATATCTTAAAGATAAAATTTGATAAAGATGAATTTTTTTGATTTGATAGATTTTGGATGGGGGTCAATTCTCCCTGGCAGAAAATTTTGCTAAAGATCGTCACTCTCTTTCAATACACGGAATCTACGATGAAAAATGTACTTAATTTCCTGCGATTGAGCTCGCGTATACCATCGTCACGTACAACGGGAAACAACGTAGAACGGAGTCGATGAAAATAAATGATTCGTATACATAAAGTACGATCGCATACGAAATGAAATGACGTAAAACAAATAGCATAAATCGGATCGCGAGCCGTAGTTTCACCGTCGAGAATGACCTATGTAAGTCTCAACGGTTAAATATGTCACGTATCGACTTAAAACGGGGGCCGCGCCGCAACTTACAGGCATATGGATCGTATACATAGTAACTATATCCTTCATTATTTAGGGCGATAATTCTTACCGCGATACGACGACCGGTCGGCTAATGATACTACTACAGCACTACGTGCTGACATCACGGAAATTGTATCAAAATTATGTCAACTATCCCACTATCGAGGAAACCTTTTATTTGCCAGTCATATAATAAATATAATTTGTTATAATTTAATAGACTTTAATCTGTTATTTAAAATGCGAATACTATTTCCTGTTCAAACTTGTCAAAATAAATAAAAATATTTGACGAAATAATCAGTGTTTGCAAATTATGGTATTTTGAGCGTAGCTGATGTGTAACAAAATATAAATTCTAATAAAGAGAACTTTGTTCGAAATTTGAGATTCTCCTTCGGTTGTTCGGGCAACCGATCTTGTTGATTAGCGACAGCGTAGTTTAATTGTTTTTCGGAAGGAAAACAAGGCGGACGTATAGCAATTACCGAGATTGAACGACGATTCAGAATTAAACTTTTGCTCTGTAACGTTTCTATAAAAAATAAGCTGCAAGTCGATTAGTCGGGTGAGTGATATATTATAGACAGACGCGCGCAAGAAATAATCTAATTGCGTCGTAATAAAAACGTTTAAATTAATTTCGTCAGCAGAAGTCATGTCACGTTCCGGTATTTTCATTATGATGCTGTGGTCGCTGATGACACGCTCTTTTGGATTTACGATGGATCGTTCAGGTACCGACCAACCTTTGCTTTTATCTTCGCTTCGTTTGAATAGTCACACTTGTTACTGTAATTGATAACAAGGAAATGCAAACTGTATTAATCACTGAAGTCAATTATTTAGTTCCCAGTTTTCAGCATAGTTTTAAAAGGATCGTTATTTTAAATTATACGTCTATGTGAATGTCACAATATTTCTCCTTTTCTTTTTTTCAAATAGACCACAGCATATACAAATGCATAATGTATCTTTTAAATACATATTGAGTTATTACACGTATTGATGATTTATGTCACGCTTCAATAGCGCTTGTGCCTTCTGCGTGGGACACGGCACCGTCCTTGAATACTTATCGAAGAGTATTTGTCGACTCTGCGTTGAAGGACAAGATGCAGGTGACGAGCGTGGATAAGATCTTGCAAGCAAAAGATGCAAAGATAGAAAATGTACCGGATAATCAGACGCGCGAGAAGAGATCAACAACCGAAAATATCGAGACCGGGATGAAGCTCATCGAGATGAAACCTATCAATGAAATAGTATTAGCAATCAGGAACAACGCTTCCGATTCTTCCGAAGAAAACGCTAATACTATTATTACTCCTCGAAATGTCATTTTGCTCCTGATCGATGAAAGGGGCCAGAATGAGAAAGGGGAAGAGAACTCGTGGAAGGATTATAAAGAAAGACTGCCCCTCGCAATTGAAGGATTTCTTCAAGTACTCACCCATAATCGCATTAATCATTTTTATGTCAGATAGACTTTAGAAAACTGATTGTCGATGGACCAATTTTTTCTTTCATTATTTAACTCTTTTTCATTCAGTAATAATTACAGCACAAATCCGCATTTATATGAAAGTATATTTAAGTATTTACATTAAACATAATATTACAAAATAATTTATATTTTGATAAAATATATGACGCCCGTAAATAGAGAAGTGGTTTTCATAATATGTTAGATTTAAGGAAAGATTTATAGAATTCAGTTTTTGTGCAATATTATTTTTTGTGCCGTATGAATAAATTATTATGTAATATAGTTCGAACTCGAGTTGTGCAAAATTCATATCGCATATAGAGTTGCCGCGACAAGGTCGAGAACGCTAGTTTTTCTACGGACAACGCGTCGGTTTCTGAAAACAATGAAAAAAGCGGTGATTGCGAATGTAATTACGTTCGCTCCAATATCGCAGAGTTGTTATTTTGGGCGAGGCAAGAGAGAGGAATGACAACAGGTTTGCGATAAAAGAAAGGTTTTATTAATTAAACATTAAATTTAAGTGTCGAAAGCTATAGGAATATAAAACATTAGAGAATGTTAAAAAATAATAGATATTAAAATATAATACAAGTATACACAATATATAGTATTATTCTTTTATTACTTGCCTAACTATTTCTTATGTCGGTTAATTTTGTGTACACAAAATATACAAAGTATCATTCTTTTATTATTTATTAAACTATTTATTATAGCGATCGTTAATTTTGTGTGCACAAAAAATATACAGAATATTATTCTTTTATTACTTACTTAACAATTTTTTATGTCGATCGTTAATTTGGTGCATTCCATCGAACAGGCGCAGTTTCCGGCAGCAATTTCTCGATCCCGTTAATTCCTGGATTCGAGTCTAGAAGATTCAATAAAAGTAACGTGAAGTTGGAATCACGTAAAAGCAAACGCGATTCGAACGACGGTTGGAAAATAATCGATCTTAGCGACCGGGCGAGACCTGTTTCCCCTTTAACTAGGGCAGATCCTAAAACAGGGGGCGAGCCACAAGCAGGTTTATATTTAAAGAACAAATATTTTACGCTAATATTCTATATACATATACTAAAAATTTAAAGAATTAGAACGGATAAAATTAGTTGAGGATTGAGAGAGAGATGGTGCAATAAATTCCAAGCATAAAACAAATTTTGATAATTTCAACAATAATTCCAAGACATAAAATATAAAATACAAGATAATATATATTATAATTATTCCAATTATTTCTCACTGACAATCTTCTGCATAAAAGTTCAAGTTATATAAGATAACTTTCGATAATCCTCGGCCAGCTTACAAAAACATACAGGGGACATTTCTAAAAAAATAGGGAGAAAAGATAAATTTATTTAATTTACAGGAGAGATGAATCATGATGTTATATGGGATATTTTCGACGTGTTCTCAAAAATTAGAATGGCTTTTTTCCGTTCTCTGATCGAATCGTTGCACAGGAACGATGGCACGTTCAAGAATGAATTCAAATCGTTCTCTGTCAAACCAACTGCTACCAGTTTAATCGGGAATACCATCAGGGAGCTGAAATCTGTTCCAAACGATAATGGTTACATGTTAATCGCTGCAGCGCCGAGAAGCGAGGGAGCTGCCGTCATCGATCTTCTCCAAAGCGAAGTAATTAGTGCTATCTATAAAACTGGCAGATCTGATTTGCTCAAAATAATTTAGAGAAATATAAAATGTTAATTTACATTTAGTAGTTTTTTACTGGAACATCATAGTTAAATATTAATTGACTGTCGAAGTGACAGATATATAAATATAATGAATAAAAATATTATTGAAAAACACAATTGTATATTAATATATAAATGTTAACAAAATGTTAACTCTTAATTTTTTTCTAATCGATGAAGACCTCTCCGAGGGACACTCTCTTAATCGTAACGCAAATCTGTGTTGAAGACCAAAGATCCGTCCCATTTTTTGCACAAGGCCCGAATTGTCATATTCTTCAGGAGACAAAAATTATTGATGAGCTTCCGATCGTAATAAAAAAAGCGATGATGACGCGCGATTGCTGTGATTCCGAATGCACGAATCGACAAAGGCGCGATATTCCGATTGTCTCGCGTGTGCCGACCGGCGAGATCTTTTCGCAAGAACTGCCAGGGCGAAAACGAGTTATCAGAAGCAAGAAGGCTGAAAAACCGGTAAGGTGAACCAATAATCGTGTTTCTCTAATAAATAATGTCGGTTTAAAAAACAACCGGTGCAATGTCGCAAGTTTACTGTAATATATATATTATTGTTCATATTAGATAAATTTACCTCAGCATTCTCAGAATAATATTGGCTTATTACATAAATTAATTTACATCTCAAATTACAAATTGCATAAAATGTATTTGTGTAAATTTTATGCTTAATACAGTTAATCGAAATATTGATACAAATGATTTGTGTCAAGGACTTTCAGTAGAAATTAGCTCAAACATTTTTTTTTTAGTAATCTGATCTGGAGATAAGCTGATTTTGGATATAAAGATAATTGTTTTTTTACATTTTCTGTTTAGAGCACCATAAACGCTGAAGAAACAACAATTGGGAAAGAAATACAAGCCAGAAGTTCGACTTCATTGAAGGCGATACCGCATGGCCTTGCTACAGTACTCGGTGTCACGACCTCGATCCTCGCCAAAGCCGCAATAACGTCTTCTTAAAACCAGACGTAACATTTTGTACTCAATCTCTATAACATTTTTTTTTATTTCTATATTTTTGTTTTCCATTTACTTCTGATGCTATCTATATTTTACACAATTTATAGATGCAAGAAAACGAGAACTTATCGGCGATTTTAATAATATTTAAAAAAAACCTTTGTAAGAGAGAGAATATTCGGCGAATAACGCGTTTAAAGAAAAGTGACAGAAAATTATAATTTTATGTAATTTTCAATATTACTATAATATCGATTAAATTTGCAAATAAACCTTGACGAATAAATTGTACTTACGTGATATATACGAGTAATCCTGATTGGATCAGTGAAGTCACTTATTTTTCTTTTAAAGAAAAATGACTTTCTGATTCATCAAATGGAGCTGTCGTTAAAATTTGAACCGAAAGAATTAAGCGCACTATAATCCACTGTCCGCAATTCAGAGAAGACAGGTTTGACTTGCTCGTATATATTTGCGGGGGCAAGTATTTACCGCGTGCGTATAAACATGTCTTGCTCGATCCGGTCAATTACAAAATCGCGGGCGATTGCAACCGGCAATTTCATATACACGCGAATTCCTCCGGTTATGACGGTCGCCGCTCGCGTAATCCTACCCTGGTGCAACAACGGCGCGCAACGTATCCCGCGAAAGAAAGTAAGACGAGGGCATGAGCGCGCGGGCCGCGATTAGTCAGCGTGCGATTCTATATACACTCGGAAGTGAATACGGTAAAGAATCGAGCGGGAAAACGCACGATTATTACCGTTATCTTCACTTCGGCGGCGGCGTGCGAAAGCCGCCGCATCGAGCCGATCTTCATCGTGTCAATAATGCAGTCTCTCGTTACTAATTATTCGCGAGAACAAAGACTCGCGATTCCGTTCTTGTTAATAATTATCATGATCGCGCGCCTATACCCGATAACTCGAGTTTTCCAAGGAAAATCGCGTAAATCTCGTAAATATGTGTACGTGACGATAAATATAAATTCGAAAATAATCTCAAGCATAATTAAATACATTACTTAATTAGACTGGTCTGTCACGATAGTGACTAAACTTATGCAAAACACATGCGCGTGCAAAAAAAGAAAATTGTTTTACGTTCGATTTAATTATGATTCGTATCCCTGGCGAAAATTGTTAGTGAGAGATTGTGTTTAATATATTCGTTTACGAACAGTTTTATCAATGGTTACATTATTTATGAAGAGTTTTATTGATGTTTACACTGTTTGGAAGCACGTTGCAATCACTTGGTTAACCCTCTGTTGACAAAAATTTTACAGATACTTAGAAAACTCTAATAATGGAAACGTGTGAGAGTATGTCATTATAAACGCCGCTTAAAACACTTCATAAGAAAAACATAGCCGCGAACATCTCATAAACAATTTAATAAATGTTTTAAAGCCGAAACAAAACATCTACTCAACATTTAAGCAAACATCTCGTAAATATATTATTTTCGCCAGGGATGTGGTATTTGAATGCATAATTTGTAATGTATAAAAATCTACGAAAAAGCAAAAATAGAGCTTTTCGCTAAAGACGCATAAAGACATATGGATCGAACCTGGGAAGAAAGTTTCGTATTTTTTGTTGTTTATCAGAGCAAAAAAGATGATGCATGTGCGCACCAAAGCGGTCAGGCGCGCTCACCTAGGCGAGGATTTTCGCGTTACATAAGCGTTACAGTTTCATGAGTTTCTAAAATCGCGGAATTATATTAAAGTTAGCTATCGCCGTTTCTCGGTAAGCGTATTGCGAAATTATCGTGATTGCGTACGATGCGTAAGTCAATCCGCAAGTACTTACGCCGTATCAATTCTCCGGTCTTCGTCGAAGTACATACATTATTGTAACACGCACGGCTATTCCGCTAATGCTTTTGTTTATCGCTAGCGGTTGCTCAAGAAAGATTGATACGATAGCGCATTTATGTATATTGAAAAGCTGCTGTTGTGTTAGTTTAATTAACATCTTAGAAGCGTGAGGTTGCTCATGTAAAAAGTGTCGACAGTTTCTGAGCAAAGTATTCATACAATTGATTAAGCACTATTAATATACGATAAAAAAGATTAGCGAGCTTGATTATTAGAGGATATGCTTTGTGTAACAGGAAGCTAGCTTATAATCTTTCCTTCGAAAAGAGAATTAATCTCTTTACAATATAAATTCTTCGCATAAAATCATTTGAATTTTAATATATTTTTATAATAATCAGCTTTACATTTTATTGAAATTTACCAGGTAGCAAGTGTATTTGGGGTTATTTTAATAATATATTAAAAAATATAATATATAATATATAATAATTTTAATCTACTTTTTTTTTCGCCACCGTCTGGACGTTCCGCAATACTCAATATACAAATTTTTTACTTAATGGCTCCGATATCGTTCAGGATATATTCTTTTATGTCATGGAATAGGCGATATAATTTCTAGCCGTCTCTCACAAAGCAATATTTTTCGAGTGCGTCAGTAAAATTTCCCCCAAAAATCGCTAATCGATCGAATTTTTCTCTCACCGTACACTATAACGGGAAGCAAAGTAAGAGTGGGGCATCTCTATACGGTATAAAGGAGAACCGGTCCACGCACGAGGTAATCGTTCCCACTCCGTTGTTCATTTAACGTCTCTCGAGTTCGCCGCTCTGCTCATTTCTCTTTCCGCAACAATCCGAAAGTCATCGTCGCCGTGATCGTTTGCACGTCGAGTGTTTGCCTGTGCCTGTGAATTGCCCTGAACATCGGTCAAGGTAAGTTCAAGCCTCTGTAACGTGTGTCACATATAAAAATCATGTTTTTTTAATTTGGGAAACGTTATTCAAATCGAGATCATCGCATTTTGCATGCAGATCGAATCAAAAATTGTTGCGCGATATTGTCATTAAATTTACGTTCAGGGAACAAAATATGTTTTAAATGTCGCGCTTAATTTTTATAAATGTTCAAATATAATAAAAAGAAAATAAGTGCATGATCGTGCGTTTCATATTTAATGCAAAACCGCTTGTTAACGAATCCGCAATGTATCGATTTAAGGTTTCTTTAACCATTTTTTGTAAGCATTTCTTTTAGATTTCGGATTTTTTAATTTGCTCTGATATCTTTCCTTTCGTCGTCCACGTGTACAGAGACACGACACATAAATTTAATACAACATATAAACGCTATAAATATCTCAAACAGTCGTTAAAAAATGTTGAATATTTATGAGGTTGATCTAAGATCTTTTTTTATATTTATGGAAACAGGTTTAAAAGTATAAATTTATCTATTTCTTTCTTTACATTGGAGGCTCGTGGATATTTAAATACAAAATTACACATTAAATTTGAAATTTAAATCTAGAAATTCTTTTTCTGTAATAAAAATTATTTTTTCTAATGAGTATAACTCGACATATACCGATTGGCAAATTTACTACCTACGTCGTGTTAGCCAATTTCCACTTTTACCAAGGACAGCCATCTTATTTTTTTTATGAGAGGAAAGTAAATTAAGGATATTTAAATACAAAATTACACATTAAATTTGAAATTTAAATCTAGAAATTCTTTTTCTGTAATAAAAATTATTTTTTCTAATGAGTATAACTCAACATATACCGATTGGCAATTTTACTACCATCTACCTACGTCGTGTTAACCAATTTCAACTTTTACCAAGGACAGCCATCTAATTTTTTTTTATGAGAGGAAACTAGATTTAGGATATGTAAAGCGTAGGATGTCAAAAGACGTAGTTCTTATTATTATCGTATAATTTAGCTCTTCAATATTTAATTAAAAGTCGAAGTCAGGTCTTTCTCTCTCTCTCTCTCTCTCTCTCTCTCTCTCTCTCTCTCTCTCTTTCTCTCTCTCTCTCTTTCTCTGTCTCTATTTATCTTCTTATTTCCTATTAAATTCCTATATTACAATAGTTGATTATTATAAAATAAATTATTTTTATTATATTCAAATTGCATCCTTTAATGTTGCATAGACATAATATTATAAACCTTGTCACTTTTTCGAATACTCGCAGACTGTCACGCTAGCCAATTTTCCCGCGCTTTGTGAGAAGATAATCGCAATAGCAATAATCCAGTGGCCAAGAGTGCTTGCGTCATAACTGTTTTGTTCTAATAATAATAATAATAATAATAATAATAATAATAATAATAATAATAATAATAATAATAATAATAATAATAATAATAAAGTATGCTGGGAAGCAGTTATTGATGATTGCAAAACTTTTTACTCTTTCACTTTGTCCTTTTTCCAGTTTAATGTTTTTTTATTTCTTTTAACAATTTATTCTCGAGCTCTAAATAATTATTCTTAATGCCGAAGAGATTATATCTCACGGTCGTTTAAATCATAAGAATGTGATCCTGCAAACCTTTTCACAATTAACGGTTACTAAATAAGTGATAAAAAAAATGAATTTCGAAACAATACTGCCGTTCCCCCGAAACGAGGAGAGGTAAAGATTAAGAAACATTCTCTCTGCTTCTCCGTAAGTATACGAAGCCGCGACGAGTTAGAGAAAGTTCATGTTGAGCAAGCCGCTTTGGTCAGCATTAATTCCTGGCATAAGGAACGATGGGTATCTTAACCGGTTGTGCAATATCTGTAGTGCACATTACGCGCGTTACACGTGCAACCGAAAAGGAGTCAAATACATAGACATTATGCACATTGGGACGGAGTCCGATTTATTTTGCAAGTAATTTAATTGTACGCTTTCTAATCCTGAAAAAGAGATATATATATATATATTTATTATGTTACGACAAATTTTTTTTATTGTAAGACTTTCCGATTATATAGAGAATTCGCGAATTCGCTTGTCTACGAGCAGTATGACGTTCCTTATTGCGATGTTCTGTGCTTGCAGATGCTGCTGATACAGCCTACGGACGAAATGTCCAAGCAGATACGAGTGGAGTTGAACGAGAATGCAGCGACGCGCGACAAAGATCTCGAAATTATCAAGGAGTGGCTCGTCAAGCAACCGCATTTGCCTAAATTCGAAGGTACGATGATTTTTTTGTCGGATATATTTGTCAGAGTAGATGGTACTTACATTAGATTATATAGAATAGTTGCGAAGCCCATTTATAGCTCTGCAATCCGCATCAAATTTTAGGATAGAATTTTACACTTATAATTTTACATGCCATAAATTTCGATATATGTTTTATATTAATGTACTTTTGATTCTCTTCAGATGCTTTTTAGAATAAAATTCCATTCCGACACGAATTATACGGATCATCTAAAGTAGGCTTTAAATAAATTGTTTCCTGATTAATCGCTGCGCTATATATTATACAGATACCCGTATGTGTTTACAGTTAACACAATAAATCGTCTTTCAGATGATCAAAGATTAATGACGTTTCTACGCGGCTGCAAATTCTCCTTGGAGAAATGCAAACGGAAGCTGGACATGTATTTCACAATGCGTGCGGTGGTCCCTGAATTTTTCTCCAACCGCGACATCACGAGGCCGGTGTTGCAAGAAATAACGAAGCTCATGTAAGGATACCGCGATCGCGGTATACATATACGGCGGTAGTTTAAGATTTCAGTTTTACACGGAAAGAGACATTGCAGGTAATTCGCGCGAACGGATTTAGGCAAACGTTAACTCTTTGTCTCCTTCCTGCAGACATATACCTCCTTTGCCGGGCCTGACGAAGAAAGGATGTCGAGTGATCGTCATGCGAGGAGTCGATAAGGAAGCGCCGACTCCTAATATACCGGAAACTATGAAGGTATAAGTTCATTTCGACTATTGGTAGTAAAACGTCCAAAAAACGCGCGCGCTCTCTAAATTCAGTAAAATTTTACCGTGTGCATCTTTTCGCATTTAACATCTTTGAAAAAAGTGCGTTGAATCGTATTATTTGGATGGATTTGCATTTTCTACTGTTCCGCTGTTGTCGAAAATATATAAAAACACAATTTATCGCGTCATTCTTTCTTTCTTATATTTGTAGTATCTATAGCGCTGAACTCATTGTATCGATTTCGATAGTTTTGCAGGTTTTTGAAAACATTGATAGGTACCTTCATGTCTCGTGTTGAGCTTCAAAGTAACGCAGAGACATTATTATCATTAAAGATGGTGTTCATGATCGGCGACATTCGTCTAAGCGAAGAAAAACACGGCGTGGCCGGCGATGTCTACATCCTCGACGCTTCCGTCGCGACGCCCACACATTTCGCCAAGTTTACGCCGGCCTTAGTGAAGAAGTTTCTGGTGTGCGCGATGGAGGCGTATCCGGTGAAGCTGAAGGAAGTGCACGTGATAAACATTAGTCCGCTCGTCGACACGATTCTCAATTTCGTCAAGCCGTTTTTGAAGGAGAAGATACGCAATCGCATCTTCATGCACAGTGACATCAAGACGCTATACGAATACGTACCCAGAGAGATATTGCCAACCGAGTACGGCGGCGACGCCGGACCCATTCAGGTTATACACGGTACGGGCATTTCATTACTTTTATTCGTTCGGAGTTATAAAACGCATCTCGGAACGTTATTTTTAACTTCAAGCGCAGTTTCCTTGAGTCTCTTGAATATGTTGAATACATTTTTTTCTCAGACAAGTTCCTAACGAAGACATTAAGTCTTCTTCATTAAATATGTAAGAGACATCTGTATGAGACATAACAAAATATAACTATTCAAAATAGGAGTGCATGTAGAAAAAAACGTTACAAGTTTCAACCTGTTTTCTCTGACTAATAGCATTTTTTACTTTATCTTTCAGATCAGTGGATAAAGAAGTTGGAAGATTACGGACCGTGGTTCAAGGAGCAGGAAGCTATGAAGACTAACGAGGCATTGCGACCAGGTAAACCAAAGACGCAAGACGACTTGTTCGGTCTCGATGGATCCTTCCGGCAGCTGTCGATCGATTAAATCGTTTAACGCGTACCCGGAATCAATTCGACGTATAATCGTCGCCAACGGCAATCGTTAACCAAATCGCTCGTCCGCATAAACTTCGACATCGATCGATCACAAACTTCGTCCACGATAAAAACTAAGGCAATTTTCTTTCGACTACAACTGTATTGCAAAATTCTGTACGATGCCCATTATCGAGTATCTTTAAAATAACACGACCAGGTTCGTCGTGGAACATAGTTGTGAAGCATATAATGTAGTCTCGCTGAAAAGCTTGCCGAAAAAATGGTAGAGATTAAAGATACTAACTTAATGTTAGTATTTTTTATTTTTTACAATTTTTTAATCCAATAATTTATTTATTTTTATTATTGGGAACGTAAATGATTACGATTGATTAGACCCTAAGATTGATGTCAAAGAATCTTAGGGAACAAAGTTTATTTTTTATATAAATATTTTTTTTTTATTCACCAATTTCTTCTTTTCATTGATTTTTGCTTTGTAAAATATCTTCACGTTTTAATAAAAAATATGTAAAATAATCCAGTTTTAACGTCGTTCTTTGAGAATTTTATATAATATAGTAAAATGATAATTACTCTATATATATGATCATATTAACGGCACAATGTTATGCAAATTAGAATCTATTTTTTTAAATTATTAGATAAGTTTAGAAAGTTTATTGCCCAACTTGATATTTCACAAAAAACAATATTTTAATTTAGAAATTGTGATACGATGTTTAGTCAAGCAATATGTTTGAATATATCGCACTTATATATATGTCTAGTAATAAGTTTATTATTGTTACTAACAACATCATGTCATAAAATGTGCAATAATGTTCAGAGATCGAGTAATGCTCAATTTCGTATTGAGCAAATGTATAGCAATATAAAAAAAATTGCGGTAATAGCTCTCTACATTTTTGTTGGAATTGCCATCGATTGCGTTCGGCAAACGTGCAAAAATGTAACACACTGATATATACCTATCATTTACATGATGCTTTCCAATATCTCAGATATTTTTTATCGATACCCTATTTTATTTTGAGAAATCGTGGGTAAAATCTTTTAGAATTATATGTGTAACTGTATGCAAACGCTGTGTGTAGGTAATTTATAAATAAACCCGTAAAAGAAAACAGATTTTCCTGAATCGATATCGAATACGTAGCCAGATTCTTTGCGTGCCACACAAATGACTCATATATAACGATGTTTTCGTCACAGCACGAGAAATGTAATTTATACGCAAATACCTGTTACAATAATCAGACGAGAAGCGTTGTGTAATGTAAAATTTCGGAAACCTTGAGCTCGGTAAAACGTGAGTCTTGTTCTTAGAAAAAAAATATGTCTTTTACCTTCGCCAGGTGCGGCGCCGGTCGCCGGCCATTAATTCGTTGCGAAGTGGAACGAAAACGAAAGATTCGAATAAGAATATCGTGTCCAGTGAAAGCTGTATGCAGCGGTTAAACCGCTGTGCTGAAATTGCCCGAGTTTCCATTTGCGTTCACTCGACTTCCTGAGATAATCAATGCCAGTGCCGGCATTCAATTATTCGAAAGTCGAAGAGAGAACAACATTAAAATTTCCGGGAAATGTCTTTGGGCTTAAAACAATTATTCCAAAAATTTCAGGAGAAGAAGTGTCTTTTCACCTTTTAATTAAAATAAGATCGATGTGTAATTTTAGTCTCCAAGATTGACATATCTCGGTTTATATAAATATTTGTATTTCAAAAAATTGCACTTCTACAATCATATTGTTCAAGTGCAACTGTTTGACGTATAAAAATTAACGAATTAAATAAAATTTGAAAAAAATTGAATTATTTATTTCTCTTCCCGTCTTTTCTGCACGAAAATGAATATCTCTTCGCTTCATAATTTCTGCATAATAATATCTACTTATATAAGAATAATCAGTTGTCAGCACCTCAATTATTTAGGTGTCTTCTTAGGTTGTCGGCACATCAATTATTCAGGTCTCTTCACATGCTATTCTGGTACGGTTTGATGATTCCGATGATGGTCTAACTGTCTAACAAATATGAAAAATAAAAATTAATCTTTTGCGATACATCGACGGCAGCGACGTCGACAATGGTGATGGTGATATATAATATTCGTCGTGCCATCACGTATGCGAGACGAGTAGTCGCCTCTTTTCCCGTGTAGACGCATCCCCACTTTTTCATTCTTTTAGTCACCTGCAATCGTCATTGAATCGGCTAAATCAGTCAGTCACTCAGACAGTTCATTAATCAGTCGGTTAGTAAGTTATTTGATCAAGTTAATCGATCAAACTTATTTTGCAATTCTGGGATCAATAAATCAATTTAAACTTATCATCAGAGATGACACTTAATAACCGATAACATAGCGTGTGCATAACGATAATCAACATGTGATATCTCAATTACGACAGTTAATTTAGCACAAGAATTTGTGTGAAAGTGGTTTCAATAAATTATCTTTCGTTCGATAATCAATTATAAATAATCAAAATAATAAACGAAATAATACATTATCACTTTCGATGGACTTTATAGAAAAAAAATAAAACAAATTAAATGAAACGATGGAGTAGCGATTAATCTATTAATAATGAAGATTTTGCGATAAACATAAAAAATGAGGAAGTACTATAAAAAGTAACAATAAATTTATTAAATATATTCTATGAAAATATATATGTGCTTAGTAACTTGTGGAAAAATATCGAGAAGTTTCTTTTTCTTTTTTTCCTACTTGTATATCATTATTCAAATTAGATTTAATAAAAATCTTTCTTTTATACTTTGCGGGCAAATTTTTAAAATGTAAAAAATGTTTAATTTTTTTGGTAAAATCTTACAAAATATTACTTACTTTTTTCGCTAACACAATATTACATATGCGATATGCACAATTGAAAAGAGTTCCCGAGCGTGTCCGTCGAAAAGATTGCTACTTTCCTGACGGATGAAACTCACAAATAATCACGGAGACTTTACGTTCATACATACATATATTTTGCATTTTTCCTCTTCCTACGATTAGAAAGAGGAAAATAATCTCAGACATTTGCTTTTTTCCTTGCTTTCTCTCTCGCGCGTGAATCGTATTGCACAAAATGTTTAATAATACTTTCACAAGTAATGAGAATAAATTGCAATGAATGAGGATTTAGTATCCTTTAGAATCACTCGACTTAATTTTAATAATGCAAGGTCAGCCTCTTCTTGAAAAAAATTTTAGGCAGGATTATAACTAGTTCCAAATTTTTGACATTCAACCGCGCAAGGCGGAGGAATGTTTTCGATTGCAATAATGTGTTGACAACATGTAATTTATTCGTAAAGGAAAATTTCCAGTTATAAGATCAACATATTTAAAGCTTGAATAATATAAACGGCAAGTATTATAAATTACGAGCACAATAAGAACATGTTAGTTTAAAAAGAAATCTTTTTTATTGACAATAATGCATTAAAACAATTAGAATATTTCGACTGTACTTAGTCTTCTTCAGCACATAATAAAATATAAAGAAAGAAAGTAAAGTCCAAAATTTTTTATAATTATAAAATTAGTAAGAAAAAAGTACAATGAGTCAAAAAAATTAACTAAATATGAAGTTTATACAAACACACAAACCAAATTTGTGGCCGTTTGATCTTCTCACATAGCTTTTAACGAGTGGTTAACTTCTCCTTTTTATTTGAGTATTATACTTCAATTTGCTTAAATGCTGTTACGTTATTAACGAAGAAAGCACATTGATTGTGTTAGTTGATCTTCAGATTTTCCATCTTCATGTTTTGACGTAAATGACTCTAAACGACGCGCATAGCGACCTAATAACTTATGCAGCTCTCGAGTATGATAATATCGACATTAATATTCGGTAAAGTTCATTTAATACCGACTTCAAATTATAAAGTAATTTTACATTCAATGTAAGTGATGTGTTTACGCGTATAGATTATCATTTTATGTGATACTATCAATGTCGTAACGATTTCATGTAAATGCGGTTTGCAATCATTTCTTCGCTAATGTGTATCTTCGCTAACTTGGCAGTTGAGTCAATATTCTCGAATATCAATAATAAACATACGTATATAAATATACAGTATGTGTAAGGCGCCAACTTTCCACATATAGGTTAAATCAATAATTATTACCAGCCTTTGAAGCAATGTAAAAATTGAGATTTTTCTTGATAAAATATGATCGAATTATCAACAATATTGCTACGCATTCGCCGATCATTATCCCCGATAATAAACTACCGTAATCTTCTTCTTTTTATAGTGCACAATTCTTATAGAAATTTTTTTATATCTCTCATTATTTTGAAGATAATAAAGGCAATGACGATTGTGTTGGTTTACTCTGAATATTGAATTTATAGTGAATATGATTCAAAGAAACATTTCTAATAAAGAATCGGACGTAGCACAACTACTTCCAATAATATTTGCAATTCTAAACGCGATGTTTAAAGTCGAAGATGTATTTTAAAAATTAGCAATACACGTATGTAATGTAAAAATTGCATATCAGCTCTATAGCAGATTTTTCCACTTCGGCATTATTTCTTCTGTCAAAATCATGTCGAAGGAGATTCGGCGTTTTTCACGTTTCTTCACGAATCGCTTCGACCGAACCTCTCACACGTAAGTATCGTAGAGATAGCGGCGTGATTCGCATTTAAATACAATCGACAGAAGGAGATCGGCGTGGTGGACAAAACGTAGGGGAGTGGGAGAGTGAGATAGCCAGACGAGAGGTGCGAGCGATCGAAGTGACGGTAGAACGAGAGAAGACTTGAGCACGCAACCTGTGCACATTCTGTCAGTGCCTGGGTATACAAATGCCGATGGTAGAAGAGGCGATCTTTGGCCTCTTATAAGAAGTAACGCGAGGAACAGGACGGTCTCCGCTATCGTCGTTCACTGTCGGTCTTCCGCGAGTCTTCCACGAGATCACGATGCGAAACAATCGGTGAGATTTAAGCCGGCGGCGCTGACTGGAACTGCGGTGAGTTCGAATTTCGACATTAATTTTGACGACACGGGATATGCATTTTACAGAGTTGACACGTTTCTCGAAGAAAGTTTTTGTGGATATCAATTCGCATTTATATATATATTTATATAGAAAACGTGCTTGTGCGGCATTGAATCGTGCCGGTTCCAGTTTCTGATCATGATCTAGATTTATTGTAATTAGGATTGTGAGTTTGTAAATTCGTTTTCTTTTACGCATATCTCTTTTGCACTTTCTACACAAAAATATGTATTTTATTCATGATTTTTATTACTTATGTTATCAAACATAAATAGATAGAAAAGAATCCACGTCCACGTTCCACGAGATTTTAAAAGAGTGATCAGTCCAGCATCGCGGGACATATTACAAAACACATTTACCATATTTTTTTTTTCATTAATTTCTTATTCTGAACCGCGAATTTTATCTCTTGGCGGAAATCTCTTATATTTGTTCTCGAATTTATACATAGAATCCGTTTTCAGCTTTGGAGAGAAACGGACGAAACTTGGCGCGCTTCGCGAAGCAGGGCGCGACGCTTTCGTGTGCCAATTAAGGTGTGCTATGCCGATTCGCGTCGACGTCGCGGTGTAACGGACACGCACAGGGTTTCTGAATCGACGTGACCGGCGCGCACCTTCGCCTTGTCGCGTCGCGTTTGCGCTTCCGGGACGACAGCATCGCGACGCCGACGGCAGAATGAAGCTCGACCTCTTCGTCACGTACGTCACGGTGAGTTTTCCCGGCCGGTGGTTCTTGATGGTCACTCGCGATTACCTGTTGCATATCTGCATTAAGTCGCGTTATCTCATGCGAACGCGACGGAATGCCGCAAAAAATCGCGACAAAATAATAATATCTCGTAAACAAGGAGATAAAAAATCACAAGCGATTAAGAGATCTTTGAGTGATCCTAAATGTCGCTATTTACCATTTTTGTCTTTTTTTAATAACATGGAGATTTTATTGGAATCAGCTTTGCACATTTAAATGTGACAATTTTATTCGATTATTTTCAACGGATTGCTATCATCAAGCTTTTCAACATCGTTGATCTTTGCATGGATGAAAATTATAGCAGAATATTTTTTAGTTTGTTTTTGCAATTTATTGTTAAATTTTAACGATCTTTGAACATTCTCTAATCAGCTTTTCTTTTATCTGTCGAAAGTTCATATCAGAAAATCTCGTATTCTAGACTTACGCATAAACTTGCGTAATCGTTTAGATATAAATAATAAAACAGAACTAAAAATCCGTCAGCTTATAATTTCTGTCGAATATGAGCACTTTATCTTCGTCCAAATTCCTAATAATTTGCGTGACAAACTTGACGAGACCGAGACAACGAGACGTCGTCTCTCATTTTGGACGGACTGTTTCAAAAACGTTTCGCGAGAGAAGTTCTCACGCGCGTAGGAATTCGCGAGTTTACAATAAGGCCGATATTTGCCGAAGCTATTGGCGTTTGTCATACAGGAATTACACGGACGACGAACCGAGAACTTCTCGGAAACTTGGAGAACGCTTTGGCGACAAGGAAGCGGGATCAAACGCGGCTCCACAAGCACGCTTCTTCCTTCCTTCTTAAACATACCGGTTTCTCGAATTCACTCACGTTTCGCGGCGTATTATAGAAATATATATTCTAAATCTAAACGGCGCCGAATAATTTGCTGAAACTATAACGATTATACACGCGCGTGTGGATCAATTAATCACGCTGCTCCAAAATCTTTAGCCTTCAGAAGAGATAGAAATTAATTATCTGAGTGATTAAAGTGGAATCTTTTTTATATTTTGAAAATCAATCTTCATGTTTCCGGAATAAAGCCTCTTCCAAATTAAATGATTTATATAAAGACACGTTCTGATTAGATTATCGCGATCATCGTGGCGACAGAGAACGTTTTTATTGCAAAATGCATTCTGCTTTAATCACGGTAGACGCAGCTGTACGAGAATGCGAGAACTTAATCCCTAATGAAGCCTCGTGAATGAAGGAAGCTCGCAAATGAATAGCGTTTAAGTTCGTCACGTAGCTTGTACGTGGTCCTGCGGATTTATCGATAGCGATTCGCGCGGTATCGTCGCATCGACGGTACATCATAACCGAAGAACAAAGGTGTATACGTATATCGTTCTGTGCCGTCGTGATTTTTTAACAAGACACACATATGACTGTAATACGCATACAAGATATATTCTACTTCGCAAAAAATAGCATCTCTTTCTTCCGCCAAAGTCAAATCCTTCGAATTTGCGAACGAGAAGAAAGATAAACGTTTGTACATATTATTTTTCAATTTCTGCATTTACTTATTTGTTGTCGATGTGAATTTTTCTGATTCACGGAAAAAAATTAGTTACTATAGCAAATCTAGTCGTAAAATATGGATAACTAACATTTTTTGCAGCGAGAGCTGTAATTTAGTAACAGTAGCAAAACTTTAATAAAAGGTTTTGCTACTATTGCTAATCTATAGCTCTCGCTGCAAAAAATATAGTTCTCGCCTCAACAAATGTTAGTTATCCATATTTTACGACTATAAGATTTGCTACACGACATTGTCCTACATTGCGCTCGTTTGTCTAGTACACGTGCACTGATAATCATTACGCGCTCTCTTGGTAAACGTTCGGCCGTGCGACAATGATATTAAACGCCTTGTTAATGTTTAATGTGCGATTTATCGACAGATTCTGCCGGCAATATTGATTGCGACGTCGTGCGAGATAAACGCTGTCTCGACGGAAAACGCGACCGCACTCGAGAACGGAAATGATTACGCTCAAGTCTTGGAGCTCTCGTTATTGTTTTACGAAGCGCAGCGTTCTGGTAAGCTGCCGAAGAACAACAGAATTTCGTGGCGAGGCGATTCCGCGTTGCACGACCGCGGCTCGAATGGCGAGGATCTAACCGGAGGCTATTACGACGGTAATAAATCAGTTGCGTTTTAGATCGCTATTTAATTGGTTAATTTGCAAAATTAATTATTTATTCTTATTCTACCAGCTGGTGACTTCGTTAAATTCGGTTTCACGATGGCTTTCACGACGACGCTTTTAGCCTGGGGAGCGGTCAACTGGCCGGAGGCTTATGACGCCGCCGGTCAACTCGATGAAGTTCGTAGAACTATCAAATGGTCTACCGATTACTTTATCAAGTGTCATGTAAGCGAGAACGTGCTGTATGGGCAAGTAGGCGATTTTCCCATCGATCATATGTTTTGGGGGAGACCCGAGGAGCTGAACACCACTAGACCGACCTACAAGATTGATGCGGAGCATCCTGGTAATGTCAATACATCTCTCTTTTCAAATAACGTTCCGAAAAATAAGTAGAAACGAAAAATACATTATTAAATGTAAACGCGTTTAGTTTAATTTCTATTATGTATTATACATTATGACTAGAGAACTTATTCTTTATTTCTTCATTTATTTCTTCACTTCTTTTTATTTATTTCTTTGTTTAACTTCTTTATTTCACGTTTTTATTATATTCGTTATATATTTGCATCCGTCTAATATGTTCTATTTGTCATTGATCGATCGTAGGTTCGGATCTCGCCGGCGAAACGGCTGCCGCTCTCGCGGCCTCGAGCATCGTCTTCAGCAGTATCGATCCCGAATACAGCGCCAAGTGTCTCGAGCACGCGAAGGATCTGTACAAATTCGCGGACGTTTATCGCGGTCTTTATCACGAGGCGATACGCGGTGCCGAGCGATATTACGAGAGCACGGATTACGGCGACGAGCTGGCCTGGGCTGCGATTTGGCTCTTCAAGGCGACCGGAGACACGAAGTACTTCGACGACGCGGTGCATCACTATCAGCACTTCCATCTCAAGGAACGACCGAACGCATTCTTCTACAACAAAAAAGTCGCCGGTATCCAGGTGAGACTTCCCATTTATATATTATATTTTCTATTCTACTGAGACACATTGATCTTACTAACGTAATTTATTTGTTGAGAAAGAGCTTACGTTTTTCGGCGAATTCGACGTTGAAAATAAATAGCGGAGTTTCTTGATCGCAAAAGAAAGGTTGTGGATAGCTTGCTAAGCAGTGATATCTTCTGATATTTTCGGCTACATACATCATACTCTTTTTGCTTTTCTTAGGTGTTGCTGGCTGAATTGACGGGACAATCCGAGTACCAGAATGCCACCCGCGCGTTCTGCGACTTCTCGGTGCGGCAACAGAAACGCACCCCGAAGGGCCTTCTGTTTATCGATAAGTCCGGTACTCTTTCTCACGCCGCTAACGTGGCCTTCGTCTGCCTGGTAGCGGCGGATTCTCCGGAAATCAACGACTCGCAGGAGTACCGCCAATTCGCCAGAGAACAAATTGACTATATGCTGGGTGGAGCGGGTGAGACTTTAGTTAAAAATATTCAGAGAGAGATGAAACTTTAATTAATTCACTTTAGTTACCGCAACCCATTATTCGTGGAACTTCTATTTATCTATTTTTATTTTTATATCATTAATTCGTCATTAATCATTATATTATTGATTAAGCATTAAACATTTTTACACCATTAAATAAAAATCTGGCAGTTAATCAATACATAATTATAACAAATTTTTACCGTTTTTCATGAATTGTAAATGAATATTTATCTTTTCTTTTATCTTTGCTCATTATTGAATCTGTGCATTTTCCAGGAAGGAGTTACGTGGTCGGGTACGGTAAAAATTCGCCGAAACAGCCGCACCATGCCGCGTCTTCTTGCCCCAATAGACCGGCATCCTGCGGATGGCAGGAATTCAGCAAGAACGCACCGAATCCGCAGATTCTCTACGGTGCTCTAGTCTCCGGACCGGACGAGGTGGACTCGTTTAAAGATTGTCGCGAGGAGTACGCCTATACGGAGGTCACGTTGGATTACAACGCTGGTTTTACCAGCGTGCTCGCCGGGCTACTGCAACTACAATTGAAGAGTACGGAAACGAGTAGAAGATCATCGAAAGGAAACTAATTCGTAGTTTTAATCGCATAGGCGAATTTCCATGTGAAAATGAGGTTCTCGCTGGTTCTTTGTGGCGGGGGGAATACGAAATAACTTTTTAATATAAAGAATTATGTATTGATTTAATTTTGCAAGACTTGTAACGTTAATTTTATGTTGCATTAGAAATCTAATTATATATACAAGTATATATTATATATATATGTATAGTAAATTCTCTCTCTCTGTCTATAATTGTTGATATGCTGCAGTAAAGCAATAAAACCAAGCGTGATCATTATTTCAAGATACTATATCACGCTTGGTTTTATTATACCTGAGATTTTACGTCATTAATCTTAAGATTGTTTTAATGTAACTTTTTTAAAATTAAATTTACATAGAAAATATTTTATCTATGTTAATGGTATTTAATTAAATGTAGATTGATTGCCTCGAGGCAGAAACTAAAAGTTAACGTGCGAACGTATCAAGACAATGTCCGCTTGTAAATAAAGCGTTTTGTTAAAAAATGATAAGAATTCAATTTATTTGCAGTCCGACGATGACTAAGTATAATGATTTAGATAAGCTTGACAAAATTGTAACATTATGGCAAAAAAATGCCTAGATGGTCATCGATCGTAAACCTATACGTATATACGTGCGCGAGCTGAGCCACATAGTACAATATCAATCGCATGATAAACAAAAACAAATAGTAAAATAGCTTTTAGACAAAAGTGACAAAAATGGACAATACATATTATCTCTCCATGATAGATATTTGCGCATTAAGCACAATGTTCTTCGTAGAATTCTTATAACAATTGATCGCTGACAAAATACCGTTACTACTATTTTTATATTCTGTTCTCCAGAAATATTTTATAAGATTGAATCATTAATTTGTTATTATTTCTCGTCATCAAGTCTGATAATTATGCGAAATATTGCTCGCAATAAAGCACGATGTGTTTTGTTACGTGACCAGACTGTGTACAGTTGTCTCTTTAATAGATCGTATTAATGACGTACGCGTGTCATCGAGGATACAAGTTTCCGCGAAGTAAAAACATCGATAATTTTGCAAAGATCACACCAAGAATTTACGCTCTGTAAGTGCAGGGGTTTTTCAAAATATGCGAGAATAAAGTAAGACTTATATTGAACTTACATGTTTTACGTATAATATTTCTCCTTTGTGATCCGTACAACGTGCCAATAGCGTTCAACGAGGCGTAACGTTAGCGACAACTGCTGTATTGACAATACTCTTTTCCATGCGGTGGCTCTCGTTACAATTGCGCTTACATTACACGCTATTACGTCTATAGTTGTATCGGCACAGGTGCACAGATGCAATTGAAATAAGCGAGTGCTATCAGCGCTGTCGCCATGCGACACGAATACATTTTTATCTGCAACTTAACGTGCCTTCTTTTCTTCTTGCTTTCCGAACAACTTTTCGTGAACGGTAAGTTTGATCCAAATTTAAGCAAAATTCCATGGACCTTTATATACACTTTGCTTTCTTTCTTCAAAAAATTACGATAACTTGCGACAGGAGAATCGGGAAGTGATTATTTGAAAGGATGCGCCTATCTACGTTGTGAGAACGGTAGCCAATGCGTGAAACGACGGTTTTGGTGCAAGGATCCACCCTGCCCCGGCATGTTGTATTGCTCTAAGTCGAGAAAAGGTAAAGTTCGAGGAGAATGTGTCGATAGATCAGTTTCGTTTACTGTCAGTGGAAATCTACTTTCCACTTCAATATCCTCTTCTTTTGTATTTTTCCATATCTTTTTTAATTAATTTAAAATATTTTGCATTAATTATATGTGTATGCAATAATATATTTGTACAAGTATAGAGAAAGAGAGATGCTTGGATGAAGGTTTATACTTATTTTTAGAATCGTTGAAGGGACCACAAACGTGCGACACCGTTCGTTGCAGCAAGGGACACATATGTATCGTTAAAGTGCGAGGATGTCATTGGGATGGGAGTAATTAACACCTATTAACAGAATAATTATACCTATATTTTTTTTATAAATGCAGATAATACATTTTTAAAACTTTCTCAGAGTGCAAGCAACAATTAGCGCGTTGCGTATCGGAGAAAGAGTATCACGAGGGTGCAGCTTCTTGCGCCGGCTCTGAGTGTCCGTCGGGAGAAAGTTGCATTTTGCGAGAAACGTATTGCGTTGATCCACCCTGCAAACTTATCAGAAGTTGCGAAAGTGCGGAAGGTCACACATCAAGCAAAAAGATAATTAATTTAATTAATTCTCACTCAATATTTTCACGTATTTTCTCACACAGGTTTTTACGCGCACATTCAAAACTATTTAAATATTATTATAAAATATTATATTTAAGATATTAATTATTAAATATTAAATATTAATATATTAATATTATTAGTAATAATTTTAAATTAATAAATATACATTTAAAAATACCCGACCTAAGTTTATACATGTCACAAAATTGTTAAATTTGCACGTAACGAAGACAAATTGCTTGCAGACGTGCAAACTTGGTTCGACACATGCAAAGGTTTGAACTGCGCCTCGGAATATGAGTGTTTCTTGCGAAGACCAGAAAACAATTGTCTCGATTCGTGGTGTACGCACACACCTGATTGCACGCTCACCCTCGGTCCGTTCGTAATAAAATAATAAAATTATTCACGCATTTGCGAAAATAGTGACTCGATATAATTTCTTCATTCCATAGAAGACGAGCTAATCAGCAAGTATTGCTACGGTTGGATTTGTCCGCCAGGGCAAAAATGCATAGTGCGAATTGTAGATTCGTGTAAGGGTTTCAACTGCACCATCGAGCGATCGTGCCGCGCATCTTCAGTCTCGTCTGCCAAACGCAACACGAACAATGAGGTATCTTGTCTTTTTTTAACTCGAAGAATCGTTGTAAGTCGCGCAAGATTCGCTATTAATTCTAAGGAGCAAATTAAATTTGCGAAAAACAATTTGCAAAGGACATTATATATTATATGATCAAATTAACACATTCACCGCCAAATGTATTTTAGTTGAATTTCCATTCACATCGATTAGATGGTTAAAAAAAAAAACAATAAAATATTTAATTTCTAATATTAAGTTGCACACTGTCGCCTCGTGACGGTCACCGGTGACTGACCGGCAGCGTAAACGGAAAGTTCAATGTCGGTCACTGACGCGGCGGTGAATGTGTTAACTTATTTTTCTCTTGTGTTTCGACGATAATTTTTCCGATAAAATAAGCTCGCGAGTTTACTAAAAATATAGACTACTTGAGGAGACTCTGACAGAAACAAATGTAGATCGCCGAGCAACCCCCAGCCAGAAGAACCTTGGTGCAAACCGAGAGGGAACTGATTCGGCAGGAACTGGAGAGAAGAACGAACACGCAGACGAGTTATCCAATCACAGAAAAAAAGGTGGAGGATTTTCTTACGTGGACGAGTTGAAGATTACAGAGAATTTCAAGTTCCGAAATTTAAAGACTTGTTTATGATTTCAGCCGACTTTAGGGACTTCAACGCTGAAAGAAAATATACGTCGCACAACTCCTACGTAAATTGAGAATTTTTTATTAATACTAATAAATTAATATTTTAAGAGCATGGTTATTAAGATTATTCTTTTTACACAGAAAGTATAAGATCGAAATCTCGCAGACTCCTCAGCAAATCGCAACAACGAAATCAAATTTAATCATAGAATCTTTGGAATCATCAACAAACGAACCATATTCAACGTTGCCTCATCCTCAATCTCGACTGAATTACGATAAACCCTCGACGATCGAGGAAGACAAAGTTTTCCAGGTATTAATAAACAATCTTTTATTATTGTTAATAGTCATTGTTTTCGGAATCAGCTACTCAGACATCGAAATCCATTCTCTATGGCCGGTATTCAGAGTCCAATCTTATTTCAAGACCGTCTTAAGTAATGTCTTAAGTTGCCAATACGGTCATTTGATAGGCTGGACGGAGTCTTAAGACTGCTTTTGAACAGACTTAAGATGATCTTAGATATAAGATGCGACTATCAATACCGCCCTATATCACTCTTGAATTCTCTGATTCGTCTAAGGGCTCAACTTTTCCGGCAACTTTGCCCACTGATGAGAATGCCAAGCCAACTATGTCGCGTGACATGGAGAGATTAGAAGCGACGAAGATCTACATAGCGACCGATGACACGTTGCCCCTTCCCGTGATGTTGGAGCACATTAACTTTCTTGGGCAAGGTTATCCAATCTGGATAAAGAACGATCCGTATCGTTCATTAGAAGTGAAGGACGAAAACGGATGGAGGTACCAAGCGCCACAAGAACCGTACAAGATTTTATTGCCGCCGTACGAGCCGGTGATCCTCGTCGAGGATGCGAAGAGACGAAGACAATTTTTACCATTCTTCAACGACGCGCTCGACCACCTTTTTAACGAGGCAGCTTTAATATCTTTAACAGAAACAACACCTACAGGTATGTTAGCTGGAATTATACTCTGATCAACGAATGACGTATGGCAGGAACTTAAGAAAAACCTCGAAAAAACTCGGGCTGAAATACTCGGTGTACCAATTTTCTAAATATTTCATAATCGCGGTATAATCAAGTCACTCTCATCAGTTTTCTTCAATCAAAATTTATTTGAATTATTTAAATAACACGGCTTATATATTTCTTCTCTAATCCTGTGTATAAATGTTACTGTTTTAGATATTGGAGATACGAGGACGGATAGTACCTCGACAATTGCAGACGATAAGATTGCTAAATATACAAATGGTTCGACGATTGTCGAGATAGAAAACATCGAGAAGAATAATTCTAATGACTCATCCGACGATCGTGCGAGTTTTCCAGCGATAGAAAAGACAAATACTGCTCCGCCGAGTATTCGCGACAAAGAACTGGACAATTATTATGACGTGAGTACGCTTCGAAGGATTTCAAATGTTTGTTGTACCTTCAGTGAATAGAATTGGTACGGTAATTTTTTATTCCATTATATTCGAACCATGCAGAACTACGAGTGGCAACCGTGGTACATGATGCACGATTATCTGGAACGAAACGAGCCGCAATCAACCGAGCAAGGATCCAAATCAAGCATCGCTGATCTCGCAACGGATGATTCTTGTAAGAATGATTCTGATAACGTCACGTTAGTTCGCATAAAAGTAATGCAAGACGATGGAAATGAGAATAATTTAATAGCGATTGTACGATATGATATAATACAAAAAAAATTTCGAAGCTCTGCGATGTAGCAAAAAATACAGTAATAACAAACGCAAGAAACAAAAATGAGAATAATTTAATAGAGCGATTGTACGATATGATATAATACAAAAAAAAATTTTCTGCAATGTAGCAAAAAAAGAAACAGATTTAATCATATACGTATACGATTCTCTATAGCCTCGGTGCGTAACGCGTTATTGATATTTCCAGGTAAAAATAATACGTTGGCCGACGTAGAAACGTCCACGCGAAGCCAAATTACGGGCGAGAAGAGGAGCCGAGTTTCTGAAACGCGATATGTAGACGGGCGCAATAAAAATCTTATTGCGACACTCAGTCCACCTGCTTCAACGGGGCAAAGTGATTACAGCGCGCGGGACGAGAAACTCCACGGTCTTGCAAATTACCCTTATGACACGATATCCGTTTACGACGTTGGCAAATCGAGTCGCGAACACGGTGGATCTTCTTCGAGGCAAATCTCCGAACGTTTCGTCGAACGTCGGAAAGGAAATCAGGTATGCGCAAACGAACTCGCGCGAACGACGTCTCAACGTCTTCATCTTGTTCTGGATGACTTGTGAAACCGGTTCCGAATTTCGGTTTCAGCGCGATACTCCGATCACGTTTTCTTTCGGCCAATTACCCGGCGGCCGAGCGAACGTTCAGTAACGTTCTCCTACGAGGCATCGCCTCATTACACCCGTAACAGTAATATGAGAAGCAAGCAGCGGCTGAGCGCGGTGTGTACGACGAACATTCCTGCATCAGTCACGAGCAGAGCTATGACGACATCGGCTGCATCGAAAATGACGGGATCGTGATGGGAAACGATATCCGTTTCTAATCGAGTGCAAAATTTATGGGTTTTTATTACCTCCTTGTCGTCGCCTTTCCTTTTCCTTCCCATAGCGTGATTTTAGACGCGAAATTGTTCGTTTGTAAATTGCTTCCGCGGTTGTTAGCCCGGGGGTAGAGTAAATATACAATGACAGTGAGAAATTGCGGCATTTCGCGCACTTTCGAGAACGGTGTTGGTCTGTGTGTCCGCGGGAAATGAATTTATCTCTCACCAATATCGTTTTTCTTCGCGTTTAAATCGTATTAGACGAGTTAACCGAATATATTTTTCTTAACTTCATATTCTTTTTCGATGTTTCTGCATATTTAACTTGAAACTTCCTTCGGGTAATATGTACCGTATTGACAATTATATTATATTAAATAAAACAATTACCTAATTCAATTTACCACGATACTTATTCCTTAATAATTGCTTAATTTGAAACAGTATATTCTGTCATAAGCAACTATTCTTAGAACGTGATAATTTAATTGCAACGAACGACGGTCAGCGGTTTGTAACGACAGTATATTACGCACCGCAGAATTTCTTCGTCATTAGGAGATCTTCAGAAGAGAGTCCGTAATAATTTAATTAGCGCCTGCCAGCTTCTCCACCGGTACATCACCGTAAAATTTCCTTATGACGCGTTCTGGTCGCACGTGAATTCCCGAAACTGCTCCTGCGAGTGCGAAGCAGAAGAGAGAAGGTAGGAAAGTGGTGGAAGTTGTCGAATATTACCACGGCGATGGGGAATGGTACCGGTCTAGTCGGCCGTTGATCGCGGTACCGCGAGCTACGCTACTCTCTCGTGCGTCTTTTCCGCGCTGCACTGCGGCGGCCCTAGTCGAGCAATTATCTTTCGAAGGATACGGGGTGACCATCCTTGAAAGGTAAGTTCCTTGCCTTTTTACCTTTACTCTGGCACTTGGTAAGAACTGCCAGGCCTTGAAACCGGTGTCATTTCGGCGAGTCGAGATTTGTGTACCGGAGATGATCTCTCTGTATCTTTTCACTCGTGACAGTGAAATCGAGACGGTTGATGCGACCTGCAATTTTCATATTCATGAAACATAAGCATAAATGATTATTAACGAAAACTTGATCGATTTTTTATTTATTTTTTTATTAACACTGTTATTGTTAAGAGAGAAAGAGAGAAGGAAAAGAAGGGAAAAAGGGAGACAGAGAATTACCTAGTTATTTTAAATTATTTAGTTTTTTTTTAGCTTTTTTGTGTCAGTTAAGTTTAGTTTAATTAATCATTATTTAAATTAATTAATTAATTTTGATGTTTTTATATAGTTGCAGTTGTATAAAATAAAATACTGTGCAAGTTAAGATAAATTCTACCAGGTAATATTCATTAAAAGTCCTGACGACTATATAATTATTTCCGCGCGATATGTGTGCGGAGAAATATGAAAATTTCTGTTAGCGGATTAACGAGTCGATAAACATCTATCACCCGGAGAAAGAAACGTGGTACATAATCTTATAAAAATACGTGCATTTATAAATACATAAGTGCTCGCACATTTGCATCTGACGGGAGAATATGAGTGAAAGGCATATCTGAGCTACGTCTTCTTGTCTCTAATGTGTATTACACACGATTGACGCGTTTCTGCCACTAGGAATTCTGTCCCTATGTGTAATATAATTAATTACTTATTGAATAAACACCGGGATGGATGCAGGATTAATTCGCTATCCGCATAATCGTGTACCTTGGCATTAAGCGTTGTCAGGTTGACCTACCTTTCCCTTGAAACGCTACAATCGTCACCGTATCGACATGCACGGTGTCTTCTTCTCGTGGAACATGCATAATTCGTCTCTCGAGCCTATCGGCAGGACATGACATCCACTTGCAAGTCCTTGAGAGACATATATCAGCGCCTGTAAAGATCAATTAAATTACGTGAGAGATATAACGCGTAACGCAATAATTATTTGTTTTGAGTCGCGTGTTGTTTCGCGCAGAGGCACGATTGTATATGATTATGAAAACAAAAATTAATAACGAGCTGTGGAAACGGTAATTTGGTCTAATGAAATCGTAAGAACCTTGGAGTTCACGAAAATTATAAAGAACGCAATCATAATTGTTCAATACCTGGCAGCCTTGCACGCCTACGTTCATTAAAAAGCAATTAGGCAGATATCCGACCGTACATAGAAGAGAATAATTCTTAATTGTATTGATTCGTGGTGAAATTCGTCATTACCGAATATCCCGTAATTATGGGGAAATATGGTTGTCCGAAAGAATTGGACGTTGAGATCATCTTGCACGTAACGTATTGCGTAATCAAATTATTACTACATCAGATATGCGTATAATATGAACTAGATATGGGAACGAGATATACGTATGATATGGTGAACATAGGGAAACAGATGAAATTGACATGGAAAATCACGCCAGGAAATATGTAACGCGGCGTGTAATATCTACATTTTCACGCTCGAGGATCGAGAAACGTACGGTAATTTGCGGAAAACGATACTTTGCAACGATTGCGTCGTTAACGTTAAGCATTTTTAAGTTACATAAATTCCAATTAACACCCTCTCAGGTGCTGTGCGAACAATCATTATCGGCGGTCAAGCTGTAAACTGTTACGCGATTGATTGTTGCCGTGTAACGCACGTCGAATAACAAATACACGAGTGACAATTAGAAAAATGCGAAACGTCAGTTAACGTTCACGCGAGACAGTCTCAAGTGGTTACAAAGGATCGAATTATTTATAAATCATAAGTACAATATAATATTATAAATGCGCGATGGTTTTCTCACACACCCCTATTTTTTTATTTTTTAAACTCTCAGAGATGAAAATGTTTAAAAACCTTGAAGATAGGTCAGAAAAAATATTCAAAGGTCAATTACAGATATCATCTGTAATAAACGAAGCGCGATGAGAAATCTCTGAGAAGAGAGAAAGAGAGGTCTCGTTTCGTTATTGTACACATCCAAGTATTGCGATAATTTGCGTAAAATGGGAAGCGAGGCGCGTTCTTCGGGATTGCTGGGATTACGAGCGGGCAATTTCTCAATGGTCCGTCGATGCTCGTACGCACGCCCGCATGCACGCACGTACGGCATGGCGAAAAGAGTTGCGCAAAATATTTCCACTCATACTTCCATCGCTCTAAACGATCGAAAATTACCTTCTTTATCGAGATTTTCCATTTCGAGCAAAAGATATCCAGCGGGCTTGGACGGTGGATTAATCAGGAAGCGCATTAACGTCGAGTGTGTAAAATAAATAACAGGTGTCTAATTATAATTAAACAGGTATGTCAACCGTTCCGTTTTGAAAGTGGTATAAATATAGCCAAGTAATAAATAATATAATAATATATCGCTGAAGTTGAAAATTATTTACGCATCGTTCAAGTAAATATTTTATACAAATGCAGTTCAGGAATATTATTAATTGTTATATAGCATGATCTGCACAAGTCATCAGCATTTCCGACATTTTCAATATCCGGATTTCACTGAACAATTATTATTATTATTACAATTATCTTTGATATAGAATATAAAAATAAGACGAGCTTCCTCGTTCCCCAGTTTAATCGAGCTTTATTACATTCCGCCAGTGCGGAGGTACATTATGATACTTTAGCACGTAATCGCAGGAGCCCGAATTCGCCTACAGCTGTACGCTGTACGTCTCTCGAGCGTGTACGCTCCTTCGCAAAGCCTCAACACCGTTACGTTCACTGACCGAGAACCGCGCACTGTCTCGCCGTCGATTACGAAAGTCATGCTATTTTACAGCTTCTCCTTCTGTTTCCTTACCTCCTCACCGTGTTGTGTCACGTACATCCGTGCGATACAACACGTCGGATCTAGTTTCGTTGATAAGGACCGTGTCTCAAGATCCGTCGTTCGTCAAAAATCCATCTACAACAGATTTTTCGACGCATATATATAAGAATCCATTAATCTGTCAACGCGAAAAGTTCAGCCTTACCTTTCTTCTTAATTAGCAAATCGGTTAAAAAATTCTTGGGAATTCCTATCTATCTAGGAATCGTAAAATATATAATTCGCGTATCTTTGAAATATATTAAAGCCAATTACAGATCTAGATACCATCGACCTTGGTATCTAGACCTTTCCCATTTCAATGAAGAGCCAATGTGCGGCGTATTACTCTCATAGACCTTGTTTCCCTGGATATCTCTTATCCCTGTCAAGCCGAAATTTGGAGCGTCGCATGAATGCATTCCTACGTGTACAATCGTTACGCTTCACTCGCGGGCTCGCGGTATAGGTATTAGACATTCAGCGCGTTACGCCTCGCGCGATTATGTATCCGACTGTGAGAGATGTCGGAAGAGGAAACACGCGGTGTAAAAAAAAAAGTTTCACCGCTACACTCGCGCATGCATACCGCCGCACGGAGAGACGCAGTCGTGTTGCATCGTAGAAAGCACGTGCCGCGTCGTGAGGTCGCGAGGGCGCCGCCTCTCGCGATCGTCGGCAGAGCTGAATGAATTTACGGCTGGACACTCTATTACGGGGCTGTTACGCACGTTCGTTACGACGACGACGATAACGGCGACGTCGGTATGCGCACTCTCACTCTCGTTTCGGGCTTTTGTTCTCCACGGAGCTCGGAGAGCTCCGCTTCATGGTCCGCCGGCGATGCACCGGATCGAAGATAAACGCGCTCTCGGCGGAGCCGTGTTGCACCGATGCATGACCGGTTTAAGGGATATTGTTTAGATGCCTCGGCTCCTTTGCCGAATGAAAATATTACTTTCGCAGATCGCACGCTTTGCCTCTCGAGCGAGAACGAAGGGAGAGCGGCTAAAGTCATGACTTGTCGCCAAGAAACGATCCTTTTAATCCGCATAATCATATATATTGTAATAAAAACCGATTACAATTACCGTTATCTTTGCGGTATAAGAAGACGTATGATTATCGCGTAATTTACGTAATCACAGTAATACGCGTAAATTAAATGATCGCGCATCTCTGCGGTCAGTTAATTGTGCAGCTTGCAGAGGCGTTCTCAAATAAAGTATACGCTCTCCTTGGAATCGACGCGCGACGACGATTTGACAAAGACCTTTCTCTGTCGATATATACGTTATTTATTGCTCGTATAAAAGAACGTTTTATACGAGAACGCTCGATTTCGATTAGATCCGTCAAAGTAAATCGTTGTGTCTTGAGGTGAGCCTCTCGGCTCTCGGTGTTGCGGCGCAACAGAGTCGCGCGATTTGCGCCGAGTTATTACTCACGCGGTGAAAAACAACGGAAACGTTTCTGTTCCAGATGAGCTGCAATTGTCCGTTAATCACGTCCGCAGGACCCACTTTGGCCTCGACATGCGGCGGCTCGTCCTTCATGCTCTTCATGGGGTTGCTCGAAGTCTTCCTGCGTAGCCAATGCGACCTCGAGGACCCGTGCAACCGACCTGCACCACCGAGCAGTGTCAATACGAGGTAAATTTCATACAAAGACCGTTGTGAACGAGGTGATCGTTAAATTCGTATATGTGGGTCACGGGTAAACGGAGAAGGATCTGATCGACTCCGCCTTTAACGCCGATTTCTTTCGAGTCTTTCGACGATTACGCGATAACGGCAATCAATTCGCCCCGGGAGTTGTTATCCGCGTGTTATAGATATACGAGAAATACATGACGTGTTTATCGATCATTTGTGCGACAATCAGTAGGCGGATTAACGATATAAACGACATCGATGAATGAAAATAAAAAGGACTCGTCGGAGATTAGGAACGGTATCTCTCGGGAGTTCGTAAATGTTGAAAACGTTCATAAATCTCATAACCTGAGTCACGACTGTCCGCTGGATTGTCAACTTGTCCGACTATCTTAATTATCATGCAGTGATCAGCCTGGATAACGGGAACACGCGAGCTTAGGGAACTCGCCAAAGGGATTTCCTTGTTTTCGTCTAATCATCGCTTGATCGTTTGACCGAAGGTCGCGAGATACGGTCGCGAGGACGAGCCTAACATCCCGGTTTCCTTATCTTCGCGCGACCGGTTACGTCGCATTGTGCGCGCGCGCGCGCTGGTTGTAATAACACGCGTCGCGCTTTTTCTCTCGCCCGTGCGTGTGAGATCTCCCGGGCCCACTTATCGACGGGAGAGATTTCTTCCGCGAAGGAGAAGAGAGCATCGTGCATCCGCGGGAAGCGTTCCGCGACGAATCCTAAATACGGTGTACGATTGTGTCGCGAGGCACACGTTACTCACGTAATACCGCGCAGGGATATCGTTTTATTGCCGGTGTGCGCCTCTCATTTCTCTCTTTCGTTGTCGCGGAAAGAAAACACGAGCATCCATGCACCGCCTCTATCCGCGAGATCGTTGTGTACGCGCGTACGTAATACCGCGCGGGCTATTGTTCCGATGCATCTCTTCCGTTGCGTCACATCTGGTCGCTTCATCGACGCGCGAAAGAATTGCGGGGAAGCTCTTAGAGAGGGGGAAGAAGCTATGAAGAAAACGCGCTGAAAAGTATAAATGTAAAAATAAAATTATATTTCAAAACGCGCCTGATAAAATTTATTTCAATTTATTTAATTTTTAAGTTTGTTTTTAATTTATTTATTTGGTCCTTGAACGCGCGCACACACGGCATTCCGCAGAGTCTTCTCTCCGTATTAAAATCTTCAAAATGCTACCCTTTATGCCTTGAATTGCATGGTTTAATATTCGAATGTAACAAGCTTAAAAAAGAAACTTTTTGTTAAACGATACTTCGTCGTTTTATTCTATCACGTTCCGTCTTTTAAACCGCGACCGTCAACAAGAAATGGAGAAAAAGAAAAATGACGGAGTGCCGGTGTGCCGTGAAGTTTATTACGTGTCATACGGAAACCCGTTTGGCGAAGATGGAAAACAGGTTTGATAGTGTGTTTCGACCTGTCTTATATACGCCGCCGGCAATTAGACAAACCTGAGTCATTTGGCACATATATTCCAGTGAATTTACATATACGTATGAGAAACATTGTTTATTTATATGCATACTTGTTCACTGGTGATTTTCTAATATTGGATTTTGATAGCAACGTAGTTGCTACATATAAGACAAACTGATGTAAGGCGTATTGCATTTTGCATCACACACCTGTCTCATGATACATTCATTATTCGCATGCTAAAAAGAGGACATTAATCAAAATGAATTAAAATAAGACATAAAAGATTCATATATCTTTCGCAAGAAATGTATATGATATTCATTCGTTAACGATCAAAAAGCGTCAGCTTTAAAATAAAGTGCCTTTTTACTAATCACTACTCTTAATTACTAAAAAAAAAAAAACCAAAAGTGCCAATAAAATGTTATATAACTGTTCCTTAAATTGCATTTTTAAGAACTTTATCCTTCAACATTTACAAAGCACGTGCCTCTCAGCGACTTTAAGGAGAAATCGATTAGCAAGAATACGCAGAGCTCCGAGGGGAAGAGCGGATCATCGGAGAGACCCTATTATAAAATCACGTGTGCGCCATTCTAGCAAGTCCCGCGCGTAAAAGTGTGTCATTGTCCCCCGTAGAGTATATATACGGATACGGGCACGCCGTGGCATTCAGCTGAGAGCATATACCACGGACACTTACGATCGTTCCAGGCAACCTCCTGAGATACCCGCCTTTCGCCCGATGCCGATATTATAGTCAGGCGTAGCTAGAAGGGAAAGGGTGCACCCAATACGGAGGGGCCTGGCGGGACGCAAAATCGATCGAATTTGCCAACGTCGATGATGTAACAATCATTAGCTTACTAGGTGAATTAAGAATTGAATTTAATAGATTAATTAAAAACGTCAGAACGTGGCTTATTAAATTATTAATTATGCACTGATAAATCATTGATGTAATTGCTTAATTAAAAATGGAGAGCAAATAATTTAATTTAACAGTTGAATTTAAATTTTCATTTCTCCCTTCGTAATCATCTCTCTTCGCTCTGTCCCTGTAACCCGGTTTCTAATTCGTAAGACGGTAAGAAGATCGCTTAATAACACGACTCCGCTAATTAACGTGCCTTTCGTAAACGAGCGTACGTCGTAAATCGTCGGAAACCGAGCAATCTTCCGCGCCAACACGACATTCTTGCTTTCGAAATGTCGTGTCTTCCAGATTAATGTGGGGTAAGTACCGAAATTCTGGTTGAGAAAAAAGTTCGCATACGCTAAACGTTCTCAGCCACTTCGTCGCTCTTCATTCATCGCAAGGTCGATGACGCAGCGCAATGATTAAACGCAAAAACTGATGTACGCGATGTACCGAGTAAAATGGAAAACCGGACGAGACATTGGACATTTCTGTAATTATTTTCGAATAAACGCGATGTCACCCTTCTCTTTTTCTCCTTCTTCAGGTACGACTTCGTAGTGATCGGAGGCGGTAGCGCTGGTGCGACTGTCGCGGCCAGATTGTCGGAGGAGCCGAGATTTTCCGTATTGCTGTTGGAAGCTGGATTAGACGAGCCAACGGGCACCCAGATACCCTCGTTCTTCTTCAATTTCATCGGCAGTGAGATCGATTGGCAATACACCACCGAGAGCGAGGATGAAGCTTGCTTGAACAAGGAGCACAGAAAATGTTACTGGCCTAGAGGAAAGGTATGTAGAATTAAGTATGAAAGAAAAAAGAGCGAAGGAGAGAGGGAGAAACTGTTGGTGTTAATTCTTCTAATTAGTACCAATTAAATTCTCCACTTAAATTGTATCACAATTTAAAGTTGACGATTCATTTTTATTTTAAAAAACTTTAAGTATTTCATGTAATTATAAGAAACATAAAAAATTAATGAATTTTATAATCTAATCAGTAAGGTCTTAAAATAAATTAGTTTTAATTTAAAATTAGCGAGTTTTGGTACTTGTTCGTGAGGTATCCATATGAAGCTGCAGTATGAAACCAGATAATGTAAAACTTGAATCCGCAGGTCCTCGGCGGTACGAGCGTCATGAATGGAATGACGTATATGAGAGGATCGCGCAAGGATTACGACGACTGGGCCAGGCTGGGCAACGTCGGATGGTCCTATCGCGACGTCCTTCCATATTTTATACGGAGCGAGGATAATCAGCAAGTGAACAGCATGGATTACGGTTATCACGGGGTCGGTGGGCCGCTCACGGTCATGCAGTTTCCTTATCACCCGCCGTTGAGCTTCGCTCTGCTGGAGGCCGGCAAGGAACTGGGTACGCGTAGTCGAGCGAGGCTCGAGCGACCAGATGACCTTTACTCCTACGTCTATCAGGATTAACCAAGAGATCCGAGACTTGGATTGCTTTTGTCACACTCTTTCCCAACCTTGCTTCTATCTGTATCAGGATACGACACGGTTGATCTGAACGGACGGACCCACACCGGCTTCGCCATAGCGCAGACCACGTCCAGAAATGGCTCGCGGCTCTCCACGGCGCGCGCCTTCCTACGTCCCGCCCGGAACCGGCCGAATCTCCACATAATGCTGAACTCGACGGCGACGAGGATCCTATTCGACAAGGATAACAGGGCGGTCGGCGTCGAGTTCCTTCACGACGGAATGATGAAACACGTGTCGGTGGCGAAAGAGGTGGTCGTGAGCGGAGGTAATTCCAATTGAGATAACGAACGCTTCGTCGGCTTCGTGTGTAATTTAAACCGGGCGCGAGTGTCAGGCAAATCTCTGTGGATTTCTCGTGGAGCGCTCGAGCACATTCTGGGTTCTGTCTTATCTTCGTCCGCGTAGGGAAGCTGAAGAGGAGCAACTATACATTTCTATTCATGTCGAGAGGATGTCGTACATATAGAAATCTGTGTTTAGAAACACCACACGCTCTCCACACACATACACACACACACACATACGCACACACAGAGTCAGTCTTAATTACTCATCCTTCCACAAATTCTCTCGAGGGGTAGTAATCGATTTCTCCCGAACAATACGGATTGCGCGTTTTGCAATGTCCTTGGGGTACTAAGCTTCGCAGTAACGTTAAAACGATAGAAGATAAATTCACGCCGATAAACTCCTTATCTTCAGAAATTCAAAAACTTACAGTAGATGAAGAAATGATTTTTCCATCTTTAAATCTTTATAAATTGATTTCGTATTTAATTAAATAAATGCGTTATCTTTTAATGTCCACAATATTATCCAGTGGCAAGACCTGTACGATTTATCATATACTTAGCGTTACCTATCGTGCGCACGGATCTCCGCAATGAAATTGTGTTTAGGTGCCGTTAACTCGCCGCAAATCCTCTTAAACAGCGGCATAGGACCTCGCGAAGAGCTCAATGCGGTGGGTGTGCCAGTTGTTCGTGATCTCCCGGGTGTCGGCAAAAATCTTCACAATCATGTCGCCTACTCGCTGATCTTCACCATCAACGATACCGATACCACTCCACTCAATTGGGCGACCGCCATGGAGTACTTGCTCTTCAGGGACGGGCTGATGTCTGGCACAGGTGAGATAGACTGTTCTAAATGTTTACTTAAAAATTTTTCAATGTAAAAATGAAACGAGAGAGAGAGAGAGAGAGAGAGAGAGAGAGAGGTAAAGAAGTATGTATCTAAAATTGATTTGCTTACAATATTTTCAAGAAGAAATATCTAACTTCTTAAAAGACAGGTAAGGTTTGGTGGAGAAAACGTCAAATCGCAAAAAGATTTTTAGCTTCGTATCCTGTCAGTATTTTTAGTCAACAAGTATAAAACTATCATTGGCCCGTTATTACATTGGAAGGATCGAGACTTGAGATCGAGACTCCCGCTAGGGGGAAATTGCAATTTCATTGATCGAGGCAGCGCGGTCGTGTTAAAGTACCGGCCCGCTTCTCCTTCCTGTTTACCATGTCGAAGGATGTTGCATCTCGGAGCGTTAATTTGCGGGCTTCGTGCGCGAGCAGTGAAAGTGTATTATTGCACAATGGTCACGTTCCTGGTTCTGTCGACCCCGCGATTACGTGACTTATCCGGGCCGACAGATCTATTTACCGTCGTCCGAATTGCGGGCCAACTTAAAGCCGGTCGAGTCGTCGCTTCGCGCGCGGCACTACTCGTGCCTACTCTCCTTTTACGATTTGTCAATGCAAATTATCCGGCGATCCTTGTTCTATTCCTCGTTGTTTCGCACACTCTCTATACATTATCGACGTCACGAATATCATTTCCCACGCGTCGTTCTATGATCCGAAGAAGGGACAAGACTGAGAAACATTATGATGAAAGGATAAAACGCGTATAGAAATATATTAGTAACATTAAAAACTATTTTAGCGACGTGAAAATAATTACCCGACACAACTTTTAGACATGTCAACAGCTAATAATCTCATTGCAATAATATTTATTTAAGTGCGATAATTTATGAGACTATCATGATTGATGCATCAGCAGTCTAATATTTGCATTCATCTTCTCATAGATTAATATTAACAACTCATTTACGCTGAACAACCCCGTCATTGACCTTTCTACAAATTACATTCCCATTTACATTATATAAGCTAAATTATATCGCGTGTTAGTAAAAAATGTAGTTAAAAAGAACTATATATGAAAGAACAAAAGAAGTTATGCGCGAGAAAGTTTGTTCGGGATCGTTATTTCGTACGATCTGTACGATCGTCTGATTACTCTAATTAATTTTTGCGCTCAATTACAGGTGCCGATCAGGCGGCATCAACCTCGCACTCCGCTCGCGTACCTTTCGATCCTTATTAATCGAAAGCAGCAGGGCAACTGTTGGAAAAATAAAGCGAGCACATAGCTTCGCGTCGGGAATTCGCCCGAGTAAAATGCTCGGGAATTTATGTAGATACGTAGATACTCCGGTCTTCGTGTGCTGTATGCCTTTCACGAGACTAACTCGATCATAACCCAGAGCGCTTTTTAAGGTATCCGGCACGACCGGTAGCCCCGAGCCGTGCTGGTTTTTAACGAGCGTCACCTCCGGGGCTGAACTCCTTCACGTCTGAGACTCGCGTCTCTCTCTCTCTCTCTCTCTCTCTCTCTCTCTCTCTCTCTCTCTTTCTCTCTCTCTCTCGTCTCCCTACACGAAACGCCGCTGGCGTGGCGAGACGTTGTAATGGGCCACAGTTCTCTCGCTAAAATGCAGCTCGCAAAATCGCTTCTCTTGACATATCGGCCGCGCGGATCAGTTATGCGATTCGGCTCGATTAAATTACATAAGGGTAACGAACGCGGTCAGGATGAATTAAGAGTGTTGCAAAAACGTCCATTGCATTTTGGTCGGTTTTAAATACTGGTGTTTTGAATTTCGCTTGAAAGCGAAGTTGATTGGATCAGATCAATGACTGAATTTTTTATTCATTAATCAAATTTAAATTAATAAATTTTTAAAAAATACAACAGATTGCTTGACGCATCAGTTATTGTTGTAAATTGAATATTCGACTGCAAAAATATTCTTTTTAATGATGTGGAATTCTTGACGATTACATTGTGATCGTTACACATATTGCATCATAAAATTATTTACAATCATACATATAGTATAAATTAACAATATCACTAAATTTTTGGATAAAAGATGAGACAGGATATACTTAGCGTGTTGCGTTGATCCAGGAATATCCGAGGTGACGGCAATGATAAACACTAAGTATGCGGATCCGAGGGAGGATCATCCCGACGTGCAGCTAATCTTTGGTGGTTTCCTGGCCGATTGCGCGGAGACTGGTATGGTGGGCGAAAAGAAGGGTACGAACCGCAGCATCTACGTCATCCCGACTATCCTGCATCCGAAGAGTCGCGGTTATCTGCGCTTGCGAAACAACGATCCTCTCTCGAAGCCGCTGATCTACCCTAAATACCTGACTCATCCCGACGATGTGGCCGCTCTCGTAGAGGCTGTTAAGTTCAGCATCCGATTATCGGAGACCCAGGCGCTCAAAAGGTACGAACTTTCCTCGACGGCTTTCTTGTAATGAACGCAGAAGTTATATCATTACAAAAAAAAGATAAAAAGTAGCAAATATATCTTTTTTTTTGCTATTATTTTTATATTTTCTGAATGTCTTATTTTTTTCCATTTTGAACAATCTATTACTTATCTGCATTAAATTTTAGGATAAAATTCTGTTTATAATTTTACATACGGTGTATCTTGACGTATGTGTATATTTTAATATACATTTTATATATCCGTGTATTTTATATCTTCGCAAATGTTGTTTGGCAACCTAAAAATATAAATAGAATTAGATTCCGTATTCTTACGCGAATTATAGGTCGTGTGAAACGAGCTTTACTCAAATAAATAAAATGTTTCTTATTTTAACATATATGGTTAATTATTTTTATTATAAACAAAGATGATTTAAAAATCATGATTTGTTCTTACGCTGATATCGTGGAAATCCTTTTCAGATACGGTTTCGAGCTGGACCGAACTCCCGTGAAGAACTGCGAGCACCTCAAGTTCGGTTGCAACGCTTACTGGGAGTGCGCGGTTCGTCATGACACAGCGCCCGAGAATCATCAGGCGGGATCCTGCAAAATGGGACCGCCAGACGATCCACTGGCCGTGGTTGACAACCAATTGCGAGTTAGAGGGGTGCGTGGTGTAAGAGTGGCCGACACGAGCGTCATGCCGAAGGTGACGTCTGGCAACACGAATGCACCGGCAATTATGATCGGTATGTAAATCTTTTTTTTTTCTTTCCGTTTCGTCTTTTTATATCTGTATGTCTACACGTGTTGTTACAGGTGAAAGAGCAGCAGATTTCATCAAGAAGACCTGGATCGGTTGACCCAAAATTGTTTAATCAAACGATCCGATTACACCGTCCTCTTAACATTTCGCTAAGGACATTGTGTTTCCCACACAGATAAGTAACTGAGAGAAATGAAAAGAAAGTAAAGGATTTTTGGAAAACATAGAATATTTATATAAGGAATCGAATATATATATAAAATTATGCTTAGATAAGTAATGTAAAAATTAAGTGGAATACGCGCGCGCGCACGCGTTTATTCCACTTCTCTTGCGGATTGTATTGCTTCGAATTTCCCACCGTAGATGAGAAATATAAATTTTACATAACACAAGTTTGTATCCTTCTGACAATTTTATAAAATTTTGTATTATTAATTAATTAGCTTAATTAAGAGATATTATTTGATGTATTATTATCATTACTATTTATATATTTGTTTGAATAAGTTATGTAATTTATCTGATCCACCGAAGACGATGATTCTTTAGCAAGATCTTTATAATTTTACTAATAAAACAAATCATGTTACATTTTTTCCTAGTTACATGACAATTCGGAATTTACTTTACACTTCTTTGATGATGTATCGTATGTATGTTTAAGTTCGTTTTGTAGTAATTTTCCGAAGATTGTATCACCCAAACCAAACGGGTTTGTTAAGCGCGAAATTTTTAATGAACAAATCGTCCGATTGCGATCTTCCTCTGCATTTCCACCGAGAGTAAATAGAGTAAGAAACTTCGTTGTACTGTAAATAGTACATTGCCGCAATGTATTCTACGAATCACTCGTAATGTACAAATAAAACATATTTTTGTGGATACCTCATATCTCTTTTGAAATGTATCATCAATTCGAAATATCTTTTCCTCTTTATCGAATAAAAATTTTTTACATTCCTACATTTTCCTCGTTTATAGATTTGAAAATGTCAAGAGTCAATCGCTATATCATTAACTAACTAAACTCATTGCTCCTATCAAATAGCCAATTTAATGAGAATGATAATCACCAGCACGAATTAATTGACAACAATTATCGGTGTTCGATCATTCTATTATATATATATATATATATATATATATATATATATATAAAATTGTTATATATAATAAAATTGTTTAATTTTCTCAATTTCCACTAATTTGCTGCAAAATTGCGCGCTTATCAAAAACGGATGATTGCCTGTGTTGTTATGAAACTATAGTAGATAGAAAGTAAAGAATAATCTCTCTAAAACAAAAACCGATGAAGTATGTTGTATATGTGCTGTAAAATTCAGACAAAATAAATACAAAACAATTTAAATAATTTTATTTTTATTACAATGTTTTGAACAATTTAAAAAGTTAAAACAGGTGACAAAGATAAGTTGGCGTCTTATGTTTATGTTCTCTGGAGTGCGAGAAGTCATACATAATATTGATATTTTTCTTTCTCGAAATATTCCTGAAATTATAACCTCTTTGCTATTTTTAAAGTTTAAAGATAATAAATGAAGAGAAAATGTACTATCTTAAATTAAAAATTTGTTAAAGTGCAAAATTGAGCGTTAAAAAATATAAGAAAAACACTTAAGTAAACTCTTAAAAAAATTATATGTTATTTAAGTTTTTAAAAATATATGTTATTTAAAAGGTTTTTTCAACTCTATATACATATACGTAAAGGGTATAAATACACTTTAAAATGCATCCCTCTTACCTAATACGTCACAAAATGATAATTCTTTAGCAAGAAGTAATTTTATTAACAAGAAAATCAGTTATAACTTATCTCAGTTAAATAATTATTCAGGATTTTATTTTACATTTAATGCATGGTATGCTTCACTCCGTGATAATTCAAAAATTGTAATTTCATAAAAAAAATTTAAAAAAATAATAAAAAATAAAATAAAACCTTTAAGTATGATAACTTTTAATGAGCGTATTGTTCGATTATCATCTTCTATATTTCTATCTAAAATAAATCTAGCAAGAAACCTTGCTTATAACCTTATTGGTTATAAGAAATACATTATGCATTGCAATCTCCTATAAATTACTCGTGATATATTTGTACAAATAATAATTTTATCGTAAAATACCTTACTTGTATTTGAGTGCTTATTGGCAATTGAAATTACGTAACGTTCTCTTTATCGATCGAAAATTTCCATCACATATATTTTCTCTGCTCTTATTTTCAAACTTCATATAACGTCATATGATCTCAATCAATATTTGACCATTAACGAAAATAAAAAATTCATTTCAAGAAAGGTGTTATATATAGATAATGCATTTGTATACAATAATATGTAACTTTATGTAGGTATAAGGTACATTGAAATATACACGATAATGATTATATTAATGTATAATAATACTGTCGATATTTGCTGTTCAAATATTTTTAAAGAGACAATCATACATTTTGCATACAAAACTAGATATTTCTTTCTTTCTTTCTTTCTTATTACGCGAAGATTCTTATTAATTAACTCTAATCAAGAATTTTGTCTTTCTTTTGTATCAACACATGCGAAAACTGCTGAATCGTCAATGTTCATTCATTAGTACTGATCGTCGACGTAACTGATTATGCCAGTACGCTGGCTACATCTGTACATCCTTCGGACTTTCAGAATGTCTTTCTTGCTGAAACCCTCCCTCTGACCGAGCTTTATCTCTCTGTCACCCTGGAAGATTCCGCCAATAAGATCCAAAATGCTACCATCCAGTTGTCTCTATACATACAAACACATGGACCCGTATGTAACATATAATGCGATTTTGCGATTCGCAAACTCGCAAAATGTACTTTATTAAATTATAACGAACACGGTAGCTCGTGTCAGCGTAAACTCCGTCCAGCGATCAAACAAGTCAATTAATATAATTGATGATAAAACATTGATATAGAAAACACATGTGAAAATGTTCTTAGAAATTGCTTACTTTGGGCACAATGGTTTTTAATTGATAATTCTTGGAGAACGCCGTCGACGAGTAGTGCATCACGCTGCCGTAATCGTAACCGACGCCGAATGCGTGGGTGATCTCCGGGGGGGCCTTATTAAAATTGTGCGCGTGACCTACATGCATAAAGTACATGATAAAAATAGAATTTCATAATGCAGAGAAGATAACCTTAGCCGGTTATTGCGCCGATGACCATAAGTTTTACGGTAGAGAGAGTCGCTCGTATTTCGTATTGAAGACGTTGGTATCAAGGCATTTCGAAATTAAAGCGTCAATATTAAATTCTCATGCTACAAGCGATAAAAAGATTCTCTAGAAATAAATAATTATTGCCACAAAAAACATTGTCAAAAAAAATATTAAAGAAATATTGAAGTCAGTTAATATTGAATAATACTAAATAACAGACAAGATGCCATGGTTTTTTATTAAATTTTCATTTAAAAAGAATCGATCCTAAGGTATCAGCTCAAGATTTTCATCTTTAAAAAATTAGCAGTTAAGATAAAAAAATCAGAGTGACGCGAGAAAGTGTGTCAAACGGGCGTTAGATCGAGCTTAGGATTTCCTTCAGTCAGCCTTGTCGTTCGAGATATGAGTAGGACGCGAATACACACCGTTCGAGATATTGTCCCACAGTATGTCCACGTACTCGTCCCGCTCGTATCTGCTGTGCTCGTGCAAAAAGCCGACGGCGTGCATCAGCTCGTGTATCACCGTGCCCTTCTGCGTCAGGCAACCGGGAACCTGAAGGTTTAGATCCTGCCGGCCGCCAATTCTGCCCACGCTGCTCCAGCATCCGGTGTTACCCGCCGTGATTCTGACGTAATCACTCTCCTCGCCCGTGTACGGCTTAAATCTGATGCACGTGTATTTGTGATAGTCGTCCATTGCGTCGTATATAACTCTCTGTTGTTGCGCGTCTATACGATTTCATGGAAGAATGAAAATATAGTTTTAAGCTTACATACAATTGTTCAGATGAATTTGAGCACTCAATTGTCTGAATGTACAATTAACACTCGTGCTTAAATCATTAAGTAAAAATTAGTAAAAAATAGTATAATAATAAAATAATAAAATAGTAAAATAGTATAAAACAACTCAGTAAGTCGTTTTTTAAATATGATATATGATCGCCCGTCCCATCAGTTTGGAAAAAATAGGAAAAGGGAACTGTCGTATCGAGTGTAAGATTTTCAAAGTTACTCACTGAAGTAAGGACTAATCATAAAAGGAATGACACCGTTGGGCCACCGGGCGGAGACCGCCGCGAGACCGTTTCTTCCGATGCTCGGCGGAAACAGGATGTCTCCCTCCGCGTATTCGCCCAGCTCCTCCGGGTTCACGTCCATATCCTCGCGCCATTGGGCCACCTTCAATCCGGTTTCGTTACTCGGGAATCCGTAGAGCGAACTGCCAAGATTCCGTAGGTGAGCGATCAGTCCGCCAGGACTGTCCACGGCATTGTCGAAGACGTCCCGACGACGAAAGGTCGGCCAGGCCGACGACGTCGACGTCGTCAGGGCGAGAAACGCGAGGGTGGCCAACAGTCGACACGGCATGATCGACGTTCAATCGGATCTCGGTGCCGGTCTAAGTATCTCTGGATACCTCTACGAGTTCACAGTTTCGCGACAACGAGCGCGAATGCAATGATACGCGGCCACTTGGGTTGTTCCCGTTTTTATACGCCATGTCGAAAAAAATCTGTGCCCCACCCGCGCAGATGTGCTTGCCGCTTTAGGAAGCGGCTCCGGAAGTGATCGGGGCCATCCGTTGATAACCGTGGACTTTAAGTAATGGCGTGCTCATAGATTTGCGCCTGGTATCTCTCCGATACCTCGAAGGCGCGACATCAAGACCCTGAGGACGCTGTGAGTCATTAATCCTTCCGACATGCCGATTACTTTGGAGGAGACCGAAATTCTTAGTTACCTCTTTCGAGCCTCTTTCGCAATTTTGATGATATATGTACGTGGATCGTCACCGACATTGTTAATATTCGGATTTAGGTGGTACGGGATCGCTCGCTGTTTTTTCACCGAGAAACGCAATTATCTCAATTTGCAAATACTTGATTAGCAATTATTCAAGCATTTAGAAGCATTTAATTAGAAATAGACTTAAACATGATGAAAAAAGTTGCATTGTGTGTAAAATAATTTCCGGCTTTTCTGGTTTGAGATAAATTTTACAAAAATTTTGGGAGATAAGTCGAGGATACTATAGCTTTAGAGAATAAATCTTGATTGAAAAATTCAAATGCGACGTCTGAGGATATCCTGAGGATTTTTTACTGAAGATATCAATTTTTTGCGACATATTTTATTTGCATACGTCGAGGAATAAAAGATAAGAAATTTTAGAAGCGTGAGATAATCCCCGCGGAAGTGAGGAAGTGCGGAACCCGTTCAGATCATTGCCACTTAATTGATGCGTCAAGTACGTCTGCATAACCGGAGAACGGCGTTATTAGCACATAGAACGGTGGTATTAATATCCCGACACGAGTCATTCACATGCAAATCTTGCCGAGCAAACATTTGTCATCGAAGAAACTTCGGCGTATATGACAGCAAATAGCCAAGGTCGTCACTCTTGTTAGTTTTGTCGCCCGTTTCGATATTACACTTACAATTACAATACATTACTTTGCTTAAAACATTCATTTAATATAAGAAAAGAAACTCGAACAAAATTTTGAAACACTTTGAATGTTTTCTAAATGTTTATGAAATGTTACTTGTGAAACGTAAATGCTTAAAGTGTTTTAAGTGTTTTACTAAATTCTAAGATAAAATAAAAATTAGAAAGAATGTTTAGAAAATTGTTATGGAGAACAAACGGGATCTCTGTTCAGACTTTTTGTTCATGATCGCGATTAAAAAACGCGTTCTAATGTAAATTTTCATAAATACTCCAACCAGAATCCATGAATTTTTTAAGGAATCAAACAAAGGATCCTAATTAGATCCCAGAAAGTGGGGTATAATTATTCGAGTGATTAGAAATGGCAGCGACTAATTGCGACCTATGAATATCGCAGTGTTTAACTAGCGTACAAAGATAGCGAGGGACTGAAAGCAGCGCTACGAAAATTCCATTTCGCGTTATCTAAAACCAGTTTAAAGTGTATCTATCAGCGTACTAGAGTTAAATATGTTAGAACTTGGGTTCTCCTTTCTATTACGCGAGCGGCGACGATAATTTTTGGTCGAAAAAAATAAATCAATCCCGTCGGCCAGCGCGCAGTTTACATACAGGTCGGTACTTCAGGAGAGCGTATAATTAACGTGTCCAATCAACTTCTCGCACCGAAAATCTTGTCGCCGCGTCTACGCATCTCTTATTAACTTCGCGATTATACAATTTGTGTACTTTGAGTAGCGCAAATACTGCGCGCATGTTCGCCTTTTGTATAATTGTCACTTTAAATTTTAACGAATAGGCATATTAATATTTTCTATAAATATCCATGACATTGGAAAATACCGATCGTCACTTTCGCGATTGTCCGCGACGCCGACGCACCTTCGCCCGGACAAGTCGAACATCGCGAAATACGTATTTTTAAGAAACATCTATATCCGAGCGCTGAAGCGATACTACTCGATATATACTGCAGCAAATAATAATGCACGGATTATAGATTAATGAAGGTTACACTTACCAATTAAACAACTCTCGCGACGCCACTCGTTCCGCGGCCACCGGGCCGCGGTCCTTTCCGTGTCCGCCGCGATCTGGAAATGAAGGAGAACGTCATCAATATGACGGAGACGCGTCATCTCCCGCGCGAAGCGCGGACAACTTCTCGACCTTCTCGTGCCAAAAGCCAAGAGTGCCGTAGAGGCGTCGCTATATATACATATATATATACGCGTCCCTCTCTCATGATTTCGCGACCACGAATTTTTCGAATTACGAAAATCAGATACTATACGCGCTCGCTTATACGATCGTGATCGTTATTCCGCATTCTAGCGAATAAGCGTACTAAATATTTTTGGCAGATATCCGCGATATTCGCGACAGATAGAAAATACGATCGTCCGCGATTGTCCGCGCGACGTATCTGCGGCCGAACAAGTACCGCGAAATACTTATTATATATCTTATTACTTACTTTTTTGAGAAATATATCTACACCCGAGCGCTGAATAGATGCTACGCGATAGGTGCTGCGTTAAACAACTCATGCAAGATTAATAAAGCTTTTACTCTCATCAATTAAACTGCTTTCGCGACGTCACTCGTTCCGGAGCCGATCCTTTCCGTGTCCGCCGCGATCTGGAAATGAAGGAGAGTACGTCATCAATATGGCGGAGGCGCGTCATCCCCCGCGCCGCGCGCGGGAAACTTCTCGCGCCAAGAGCGGCATCACTGCGCGTCCCGTTCTTATATTCACGCGTTCATACACTTTTTATTCTAGCAATAAATGCTACGGTTACCTCATATATATAACAAAATGCATATTTAATTTGCATCATAGTGCGAAAGAGCCGCTTGTATATATATATATATATATATAGAATATATATATATATATATATATATAGCGGCTGCTCTTTCGCACTATGATGCAAATTAAATATGCATTTTGAAATTGCAGGTTGATATCCGCAATGCTTCAATATTGAGAAATGTAATCATTTTATCGAATATTCGCACGATACATTTTCGGCCGAATTTATAAGAATCGTCAATGTGCTAAGGCCGGTTCTACAATCAATCCGCATGTCGAAGTCGGTTGTCGGAACGCAGCCGATGGTCCAATGAGAGAATTTCTTTTTAGAATACGAATTTTTCTCATTGGACCGTCGCCTCGTTCGACCTAATGCCGGATCTATGCGACGATTAAATGTTGTTGCAAATAATAAATACAGGGTTGATGCAAATCTTGCATTCAACTCTATTGCCAATTAAATGAGCTGTGACGCCATCAGTCGTCCCGAAATCAATCCAGTGTCTATCATATCACGTATCATCGTTAATAACGACTAACGACGAAATATTCGAAGATGCATCTTCGGCACTACGCGAGTCAAATGGATGGTTAATAAAAGCGTTGATGCCGTTGATTAACCGAAAATACGCAATTAAATTTTAATATTGCACGCACAGTATACAATTTAATAATAATTGAGTTTATTAATATCGTAAAAATATATTATGAAAAATTACATTTTTAATAAATAATCAATATAATCATGCTTTTCAGGTACGTGTGTGTACAGGGAGTACAGGGTACAGGGTCGAGGGTCGAGTATATATTTGATACAGCGGCGATTTGCTTATTTACATTTTTATACAACACCATTACATTTGCAATTTGCAAATGTAGCACGGGCGCGCAGCAAAATGATGTTTTATCGTCGGAAAATGAATACGTGGCTACGTAGTACCAATTTCGAAAATAGATTTAATGGCGGTAGTATACATGGGGGTTTCGACGGTCCCTAACCTCAAAACACTCCTCGTTGAGATATACTGTTTACAGATAAGAGTGAATAAAATTCTGAATAAGGGAAATCGGTTGCCGTCAAAATGACGCACGAGGACTCGTGGGAGATTGTGAAACAGGCGGCTGAGAAAAACAGGCACGAATTGGTGCTGTCAGGCGCGTCGGTGTCCAAACTGATCGAGACGTCCGGCCTCGACGGGAACCTGTTCGACCTCCACAACCTGAATTATCTCAGCATAACGCACACGTGTCTTCGGGAGGTGCCGGACGAGATCGAGAGGCTGGCGAATCTCACGACCTTGGTGCTGCACTCGAACGAGATTGCCGCGTTGCCGAGCGCGATCGCCAAGCTCGCCAAGCTGAAGGTGCTCGATTGCTCGAGGAACAAGCTGGCCACGCTGCCGCAGGAGCTCGGCACCCATCCTCAGCTCAGCACGATAAATCTCGCCTCGAACCTCCTGCGAAACGTACCGTCGTGTAGCTCGTGCGCGAAACTGAGCATCCTAGACCTGTCGAACAATCAGCTCGAGGCCTTCCCCGACGTTTGTCACGCTGAACTCGCACATCTCTCCGAGGTTCGCGTCAACGGGAATCGGATAACGGAGATTCCAATTACCATAAACCGACTGCAGGGACTGAAGGTCTTGAACCTGGCTGATAACTTAATATCTGGTAATGCAACTTAATTTTCGTACCATCCTTTGTACGTCTCTCTCTCTCTCTGTTGAGCGATCTTCCCCGAATGTCTTTAAGTAAGTCGTCGAATGTCCAAAGATAAGTAATGCATAATTATATTGTAACACGCAGTTGTACCAAGTGAATTAGCAGATTGTAGTAAACTGAAGGAAGTTTACCTGAAAGGAAATAAATTGTCGGACAGGAGGCTGACCAAATTGATCAACCAATGTACCACGAAGCAAGTACTCGATTACGTGAAGCTGCACTGCCCAAGGAGCGAGTCGTCCACGACAGAAGTTGATACGTCGAAAAAGGGAAAGAGGGGTCAGAAAGTTTCCGAGGGTGAGAGCGCGGTGGAGAGCTTGACGCACAAATTGAGAGTCTTGAAAGTGGTAGACGACGTGCCGGTGATAAAACTTATGGAAAATGTAAAGAGTATCAGGCCTTACATAGCTGCGTGCATCGTGAAAAATATGAGCTTCACGGAGGAGAGTTTCAAAAAGTTTATTCAGCTGCAAACGAGATTGCACGATGGGATATGCGAGAAGAGGAATGCGGCTACGATAGCCACTCACGATTTGAAACTCGTCGCGCCTGGTAAATGTCGAACGTTTAATAAGATTATTGTTTTTGTACCTATTTTTTTTTTACTAAAACACATTTGTCACGCAGGGCACCTCACGTATACGGCGATGCTACCCACGGAATTGGAGATAAAACCTTTAATGCACAGCAAGACGTACACGGGCGCGGATCTGTTCCAGAAGTTGCAAACGGAAGCGGAGAATCTGCGCAAGGAGAAGAAACGAAACGTTTACTCCGGGATACACAAGTATCTGTATATGCTGGAGGGCAAACCCTCGTTCCCATGCCTGTTGGATCAGTCGCAGCGAGTTATTTCGTTTCCGCCCATCACGAACAGCGACGTGACGAAAATGTCTCTAGACACCCAGACAATGCTCGTGGAGGTGACGAGCGCGTTATCGTTCACAATTTGCAGGTGAGATCCCGATTTGCAAGCCTATGTAATATTGTTCGCATTCCAATCTGTTTTAACCGCGAGAGAGAAGGTCAGTCCCGTGATAAAATCTTGTGTTCTTTTCAGGAACGTGCTGGATCAATTCCTGAAAGACTTAATCGTCTCAGGTCTCGCCGAATCCGCAGAATCGAAGGACACGGACAACAAGTACAACAATTTAATGGTTCAACAAGTCAAAGTAGTCGACACCGAAGGGAACCTAAAATTAGTATATCCCTCAAGAGCGGATTTGAATTTTAGCGAACAACTCGTCGCGGTGTCACGAGAATAAAAGGAATAGCGAGTAGCTCGAATTCTGCCCGAATTCGCATCCGCTTAAAAATTTAAGTTTTTTTTCCGTAAAAAGGAAGGAAAGAGAAAAAGAGAGAGATATATATATATATTATTTTCGATTATTTTTTTGTCGTTCGGAAACGCGAAAGTTACCAAGGCGGGAGAGCGATCTTCCGAAGGCGTTTATTTATTCCGCGACTCGGGAAGCGTCGAAATCGCGATAACGAAGTGATCGCGGAAGTTCGGCTCGCTTTATCGCGTCGATTAGAGATTCGGTGGACAGTGGGCACACAGAATGCGGGCGGTTGTCTGCCCGTGCGGATTCGAATTCCGCGAAGGGGCAGTGTCGCGTCGACGTCGTCCGGCCGCGGTGGTGGCCGGCGGCGACGACGGTGGCGCTTCTGTCGCGCTGCCGAATCGCGCCCGCGCCGCCTCGACGATCACCGGTCCTGCTGCTAAATCCTCATCTGTTTTTATAAATATTAAATATTGTAAACTCGTCGCGCGTGCCGCGTTCGCGTCCGGAACCCCGGACGTTCGTCGACCGACACCCTCCGCCGCGGTACTCGTCCCTCGCGGTGTTCCCCGGCGATAAGAGGAAGGTGCCCCGCGTGCGACGACGAAGTTCGCGAACTCCCCCCCCCTCCCTCCCCCCGATATGCGCGAGTGTTTGAAGTGATAATATGGCGCCGAAATTATGACTGGTCACGTCGGGGGAGCGAGGCCTTTGAGGTTAGTACACGTTATTCCTCCCGCACGCCGGACCACGCCGGAGTTCGTGCCACCCGGTGCCGTGTATCGCGCGGTACCCCGAGTTTCTCCGTCCCGCCGTCGCCCTCCCCCTCCCGCCCCCGCGTACCCGCGCCCGGTTAAGCAACCGCGCAACCTCGGTTCGCGCGCGTGCGAAACAATCAGTCGCGTTTTATAATTAACACGTTTGGTTTTTGCGCCTCCGTCACTCCGCGTGCCGTGCGGGCGGGCGCTCCCGAACACGGTAACGACACGCGCGTCATTGTTATCCGCCAGCGACTCCTCGCGCGGATGTCCAAGCGCGACAATACGAAGTTCATTGTTGATTCTTTACGATATGTATCCGTTTTACACGGCTCCCACACATTCTTTTACATCAGATTGATAATTATTTATTTTTTTATCGTGTCTGATGTATTTTGGTATTTACATCTTTATTTTGTATTTTACAAAAAGTCTGTATTTGATTTGGTTGAAATGATGGTGCGCCGCGTGCAAGGTTCTTTTTATTCTGTTTGCCATACCTATGTCGCAAATTGAGCAAAGCTGATGCATAATATTCATATAATTTATACTAATTATACTTTATTTCTATGTATATGTAAACCTCGATATTCATAGAATTCGATGCAATAAATTGGAGCAAAGACTAAAGAGATGTTAAAGTGATGTTTTATTCAACTCACGATACATTGAAATCATTCTCGCTACGTGCTTTGGCTACGCGAAGAATGGCTGGTCCTTTAAACTGTCTACTGGAAAAATGTAAAAATATACCGCTACGTGCCAAAAATTCTGAAAATAAGACATCAACAATTCACAGTAAATGCTATAAAATAACATGCTAAATATATAACGTAATGCTATATTACGGTAACAAAATATTTTGGTCATTGACGCTATTAATAGTGCTCCTAAAAATAAGTTTTTTTCCTCCTTCGCAAGAAGAATAGATTTCACGTACATTCTAATACACGAATAAGGGAATTTGGCCGTTTGCTATTTTCAAACGCGGTACTTCCTACCCGTCGAATATCGGCCAATCAAAATAGACATCTTTCGATCACGCATCTTTAAACACACACACTCTCCACTTCTTCTTAAAAATATACATATGGAATTATGGAAGTATGTGTGTGTGTGTAAACGTGCGTGCGTCAGTTTGTAGAACAGGAAGATTCGTAGATCACATTCGCGCACACACACAGTTTGACTAGCAGATAATGCGTCCGGAGACTCAGAGAGAGATTTAATTTGTTTTAAGACGCTCCTGGCGTTCCTTCACGTCGATGATGCTGAGGTTGATGCACGACACGTATCCGTGTAGTACAGAGATAGCGGTTTTGACGAACGCTACCGGAGCGCTCAGGTACACGATCAGTCTGTACAGACCTATACCGACAACTGCAAGACGAAATATAGCGTTACGCGTGTCACGTTTGCAAGTGAGAGAGAAACGCGAACGTGCGACGATGGCACTTACAAATTGGTCCTTCGGTAAAATGCAACAGGTACAGACCGGCGTAGAACGCCTCGTTGCCAGCACACATGAAAAACAGTACCGTCCGGTTTGCGTAGTACAGTCTCATGATCGGATTCTCAGACATGTCGATAAACTTGTGACTGGTCTTCCCTTGCAGAAGAGTCCTGCATTTCGACGAGGCAATATAATCACATTCTCTCCTTAGATTGCATTATACAACGTATCGTAAAATGTAATCTGTGGCTGCGGTCCGCTTGACGCTACGAATACTTTGGAGCGTTCTTCTTCTCCTTCTTTCTTTATCGAAAGAAAAGAGAAGAGGAATGCTCTTCGAAGCATTTGTAGCGTCAAGTGGACCGCGGCCTGTAATACATATAACAATGTGCGTTCATTATTTTTTTTTTCTTACGTGTGCAAGTATATCCAGTGGCAGGCTACGTCGATAGCCATGCTCAACTGAAACCAGAAGGTGTAGGCGGGATAGAACAGGCATAACGTGACCATGAGACACATCGTGCCGACTCTGTCCGTAAGCTGATCCAAGATCGCGCCGAACTTGGTGCTCTGGTTGTAATACCTGGCCGCGTGGCCGTCTATCGCGTCCAGCAGCGAGCTGACCACGTAACACCACGACGCGACGACATAGTTGGCGGGCATGAAGTAAAAGGAGATCAGCGCCAGGATCACCCTGCCGAAACCTGTTGGAATGCACAATCGTATTTACTACTTTTCTCACGCTTGACGCGCGAGAACGCGATTCGAACGGTCGTCTCGTCATTATGGTCAGAAAATAATTCGAGATTCGAGCTTCTCGGTTTAAAGAAAGGAACCGAAAGGATCGCGGGGCTAAAGTTTACCATTGGCTGGCCGATACAAACGTTACGCGAAACAATAGCGGCGCGGACTCGATCAATAAAGGCAACCTTAAAAGCGTGATTCATGTATGGCTCGTCTCATCCGACCGAACGACTTTAACGCAAAATGACTCGTCGAAGGAAAATCCGGTTTTACAGCCGCCTCGTGCCTCTCGCGATCGGTCGATGCCAGTCATGCTGCGTACTACGTGTAAAACAGTGGTTTCGCACGTCGCCACGCTCGTCACGCGGCGAGCGATTATATATCCTAAAAGTAGCTCGAGATTAGGTATTTACCGATGATATTCGGCACGAACAAAAAGATGTTCTCCGACTCCGACATCTCGGCGTCGCTCCGGCGTGGATTCTCCCGCGGCGAATATCTACTCCCGAGATCACGCGAGATCACGGCTTATCTGGGGCTGCCGGCGCGGCGGTGTCAAGGATTATCTCTCGGATGCGAGTCGCGGGGTGTCCGCGCTGTCGTCTCCGCGAGTGTCACTTCGCTCGAACCGAGAATACACGCGTGATACTTTTCTCGTTCTCTATCTCTTCCTCCACGCTCTACCCGTGTCGGCCGTCGGCGAGCGTCGCGTCCGGGTCCGGATGCAGCTGGCAGGCAGGCAACGAAGCGGCGGTGCCTCGTATCCGCGCGATTTCGAGATGTATCGACCCGCGGTGACGCGTGCAGGCGTGCACCGGTCGCGATCGAAAACCCACGACCGTAATCGGTTCCGCGCGCGCCACGCGCACTTCCGCTCCTAAAGCGCTATAATCAATATAGTTATTTTAATATTAATTTTTGTTAAATCGAATCAATAAAATGTAAGATATCTGAAATAGGCTATCTTAATTAATCTAAAATGATCACCACAGACTATACAAAACTTTGGTAGGTCATGTATCGCATCGATACTAACTCCAACGAGTATTCTACCTGTTAATTCACCAATGTGAACGTGACGTTCTAAAAAGATTGTCCGCTTCGCAATGAACGTGTTAGCTGTGGAAAAACGTGCTTCGCGTCAATCGTCGCACCTTCGAGTTCTCTCTGTTTCTCCTTTATACGGTTTTTACGCTAAAAGGAATAAGTCATTCGTCGGTTTCGTTTCCAAGCGAGGAGGGAAAGCACCGGGCTCCCTCGTCGAGGAGGCACGCGGCTGGTCCGCCGCCGCCGCCGTTCCTCTGCGCAAAAGCGAGGATTCTCCGCTTCTTCGTAGCGTCGCGAGTCGCGACGGGAAAGTGTAAAGTCCGTTGCAAAAGCGGGCGGCCCGCCCTCGCCTCGCCCTTTTCCCCGCTTTTCCGGTGATAATCGTTCGCGCGCGTGCGGACGGAGGAGACTTATCCCGTGAAATCTCCTCGGAGAGAAGTGGACCTGTCTTCTCGGCTCCGCGCGTTACCCGTGCGCCGCCTCCCGTACTTACTCCGCGGCCGGCGGCTTTTTTTCTCGGGCGGGTTTCGCTGGGCGCCCCGGCCGACGGACACGTCGTCGCGGCTCGGTCGCCGTCGGTGCCCGGACGTCTCGCTCGAAGACGTGGTCCCCCCAGGAAGAGGCGATGTCGCGCGATCGATAACCCCGCGCCCGATCTCGGGGACGACGACCACGCGACGGGCGCACGTCGCGGTTGTCTCGTATCGCCGCGCGTTCTCGGATAACCCTCGATCTCGATCTCGATCTCCTCCGCGTGGATCCTCTCGCGGTCTTCGCGCGCCGAGAGAGCGAACGGCATCTGCCATGCCGACGGCATCCGCGCCGTGAGCGGCCGTCGGTCGTGCCGCGTGCGTCGCGGCGCCGCACCGAGCGGGCGACGACGACGTCGCGCTTCCTCGCCGTGGAGGATAGAGGATTATAGATTAAAAGGCGATCGACGCGCGGAGAGATTTCGCGTGCTTCGCGGGGTACACGTGTATGCCGCCGTGCGTGTGCGCGGTGTGCGTGGCTGGCTGTGAGAAAGTGGGAGCGCGCACGGCAAAGAAGCTCTTTCGCGTGTGACTCGTGTGAGTCGCGCGCGCGCGTGTAGCGTTTATACCGGTTTACTCCGCGAGAACGTACGTTGTATGTACATACGTGCCTACGTGCGTGCGTCGCGCGCGCAGCACTCGCCGCGTCCGACGGTCCGCCGGCGTCGCCTCTGCGCAGCGGCAGCGGCCATTTTGAATCGATGAGTGCTCGCCGCGGCGGCGATTATCAACATCGCCGCGTCGGCGTCGCTACGCCGAGACCGGACGGTTTTACGCGTCGACGCGCGCCACCTCCCCGCGCCGACTCCCGCCGCGCGAGCGGCAGCAGCAGCAGCAGCAGCAGCAGCCAGTGCAGCCTCCTCGGCGGGCGCTCGTGTTGTCCGCGCGACGACGCGCCGTCATCGTCATCCTCATCGTCGTCGTCGTCGTCGTCGTCGTACTTGGAAATGGTACTGTCCAGCCGAGCCGGAGTCCACCTGCGACAGGGAACGCCGACGTTCAGCAGCGCGGCAGCGACACCGGACGGGCCCCGATCTCGACCGTGCACGGCGATTCCGCACTTTTGAGAAGACCCGGACCCACGACGCGCGGGTGCGACGTGATACCGGAGGAGGCGAAAACGGCACGCGGTCGAATCCACCCGTTGGCGACGCGTCGATCGTTCAAATTTGACGCGTGACCGCCAGAGCGGTGTCGCGTTTACGTAAGTTGCCCTCCCGTACGGACGTTCCGCTCCCCGGGGTCCCCGGGACCGTGCGCTCGCCCTCCGCGAAGGCGCGAAGGAACGCTTTAGTCGATCGAGTGCCGTGAGATCCTCGCGTACGTCTCCGTACGGCGACCAAGCGCGACGGAGTAAACGTCGAACCTTCTTCCGCCAGGGCCCCGCCGCGATCGATGACGTCGCGCGAGGGACAGCTGTGTCGCCGCGACGCGACGGTTGACAGCCCGTGAACTAACCTCAAACTCGCGCGGCGCGAGGACTCGCGGCAGCCCTCTCTCGCCGACGCGGCTGCGCCGCGGAAACGGGTGCCGTCCGATCTCGACGAGCCTCCCGAGGAACTCCACCGAGGGAAATCCCGCGATTCCGATTCTCGAGGAGGATCCGATCGGTCGCGAGGAACCACGGGGCCATCTTTCCCGTCGCGCGCGCGCGCGTGCGGAACCGAGTGCGAAAATAATAAGATCGCGAGTGTTTTAAATATCCGGACATTGTTTTCGATCGAAAACCTCCCTGGATTCTCGATCGGATCCCGGATTAAGGACCTCTCTCACTCTCGTCCTTAGCCCTCCTTTTCTTAGCCCAAGGTACTTCTAGATTAATTAGATTCGCGGCTGTTCTCCAATAAATTGACTGATCGCGAGTCCTAAATTGACGGCTCATTGTCGTTCTCTCGGCGAACATCTGGATTAGCCGGTCCTTTTCCAGGCCGCGTGTACGTACTCTCCGTAATCCAAAAGGATACGAGGAGAAAGAGGACCAAAATTAGTTCGAATTGAAACGGTCGAGAAACTCAGCGTCCCGCGCGAGCGTCGGTGTCAACCGGATCGCGACGCTCCGTCGTCGAGACATCGTCGTCGTCGCAAACGTGCTTCTCGTCTTCGTACGACCGAGAGTTCGTCGGGTGCGGCGCGCAGCGTCTTCGATGCGGCACGGATCGTCGACGAGCGGTCCTCGAACGGTCCTTCCGAGGCTTGATGGCCCTTGAGGGCTAGAGAGAAGGGAAGGAGATGACGAGGGAGCCATGAGCACGGCGGACACCGCGCTGTCAATCTCGATCAAGATGGCCCCAGGGCCGGAACACCGTCGGGAACCGGTAGCTCCTGACAAAATCGCCGAGAGCGATCGTGCCGCCGACGTCGACGCCGCCGCCGCCGCCGCCGCCGCCGATGTTGTTATCGATGTAGAGAACGTCAACGTCGCGTCGACGGCCGGTAGCGACAACAGCAACGACAGCAACGACAACAACAACGACGACGACGACGACGACCACCCTGTCGCCGTCACCGCCGCGGAGCAAACTTCGAACGTCGAGATTGCTCCGGCTAATTTTGCCGCTGGCGCCGCCGATTCGATCAGCTCGCCGCCGAGCAGCGGCGCCGACAGCAAACAGGTGAGCGCGACTGCGTCGAGGAAAACGTCTCGGGACTCGCGTAGTCGAGGAACCTTCCCCTTTTTTCAAAGTTGTCGCGAGTACTTCGTACAACGAGAAGCACGCAGGATGGACCTGGGGATCTTTAAAATTATCGACGAAGATTTCTTCGAGACCTTTAGCTCTCGCCCTTTCGCGTCGGATCTCGTCGGAAAGTTATTTTTGTTGCCTAGGAATAAACATCCGGCTCACGAGAAAATTATGCATCGATTGACACATCGTTCATTGTTCCAATTTCTTCCTCTTCTCGCTTTTGAACATGAGAGAATCGAATGTGTGATCTATAAATTATATATATAAGCTCCGATTAAAACTGGTCAGGTGTTCGATTAATTCGTTTCCGACGATGTTATTTTGGATCGCGATCTTCTCTCCGAAAACGAACGATTTCCATTCGCGTCACGAATTATTTATATCTATTTAGTAAATCGAATTTTGTATGTCTTCCGTCGCTAGCGTTTTTCTCGTTCTAAATAAAATAATATTCTAAAATAGAATATCGGGACACGGTATCGATATTGTAACGTGAGACGAACAAATTTAAATTAAGATAGCGCGCAAATATTTCACACGCCATATTCATCTCCCCTTATTTTGATGCAGTGAAAAATTCGTTATCGGTCTCAAAATCCACAAATCGCGTCGAGAGGTCGTCGTCGGTCCTCTTTTTTATCTTTTTTTTTTTTTTTTAGAATCTCGCGTCGCGCGGATCTCCATCGCGATTTGAGGACACATTCCTGAGGTTACGCTCCTGAAATGGCCGTGCTGGCCCTCGATGCCCTCGATAGAGCGAGGACGCGTCGCGCAAATACGTTCTCAATACCCCTTTTCGGCGTTCGATTAGCTCGGCGCGATTTCTTTCGGGCAATTAGGCAATCCGATCGCGAGCTCGAATGTCCCCCATCGGAGAGCGCCGCCTTCGATTCCTGATTTACGAGTATTGCGTAATAAAGATCGGTGCTATATTGTGCCGAATTTACGCGAAATCGATAGAGTGGCCGAGGGCGGTGGATTGAGGACCGAATTATGCCGAGGGACGCGACGGAAAACGAGAAATTAATGTACACAGACCTCTGTTTCGCAAATTTGCGCAATTTGTATATCGGGTACACATATTTATTAAACTGTTAAACGTTTATATACGTTCTATTTATGATTAATAACACCGTCGGAAAGAAGCATTGTCATGTTTCCTCCCCCCCCCCCGCCCCTTAGGAGATTACTCATCTCCTTGGTTCGTTAATTATAGCCTCGTTGTGTACCTTGTTTTTATTACCCCTCCGTCTCTTATAATTTCTCCCTCATTGTTCGCTGCTCCTTTCACGCTTATCATTTTCGTCTTTATCGAAAAAGATAAGGGCCAAGCCGCTCGGTCGTTACGCGATGCACCAGATGAATCAAGGTCGATTTTTCATTCTTCTAGAGATTACGTAATCGCGATCTTCGTAACTCTATGACTTTCCCGATTACCGATTTCGAACCAAAACGGGTAATGAAGCTTCGACGAAGCTGCAAGTAGTTTCAATTAGTCAACGAATTCCGCGGTTATTCGCGCACTGATTTTTCTGCTTTTTTTTCCGATTCACATACCTATTCCGGAGACGATACACATTTTTTAAGTCAAGTTTATTCGTTCGTTTCACCTTCGATTGAAAGATCCCATTCGGCCGTGCCTTTTTAACCGGTCTCGTGCGAACGCTCCCGTAAACGCGACGCGCTCGTCAATTACCATTCAATAATGGGCGCTATCGCGCGAGGCTCGTAAACTAATTACCATTATGTCGTGGAAGGTGAGTCGCGACGTCGACTCCGCGAGTCTTCGGCCAGCCCCCACCGATTCGCCGATACCGTCTTCGGGAGTCTTTAGTCGCCATACGTGCGAACGCGCCTCGTCGCGTCGCGCAGAAGGCGCGATCGACGGACGTCAACTCGCGAAAAAAAAAAAAAAAAAAACGGCACGGCCTAATATCGGCCGCGAACGCACACGCTCTCGGGACGTGACGATTAGAACTGGGACTCCGTATACGGCGCGACCGTCGGCTGATCGCGCGGCGACGTCCCCGAGATCGGCGTTGCGATCGGCGATGCCGCAGTTTCAACACCGAAATTTTCTTTTTCTTACAAAGTATTAAAAAAAAAAAAAGAGATCTTTATAACCGCGACGTTTGGCGTGAGGCATATTTTCTCGTATCTACAACACTGAGGGGAAAAAGTAACGCGTGTCGAGTCGAGATTCTATCGATTTCAATTCTCGATCTTCTTATAGCGTTTTTTACTGGGAAAACTTACTGGTGCAACACTGGTGTTGACGCACCGACAAAAATTTGTCAAATTAAACACTGAAAATATGTGACCCAATTTTCACGTTGGAGCAATAAAATTGCACTCATTGCGCACCAGTGTTGCACTAGTTTTCCCGGTACAAAACGATACGAGTTAGGGCCATGGCACTTGGAAGAACTTAAGCAGTAAGCAAATCAGCCAATCACAGTCAAGAACTTAAGACGCTAACGTAAGCGGTAGCGAATCAGTACCGTTGATTTCCTTGTACCGCGCTTACGTCTTGCTGTTTAAGTTTTTCTATGTACCCGGGCCTTTAGACGAACTTAAGCAGCAAGACTCAAGCAACGAGCAAATTTCAAGTATCCTGGAAAACTTAAGGCCATTGCACGCGTAACAAAGTTTTAGTCATGATCGTAGGGCCGTAAGAAAATATACCACGCACACTCGATTATTCTTCGAGCTCAAGGAGAATAATTGACTGTGCGTGGTCTATTTTCTTACGGCCTTATACGATTATGACTAAAACTTTGTTACGTGCAAAATGGCCTTCAAGATAGCCATTGGTCAATTCGCTTACTGCCTCAAGTTTTTTACCGCTTGTGTTTTTCTCCGGGCCGATCTTTCGATTAAAAAGTGTTAAAAAACCGGGCGCTTAGACGCTTCAAAAAAGTCCGTGCGAGTGATAATAAAGCTTTTATTTAAAAAAAAGATGGACGCAATGGAGTAGGACTGCATCGTGCCGGAAGGCATGACACGGCAAAATAGCTCGGCTTTTCATTATTTTGGACTCCACGCCGCACAACATTGGCGAAGATAAATCCGACGTGATTCATCGACGCGATAAACTCCGGAATGGTCGGTTCGCGCCGGTTGCGCTATTATTTTTTCGAATAATAGCTCGTCGATCGCGAAACGGGACACGCGCTCGCTGCAGAATATGGGGCATCCTTGCACATTTTTCACATCTCGATGACAGATGTTTGTCTCGAGTTTCGCTCTCCGCGCGGGCATCTCCTCGGGGAGAGCAACGCCGAGCCGCGATTCGCGTTACGAGCGTAAAGAAAAAAAGTCTCGAAACGATCGCCGGAAGAAAGGGATATTCTCTCTCGTGGATTTTCGTCGCGAAATTCGACAAAGAACGTGCTTATATTTAGGGCCGAGTGCGCGCTGCCGTCCGATTCTCAATCCCGGACAGCCATCGCGTGCTAATCTGTACGTAGTACATACTTACGTACATACATACGCACGATCCTCCAAACAGAGGACTCGCACGCGTGATCGTCGCGAACAAGAGCGTGCCGTCCCGTTCCGTGTTCCGTGATTCGTATACACGTTTCGCTCGCGACGCACGGCGGGAACGAAGATTTATTTTCTTCTCCGGAGCGCGAACGCGAAACTCTCGATCGCGCCAATCTCTCCCAAATCCTCGCGTTGAAAATCGAGATAAAACGCGCGCTTTTGTTTTTTGTTTTTGTTCCTTTGTTTCCACTCCGTTTTCATTCGCGAATTATCGATACGGGAGCGCGACGGAGGAGGGAAAGAGAGACAGAGAGAGCGAAAAGGAGCGGAACGAGAGCTATTTCGGTTTCGGGGAGGCCGCGTGGCGCCCCCCCTCCCCAATCTTCTTACGCCCCTGAGCCGAGCCGTGCTCTCAGTGTAATGGCGGCGGCCATGCTGGGAAGAGCGCGCCGCGCCCGCTCGTCGCAGTAGCTTTCAAAAACCGGGGGATCTCGCCGTATCGGCCGACGAAGACGACGACGACGACGACGACGACGTTGTGCTCCTCCGTTCGCGAAGGCGACGACGCCGCCCGTGCACGTAGAGCCCGGGGAGCTCCGTCCACGGGCTCCGGGATGCGCGACGTTCGTCCGCTCGCGTGTTGAAAAAGCAGCGGCGGCGCGACCGCGAAGTCGGCCGAGTCCGCGAAAGTGCGATCGCGAAGCGAACGAGCGAACCCGGCCGTCCGTGTGTCCTCTAAAAATACGAGTTCCGTGTGCCGGCATTGCCCAGCGGATTTTTTTTCTCCACCGCCTTCCGTCGTAAATCGTAAGTCACCCTGATATCGCTCTCTCTCTCTCTCCCTCTCTCCCTCTCTCTCTCTCCTATTTCTCTGTCTCTCTTTCTCCCTCTCTCCCCCCTCTCTCTCTTTCTCTCTCCCTCTTTCTCTGTCTGCGTCTCTCCGCTCTATCTTTTCTCTCTGTCTCGGAGTTCGTGTCTTAATTAGCTAATCGCTGGAGCGTTATCGATCACACGAATGGCCCGCGGATCGGACTCCGCGGCTTCCGCACCGTCCCCGACGACGGCGGTCGTCGATTTACTACGTAAATCGTCGTCTCTCTCTCTCTCTCTCTGTCTCTTTCTCTCTTGCGCACGCACAACACCCTGCATAAGAAATTGGGACTCCGTGACGATTCTCGTCATGTCATTGAACGTTCGGCGAGTTCGCCGAACCAACGTTGTATCGTTGTCCCGAGATCTCCCTTCACCTCCCCTCGTTTCGCCCGCTCTCCGTCTCACCCTCCCTCCCTTCCCCTCCCCCCGCGTTCCCCACCGTCTCCGTTTTCGCCTTTTCGACGCTTTGTCCGTCGGTTGTTTGTCCGTCTCTCTCTTTTTCGGACACTATCGAGTTTCCCGTGTGCGAACGAACGTAACGCGTAACTCTCGGAGCGTGCTCGAGTGCGTGCGCGCTTTTTCCGCACCCGGTATAATCGCGCTGGATAAAATCTGGAGTTTCAGTCGGAGCGACGATAACGGCACGCCTATCTCGACGCATTTTATTTTTGACACTATTGCCGCGTGTACGAGCTGTGTATGATTCCATGTGGAATAGTGGAATCTGTTTCAACTGCTCTCCATTTGTGGACAGGCTAATTGGTTATGTTGGCGTTGTTAAGAGGGTCTTATTGAGAATCAAAATTGCGATTGAATTGCATCAGATTGTTTGTTTACCTAGCGTTTTGGGAATGGCGCATGAATATATGTGCGTATGTTATTATTTATGTAAAAAGATATATGTATATACATATAATATAATATATACACATATGTATACATATATCTTTTTAAAAGATACATAAGCTATATATGTATATATATGAACGATGGTAACTGCTAGTTGAAAAGTGTTAATTCCACGTTGCGTTTGTCAATTGCGGTTGTCAAAAGAAAATTGGTGAACTTTTAACTTTTTTGACGACAGTAACTGGGCAATCGGCAATCAGAAATAACACTTTTCAACTAGCAGTTGCCATCGTTTGCGACGTATTGTAGAATCGGCTTTACACAGATCCAATAAGAGAAACCTTAAATTCACTCTCTAGGGATCTGCCTAGTACATCTGTTCTTATCCAGCTCGCGCACGAATTAATTCCTATCGCAAAACTATTTTAACATTGTGACAATGTAGATAATACATGTTTTCCACAATGTATTTTCTATTAAAATTAAGAATGTGTAGACATCAGACGATGTTTAAATAGAAGAGAACTTTAGGAACCTTGATAACTTACTCTTAAAGCGTATTTACTTTGGCTAAGATGAATAGGAAAGCTCTACGAGAATGTGTAATCAGTACAGTGCAGTTTCTGCAATCTTGCGTATATAATGTAATTTTTTCAATTGTTCTCGTCAGGAGGAACCACCAACCCTGTCTATGCTAAATGATAATGAGTTACGGGCTTTACTGGATGAAGCTATAACATACAAACGTCCGAAAGATCGGGAAGGAAAGTCTAATCTTTTTAAAGTACGTACGGGCTTTGAAATTATGCATTGAACATAAAAATGCTATTGTGTTAAGATGTATAGATTGATATGTGCGTGCTTTGTAGGAACTTTTGCAAGAGGCAGAAGCGGACGAGACTGAGGAAGGCCGTAGAGTGATATCTAATTCACGCTGTCTTCCGGGCTCAAATCGCAGGAGGCATAAACGGGAGTCTGTGTCCGAGCGTTTGACACACGGCGGATCATTGCAGAATTTAGCGCAGCCTATAGCTTCGGAATTCGATAGTAGTTTTGCTTATCTGACGTCTAGTTCGTGTCATACTTACGGAAGTAGTAGGAGAAAGAATAAAAAATACACAGGACCCAGTGTCTCTGCTAGACAGAGAGAAGGTGGATCATTACCGTCGAATGTAAATGCATCGCATAACCTTGCTTCTTTGGCTAATTTAGATCTAACATTCGATAAGAAGGTATTTATCGTTAGAATTAATAATAATATTCATAAATATAAGTGTCTTTGTTTTATTAGTGCATGTAATGAATTATATAAAAAATTTCTTTGAAAGACATTTCATCGTCATAATATTGTAACTTTGATGAGAATGTAAGCAACATATTGGCAATTTTCTTATCTGTTTGTGAAGAAGAGCTTCTACGAGGAACGGTCAGCTTATGATTGGACCAATAAGGAAAAATCCAAGTCTCTAGACAAACCATCGTACACCAGTACAAAGAAAGAGGAGAAGGAGAAAGAGAAAAAGGAATTGAAAAGAGACATCGCTGGTAGTTCAGGCGAGGGAGAATCTGAAACGCGAGAGAAACGAGCCAGCAAAGGAAAATACGGAACAAATGAAATGCTGGAGTCAGATAATCCACCCCCGGAATATAAATCGGATTACATGGTCATCGATTTGGGTGACGTTGAGGTAAAATATCATTTGTGTTAATTGATCCTTAGCCTCTTAGAGTTGTGATCCCTTCTGCATATATCTGTACTGTGCGTCTTTTTATAGTTTTACAGTGATATGTAGGACCTATAGTTTTAACCGATTCCGATTCTATTAGAGGAGTTTTCGTGGCAAGATGCTCTCGGTAATTTGCCTTTCAAAGCTAATTGATATACGAAGAGAATTTTTCGTTAAATTTTCATGTAAATTTTATTACAAATTTTACTATTCCTTTTGTAGTAATCTCGGCACTATACGGATACTATCGGTTATATAGGAATTTTTTAAATACATATAAAACTTAAAAACAAATTCTTTTGAGTTATATAAAAATTGTTTTAAAATTAAAAAAAAAATTGATAGCGTGTTATTTATGTAATTTTAGTGAAAATTTTTGTTACATTTATATTTATTTTTTATTTATATTTAAATTATATTTATATATTGAAATATTTAATAAGTGAAAATATATTGAAAAATAATGTTTGCTTGTTTGTGAAAAAAATCTTTTTCAAAAGCCACACATGGGTCATTCGTGTTTGTTAGTAACTTTTGTTAATAACTTTTTGCTGCTCGAAAGCCGATCAACGATTTATATCGTCACAGAGATATTCTTTTTATTGCAAAGCTTTTTTTTAGAGGGGATTTATTTTTTGGAATAAAAATTTTTTCAATATTTAATAGGATTTAAATGGCATAAGAATGACACATGACGTACATGTGGTATTGAAAGGTTAATAAATAAGGGAAAACAATTACAAAACAATTTAAAGAGTCAAATTGTACAATTATTATTATTTTTTGTTAAATTTTAAGAGAATATTTATTCTACATATAAATATTTCAATGTTTTTCATTTCAATATTATATTTTAATAATGCATGGCAAAAATATTGTTTAATTTAAAAAAAAGAAGCTGCTTTAATTAAACGTCGACGTCACGGGCTGCCACAAACATAAATAGTTAATTCAATTGGATATTATTGGGTCAAATATTTGAATTATTAAAACAACTATGTTTTTTGTTCATTAATATTGATGTCGCATCAATAGATTTCATCTCGATTACACTGCTGCTGATATATCATTTTTTTTCCATGTAGAAAAGATTATTTTCTGTTTTTATACAAAGAAATTTAATTTAATTAGAAATTTAATATAATTAGTTTGGTGAAGGCAGAAAGGCGACATTTAGAAGGATACAATTTTTTGTGTAACGTAGGTAGGTGCTATCAGTGAAAGAAATGTAGGATCTACAGCAAGTGGGATTCAGAGGCCTCGCTCGTTAGACACTGAAAATGATGAAGGGACCGAATTGAAAATTATCGAACCGCGCAAACCGATCCATTATGTCACACGAGCAACTTTCGATATAACACAGACACCTGTGGACACCACTATAGAGTTTCCTATACGTGATCATAAACAAGAGAAATCAAAAATGTCTGTTAATGGTACAGAGGTGACAGGGGCATTGTTTCAACCACACAACAGCGTAAAATGCAGTATAGGTGGGGCTTCAAATGGTTCTAGCACTAGCCAGAGCAAAATCGTACCTAGTTTATGCTCCGTGATGCCGGCATCTTGGCAAACGCAAAATATAACAATGGGTAAGAATGACACTTTAATATATGTCCTTCATATGATGCTTGACGTATTAAACTTTTGAAAGATTTTTCTATGGATGCGTTAGAATGTACGTGTGTTTTATCCGAGTCTCAAAATTAATAGAGTTATTTATTGCAAATTGAAATATGTGATTTGCACACAGAAGGTCCCAGGTATACAACGCAGCACATCACGATGAAAGATCCATCCGTGTCGGGGGAGAAGAAGTCGTTAGACGAAAACGGAAACGCTGTACAGACATATAACGGTGAACGGAAGAAGCCTAGGAGAAAACACACTCAGGAACACAATGTCAAAGTTTACAATGCCGAAAATGTCGAAGGCCATCGTAAGGATATCGTCGAAGATATCGACAGTTTAATTAACTTCATTGAGAATAAGGAATCCAAGAGCAAAAAGGGAAAGACCGGTAATCCCGTTAGAGTGAAGATTAGTTCCGGCACAAAACCGAGAACCAGGGAGAAGGATACAAAGAGAGAACAGTTGCCTTCCAAGTTAAAAAAATCTAATTCTCTGGAAGAGATCTCGAAGACAAAATTAGAGGATCTCACGACGGAGAAAAGTGTTAGTTCCAGCGGTGCCAGCAGCGTGTCCAGTCAACACGGTATGTGTGTATATATATAGCTTTTAGACATGATTTATATGTATCTTCTTTAATATTATACTGTTTTTATAATGATAGGCGTAAATATAGCATTGCGACGTCCGAAACAAAGAAGCACCGGAGATGCGACAGTTGATAGTCGAGGCGACAGGCGATCCTGGGGGACAGAGGAAGGTCAGTCGATATATTGCAATGACACGGGAGAAGATTACACGAGCCGTCGTAATTCCAACAAAAAGATTAATCCGGAACCGGAGCACGAGACGGAATTTCTGGTAGTTACGAAAAAGAAAAAGAGCAAGAAACAAAGAAGAAGCTCCAGTGGCGGCAGGGCGCAAAACCTGACGACATCAGGATCGTATCTCCAGAATTCCAGAGGATTCTCTAACGACTATAGGACACCTCTTTCTCCTGAACTCCGAAGAAAATCGGCTAGCAGCATGCCTCCGAGGTAATTAGACAGTTTTGCATATTTGTAACAGATGGTTCGACACTTAAAGATTATAATGTTCAAATATGTTGTATTTCCTTGCAGCGACAAATCGGCAGATAGTAGCGATTTGGATTCAGTTCACTCGTTGCCGGTTACGTCGAACACCTCAAAGCACAATTTGGGAAAAGTTGCAACATCGTCGGGCGGCACTCCGCAGGCGAGTTACGCGGACATAGCGCGCATGGCTACCATCAACATGACACACAATCTGACCATGTCCGCCATGCTAAACACGTCGTCGTGGCCCAGTGTTCCACCCAAGACTCCTTCAGAACCGGATAAAGTGCCTCAAGATTATTATCCGAGTTTAGACGAGTTGCAGCATTCGGAGAGGAAAGCTAGGCAGCAACAGGCCCAATCGAACCATGCAGCAGCGAGTCTGGGTCTGGCTTTCGAGAAGCCACTTTCGCCGACTCTGACGAAGATGAAAAATTTGTCAGATCGAAAGAAAGCCGAAGCTCAGGAAGAGGCCATCAATAAGAACATCCAAGTGTTTAAATATGTGCAAGATATCGAGAAGATGCACGAAAGCCTAACGCAAGCAACAGAACACAAGGAACAGAAACATGCGAGTTGTAGCAATTACAGCCCGAATTCAAACGAGATTACCGCGATAAACGCCGTAACGCCAAGATACAATAATAATAGTACAACGATGAATTATAATCCAGTCGATACCGATAACAATCCTAATTGCACCGTCAACAATAAAGATTCTATTACGTTTCCACGAGTCAACAATCCTCGCTCTCGTAGGAATTACGTACACAGTAATCAAAATGTACAAACTCAGGGAATGCACGAAGAGCAACACGTTAAAAAGCCCGCGTCTTCTTATCACGAGGAGGCAGTCAAGAAATCGCATAATATCGACGTCCCGCAGTCCGAGAGCAAGACTAATCCAACGTGCGCGTCGCACGACGGCGCGGACGCGCAGAAGTTGAAGACTGCGAAACCTACGCAGGACTCGCAGAGCGTTGAATCTGAATCTGGAAGTAACAAGACGACTAGCAGCGATCCAAGGACAGCGAGAATCGCGAAGGAGTATCAGAACACCGCGATGAAGCACGATGCGAAAGTGGGAGTCTGTCAACCGCAAAACTTGAAGCAAGATAATCAGCAGCGCGACGACGTGGAAAGCAAGAAGACGAAGTCGCCGAACGCGCAGTCCGATAAGGACCAGTCGCAAAGACCGTCCGCGGAGACGCAGCAGACGAAGAGTTCGACTCCTAGACCCGCGGTGATTCTGTTGGACGAAACTTCCTCAGACATCGCGAAGAACAACAATCTGCCAACGGAACTCACGTTCGGCTTCGAGATAAACGAGTTGCTGCTCTCGGAGGATAACGGCAACGAGGAGGCGACTCCGACGATCACGGCGAACCCGGCTTTTTCCCCGGCCATACCGCCGCTCGTCAATAAACCGCCGCCCAACAATTTCGAGAGGAATCCGCCGTTGTTCGCCGAGAAACCCGTGAGATACGACAAGTTCTCGTCCAATTACCACATGCAGCAGCCGAACGCTCATCCCGTGACGCCTGTGCATCCAGTCATGGTGCAACCGCTGCCGTACATGAGCTATCACCCCACCAGATTCGCGCCACCCACGTATCTGCCGCCGCCGCCTCCACCGCCACCCGGAATCATGGAGAAGTTTCACCCGCCTAAGGAAGATTTCTCTATGCTCTACGTAGCGCCCGAGGAAGAACTGAATGTGCAGACGTACAACCACGATAAGATCGTGTCGTTCGTTGGCTTAGGTAAGATACACCATAGCATTTCCGAGCTTAACCGAGTTTAACCTACTATCTTGCTTATTCCTTGTACTCACTGCTCTTGTTTCTTCTTTTTGTCAATAGCATGGGACGCTGTCATGAGAGAAATGCCAGTGACAACCGGCCGTATACAGTTTTACAGCGGACAGTGAAGTTAGAAAGTTTTTGACGCGACGAAGGCAATAGGCAATGACGGTAACTTTTGTACTGGTAAACCACTTCCATTGCAAATAGTTAGTTTGATGAGTCTCGGTCACGTTGATACGCGAAACCAAGTACTTCTACGTGCTACGTGCACGGTTGCTCCTTTCGGGACGGTTAAAGTTCGTTCGGAGAATCTTGCTTCTTCGAGTCGAACGCTAAGATCGCTGTGTCAACGCGCGAGATCGGTGAAGCTGAGTGGTGCAAAGTGTGCCTCAAGAGATAATAATAGCAATGTACATATAATCAGTCAACAAAAACGAAAGGGAAAAAAGGATAAAGTGAATATTCCAAGTAATGTACATTGTACTTGCTAAATTTCCAACGATGGTGACAGTCGCAGAACTTCAGTATTGACAATTAGGAACGTTTGATCGGAAAACATTCTCTTTCTTGGGAGAGAGATGTATCTTTGTTTCTTTGAGTGCAGGAACTTCCAGCGTACGAGCCACGCTTGTATATACGTCAGACATCTCTATAAATTTTTTCAAGATTGTCTTGGTTTGTATAATCGGTGTACAATTGTAAGAAGTGCTTGGAAGAAAACGCTACGCAGAGAGATATGGACTTGTAATAACCTGGTCTACCATGAGAGGCGAGCCTCGATGGAAGAATCTCGTCCATCGACAGTGGTATCTCCTGGTGCCTTTGAAGTCACGAATCTTTAGGCAAGTCAATGGAAAAGTGTTGAAGAAGCCTGCACTAATCACATCGAGTCGATAAATCTATCAGAAGTATCGTAAAACGTCTGTAAGTAGTTTCGAACTCTCGAACTGAGACGATCTTTAAATCGACATCATGGTAGATTATGAACCAACGGGTTATGATCGGTGAGTCGAAATATGACGAAGGTCAAAATATATACAGATATTGTACTTTACTCGATAAATACAAATTAAGACGACTGTAAATGAAAGAGATGTAAATGCGCGGTTGTGTGTAATATATCGAAGTAGCGTGGTCGACTTAGAACTCAGAGTGGCTGCTTCTTCCAGTTGTGGCTCCCATTCGATAACTTAAAATAATAGGGGAAAAAAACAAGATGGTCACTAACTGAGTTTCGTCAAAGAAAGCTCAAAATCTGGTCAAATGTCTGTGAAGAATGCTGAATGAATCGCAAAAACGTTAAATTTTTACACAGACTTGCTTATTTAATAAAAAATAACTGATAGCTATTCGTAATGATAATTATAAGAAGATGCTTGTGATCATAAGTAAATATACAATGGTGTGAATGCGTGTGTGCGTTAATTTCATGTAGACCGTGATCGGGTGATAATGAGGGTGAGATTGCTGTTCGATTTGAGGTAGGAGGCATTGCCCCGGGAATGCACGAAGGTAATCCGTGTGCACTGTATTAATGCGTATCGTTTGCTCATTAAAGGTAACTCGACTTTCACTTAAAGCTCCACACACGCGAGATACGTTCCCAGTTTCTAAGCTTTCGTTTCGTCGAATTTATCTTACCAACAAACGACGATCCGTCAATTTCTGAAACGTGCGGGGATTCTCTTGCATTTTCCTTCCTTTTTTCCGAGGCATTTAATTTACAGGCGTAAGAAGAAAACGTGCACGCGTTACCATTTCGATGAGGTATATGTAGATGAAAGCATATACGCGCGCTGTAATATAATGTATGTATATACGGAAGTATATGTACTAGGGATGGATCTCTAAATCTCTTTTAAATTAAACTGGAGGTGAAAAAAAGAAAAGGAAAAGATATATAAGCCGTATCTTAAATTCGTATGCCTGTAAATGCCTAAACAACAAAAAAATTGAGCCTAAGAGAAATAATAACGCATGTAATGCTGCTTTTAACTACTCTGTAATTATACAGTTTTTAAATATAAGTCTATATGTACTTCTATATAAACCTCAGGGGACACTGCAGGTCCGCGGTATCGTGCTCCGAATATTACTGAACGGATTAAATATTACAATAACCCCTTTGCGTTTAAAATCTAACTTTAGTTGCATCTTTCAATTCGTTTCGCGACTCACCGCCTCTTGTCGTCGGGGCGCGAAAACACGTTCTAAATAATCGTTATGATTTTATTATTGACGTTGTTTTTTGCATTGCGAAAAAACAACGTCGTTCAATACGAGAATAAAAACTTCGTACAGCAGTCTCATACGTCTATATGGAAGAACAGAATGAGTGGGATGCGAATCGTGGAAACTTATCGCCTTCATAGGTAATGATAAAAAAAAAAAAAAAAAAAATTATCATAGATAAGTTTTCATATGGAAGCATGAAAGTGTACTATAGTATTATAACGCGAGTTAATTATGATTAATGAATTAATATTGGTCAAGTTTGTTATATATCGTTCTTTCTTTGCGAAAATATCAAAATTGTGTAAAAACGAAAAAAAAGATAGTCGTGCTCCGTTGATAATTTTCATGTTTTTGTCCAGTATGTAGGAGATAGTTCCAGCTGGAGGTACAGCTTTCGAGATAAGCGAGAAATCGAGATATTTAATTGTACGACGCAAGCGTTTATCGCGCGTATCAAAGAGTAACTCGGAAAAAAAGGTACGACCGTAGGCGGCAGCTAAAATATCCGTTACGGACTTGACGAAGTGTCCCGAAGGGTCTCTCTTTCCTTTTTTTCCCCCCTTTTTAAAGGGCAACTTCGCGGGAGACACGTTTCCGACGTTACGTTGACTGTGCCAGACGCCTTCAGTTATCCCTTCCTTCTTTTTCCCCCCAATTATCACGTTTTACATTTAGTTGCCGATGTCGACGTTACATTCCAAAAGTGCAATCGCGAGAGCCGCCTTTCCACTCGTTTCCACGGAGAGAACTTTCTTTTAAACTCTTTCTCGTGCTTCTCCCAGATTTTTCCCCTCCCCGCGTATGTTGTTCCAACGGAGAATGTACTGGTCGATTTCTTTTCTTTTTTTACCCTTCATTTCCTTTTTATTTTTATTTTACGTGTACACACACACCACGTCACACCTCTCGACACGCTGCACATTCGTGAACGATCTCGCAGTTATTACTTTGACTGAATCGCCTGACCAGCTCACGGACGGACATCTCTTTTTCCGAGCTACTTCGACTCGACACGCGAAGGAACTACAATTTCAAAAAGAAAAACGAAAAAAAAAATAATGAAAGAAACAGAGTCAGGTGCTCCACTCGCCTTAAATGCAACTGAATGCAGTCTCAGCCTGTGCCATGTTGACCGGTTCAAATGGCTAAGTGATAAGAGTTCGCGAAGACTAGTGCAAATGTACTTGTGGAGAAGGACTTAAGCGAGGAAGAAAAAATAAGGAAGAGAAAGAAGATAGGACCATTACAAAAAAAAAAAAAACAGTGTACATAGCGAGTGTGGGGTGGCGACTACGCCAACCATGTGTCGCACGTGTAGAGTATACATAATTAACGTTTTCTCTTTTTTTTCTTCATTCGATGGACGCACACACACGCGCGTGCGGGAACGCGCGGACGTTCGTTGCGGAACCGGCCGGGACCGACTTTTGTCTCTTTGATCTGCATCACGCGATCAGGATCAGGCGGTTAACGACGAGTAGAACGCAACTCGAGAAAAACGACGAGACGACGAGGAAGGAAAGAAACGACGAGCGAACACGGAACAAAGAGAAAAAGAAGAAAAAAAAATCACAAAAAGGGAAAGAAAAGCTAAGTTATACACGAATACCTGTACGACCCCCCCAGCCACCCCCTTACTGTTTTTGTTTATAAGCGTTTATGAGAAGGAATAAATATATGTTTATTTTCTTTCACATCGATCTGCATCTCCATTCATTCACAGAATCTGTTTTAGCGCACCGTGTTTTCCGCCCCGGAAACGCCGGAGGTGTTTCGCCCTCGAGAGTCTAACTCAGGTTTCGCACAGGTTTCGCCCCTTTAATCTTTTCGGAGACGCTTCCCCGTCGCCCTGTTCCGGCGTCAGCTGTCCGTTAATCGCTCGCTCGCGCGAAAACGCGAGATGCATCCGGATCTGATGTATACCCGGCAGCCGAGTGTCGCGACTACCTCCGGGAGATAAATCACGCGCCACGCACCAGCTAGCCGTTGTTCCCGGACGGAACGCAGACCGAGGAGCAAAAGTACAACCGTCCGGACGGGGTCTCGAGGGAAATCGATTCGACTACCCCTCCCCCCCCCTCAACGCTGGTCCCGCGCCGCTGTACAATTTGTTACTCGATAACGAAACGATCCTCCTCTCGTATTGTACATACGACGCTGTATCATATAACATTGTATGATTATTACCAACGCTACGGCAAAATTATCCAATTAAGATTACAATTAATGCCGCTATTATTAGTGAGATAATAAGTGAGAGAGCGAGTGAGAGAGTGAAGTGAGAGATACTGTGTATATCAAACTGTGGACCTTGCGACGTCTTGCGTGCGCGTGAAAGGCTGTGCTGTCCAGCTCCAAAATCCCTAACGATGCGAGTGTGTCTGTTGCCAAAGTTTTCCCCTTTCGCGAGTATGCGAGGTGATATCCGATTGTCGAGGTCTCGTAATCGCATCGGCGAGCTTCGTCCCGGGGTGGCAAAACAAAAACCCGCGTTCGTCGCCCCTCCGGGGTGGAAGCGACGCTGGACTTTTCTCCTCTCTTCTCGGGACTTCGCGGCTGAAGCTACACGAAGAGAGAAGGAAATCGCTCGCAGTCTCGTCTTCGTCCATTTAATTTTGGCGAAGATCTACAGCTTTCAACTTTCTCCTTTATTTTTTATTTTATCGAATTTTACTCGGAATCGAGAGTCTTCGGAGACTCCGTGTTAAATCTGTCTCGACAGATCGCTCGGGAGTACAGCGATTCTCTCTGTACGCATTGTCGAGCGTTCGCAGAATTATCCGGAGAGGGGCGACTTTCTTCCGAGGCTTCTTTAAGGAGATTAACGTTCCATTAGGATGTTAATATTAAGACGTCGAAGCCATCCGGCCCGCGTCAGCCCGGACAAGAGCGAAATATCACTGCGCGCTATATCTTTTCCGTTGAACGGCGACAGATTGTTAAGGCACTACCGTACGAGATGGAAAATTGTAACGTTTTGCGTGAAAAAGCCGGGGGGGGGGGAATCCGGAGGGATCGTTACGAAGAAAGCGAAGAGATATATCACGATTTATTCTCAGGTGATGTATTCACACGCACGTGTGGCTTATTATTTTGTTAATAACTTGTCGGATATACGCATAAGCTGTCATGGACCACGGGTGTGAAGGGTCGTTCGGAATCGTTGCCATGGAATGTGAAAGAATATGCCGGAGTGTGTATGAATGAGAGTGGCAGAGAGAAAGAGAGCGAGAGGGAGAACGAGGAAGTGGACTGAACATTTCGCTACTTGTGCGAGAGAATTCCAACCCTTCCCGCGGATGTGTTTCTGAGAGAGAAAGAGAGAGAGAGAGAGAGAGAGAGATAGGAGAGCGTGTAGTGTCCGCCATTTGGCCTTTATGCTGTCTTACTTGCGATTTCGTACAAGCTTTGCGTGCAATACTGTGATAAAAGAAAAAAGAATGAGTCGTTCTCTATTTCTCTTCGTCCTTTTCTCCTTTTTGAAGCGAATGCACGTACAATGTGAGAGATCGGCGCACGTATATAAATATTATATATATGTCGGGATATGGTCGCCTGTTTTCAACCGGTCCCTTAAAGCGAGTCGCAAATTTTCCGTTTAATTCGCGTACAATTCATTTCCGATATACATATACACATGCGCAACTTTTGAATTTTTGTCTGGTACGAACTCGACGATCAATTTATCGTGGCCTATCCGGTTCTTCTTTCCGCAGTGATCGCTCTCGCGGTCCTCATCGTGAAACCATTAGTTAGTAGGATTACGTGGATTATAGACAAGTTAACTTTCGACGAGTCTGTGTTGGATAATCGCATAATTTGACATCCGGACGCGTTAGCTTCGTACTGCCATCGCATTGACACATTTGTTCCTAATTGTTGCATCGCAAGTTTAATATAAGTTTATATTATTGTTTGTTATATATAGATATATTGTGAGTAAAGCGGGTTAGTTATTAAAAGTGTGCTGAGATAACACATATCTCAGTTCCATAGACAGTGGATGATACTTATTATCTCTTTGATATTTTACGTAAACTTCCAAAATGACTATAATGATAACAATCTCGCGGCAATCGCGCGTCAACGAAACGTGGTTTCGGTAAGGCGTCGCGGTCAGCGCGTTTAAGGGGTGGCGATTCGAAACAGGCGGTTCTCCTGAGAGGATAAGAATATGTCCATTCTATGCGCTTCGCGCGATTATTTTTCGAAGCTAAGCGATAGATCGCTAGTTTGGCGTGTTATTTTGCATCCGCAGAGGCTACGACCTGTGAATAAATGGTTTTTGTTGAAAACGATTAATTGTCGGAGTGTACGTGAAGAAAATCCTGACGTCTGCATCTCGATATATCATAATGTAAATAATAACGATATTGCCGAAAAGAAACTACCTGCTTCTCCATCTGTTGCATACTACCACTTTTTTTGGAGAAACTTTTTGTTATATAAGTTAATCAAGAATGTGGTACTACGTTCTGTTACAAGCGTAAGTACGATTATAACAGGATGGGTATTACGTTACCAAAACATTCTTTTCTCATATATTTTCTTTGAAGACGTATTCAGCAGAATGTACTTCGATTTCGAGGTAAGTTTATTAAAAAAATGGCAGAGCTTAAAAGTATCATATTTGCGATACGGAATTATTTTAATCATGCTATTGACAGGTACACAATATACATACATATATATATATATATATACGCACATTACATTTCAGTACAAGTTTTACAACCATTGTACCAAGTTTCTGTAGCTCTTCAACGTTTTATCCTGAGTCCGCGAGTTTACATCGGCAATTGTTAGGAAAACTGTTGACCGTGCAACGCGTAATCAGTTCGAAACAAAGAGTATGTTAAAATAGTAACACTGGATCTGTTTCGTTTAGCTACGCTTGCTAAGAAAAATGGTAAGCAAGTGCAGCTGAAAGTTACAGATCTAGCAACGATATCAGTCAAGTGTAAAGTAGAGAATCACTGGTCCATGCATTGCTCCTTCTGATGTACACCATATCTCCTTCGCAGTTCCTCCTCCATCGCCTGCAGCTGTTCCCTACTCTGTTCCTGTGTCATCTGCTCCATTAACTCGTGATTATAAGTGGAGTGCAACATTAGAGCCAATACACCGGCTCGCGTCGCCATGTTCGACCGGATCTGCCTCTCTTGCTCCACGAGCTCGTCGATTTTCAACCACTGCCTCACCCTCTCCATGTCGATCTCCGCTCGTCGGAGCTTCTCCCACATGTAGTGCTTTACGCAGCTCTTCTTAGGCGCGCGACAGAATTCCCCCGTAGCGTCGAACACGTTCGTAACCAAGGGGCAACCGCATACCTCAGTGTCGCCGATCTTTGGATCCTTGCAGTGCTCGGGGCACAGAACGCGTAGTCGTTTGCAGTAAGTCCTGTTCCCAGGATTGAAGAAGTCGCAGAACATCACTTGGCCTTCGATGCGCGTCTTGAAGATCGAACCGAAGGACGCTTGTGATTCATACTGCAAAATACAAGCCAAGTAAGCATTTTCATTTTGAGGGAAAACTCATTTCGTAAGATAAATCGTATGATTTATTAACTCGAATGAGACTAGGAAAAGTGACAAATGCGTATACACACAATATTTTAAGTTTACATAAATGCTCCCATTAGAAACTCGTATACCCAAGTAACCACCTGTGTGACTTTCTGTAACATACACTGCGTTTTGTAATACCTTATTGAAACACTTTTCCATATGTTTAATGGCGGTTCTCGAGTTGACCTCGTGGCCGCACGTTATACAGTACATGCTGCTCTCCGTGTCGTCGTAGTCGTCTACCTCGGCTTGCGGATCGATGGACGCGTGTTTCGCGCGTTCGACAATACGATCCAACTCGACGTGTCTCTTTTCCAGCTCTTGCAGTATCCTACGGACGTCGTGCTGCTGCTTCCTCACGGCTTCCAGGGCGCGTCTGTTGTTCTGTTCCGCGATGCACGCGGTCAACGACCATTCCTGTATCCGCTGCGGTAGCACCTGGTAGATCCTGCTCGTCGCCAGCTTCAGGCCGCAATCGTCGGAACAGTATTTGCTACCGGGTCGCGACTGCTTCGTGCACGCTGGTCCATAGCAGTGGCGCGGTGGCTCCAAGTACTCATTCCTCTCGTTGCTCGAGTCCCTCTTCCGCCTCTTGGTCAATTTCGTTCCCTTGTTAAGACTCTTCGAAGGTTTCAGCGGATCGCCTACTACACGGCAGGTTCGTTGGATGCATCTGAGCTTCAGTCGCACCGAAGGTCCAAATTTCTTTAGATGCCTACACATATGAGATCCAAGAAGATTAATTCTAGCAAGACTGCTTCGCACAAATGATAACTTTGTCGATCGTTTCTTTGTACGTTACCTGCAAGCGTCACATTTTCCACAATTTTCCATACGTAGACATCCTGTGCATTCTCCGCAACGTTTGGAGGATTTCTTCTCCACAGTAGGACCCCACGGCGCGTCGTACTCATATCGGTGCGCTCTCTCCTTCTCCTTGTACTTTTTATGTTTCCTGTCATCCCGGTCAGTCCTGCGTGGCTTGTATCGCGTTATCAACGTCGGATCTTCCTCTCTGCAACGCTACGATAATCAATTACACCGAGTTGCCTATCATCGTTACTCTTGAAAGATTTGCTTGATTTGAAAAGCTTGCTTACAACACAGAAAAATTGTTTTATGTGCTTCGCGTCCTTCTCAGTTATGTTTATGCAATCGCCGTGGTACCACTCCTCGCACGCGTCGCATCCTCTGAAATAATTCAAAATGCAGGGTTGCAATCTCTCGTCTCAGATTCTCAGATATGACAAGTTTAGACAAAAATAATTCTTTGACGTCTCGATACGTTTACTCACATCATAAAGCGAGAGCTGTCCGAGCTTCTGCAAATGCAATACGCTTGACCATCCTGTTTCAGCAACGTTGCGATCTTGCTCTTCCTCTCCGGCAGCATAAACTGCTTCGCTATCTCCTCTTTCTACACATAATATATGCACGTTGAAATCAGTCCAAATATATTTTTTTACAACGAAGAGGTTAGATGGCATATTTTAGACATTATACTCTACAAAGGGCTTGCACAAAACAAATAAGATTATTTTAATTTGTATGTACGATACTCTCGTTCGCAAAGCTGGCGAAAGATTGTATTTTATTTAATATACAACTGCATAATTGTTTTTTTATCCTCACCGACAAACTGTGCTGCCTTTTATCAGCCATGGCGAAGTGAACTCGGAGTTCGGAGTAACACGAGGAAAGTAACGTTTCTATCGGTTTTACAATATTTATATTACACTATTTACACGCATCTCGCTTGTGCACGGCGAGCCATACGTTTACGTTTCACGACCGCACGAAAAGACAAGCGACTAATCTCGTCTCGTCGCCATTCGCCATTGTTGATCAGCACCACCCCTCAGCACTGTCGGCAATACGACACAGTCGCTAAGGCAGAATGCAAAAAAATAAGGTTTTTAAAAATTTTCAGAATTTTCATTTTGAAATATACCCGAGAGAAACCTAAGCGTGAATTATAAAATCGAAATACGCTACAACGATTTTTACATTTCTGTACTTCGTGACGTATTTCCTTATATTTCACAAATATGAAATTTAAAGATTATTTTCACAAAGAAGCGAAGAGTTACATATAATTAAATTTTAAACATTAATGACAACTTTTTGCTAAAGTTACATAGAATTTATTAAAATTATGCCAAATAAAATTATCCTGTTTCCTTAAATTTGAGTTTAAGATAAGAAAGTAAAATGTGTGAAAAGACTATTGGTACTTGCAATATCTTATATATTTATTAGAAACTATACAACAACAATTATATCACAGGAATATATCCTAAAGTACAACGTACGCGTAACAAAGACGCGCGAATCAAAAATACTCTGAGAATCGCCGCGACGGACTCGCACAATTTTCGCGTATATTCCCTCGGTCCTTGCCAGAGCGTTATTCCTCTTTAAAAAAATTCTCCTATGATCGACATTCGTTGTAGGAATGGTTGAGCTTGACAGGACAGGATCTGATGGTTCCGCCTCGCTGTGACGTTGGTCGGATAGAGATTCCCGCGTCTGATGTTCTCCAGCATTATCTGCGGCTCGAATCTGGCTTTAGCGGGGCTCGGTGTAAAATTCCGTCGAACACCGCCCTCCGTCGCGTGTCCGGAAGCCGAGTATTGTCCGTTCGACAGTATCGGGGGCTCGAAGCCGTCGGGACCGTCGCTGTCGTCAGCCTTGTACATCGTCGACGAGGGCGCGAATATCTGCGCCGTTGGCAACCGAACGCTCCGATTCGATTTCTCCTCCTCCTCCTCGACCTCCTCGACCTCGTCTTCCCGCTCGGCGGAATCCGACGAGTCGTACGTCGACGAGACGTTCGGCGACGGGACACTTTCGTTGAGAGCATCCTTCTTCCCGCTCGCCGAGTGGTGCCTGATCTCGGACAGCTTCGTCATCGTGATTGGCATCACGTCTGGATTCCTGCCGGTGGCATCGTTCTCGCGATTAGGCTCGTTCGGCGAGGAATCGTCCACTGGCGCGTGATCCTGCGTCGGAAGGAACCTCTTCAGGATCGGCCTCTTGTCGGGAAAGATCTCCTGCGCCGGCCGGCAACAATATAGAGCACCAGGATCGATCGGGTGGGCCTCGGTGTTGAAGATGTATCCGCCAGCGTCCACCACGCACTGGCCCCATTGGGTGTCGATTATCTCGCCCTCGGAGCCGGTATTGTGGATGAAGTTGTCGGTGTCGAAGAGAAGGTACAGGTACTTGGTGGTCTCCGCGAGGAAGAAGGACTCCATTCGGTCCGCTTTGCGATGGTCCCGCACGTCGTTGATGGTCGCGTAGCCGCACGTGGTTTTCGCGCTGTGCTGCAGACTCCTCAGGATGTCCACTCCCACCTGGATCAGATACGGATCCCTGGTCGCCCTGTAAAGATACATGACGGACTCTATGAGCTCCGGCCGCAACGGATAGCCCTCTCTGTTGGTCCCCGCCTCGGCCTGCGGGATGTTGTAGAATTCCGGGGTGAAACCAAACTGCTTCCAGACGCGATGGTAATTGTGGAGGGACTTCATCGCGTCCCCGATCTCGCCGAAGAGACTCAGCACGCCGGGCCAGTACGCGTCCAGAGATTGAAAGACCGGCAGGGTCACTTGACCCTTGGTCATGGAGACCCACAGATGCCAGTCCTCTCGACGAATGTACTTCTCTATCGCTCGCTTGTGCTCCTGGAATATCGAGGCCAGCAGGGGATCCTGAAACAGCAACGTACCCTTCGCGAGGTACTCGAAGTAGGAGTCGACCCCGGCGCCTATGCCGGAATCCTGAGCGGTCCAGTGGCCGGTTAGGACGTCAATGTGGTTGCCGACTAGGCCGATGCTGGATCTGTAGTGGTGCAGCGCCTTTATGGCGTTCATGGCCACCTCCTCGTAGAGCGGATCGCCGGTCAGTCGGGAGAGGGTGCCGAACTCGAGGAGGAAGGTGCCGATGCCGGCGGTGCACGTGATGCTGGTCTCACCCTCCGGCACGCCGTACTTGAGATTCACCGTGCCGTACGGCATTCCCGTGGGGGTGTCGAACGCGGCGATCAGTCTCCTGGCCATGTCCTCGGCGAGACGCAGCAGCGGGCCGTTGCAGGGCCAGCCGGGCTCGAGCTTGACGCCGGCCCGACGCGACAGCAGATGGGCGCTCAGCAGGCCGCCGACCACCCGGATGTTCGTCTCGAACACCGACACGTTGATGTTCGCCTCGAAGTTGGCCCGCGTGCCGATGATCAGCTCGGCGACGCGACGGAACTCGGAGTAATTGCCCATCACCGCGAGCGTGTCCAGGGCGTCGATGAGGGTCAGGGAGAAGCTGCCCCAGGTGTCGAAGCCGTCGCAGCTCAGCGAGCGCAGCTCGTCGTACGGATAGGCGTGCGTCAGGTAGCCGGTGTAGGCGTAATCGAACATGGCCCGTACCTCATCCCGCAGGCCGATCAGCTCCCGCCTGCCGTACTCCCGGAAGCCGCTTACCAGGACGAGGAGGCCGAGGATCGAGCCCGCTCTGAAGAGAATCATCTCGCTGTCACTTTAACCGTCACCGTGCATCGTCGTCTCGACTCGAGTCTCGACGTTACGCGGTGCGACGGGTCCCTCGTGGTGAGGCTCGACCGCCCCGCGCTCGCCACGTAATCAAAACAATCCCGCCGCCGCTCGCCGTAAACATCGCGTTGTTCCGCGCGACGTCACCCTAACCTATAATTCGTGCCGCCACCCGCCACCCGCCACTCGCCACTGCCGTGTGTCATCACCGTGATCGCGGACGATCTAAATTGGATTTTCGTGTTTCGTTTCGTTTTCAGAAACAAGAAAGGGACCTTGTGTGAAAGGAGTATTGTGTGACGCTCGAAATCGACTCCGTCGCGGCCTCCGGCTGATCTCGACGCGACATAACCAAAGCGACCGAAAGTCCGAAAGAGGAACTTCAGAAGAGAGGACTGAAGATGAGAGTCATAGTCAGTTTTGTCAAGAAAATTAATAAATTAAGAGTCTTTTGCGCCAAATAATACAAGGGCAGAGTCGAAGACCTTTCTACTCCATAGCTTTCTACTCCAGAAATAACCTAACTAAAAAAAAAGGAACTTTAAATCAGTACAACTAAATATTAGTACAACTGTCGCAAAGATTGGAAGAATAACAACACGAAGATGGTAAGAAAGAAAACAATCTGATATAAAGGTGTTCGAGCTAACACTCTACGAGTTGGAAGCACTTTTTACAAAAAGAAAGTAATACCATGGACGTTCACGAGAACATGGAGCTAGAAACGCTGTTGCGGATCCGCATTTTGGCAAAGAAACGTACGTATATTTTGTCTTCTAATAAAAGCACCGTTTCTTCTAAAAATACAATAAGTAAAAAACGCTTATTTGGCTCTGAAACATGTTGTTACAGCGGATTCTGAGGAGAGTTCTCAACGGAGTTGTCAAGAGAATTCTGAGGAGGTTGAAAAAAAAGAGGATGAATACTTTCGGAAGATGTATCAGCAGTGGAAGGGCGCGAAGGCGAAGGACGATTCCACTTACAAAGTCATACCAAAGTTTTACTTCAAGGTACTACTTGGGTCTTGCACGCTTGAACAATGCTAGAGCGTTGAAATATGTTTTCTGTTCTACATTGTAACGTTGTGTTACAGCTGCCGAAAGAAGACGAGATTCTACCGCAGAAATTACGGGAGGAGACGCGCGCTTTGTTCCTCCAGAGGCGTTCTCGACAATTGCTCGACAATAATGAACTGAAGGCGCTCTGGGTCTTATTGGACAAGCATCACAGTCCACCTTTGTCGGGGGACGACCAATTAATTAATTACGAAGACTTTAAGAAAGTGGGCAAACTGGCAGGAGCAAAGTGCAGCCCGTACTTTACCGCGGTCGTTTTCGCCAAGCTCCAGCAAGGAGATCCACACGGTAGAATTAGCATCATGGCGCTTTTTAATTACGTCATGCGAAAAGTTTGGTTGCACCAAACGAGAATCGGGCTTTCCTTGTACGATATTACGGGACAGGGCTACCTCAGAGAGTCGGTGAGTCTCTATCATCTAAAATTTCTGTTTTATTATTGCATTTACGCTGTATTATATTTTTGAGATCGAGTCTGCTCTTTTTTCTTTACAAAATTGCCATAAAAAGGAAAGGCCAACTTTTTACAGTTAGAAGCAAACATATATGGCAAATATTGATAAGTAATAAGATCACAAGACATTCTGTGTCACTTTAAATCATCTTCGGCGTTCAAAATAAATTGAACAGAAAAATATCAATCACACATAAGATCACAAAGAGAATACTGATAAAAATGTTCAGAGGTTTAGAGCTTTAGCTCTAAACTTTTTTTTCAGAAATTAGCGTTTACTTTCTAATTATTTGAATGTAACAGATTTCAGGTCTTAATCGCACATTTAACGGTATGCTCTTTTAATTATTTATTTGCAGGACTTGGAGAATTATATCTTAGAACTAATTCCAACGCTGCCACAGCTCGAAGGCCTGGAAAAGTCGTTCCATTCGTTTTACGTGTGCACAGCAGTCAGGAAATTTCTATTCTTCTTAGACCCACTGCGAACTGGACGAGTTCGTATTCAGGACATTTTAGCGTGCAGCTTTCTGGATGATCTTTTAGAATTGAGAGACGAGGATTTGCCCAAAGATTTGCAAGAGGCGAATTGGTTCTCCGCGCCTTCGGCGCTTAAAGTGTACGGGCAATATCTCAATTTAGACAGGGATCACAACGGGATGTTGAACAAAGAGGAACTCGCTGGATATGGCACCGGTACTTTAACCGGCGTCTTTCTCGAGAGAGTGTTTCAAGAATGCCTGACCTACGAGGGCGAGATGGACTACAAGACGTATCTGGATTTTGTTTTGGCATTGGAGAATCGACACGAGCCGCAGAGTCTTCATTATTTCTTTCGCATTCTCGACATTAACAATCGCGGTTACTTGGATACCTTTTGCCTCAACTATTTCTTCAGGGTGTGTATTTATTATATCCTTGTTACAATGTAATTTTTTTTAACAGTTTCTGAATAATGAGGTATCTCTTTGCAGGCTATACAAGAGCAGATGACGATGCACGGGCAAGAACCTGTTAGTTTCGAAGATGTCAAAGACGAGATATTCGATATGGTGAAGCCAGCAGATCCGTGCAAAATTACGCTGCAGGATTTACTGTCTTGGTAAGAAGATTCCTTATATGTGATACATTACGGTACAAAGATGCAATGTATCGTGACTAAACTGAAACGTTCTGATTGCAACAGCGGACAAGGCGACACGATGGTCAGTATCTTGATCGAATTCCACGGCTTTTGGGCGTACGAAAATCGCGAAGCCATGGCGGCTGATAACGGGGACGAGTCGTCCCATGTATGACGAAGCACTTCTCATCCCAGAATACGAGATAAACGTCCCACCGGGATAGATAGCGCGCGACTGGATATCAACGCCTGATGTGTTTGACGCGACGTTGCGATGATTTTGTAGTAATAAGACTTTTTTATTAATTTATCACGTGCCAGAACTGGCAATCGCCATTACATTGTATAACTTTTTTACAATTAATAGATTCTACATCGTTTTAAATATTTCTTGATTAATTTTGCCGCTACAAAATGCCTAGACTGATTCATCCGTGGTTCACGTTGACGTCCTAATTTACTCTCATTTGACAACGCGCGCTTTTTGCTCCACGATTCAAACGGTTCACAATTCGTACGATTGTAATAAAATTTGAATTTACAAATTCATAATTCGTACCGTACGAGAGATCCTCCCGGGTCATGTTCCAAAACTTACTCTAGTTAAATAAAATGCTATAGTGTACGTGACGTAAACTATAGATTTTAGTTACCCAGAGTGAGTTTTGGAACATGACCCCGGTGGACCAATCACGTAGCGCAATTTCAAAACGTGAGGTCAAAGGTCAAACAATGGGATTACACGTCAGTAACGTACTATTAAATGTGATTGAAGTGTGTCTTGTTTAAGAGGGCCCAAATTTGTAAGAATCGGAGAATAAAAGAAAAATTAACGTTTCTTTTTTCTAAAGAAAAGTTTGGAGTTTTAAATTTTTTTATTAGCGTTTTCTTCACGAAACATATCTCTCGTTCCTCTTCTCACTTTTGAAAAGGATTTGAGACACAAAACGACTTTTTACTAACAAGACTTTTTTCAACATTTGCTCTGTATTTTTGCATTTGCCTGCGAAAAATTCGCTTTTTTTTTTACAATGATTTCATATCGAAGAGCACATTGTTTACTACAAAAAGTAAGTTTTTAATATCATTTAATAGCATTGAAATATAAATTTCTCTGTTAGAAGCAATATGTACGGATTTCTGTTTTAAATTCTCCCTTCGGAATTCAAAAGTCGAAAAGAAGTAAATTGTCCCGTTTTAATTGCTTTGTTAACAGTGGAGGGGCGAGGGGGGGGGGAGAAAAATTGTGGCTACATCACTGCGACGCAGCCTCTGTCGCGTCTTTCGCGTCCCTTCTCGCATCATTGTGGCGTACCGTCCTATACGGCACGAAGCTCGACATTCGTAATCCGATCCCGACTTCGCGTGGAACGCGCAAGGTTTGTTATCATCCCCGGCTTTGTGACATCGAGCCTGTATTTCCCTTCTCGCATATCTCGATCGCGTGAGATGATCCCCCTTCCTTTCCTTTCCTCGTCCTTCCTCACCGAGTTCGCGAACCTTCGCCTCGTCCGAAAGTCACGCAGACGAAGCGTAAACAATCGGCACGTTGGACAGACAGTGCGAATTATCTCGCGTTGGCAGTTGGAATCAGAGGGGAAAGGAAAGGAAAGAAGAAAAAAAAACGCGGAGCATGGGTGCGACATGCCATGCTCGTGAAATGAAAGGTCCCCCTGTGCGTTTCGCGCGCATTTTTCGACGCGACGTTTCATGCACGCGTCGCGAGATATCAGCCGCGAGGGATCGCGAGGTGGGGGGGAGAATCGGCGAGAACTGTCATTCCGCCCGCTCCTCCCCCCCAACCCCTCCGCGCCCTCTTGCTTCCTCTTCTTCTCTCGACGCCTGCCGCCCTACCCCCGTGCCCCGTGCGCTCTCACCCCACTCCCCACTCCCCACAGTCCCCACTTCCGGACTTCCCGTCAGTATGGCGCCCGCGTTCAAATTTAACGGTCGGAAATAAGGATACTCCCGTTGCGTTGCAGCTTACAGAACGGCGAGGATCGTTTCGCGCATTCGTTCGGTGTCCTTGCCAAAGGGTGGTGTCTCCCTTAGCGTCCCCGCAGTGCGACTACGTGTGGTACGTGTGGGAATATGAGCGAGAGTTGGAAATCGTCGGGCACGCCGTTCGCAGACCAGCCAGAAATAATGGAGCCCTTCATCCAGGTAAGGGACCCCCCAGCCTTTTTGTTTTTGTTCACCTCGTGGAGATAGACGCGGCTCAAGATACGGCGTAATACCCTGGGCACGTACCGTGACGCAGTTATAATTCACGGACTGCATTCACGATTTGTACCTACGTCGATCTGAATCCCCTTTGTCGCTTACTATTTGCTTCCGAAGTGAACATTTTTGCGTAAGTTACTTTTAAAAGAGATGACATGAAATTGATCACTGAGTCTACTGTTAATATTAGATCTATAGTACCTTGTTGAGTGCTGTTTACGCAACGCCATTGTGTGATAGAATCGAATGTCGTAATAATAAAGATTGACACACGAGCATTTTTGTTATAAATTATTATAAATTGTTAATTTTTGATTTGTTACGCTCTGACATATATTTCTATTCGCAAACAGCGTATGTTGGAACGTGCTAAAGCAAGGAGAGAGAAGTTGGACGAGCAGTTGTTGAACGCAGGACACAATGTTAAGAAAAGCCCTTTGAAAAATGCGAATGCCTTGCTTGAACAAGCTACAGGTAATCCTCCCAGATAAACTTGTCTTATGAAATTTTAACAGTTACAGTTAAAAACGTTTAAAATAAATTTATAAGATAAAATCTGTAGCTATTAGCTTCTTTGTTTATTAACCCTAATCTGCCCTAATTCCTCCAACCAGGCACTTTCGGGAGCTTTCCAGCAAGCGACACAGGTCGACACAAACATCGTTCTATCTTTCTTTTTTGGCAATGAGTAACAAAGACAAAACGATACTTGTGTCGACTGCTGGAAAGCTCCCTTCGTGTCTCATGCGTTTCTAACGTCGTTTTGTTCCGGTCGTTTGTTCCGGAAAACCAATGGCCGTAGGATAATCCCCCCTACCCCTAAAAAAAGTTGTTGTAGTAGGGAACATTAGATAGAAATTTCAGAGCCCTAGCTCATTTACTCTCGAAACGGCAAATAGTTAAAATCTCTTTGATTAAATGGCGGAAAAAACGTTAGAGGGATTAGGATTAAAAGAAACATTTTATTCAGCAGCGGCAAGTAAGAATTTAGCCAAATCGCCGGTTAAACCAGTTGTGGTCAGCGCACTCCCTGCTAAGTCTCCTCGTAAGTCTCCTGTATCTAAGAGTGTCACGTCTGAGAACAATAAACAGGACAATAAGGAAAATGGGAAATTGGAAACTTGTAATGTGCGATCCAAGTTGCAGAGACTTGGAAAATTATATTCTGGTAAGCGGTATTCAAAAATAACATTTTATTGAATATTGAGCAAGAACCCTATCTCTCTTGGATGAGTGATAGACTGAGCTTTTTAAATATCACTCTGAATCTCTCCATTCGGTTACTCCCACACAAGCTGCTTCAAAACTTGTTTCTAACACTGATACATCAGTATGTTTGTACTAACACACACAGAACGTATACATATAGTATGCTTGAATATACATATCACATATCCATTTCATGGTTACAATTTTTTTTGAACAATTATGTAACTTGTATTAGAGGGCTTCTATTATTGTATATTCAAAAAATTTTATATAAGACTAAATATAATATTAAAAAGTCTTAATATTATATTTAGTTAATATTGTACACGTTTTTTTTTAAAGAATGTATTAAAGTTTGCATAAAATAAATCAATTATTTTTAATATTAAAAAGTCTTAATATTATATTTAGTTAATATTGTATACGTTTTTTTTTAAAGAATGTATTCAAGTTGGCATAAAATAAATCAATTATTTTTAATATTTGTATCCTTAGGTGCCAGGAAGAAATAATATGTAACTTTTTTTTATAGATGATAGTAATCTTGGGTTGAGTTCACCCATACACAGGACCGAAGAAAAATTCACCGCGGAAGAAAGTAATGTAGATTACAAACCAGTTAAGAGGGGCGCTAGACTTGACAGATTAGCGGCTTTAGCTTCGACGATTAACAATTGGGAGGATGATTTATCTCATCCAACATTAACTAATTCAAAGGTATTTTGTAACACTTAATTTAAAATTTAAAAGTTTTATTTTAACAAAATGATATGTTAAATCTGCGTATCCGATTATAATTGTTTTATAGAGCAAGGCAGAAAACAGTAAAGCAGAGAAAATACAAGCAAAATTTAATGAGCAAGTAAAAAATATATCGGAGCCGCAACCAAGTACGAGTGAAAGTAAGAAATGGGTTACTGCCAACAATGGGAGAAAGAGCAAAGATCCAAGTCCAATTAAACAATTAAAATGGGATAAAACCACATTAGAAAATTTGGTAAGATGTTCTAATTTTATCCTTAAAAAATGAAAGACTAAAAGACTAAAGCTTCGTAAAACTTTTCATGTCGTGTTATATAAAATCATAAAGATGTGCTTCAGATATGACGTGTGTTAGATTTTTATATCGCTATCTTTTTATTTTGCTGCACTTTGTATGTATCTAGAAGAAAGGAAGTAGTGATTGAATAATATTTGGATAGAATATTTGGATAGCAAAAAATATTTACAGGAGGCTCAAGGCTTTAGTCGTACGAAAAGCAATTCTCGTCTTGTGTATGACTATAAGCATTGTTCCCAGGAATCAAACGCAGTTACAAGTCGTTTATCACCTAACAAGTTTACAAGCTCTGCTCACCAGCAGATGGAAAGGAAACGAATTACGCCTGAAAAGTTTGACGGTTCACCAAGGAGCAAGAAAACGGAAGGTGATGCGACCGCAAGTCCGGCTAACTCTTCTAGAAGCAACGACAGTAAAATTTCTAATACTCCTGAAAATGTTAAAAGCGCGAATACTACTAGCAGTTCTCGATTACCGTCGAGAACTTTATTTAGCGGTTCGCCAAAGACTGTGGTCCAACCATCAGGTTCGGTGTTGAGTAAAGCATCGATGTTTGAAGCTAAAAGCACTGAGTCAAAGGCGAAAGATCCTGCTCAAATGTCGCTCGCCGAAAGGATGGCGCTTTTCGAGCGAAATAAAGGAGAAGCATTAATACCCAAAGCGCCGCTTACGATGTCGATACCGCCTAAAAAGTTACGGGAAAAGGACAAGCAATCTAATACAGGTACATATAATTTTTTTTAATTGTGAGAATATTTGTTCTCTGTACGATTTATCTAACAATAATATAATAATATTTCATCATATTTAGATTCATCTCCGATGAACAATCGAAACGCCGATGTCCCGGGCAGAACAGTTCTCGAACAACGTGCGATGTTCGAGCAAGGCAACAGTAGAAACAAAGTGGAAGAAATGGAAAATCGCATTTTACAAGCTACTCACACTGAGAGACAGCGTGAATTAGGCATGTTACGCTCGCGGTTTAATGCCAATAAGGAGGTTGCTCGTGCCGCCGCTGAATCTTGCGTCCGAACGAGCGAGAGCAGCGAAGGAGGTGGCAAATCCTCGTCACCGAAGAATTCGCCTGTTTGCCCAGTGAAACCGACTCCTGCTCCTGTAAGATCAAGTTACTTTATGCGTAGGAGAATAGCGTAACATATTTATCGTGACATAATAAATTATTTATTTTATTTATTGAATGTAGGATCATATCGCCCAACCTCCGCCGCCGCCGCCATTACCACATCCGGAAATCATATCGTATCACAGTAAATCATCTCCGGTGAAAAGACAGGGTACGTAAAAAAGAGCATTTCTTTACTACATTTCTTCTGTTATACAAGTATTAACTTGTTACTAATGGTGAGTTTGTCTTCTATTTTTTTTTTAGTTGCTGGAAGCCCACCCAAGGTCCAACATTTAAATGCGACATCTGATATTAAACGTATCCGCGTGTGTCCTCCGAAACCAGGGTCTCTTTATCCAAATTTATCCGAGATTGAAGCTACAGAAAGCGAGAGCGTTACAGACAGCGAGAGCGATACAGAATACACTGTTGACAGTACCGAACCTGTGACGGCTACGCTCGACGAGAAAACTGAAACCGAGACGGCCTCTGAAGCCGATTATTATATTCGAGTAAAATAAATAATTAAAACTAAAAATATACATATAAACACACACATATATCCAAAGAAATAATTTTGTCTTCAATTTTTTGCAGCATGATGAAACTGACCAGGAAACTGAAAGTGATCAAGAAAGCGTACAAAATTCATCCTTTGGGCGTACGAGTTTTGGACGCAGTATCTTGCAAGCACTCGATGAACGTTCGATGTTCAACAAAAAGGTATACGATGTACAAAGATTAATGTCAATGTGATATTGCAGATTATTAGATGTACGTCAGATATATTTAATTTTTTTTTTTTTAATATTACATTTACAGAGATGCATAGAACCGGATCCAGATAGCACCACATCAGACATTTCAGTACTCGATGAAATGGATCAGTATTTGGACGAGTGTCTTGATGAAGAATTGGGTGAAGTGAGAGAGGAAGGTCCAACACCGCCTAAAGTAAATAAAGGTGGCGAACGTCTGTCGATGGGAGGCAATACATCCAAGTACAGTCAATCATACGTTTTTTTTTTTTTTTTTAATTGAAAATATTTTTCTTGCTCCTTAACTTATTTTCTACAAACTATTTTTAATTTCACAGATATCGTTCGCCTTTAAAAGAATCAAGTAAACTAGAGGATGGTGGCAAGCGCGTCATACCATTAGTACGCACTGTTAGTGCATACAGACGACAACAATCTCAAGTAAGTTGTTTTAATATCTTAATTGATGCGGAAAAATACTATAACATTATTATAATTTCAGTTGGCTAAAACTAATCCAGTTGCAAGATATGAAACAGAATCGAATTCAGTTTCCAATGCAGAGAAACGCGTAGACGAAGCTATATTGGTAGAAAATAAAGTGAAGAAGTTATTGGACGAAGTTGGAACACAACAAAAGAAGATAGAAGAAGCTAGCAAAGCATTGAATTTATGTCTTTCTACTGTCGAATTCAATGGTTCTAGTGAGCACGTCGGAGGCGAATGGGCTCTGCTCGTTGCTAGTAAATTTTTATTTTTGTATTAATCTTATATGCATACACAAAACTTAAGTATTGTTACTAAACAGTTCTTTTTCTACTTCTTTTCTAGCTCATAAACGCCAAGCTGCATTGAATGAAGTGCAAAGGCTGAAACGCGAAGGCACACTGATACCTGTTAAGGCAGGTTCGCCGGAGGCAGAGGGGAGTGGGTCATTAACTATTTCTGCTATTACGTTACCGCTCAAACAAGAGTATTTTCGAAACATGGACATGAGTAAGTGTAATGTCAAATGTTTTACGTTACTTTTCCACACGAGGGTGTATCAAAATAATCTTGCAAATTGTTGCAGATACGTATCTTCATTGCGTCTGCTTGATGTATTACTTAGGAGAAGTGGTCGCTACCCAAGCAGCGACTGCTGAACCAGGCGACTCGTGTATTCCTTTTACTTCAATGTTGAAACTTGATAATTTGCACAGTGATTTCAAAATTCTTGTTGAAGTATACACTTTTCAGACGCACCCAAAATATTTGCCACATGAAAAGAAGTATCATATCAATCATAACGTGAAAGTAAGTTTAGAAGCAAGGTTCTTTCTAGGTTTTTTAAAACCTAAAACAAAATAAAATATACTACAATAACAGTCATATTTAATATTGTTATTTATTTGCAGGCGGTCAATAAGACGCCAAAGAAAAAGAATCAGTTTGTAATGCCAGATATACAGAGCCCAGCAGGTCCAAACGTAATCAGATCACCTGCTTTCGAATTATCTGGGACTGCGACTCTTACCCTCCGTGACATAAATTACGAGCAATTTACTTTGTTCGGAGTGCGTATTAATTCTCTAGTATGGCGGAGATTTATAATTTTAACGTGCTTATAATTCACATGCACAATGTGCATCTTCTGTTCAGGTCTCGTCACATTCTCCTGTGGAAGGACACCTGCGAATGCGTATATTGCGTAAGCTCTCGGTGTCGGTGGAATATCGCGGATTTTTAACTCTCTACGAAGATATTACGAACTTGGGTGCTTGGCGTCGAAGATGGTGCTGGCTTAAAGACGCTAAACTTTACTGTTGGGTACATCCTGAGGACGAGCACAAGAAAAACCCAATAGGATGTCTCGACTTGGAGGGTAACTTTACCTTTGAACTTCCAACTATCATAATTTCTACATATTATTTCAACACCGATTATTATTAATTTAATTTCTGTGGTATCGCGATTGCAGATGCAGTTACAAAGCATGTACGATTTATAAACGGAGAAAAATACGCTCGTCCGTACACATTTTTAATCCAGATATCGAGACCCGCGCAACCTGGAGACACTAGTAATATTATTACGAAGACAGATGGAAAACAAACTATAACCGAGTACGTATCATTGTCTTTTACTTCTGTCGTTAATATGGAATGTGTTAGAATTACAATACAATTTGTCTTAATTTTCTGTTTGCAGCCACTTTTTATTAGCTGACTCAAAAGAAGAAGGATTACAATGGATGTCGAAATTAAATAAAACTCTAAACTTAATAAGAGCTTGGGGATCGTCCAGAAGTTCTATTTACAAAGCTTAAAAATCAATTTTAAATTCATTAATTTCAAGCAACGTATTCATGTACGTTTAGATCGATTTGTGATAGGAGATATGCGTATGCATCGACACATGATGCATCGCTCATCGAAATATAGGATAAAATACTTCGCTTAAAATACTTTGCAAAAAAAAAAGAAGAAAAATCTATTTCGCTTTACTAAGACATATGCTACTTGCATCTAATCGATATATAAATGATGCAAATGTAAAAAAAAAATATAAAATGTACTGATATATACATATACGTATAAACAACGCAAGTATTTATACATAAGGAAGTAGCGAATGTACTACGTTTGGCCGCGTGAAAATTTTCATCAGCGACACGTTTCATATTATTTGTGTTGCAAATAATCAATTAATTGTTTTAATATAGACATTCGAGTGAATTAATTTGGTTTTTAATCGTGGACGCAATCTATAAAATATTTCATTAAACTTCAATAGCCATTTTGTTGGAAATCAAAATTTGCAAGTTTTCATGAAGTTCTACCCGCTCAATACCTTTACTGAAATATTTAATATATATGGGTATATGTATTAAATATTCGGTACATCCTCATACTTTCTGAAACTGCGCAGTCTATTTACAGTTGACAAGAAAAAGATTTAATAGCTATTGTTTCATCGAGGGACTTTTGGCTTTATTGCAATCTTATTTCGGTATTGTTCAATCATACAGTTGCACAATACTCCAGTTTTCACATCATGTTTAATTATGATAAATTGTTTAAATACTTGATCACCAATACGTTTACCAAATAGTTGCCATAAATTTCAAAGCTAGACATTATTTCGATATAGTACATATTGAAGAGATTGTACATAGGCTAATCGTAGGAAATTAGTATTTACTAATGTAATTAAGAGATTTTTATACGTAAAATTACGAGCTTACACATTAATATTAGCAATAATATTAATATTAATAATTATATACAATCTGATTTATAATAATTATTATTATATTAAAGTTGCTGCGCTAACTGATATTTTCTTAACGTAAGTATAAATGACTAATATTCCATCTTTTTATAATGAATTAAATATCCTTTTTTGTATCGTGAAAACCAATTCTTGTTCTCATCCCAAAACCTATTGTAAACGATCTATAATTCGTACGTCGGATTTTAGGATTCTTATAATTTTATATATCGCGTATTTTGATGTGTGTGTATGTGTATTTTAATATTTTGTACACATTTGGATTCTTCAAATATTTTGTCTATAAAATACACACATAAAAACTCGGAAATTATAAACAATATGAAATTATAAAGAGAATTCTGTCCTAAATTCCGATGCGGACTATAAGTCATTTAAGGGAGATTATTATATACTTTATGAACTATATGTATATCTATTTATATAATTATTAGTAAGAGAGAAGTTCAATGTTACAACCACTTCGCACGATCTGTAATTTACGTGAGAATTTAGGCTACTATTCTGTTCATAATTTCGTGTGTAATGTAATACGAAAAGCAACTAAAAAATCAAGATACATATGTATAATAAAATACATAAAAATACACTATAAGAAATTTATAAATGTAAACTTCTATCTTGAAATTTTGGATGCAAACTGCAGATCGTTTAAAGTGGAGTTTATTCATTGTAGAAACCACGACGCCACACACACCTGGTAAACAATCACAGGGAGATTTATGTATACAAGTTTATTTGCACGAATTGTCCTCTGTTATAGATACATATAGAAATAGATAATGAGATACATGTATTAAAAAAAAAAAAAGAAGAGGTTGCGCCGGTGAGAAACAGGTGCCGCGGCGCTCCAATGAGTGCTGCATCGTCGCCTCGCTGGTGGAAGATAGAGATTGTGAACGAACGACGTCTCTCGTTCAAAGTGGCAGTTTCGAGAAACTGAATGATACATATTGGCATATTGCGAGTAAGCACGCGTTTCACTCGTAGGAGACACGAATACATGACCCATTCATCGCGATATTGCGCGACATTCGCGGACGCCATGCGAATGCATCGAAGAGAAAAAGTGTCGAACGAAATAATTTTGTTAATTACACTCGTGATATTGTCTGAAGAATCATTCTTGATTTTAAGTGAGCGAAGACGATGCGAAATATTAGGAAATTTAGTCCAATTGTGCGATCGCGCGATTGTTGTCGATTTTAAGAAATGATGTACATGCATATCCTCTCTCTTTGCAAGATACCACGATATCGCAAGATATCGCGGAACTCGCGAAAACGAAATCGGCCAGGAAAGAACGATCGCAGGGAAGCTCGATCGAATCAGCGACCAAGGCCAGCCCATTGCCGTTCGCATCAGTGAATCGCGTGCCTCGCAGTGTCATACAATTAGAAGTATTCTAATTCGTGTGTAAAATACACGAGCGTGTACGTCAACGACCTAAGATAATGTATCTTCAGTCCTCGAGCCTGTTTACTTTGCGACGAGATTGATCTTCGGTTGGAATCCGTTCTCATCCGCGGTGTAATCGACCCTGCAATTACAGAGAAGGTGTTGTTTAAAGATAACTGTCCAAACAATATATTCCCGAACAATGCGACCGATAAGATTTTTCGAGCCTGTAATCATTTTTGTGATCCTAAAGATCACCTTAGACGATTCATAATTCGTGTCAGAGTCCAGGGTAAAATTCGATAATGTGCCGTGCAATACAAAGACACTTGAAAATTAAATACATACATACATAAAATATAAATGCATATACATATCGAAATACATATAAAAAAATATAAGAAATTATGTAAAAAATATAGAATTTTAAGATCTGAATTCAACACGAATTGCAGATCTAATTGTAAGTCTTTAATGATTAAAGTTAAATTTTTCTAAATTCTAGAATGACCGAAGTAAAATAGATGTTTCATCTAAAGAATAATTTCTTCGACGCTTTGAAAGAATCTTCAGCTTCGAAATACGTATATAAAATACACACACGTATACATAAAAACACAGAATATAAGATTGGAAATAGAATTCTATCGAATTACGGGTCGTCTAAAATGATCTTTGCGGCAATCCACTATGGGACGTTTGTGCCTATTTTTTTAAATCAAAATTAGAAAGATTGGTTTTCACGAGATGAATTTATGTGTATAGGGGTTTTTGGAGTCGGTGGAATCGACGCAGGCCTATGGAAGATCGGTTTAGGATCGATGGAAGATTGATGGAGTCGACGCAGACTGGTGGAAGGTCAGTGGAGATAAATTGTCTCAAATTTTTCCCACGTGTCATTACTATTTGTCGAAGCTTTTAGAGTTTTGAAATATTATGGAGCTTCACTTTAATTTTTGCTATTTTTTGCCAAAAAAAAAAACAGGTACAAACGTCCCATAGTGCGCTCTCACGTACCTATACGTGTGTCCATCCGGCCCAATGAAGCTGAAGCTACCGACGACGCTCATTATTTCGTTTTCGGTGCCCTCGTTCTTCAGTTCCGCCGTCTCCTCCCTCTTCTGGCCGTCGCTCTGCTCATAGCTGAAACGGTACCCACCTACCCCTATGTTATTCGACTCCTCTTGCTTCACGATCGTGATGTCGTTCGGATTTTGCGGCGCCGCGAGAACGCCGGCTGCGAGCGCCAGGATGACGAACACCTGCGTGACGAAGAGAGGTAAGAAAATCATTTCGTTAAGGGAAGACAAAACGTATCATCTTTCTTCGTCGCCGTTGACTTTTGTTAAATTAATCTTTAATTGAATTTAAAGGTATATCTTTTTAAATTCGTTTACCGCGAGAGATAATTTAAACATTTTCAGCTGTCACTATCAGATGTGTGTTACAAAATAAGATCAAGTAATATCGCTTGCACGGCAAACAACGTGTCGCCAGATCTTAATTTCAATAATTTCGTTTATTCAGAGAAATGATAGCCTCTCGTTGATTGATTTCTCGACTCATCCTGAATTTTTTCGAGTTACATAATATCGTAAAAAAAAAAAAAAAAAAAAACGAAACTTTCTCGCGAATTGGCCGGAATAAGTAAACACAAATCCTACAGACCACACTTAAACTCGACTCGACCCGAATTTCTAGGCTATCGATTTGAGAGATTTCTGTTTAAATAATATATTCGAATATTAAAAGGTCGCTGTGTCAGATTTCCCTTGAAATCGAGGAGGAACAAAAGATAGAAATGTACTCCAAATTAATCATCGAAGTTACAGCCGTTCCGCGACGTCCAACCCTGTGGACGTTCTCCCGCGGCTACGTCTATCACGCCGCGAACGAGTGTGCGTAATCTCACGCGCGCATGGCACAAATGTCACAAATCCTCTTCACTTTCACTGTTGCGCAAAAATTGGGTGGCTGCGTCCGTATCGGGAGGAGCCGGCCCGAAAAAAATCGACGGGAACCCTCTCACGATTCCGGTCCCTTCTTCCGTTCCGTCCCGCCCCGAGAGGTCTAAAGAAGAGCAATCGCGTGTCCGCTGACGATCTCGATGTATCTAGAGTACAACGTATATCTCTTTCCCTCTGTCTCTCTGGATTTCTAGGAGGTAGCACCCACCGTTTTCATCGCGCCAGGATCTTTTGGTCGAACGATCTGCGAACGATCCTTCGCGGCCCTTCGTCCTTAAACGACGACCGATACGTAGATACCGAGGATTTCTCGGTGCATCTGCCTTTATATAGGAAAATCGCGGTGCCGCGTTGCACATCCCCCCACCTGCAGCACGTGCAGCAGCAACAGCCCCCGACGGATTCGCGGATGAGTCTCTCCCGCAGCAAGGATGCATCCGCGATCTGATGGTATACGATCGCCGTTAGATGCTGCTCGTTTGCGGGCTTGTATCGCTTTGCATTGCAAACGCACGCTGCTGCGATAATTTATGGCAAATTTGCTGGTAATATGAGCCTTGTTTTATGACAGACTTTACCGTAAAGATATACCGTAAAATTTGAGAAAATTTCATATTCTCGAAAAAAGGAGATCTTAGGATATCTTTCCTAAAATGAATAATTGCTTTTCTTATCAAGTCTTATATCCATTGGCGTGTAGGTTCTTACAGCTCTATTATTTTTTATTCTAACTCTACTAGAAGTGAATATATATAGGTATTGGAATAATCACGCAATCAAAAAGCCCTTATATTGTGATTACAAATTTTTCATATAATTTGTAATTATATGAAACATCAAATTATAATTTGCTAATTCTATATTTATATGTACGTATAATTAACGTTGATTATACATATGTACATACATACCGGTAAAGTCGATTATATATATATATGTATATAATCAACTTTATTTAATTATATTTATTAAACTTGCGGTTTTGTAAAAAATAAGATAGCTTTCGGGGCAGTTACTAGCTGCCTTTCGCAAATTCGCGATCTCGCTGCATCGCGCCCCACGTTAATCGAGCTTCAAAGCGTAAACCACAGAAATGCAAATCTGATTATAATTGGCAGAAATCAGCTGTAATTCGCGTGAAGTTTTGACACTAACGAGTGACGGAATAACGACGCTCCCCCCCTCACCCCTCGCAGTTAATATTACTCGCGCGTAATCGTAATCGCTACCAGAGAATCCTGATATACAGGTATCCCGCGTTCCGATTGCAGATACAAATAAGCCGAACAAATGCGATTTAAAATAATGAGCTTATTACATAAGTCATTAATTCTTCACGCGCAAATAAAAATGCCATTTAACTTAAGCGCGCTCGCCGAGGACGATAAAGGCGTGACGGAACCTAACGACGTTCCACCGCCTTGTCTTACGGCGTTAACGATATTTACCGATGCAACGAGTTATGCACGCGACGTTCGTGCGTTTTACGACCGTGCATGCCGTTAAGTGTGCGCATATCTACGTGCATTTACAGCGACGCCGCGCGCAATTATATTTTTCGATTTAGACGTCGGCGCATCGATACGCCGAACGAAGAGATCGCTGCGCCTGGACGCGCCTTCGTCGTCGTCGTCGCGTTGGTGCGTTTACGCGTTGCGCAACGACCCTCTCATTCTGAAACACCCGCGAACACGCTCGCGTATTTATATTTGTGTGCGTCTACTCCGTCCGTTCATTCAGGTGCATCGCGAATTGACGCCTTCGAAACGTTTTCCGCGGCAGGAATCCGCGGAATCATTGCCAAGGGCGACCCGGCTGATGCACAAAGACGATTGTTCCCGTTCTCATCATATTACAATGCGACACTACTTCGATCGCTGCGTACGATCCTCATTCGTCTCGCGCCAGCGCGACAAGCTCGGTCCCGAATATGAATTAACCGCCGTCATCCGCGTCTGAAATTTTCCTGAAATTTACTTCAAAGTAGCGAACTTTCGAACGTAAAGTACCCTTTTTTGCGCACACGTGAAGAAGAGTAACGGCGAGATCGTACGTCTTATATAAATTTCATTACGTATACTCGATGGGTTTTGGTCTCTCATGTCCATTTTCACCAATGCGGATCAACTTTAATCTTGGTTCAAGTTACTCTTTTTATCTTTTTTCAATTCTTAGAACGAGAAAAAGATAAAAAGTAAGTTTAAAGTTAAATTTGGTAGAAATGGCAGACATTAATCTCATCTCTTCATCTCGCGGCTACGCGCGGCCCCAATTCTTTTCGATCGCGCGGATTCGCGGCCCTCCCCCCCGCGTCACATCTCTTCTTTTCTGCTTTCGTTTTCGCGGACGAACGCAACTCGAACAAGGCCACGGTCGTGCGCGGGAGATGCGTCGTCGCATGCACCTGGACCCTGGGAGCGCGCGCGCGATCTTCTTCGCCCGATCTCGACCCGAAAATGTGAAAGCCGAAACTCCCCGTGGCGCGGATTCCTGCCGCGCCGCGGTTTCATCGTCGCCGGCCGTAGGCGACGTTACATTACGCGCGGCCGAAACGTCCTTGGTCATTGTGACATTTGGTTTTCTCGAAGTCGTATACGAGCGCGAACACCGGAGGAAAGTTGGTGACGTAACGTACCGGTGACCTTGCCATTTCAGAAGATGCGACGGCGAAGCGCTCGAGGAGGAGCGCGCCTCCGGCCACCGCGTCTCTTCGCCCGCTGATAATATTTTTTTTCCTCCTCGCTCTTTCTTCCATCTTCCCCTCCCTCGTTTTCTTTTCTCTTTCATCTCTCTCGTGCGTGTAACACAAAAATAATCTCTCAATGTTTAATCCTTGGGCGTCTCCAGATTTTTGAATATTGGCCAATGTCGCCCCGTCATCGATGCCAGAAATTATCTTCGACGTATTTTATGCCGAAAGAATTTTTGCTATTATACAAATAGATTCTCGATATAGCATTGTGGTAGCGTTGTTCTTCTTGTTGGGTACTTACATGAGGAAAAATCTCGGGAAGACAACGAGGATATCGTAACAATTGAATGCATTACGATTGCGTTTGCCCGAGGCGGACAATGTCGCTTGGACGTAACGCGATGGTTTTGCCTGTCGCTCCGATGTAAAAAAAAACGATTTGTGCCGCGCGCCAGGTCTCGGACGTTCTAATGTCGAAACGGCTCCCATCTTTTCGTCTTTACGCTTTTTGTACGTGAGAAAGTCAGTGTTCGTCACGATTCGCGACCGTAAACGCAGACTCCGATGATTATACATCGATTATGCAAAGATCACGAAGAAGATGATTCTCTCTCTCTCTCTCTCTTTCTCTTTAATTCCACGACCCATTTATATACGGTAAATTCGCGGTAATTAATTATACTTCGATTATCATATCACACCTCGTAACAATCGTATCGTTATTAATTACCCTTCGAGCAAGCACTTTCAATTTTCGGCACAACTCTAGCGAAGCGAAGTTTTACAAACTTCGATTTCTCTAATCGTCACTATGCATCAAGTAAATATTCATACACATATATGTATGCACCCAGAGATGACTCTCCAGAGAAATAAGCTTACAATGCGATTGCTTGTACGATGAGCATTATGCGTCTTCAAAGTACGCGAGGTATTTTATTGCACGCGTATAAGCGCAACACTTTATTTTACTTTAGTAAGGAGCCTTATTTGATTTCTTGCATTCATCATGCACAGAGACGTTACGCCTGTTAGAGATGACGAGACACCTCAAGAGACTTCGCCATTTTAATTAATCTTCCGTCAAGGTTTTGCTTCATTGGTGAAGCTTCTCGTCATGAAACTTGCGATTGATCGAGTTAACGCGAAGATTTTTTTATTCTTAAATTCCCGAGGAACCGAAAAACGCATAAAAATAAAAATTCTACAGGGAAAGTCGAATAATCTTTCGCGTCGAGTCGAAATATGGCCAAAGATAGGGCCCACAAAGATGAATAAATCAGCATTTAAAAAAAAGCGATTGGGAAATTTTGCGTCACCGCGCATCGCTCGCGAAAGATTAAGCTACAACGGAGTCTCGTTAACTTTAATAACGTATCACGAGACAGCGTAAGTGAGTGAAACAGTTACGAGCGACGTATTAAAATGTCGATTGAAGACGTCGCTGTTTCCATATAGAGAACGAATTTCACCCTCCTCCGCCGCGGGGAGTCGGCGATGAATGATTTACGAGGGGGCGGCGCACAGATAGTACATTGAGAATCGCGCAATGAGGGACCTTTTCTGCATTAGCTAGGCATCACGTGCGGGGTTACAACCTTAAATTCCAAGTAAGGACGGCGCGCGGTGTTAAATTCCAAGTAATCTATCGAAATGTCTATATCGTATACGTTAAAATTATGCAACCGAGGCAGACTTCGGGCTAGGCAAGGAAAACGCAAGCTTTAGGTTTCGCACACAGAAACATGAAAATCCTAAAATAAAAATCCTTGGAAATAGGACCGAATATACAACTCATAACTTTTATTTATTAATTTTTGTATTAAGTTTTGCAAGACTAGAAAAATTGGATAATTATGTAAATCTTTGAATCTCTTCCGAGTTATATTTATTTCCAAGAGATTTTTATACATTTCCAAACAATAAATTTATATTATTTAAAAAAAAAATTGTTTATCTTTCGCAACGATGGAGATTAAAGAAATAAATTCGATTTACGCGTGATGGACGACACATCGGCCCTCAGTTTTCGATTTCAGAAGATCGGCGAAACGCGAGAGATTTAATTACTGGTTGAACGCCCATCGCCCGGAGCGGATTCCGAATAAAATTCGAAGATGCGAACGAATATGTGAAGCCGTTTACCTTTAATGGATCTCATTGACACTTTTTTCGATCTTCCAATCGCGCTTTTAACGCGCTGGTGCAAGATCGTGAAACGTAATTTCGATATTGAAGGACCGGCAGCGTACCATTTACGTGCAAATAAAATTCTTCGAGATCGATTTAGCGAGACAATTCAGAAAGAAAGAAAGAATGAGAGAGATGTGGGCTCATACGACGAGATGAACCCGACTTCCAAGGACGTTGCAACAAGTACACAGCCCGCCGCGTCTCGCGGTGAGACAAAGAAAAAAAGGAAGACTCGCGAAAGCGAGTAAATGTCAACGAGTTGACCAGCTTCTCTTCTCTCCTTCTCTTCTTAACCCGCCACTTCGTGCTCGCTTCGTTCGTGCATCGTGAGCATCGCGCGCTGGCAATATACATGCTCGCGGCAGCGGCAGATGCAGCGCGACGTCGCGTCGCGACGCGATTCTTTTCGCACGCACTTACGATATTTACTTGTATCGTATTGTGCTTTTGCTATTCTACGAAATCTGCGATAGCGTTTTTAGAATTTGCTCTGTTTAGTGACGAATACACCGATTCTCTCGTAATTTATAATTTATGTTATTTAACATAAATAATAATGTAAATATATTTATTTGAAATAGAGATTTAAAATGTGCTCTCTTATTTAAGAAAAGTTCGACACAGATTAAATTAAATATGCGTTCTGCTAAATCTGCAACAACGTTTAATAGAATTTACTTAGTTTCGTAAATACATCAACTCTCTTATAATTTATAATTTACGTTACTCAACTTAAATAAATATATTTATTTTAAATAGAGGTTTTTAAAATGTGCTTTTTTTGAAAGAATTTAACACAGATTGAATTAAATATATATTATAAAATAGCGCATAAAATGTGTGATCTGGAATATATGTATAATATAATTCATATTACATCATTGCACATTTAAAACATGTTTTAAACGTGCAATAACATGTAAAAGACATAGTATTTTCTTATTAAAAAAAATATATATATAATTTTTACCAACTCTGAGATTGTTGGCACTTGACTCTTTGTCGGCTGCAGGAGCGACAGAAACACGTTCCTCTTCTCGATCGCGCAACCGGCTGCAAAGGTCGGCCGTCGCGATCGGCCGACCTCACGTGAGAAACTGCGAGAAGCGCTCTCGCGTGCTCTATCCGGTCGATATTGCCCCGGAGTCTCAAATGTCGAACGGGATTGCGTTTCCGCGGGCGCGATTGCACGATGTCACCGGGACCGCGGAATGTGCTGAGGCGAGAGATCGGACGCATCCTCCTAACAGAATCTCGACGCGCGCGGGATTACGCGCCGATCGTATATATACTTAATCGCGTTGTCCTGAATGAGATAAAATGTGTCGCGGTTCATTCGCTCCGCCGCAGTCTCTTTGAGGAAAAGTTCACGGCGGGGTCCCGGCAGATTATCGGCGAATAACGAATGCGAGCTGCCTGCGCGCAGCCAAGCGCGCTTCTAAGAAATTGAGGAGGCAGCTGGTAATTGATAATTTTCCGACGTCTCTCCGTTCGAGTGTTCCTTCTCGCGATGGCCTTCTGCATCAACGTACAAAGATGAATGTACGCGCGTTTTATCGATATATCGCGCACGAATTGTTGAACGTGTCGTTTCCTCCGCGCGTCTGCTTTGAAAATAGTAATCGAGAACAATGCTGGCAAAAAGGTCGACCATTATTATTTAGCAAGATGGTTAGCGATTTTTCCACGAATGAATTTCGATTATGGGAATCCATAGATTCCGTGGCAATATGCAAAAATATGTGTGTATTCTCTGACTTGTGACCAAACCGGCTTGGGACGACTTCACGAAAACGTCGACGTGTTTGATAATCAGGATACGAGAAAATATTCTTCGTGTAACTTATTTGGCCTTGATCTTAATAATCGTTTCCGCCGTTAACGGAAACCCGCGCTTCCGGGAGCCAATTTTACATTTTTCTGCCTCTTCTTGGCTCACTTGGCTGCGCGAATGGATTTGGATTTATGTACCTTGGATCGCTCTGGCATTGATCCTCTACCGAAGATAAGCCGTTGTTTGCCTTCATTCGGCATGTAAATATCCGCGATAAGTGGCGCAGCGTGAGTTTTCCGGATCGCCTGCTTGCGAGAGAAGGCTCGCATGCGAGCAGCGCAATTATCTCGCAATTCGATTATCTCCTTTTGCGATTTCGTTGTTACGTCTTTGTTCTCCCATACATCAACGTCTCGTTAAGCCCACGAACTACAGCTCGCGTCATATCTCCAAATAAAATTTTTGCTTATAATTTTATGTAACATATATTTTGATATATGTTTGCATTTTTAATTCCTTTGAAAAGAGGTTGTTCGCAATAATTTTATATGCATTGCGTAAGATTGAAAAATAGAGAAAATTTTAAATCTCGTAAACTCCGATACAACTCACCAGCCTAAATAGGTCTCATTGAATTTTTCACGTAAAATGAAAAAGAATGTCTCGCGACGAAGAATAGAATCTCTTGAAGATACACATGCACATATGTATCCACACCTCGTAACGATATAATTTAAAGCGAAATGTTCTTTCATCGATATAGGCTCACCTTTCGCGCGGTGCAGCCGGCTGCTATTCATCGCCACCTTTAAGCACCCTCGACGGACCTCACCGGCAAGAGGTCACATCCTGCTGATGTAATTATCTTATCTCCGGCTACGTCACCGGCGTGGTACGCAAGGAGAATCCCGCGAGTGAATTACGACGAGGATATATCGCCGAGTAATCGTATCGCGCGCGGCAAATGCACGCGGCTGATTCGACCCGGTGGGACTCGCGCCTTCGGCGATGGTTTATTTGTCGCGAGGTAAGGTAAATCAATCGACGCGCGCGGTGCCGTGTAGCGCGCAGAAGGATACTCGAAGGATATGAATTGCCCGCGAGCCGCGCTCAGTAGTTCGCGATAGAACTGGTCAGACGAGCGGCGACTGCTTCGCCGCGGTTGCAAGTATGTGCAACGCCAAGCCTCTGGCACACAGACCCAAAGATATTAATTAAATGCCGCGGTATTTCGAATCTTAATTTTACTAATTGTTGGATTCGTTTTATCGCGATTCGCACGACGAATCAAGATACAACGATATAACTCTTCTCGAGATAACATCTCATCAGAAAGGGAGATTTTTAAATACCGAGGCCTGTGCAGCGCGTCTAAAGCTTGAGAGTGGCCTCTGCTGCTCGGAACGCTGCTTTACATCGTAATTAGCGGGACGCGTAATGCCAATTACCGGAGGAATCCGAGAAATCGTAAAGAATATTATACCGCCGCGTCGTAAATTCAACAGCTGGCTAGGCCAGCTGTAGATCAGTTTCCCCTCTAACCGAGGAGGGAGAATACGATAGATCTCAGAAATAACGTCGTACCATGCGACTTCACCTCGTCGCCTGATGCATGCGGCGCGGCGCAGCCGGTACGATGTACAGAGCCCGCGCGTCCGTCCGCCGACAGAGTGTGGCATTTAGGATCCGTGCCGTCGTGCTCGCGGCGGTGATGTTACGCAAGGTGCGCCTTTAGCCGGCAACGGCGACGACCTCGCGCGCGCGCGCGCGCGCGGTCCAGCAGGATCTCTTGCGAAATTCCCCGACCCGAGTGCGCGGGTTCCTCGTTGAAAAGCGACAGCCTCGTCGCTTTTTCCCAGCGGGATTGACGGGGCCCGCTCCACGGGAAGCCCGACCCTGTTGGAGTCGCGACACGAGACAGGCAATTTTCCCGGACACGTAAACTCTCGTATATTCCTCCGTTTAGCTATTTTTTCGTAAAAAAGGAGGAAAAGCGCGAGGCGCGCGTCTCGACGTTTGACTTTGAGATCTCAATCCCGTTTAGATTTCCTATTCGCTTCTCCGTTTGAAATCGTGACTTTTTTTAGCTCGCTTAATCGCGAAGCCGTCTTCCGATATCTCGTGGAAATTGCTGCCGAAATTGTCAGTGAAATTGCCAGCAGGCAGGTTATTAATCGTCAGCATAGGATATGATAGAGATCAGGTGTCAACCTCCGGGGTCCACGATATAGCGACGCAACGCCTCTGAGGAGTCTGAGGATCTTTGCGTAACGACGCAACGCGTGAGGGACAGCTCTCGCATCTGTTTATCCCGGAATGATCGCGCGCGTCTCCTCTGCAGCCAGCTGCACCGTCCGCAGCATCGTCGCGCACACAATCGATTATACAATAATATCGCGCCTTGAGAAGACGCTCCACGCTCCACTGCAGAAAGGAAGAGTCACGATCTGACGTGGCCCGCCACGGGACGATGCACTAACTCGGCTAGTCATCTATATATGGTGTCCCAGAAGCCTCGATCTCTCGGGCTTAACGACCTTTCGCGAATTTCGCGGCTTCAGTTATAATTTTACCGGCTTTACGTTCGATATTACGCGAAACGTCTCTGTTACAGAAGAAATTTACAAATATACTTTGTATCTGAAATCGAATTTCTATACTCAATATCGCTGGTGAATGCGTCGTTCAAATTGTCTTCTCTCTATTTACCTGTTTTAAAATAAGATTTTACTTATAATTTTATGTGCCATTTGATTTATTTGACACGTGTGTGTATTTCTAATTCTTTTCAAATATTGTCATATTATGTCGCATTAGAATTTGTCATAAATTTAAAAGTCGTAAAATTAAGAGTAAAAAAATTCCGTTTTTTTCTCCAGAATTTTGCAATAGTCTAATGGAAAGGCAAATCGGTGATCGCAATTTTTTACTAATAGATGGATCGACCGTGTAAGTTTCTTTTTCTTTATTAGAAACTAATTCTCTACCTTTGATGGGAACTCGCGGGAAGAATTGTAATGAGGAACGGGGGGGGAGGGCATAGAGCGAGTGAGACTATCGGAAATATTAATGTTATCCTTCGTCAATGATGTAAATCAACGGTGCCGGCTAGCTAATTTGACGATAACGACTTCCGGGTATTTAATCCGTAACTTAGCCTACGGCGCTTGCATTGTGTATTATCAGCCGCGAACGTATTCAATTATATGAGGCGGGGTGCATATCGATATAACGTAGCCACGTGTAACCTCCGAGATGGCTCCGATTACATGTGCGTATATGATATAACGGCGCGATACGCGGCCTCTTGATCATAGACGTATCGTATTAGAAAGTCCGATAGGATCTCCGCACGCGTAATAATAATGTGATGGCATATTATATAATGTATAATGATACGCACGCGCGCGCATAATTGTCCAATATTTAGACAAGTTGGACAAAAGTGGAAAACGATGCGTGGAGAAAGCGAATAATCCAAACGACAGCTTCAGCAATGACAAGGAGAAATTTGATTTTTGATTTGAAAATACGTAAAATAAATTTATAATTTTTTTTTTTTTTTAAGATTCATTTTCCGAGAACGCCGCTCGATGAAATAACGAACACGATATTGCTTTTACGCGAGAGTTACGTGGAAGATTGAAGATTCTTGTAGAGAAGATCGAAGGCGCGTCGTTGACTTCTTTCCTCCCACGAAGAAGATCCTTACTCTCCGGATTGCGTCCCTCCCCCTCTCTTTCTTTCTCTCTTTCTCCGTTTCTCTGCGTCTCCGATCATTAGCATAAGCCGTTCACTTATGTAACAGTATACTTTCTTTTCAAATCTCGGCCGGCGCGCATCATCCTCCTTCGTTACTCGATGGTATAATTCGTGTCAGATAAGATTGTTCGTGCGTGTCGCGTCGACCAAAGATAAATCCCCGAGGGGGTTCGGACCTTTTAAAATATTTTTACGAGACGGAATCTCGACTACCAAATTCGAGCATTTGAGTTTGAATGCCGTTTGAGTATCGGCTTCGATTTCGAGCGGGTCTTTGAGACGGGATTGATGGTCAGAGAATGTTGCTATTATATATAAACATCGTGAATATAAACATGGTGAAATTATTTCCTTCTCGGTCTCGCGAGTAATGTTTGTCGAGTGAACAGCAATTCTCTCGGGGTCCCGAGACATTGATGACTAAGAAAGAATGGAATTTTTAGAATAGACCGAGGCTCTTCCTTGGAAAGCGACACTCCTCGCCAGTTCCGGGACTGTACTTTACATCAGAAACTCGTTTTTCTTGAATTGGAAAACAAAAAAGGAATTAATCTCGTCTCTTATAACATCTGAATTTTTCGGACATCGAAACATATGTTACTAGATTATTGGGTTGCCGCACAATTACGTAACATGTTTATTTTTACAAGCAACTAATACGATATGTTTCTTAAAGCAATTTATGTAAATAGATTTTAAAATATTGCGCGCACATATGTGCATTTATATTGTTCTATACTGTTCAGAGAAAATGTATATTTTTTCAAGCAATTGATTAATATTGAGAGAAAGTGTTCACACACAAATTGATATAAATTTGCAATAATACATTAAACATATTTATTTTCGTTTGCGAGGCCGATCAGAGAATGCAATATCAATTTATCAATCCGTAAAAAATTTCTCTCAACATAATAATTCATGAGTCCGTTCGCCTATGATCTTCTCTTAATTTTATTACTCGCGCTAAATGAAACGTTTCGCTGTCAGCTGATCTCGATGAATATATCGTAACGTGACGCAACAGGAGTCATGCATGATGGATTATCGACTTTGATCACACAGAAAATTTAGTTAGTTGGTCAAACACGACGCATTAGAGAGCTATATGCACACGTGCGCGTTAATATCCGCGTCAAGATGAGCCTGTTGCGTATTGCGTAACGTAAAAAAAAAAACATAATATAAGACCAATGGATTAAGATTTAACGAGGCCGCAGGAGGGAAGGGATTTAACGTGTAACCTTTAGCGGAGCTTATCTCTCAAAGTGCATTTGAAATTGCTCCCAGAGATTAATCCGTGACTATTAACGCTGGAATTACGACTACAGTGCCTGGTCCAATAATACAAGCGCGTTTCGACAGGCGAATCTCGTAAAGTTGCGCGTTATTACGATCTTTCGCGCGCTCGCGAGAAACGAAAATCCGCGAGAAAATTGACAATTAAATCTCACCGGGAGCTTTTCTCTCTTAACGCGGGACGTAAATCATCGGCGGCGAGCGTCCGATGGCCAGGCGAGAAATTAGAGTTACGACGAGATAGATCTCTGTCGCGGACCTGCTCAGGTGAAACCGCCCCAGCGCGCGTCCATCCCATAGGCATTCCGGCCTGACATTCTCGGCCGCCACCGCCGCCGCCGCGCGCGGCGATGGTCGCGTTGTGCCATCGCCGCCCGGTCATTTAAGGATTTCGAAACATGAACATGAAAATTTTGGCAACGCCGTGAGCGATGGTAGGGCGCAAATTCACATCACACGCGCACAATTCTGGCCATATATAATCCCCATCGGCGCCGTATGCCGAATCAGTTTTTGTGAGCCACCTCAGCTCGGATCGTCCACCTGTTTCTCTGAGAAAGAAGGACCTGCCTGTAGCCATGAAGCTGGTGCGTGTTTTCTCCGGGAAAAATCAGTAACGACCGTCTCTCGATGGAGACGAAAAGAGTGTCCGCGCGCGAACTCTCGACGAGTTTTCGGGATAAGGATCTCTCGGTGAATCTCGCGGTGTGGTGGCTTCCTCGGAAACTTTCGCTCGTTCGGGGACTTCAAGGACTACGGAAACGAGTTATCGCGCCGTCGCGTTATCAAGCGGCACGTTATTAAGACCAGTTAGGACCACTAATTTCCCAGAGGAACGCACAAAATATCTTGAGCATGCATTAGAACTGGCGATTATTATCATCACGGGAGTTTTATCTTTGTCCCCGAAGGAGAAATGTGTCTCACTTCCTATCAATCGTATTCATTCGTCATTCGAACAAATCGTTATTTAAAATTTCCTACTTTTACGCAAAATTCGCGAAAAAAAAATAACTTTACAGTGAAATAGAACAGGGACAGACTATCATAAGTTACGATAAAAGTGTAAAAGACGCTAAAATATTTTATCACAAATAATTACGAATCGTTTGACAAATCATTTCGTTACCTTGCACATTTAGATCATTGCCTTCGCTGCCGTCGTAGCCGTCGCCCTCGCGGCACCCCCTCATCAGGACTACAGCCAGGCGGTCGTCGTGAAGGAGACGCCGCTGGACAACATCGGCATCGATGGATACCAGTTCGGCTACGAGCTCTCCAGCGGCCAGTCCCATCAGGAGTCCGCCCAACTTGTGAACGCCGGTCAGGAGAACGAGAGCTTCGTCGTCCGCGGTAGCTTCTCCTACGTCGACCCGGAGACCAACGTCAGATACACCGTCAACTACGTCGCCGACGAGAACGGATTCCATCCCGAGGGTGCGCATCTGCCTGCCGTCTAGATTTTGACCCGAGTTCTACCTGCAAACCATATATCTGTGTTTTCACATTTTCCGTCCAGTCTCGCGGCTACGCGCGAAGAAATTCAATCTTCTCGATCGTAGCACTCCATACGCATGACAATTCTAGCTTTAAATAAATTAAGCTTTAATTAATCCTTGCTGTGTCTAAATTATTCTACGACTTTTTTTTATCGCCAACTTCGCTGATGGATAAGTAGTATCCTCGTTGAAACAAGGGTAGGATTCGAATGAACAATTGGTCATTTGATTTAATTTTAATTTATTACAATAGCTTAACAAGACATGTTATACAAGTGATCTGTATTTTTCAATGGAACAATAAAGACATGGCATATGATGCTCGAGAATCCAATTAGCATACGATTTATATTATGTAATAAAATATTTAGATGTAATATACATGTTATCAATATACGATGCTATCCGGAGTAGTAAATTCTGATAATGAAATAATTTAAACATCCTTAAAACACACAATAATGTGTCCTATTTTCTGCTCTGCTTTCAATCAGATCTCATTAAAGAATACGCTCAAAAGCAACAGAAAATAAAACAATGACTTGTCATAATTTTATAATTTTCTTGAATTATTTGTCTGTCTCATAATTTAACGTATTTATAGACATTTTGACATTCTATTTCTTTTAAAAATCATAAAAATCACTTGATGAAATATTTAATAAAACAGTCGTTGCATTAATATCAAAGCGAAATTAAAACATATTAAGATTTAATATAATGGCTATTTTATTTCTAAAAAATTTCGTAAACCTAAATTTCGTATGCCGTCAAAACATCCATCGCGTTAATGACGATACGTTTCGCAATAAGATGTACTACGAAAGAATTCGGATAGATTAAGTAAGTAGTTTCCCTTGATCATGTCGAAGGTTAAAAATGTTATTTTTACCTTGCTATCATTTTCAAGGCTTTGGCGAGTAACGTTATTCCTTGAGGGCGGCTAGAAATCTCATCACACGGGTACCGATAGAGATGGCACAACGTTAAAGAGACGGATACCGATAATCGTATTTAATGCTGTCGCTACTTTATAGACCAGAGTCACCTAAATTTATGGGACTGAGGATTCGCAAGATTACGTCTCCATAAAGGTTACATCAATAATTAACGATCGGGAATACCTCAAATAGATTTTTGAAGAAAAGTGGAATTCCCTCTTGCTTACTTTTGAATTGCAAGAGAATTTTTTAACAAACTCGACAACTATTCCCGGCAGGTATATGTATATTTATGCCGTATTTAATTATTGATTATTATTCATATATATATAAATTTAGTTATATTTTATTAAATAATATATTTAAATAGAGATTTGTATTTATATTTAATATACATAATTATGATACTAAGTTACAACACATATTAATTTTATATTAATATTTATCTATACAAGTAAGTTCCAAATAAGGTTGTCTAATCCTTTTAAAATGGATACGTATATTAATTACGTAGCTAGATTTGTCAACGTTTAAGCTTTTAGTAAACGATAATTACATACCGTTATTGATAAAAATGATTTTGTCACGACAAAAATTGTGAAATCTATCTGTTAATATAATAGTTATCGAGAGCTCGCGTATACGATTATTTTTCTAAATCGTCGAGTTTCAAATCGCTTGATTGTCGCTCACGAAAAATTCTTACGAAGGTCGAAATCTGGACGAGATGATCGGCGCACGTGTCAATTAGCGGTACAAGAAAGAAAGGTGAGAGGTGAATTGGTGTAGACCCAGTCAAATTTTGGCAGTAGGAGAAGCGGTATAAAATCCCGGCTGATTTCGGCTACCCGCAACAGTCTTCTTCCGAGAACGAGAGTAGCCTGTACCTTCGTCTTCAACATGAGAACAGTGGGTATATTCGCGGTCTCTCCTCGAATTGGAATTACGGTTTAACAGCAAGTTAACACTTGTTCTTCGCGAAGCGCGTAAAATTTATCGCGGATTAATTCGGGAATCGTTATCGTGAGCCACACAGAGCATCGAGAAATCCGACGGTCGAGACCGCTCGCCCTTCCCGCCTGATAACTTCGCCTTTCATCGACGGCCGCGAAAGTTAACGAAAATTAAGCTAACTGGCGCAGATCGCGTTATTAATTGGCGTTATTCCCTTTTCTGCTGCAGCTCGTCGCCCTCTGCGCCCTCGTGGCCGTCGCCCTCGCGGCACCCCCTCATCAGGACTACAGCCAGACGGTCGTCGTGAAGGAGACGCCGCTGGACAACATCGGCATCGACGGATACCAGTACGGCTACGAGCTCTCCAACGGCCAGACCCATCAGGAATCCGCCCACCTGGCGAACCCCGGCCAGGAGAACGAGAGCCTCGTCGTCCGCGGTAGCTTCTCCTACGTCGACCCCGAGACCAACGTCAAGTACACCGTCAACTACGTCGCCGACGAGAACGGATTCCATCCCGAGGGTGCGCATCTGCCGAGCGTTTAAATTTACTATAGCCATCAACGAGGTACTAAAGTCGATGTGAAAAACGGCCAGCTCTGGATAAATTTTCGTGATCATCGAAGTCGCTCTCTCGGTGGACCCGAAGAACAATCGAAGAGCACGGGTATTCACGAGCGTTTCAAGTTTCAACCGTCCGATATGAATGTTTTATACATAATTATAATGCAGTATTAATTTTACAATTTGTCAAGACGTATATATGTACCCGCGACGTAATAATAATCGATTTTTATCATCTGCACCTCTATTATTATAAAAAAAAAAAACGTAGTTTCGCAGCTATACATACAATTAATCGTTGCGTCATATTAAACTCATGATTTATTATTATACAGATGTTTCGTGGATAAACATACTTTCTTGTGACGCAACAATTAATTGTATGTATAGCTGCGAAACTGCGTTTTTTTTCATGATAATACATAATAGAGGTGCATAAAAATCGATTACTATCACGTCGCGGGTACATATCTACGTCATAATAAATCGTAAAATTAATACTGCATTACGAGCTGACCGTCGAAATTCCACGCAGCCGGTCTTTAAATAATACTCTGTCGACAATGCAAATATTGTAAGTAGCGCCTCGCAATCATGGATTTAATCATAAATAATTGGACTGCGCAGCTAGGTTTGGAAAAAAAATTTCAGTGACATCGAGATCACTACGATTCCGTCCTTGTACAATAGCTCTGTCGATCTCAAGTTAATAAGAATCTTATTAAGTAAAGACATGCGTGAACGTTATTTCCTTTCCTGCAATGGCAATCGGTACGAGAGTATCCAAGAAAACACTCTGTTGCACACTTTGCATTTGATTTCTTTTCCCTCTCTCTCTTTTCCCTGTGTGTGTAAAGTCTTTATTATTCTACATCTTGGAAAATATAAAAGAACGCGAGCGCGCGCGAAACGAGTTTGATTCTGCTTGTTTGAATATGTAAAGGTTTATTGTACGACATGCATCAATATTTGTTGGCTAATATTTCTTTCGAAATACCGGAACGTGCCGCAACATTTTATCTCGAATTTTTGTATAATTTTCACATCAGTATTCAAATTTTGCTAAAGTATTCTGAATAATTAAAGAATTATGTCAACGTTACATAATATATAGTGTATACCGATAGAAAACAGGATATGTTAATCAATGTGCTATCAAAAGAGACTTTATATTCATTTATATTGATTAGCTATTTATATTTATACATCTATACATATACATTTTTAAGTGCTTGGTACTGCCATTGTTCACTTTTCAAAACAGATATTTAAGTTATTAATTTAATTTACAGTTTAATACATTTTAATTTGCAATTAAAATAATTTGATTTGCAGTTTGTTTATTCCCCGCAATCGTTTTCTATCTCCAGTTTGCTTGCTATTATTTAAAAACCCTTTTTTTTTTAATTATTTAATTAACATAATCACGTTCTCTCTCTCATAGCAATCAGTCATTTTGCTCAAAGACTGTACCAGCAGTATAAATAGAAATAACGAAAATTAGATTGTGTCTATTCTCGAAAGGCTGCGGAAACGACAGGTGCAAGAAATTGATTATCTTTCAATTGAAATTCCTTACTCACGTGCTCCTTGAGAATTAAGCGTTTTATCGGAGGCTGTTGTTCACCGCAGTCTGGAATTTCTCTCGGGCTTCTTATGTTTCTCTCCAATCCGTCCAATTATACATACTTACCTGTTCCATTTTAACTACAGAAAACGTAACACGACTCATTGTCAGCCACAAAAAAAAACTCAGAACCTCGGAAGAACGTAATTAGCAAGTGGCGAAAACCGAGCGAATTAAAGTATTTAAATTCAGGAGGGGCGAATTCTCGATATTAGGGTAACACGACGGGGCAGGAGGTAACGCCGACGTGTCGCCGACCGGATCGGCCATCGAACACCGGGCACCATCTGTCGAGCCTCAGCCGTGGACGTCGTGGTCGCCGATCAACTATCATCAGGATGCGAGATTCCGGAAACGCTGAAGTCGATCCCATCATCTGGCGATAACGGAGGATTCACACCGCGTCCGGCGTTCGACCGATAAATCCTCCATAACTATATAAAGACCTTATAATTATGAGTCTGGCCACAAGGCGATTTTATCAAAATCTACACATTCAGTACATTCACTATCGCTTTCTCTTTCTTTCTATCTCCTTCTTTGTCTCTTTTCCATCTCTCTCTCGTTTTTGACAAAACTGGCTGTCTCATGGACAGACTTTAATTCGAGAGTCTTTATCCACAACCATACTGGAATGAACACTTGTTAAACGAGGTGAAAAGTGAGAGAATTCACTAGAGTATCTACGATTTCATTGGTCAAAATCTAATAAATTCGTTCACTTTTCGCCTCGCATTTTACGTAATAAGCTCCCTGAACTAGAGAATCTCTAGGCATAAGATAATAGGCATAAGTACTATATATATGTATGTTTATGTATATATATTACTAATAATGTATATTTTGTAATTTTTAAATACACATAATAAAACACATTGCATTACTGATACAAGACATTAACAGTTTTTAACATAGACAAAGTATCAGGAGAACAAAAATTGCTGTGGAAAGATTATGCGCTATTTAAAATCTAAGAATCGCAGTAAATCATAAAAATTAAAAGTCTTGTAAATGGACAAAGTATTAAGAGAAATAATCGAGATTTTAAATGAGATTTTAAAATCACATTGTTATAATTAGATCGAACAGAACTAATCGAAAAGAACAAGCATTAACAATGTTCGATTAACACAACATCGACAGTTAAAAAAAAATGTTTTAGGTTGACAGCATTTTTTGTACAATACATCTACATTTTTGGCATGCTTACACAACCTTCGAACAAAGATACAAACGGTCCTTCGCTGCGGCGAATATAATATTCGCGTCTTATCTTGACAAACGTTCCTTTGTTGTGGCGAATATAATAATAAAACGGTCGATTTACGTCAAATACATCCAAAATTCTTGGGGAACAACTCCCCCAACCCCCACCACTCAGTGTTGCTGTGAACAGAATATTTAAAACATCTTTAAAAAGGATATGTTCCACTTGACGCTCGCAACGCTCTTAGAATTATTTCATGCCTGCACTTTGTCAAATGCTAAACAAAGAATTGCATAAATCCCCGGTAATGTCGCGATAGACGTGTATTCTAAGTTTGTTAAAAATGATTTAACGTTGGAGAATGAATATGACAATCCACTTTAGCTTTACATCCATAAATTTTGAGCTTCTGTTACTTCACCAATCACATCCAATTATTCGCGCAAATTTCTTTTTTAGAGATGAACCGCAGAGATGCAATTTAAGTTCAATTTAAGAAATCTTTAATATGTTTAAAGATTTCTAAATTTTGAATGACGTGTTAAAAAATTCCATGTGCTAAAACATGCTGAAAAATTCCAATCGTTTCTTCGAAATGAGGCTGGGTGATATGAACACGAGCTATGCGATCACCATAATGCTTTCATTGCATGAAAGATTTAAATCAAATATTGAGTTGTCATCAAGCGTCAATAGTCGCGACACTGAAACGCTCTATTTATCATAAAATTTTAATTACAAGATTTTTCGATTGTAATATCAAAGTTAAAAAAACATATAAATATCAATACGCGTATTATTGCATATGATTGTCGTTGTCTGACAGAGGTAATAACAAAATAGATGCAACGTGAGTAACAGGTGCACAACCAAACAAACTGCGGTGCGGCGTGTGATAAAGCGTGTATTAACAATGCAATAGTATGTTCGCAAAAGATATAAAGAAAGGCAAAAAAAAAACAGAGAAGATAAAAAGATATAAAAGGCATATTATTGTGCAGAGCAGCAAATCTGTTCGATGTAAGAAGCACGTGAGCAACATTTAACTATCACGCTCAGCTTACGGCAAATTACGGCAGCCAGCGTACAAATTCACATACATTTGTGCCGCGAAAACTCCGAGAGCGAGAAATTTGGAACTTTGCAACCCAATTAATATAATAACGTTAAAATAACGTCACACGCACAGGCATAATCAAATCGTCTCCGAAATAATTTCTCCGAGTTTCTCAGAAGCGAAAAAGAATCTCGATGTATCCCAAATAAAATTAGGTGAAATATCATCTTGCTCTTGATATGAAATTAATTACGAAATTGATATAAAATTAAATTATTGCTTATCGTACTTTACTACTTATCGTACTATTATTACTTTTCTCTCTTGTACTATCTCGATTATCAATTACGTCATTGAGTATTACGTGTTATAACTTTCTTCCAAAGACATAAATAATAAATTCTATACAAATTTAAAGCAACAAAAGATAAAAAGATAAAATAGATAATAAAAAGCGAAATATATAGAAATATAGAGTATCCAAAGAAAATTATTTGACTTGCACATTGTATTTGAAAATTATTCATATTCGGAACTCCAAGATAATATTTCATCTGTCTTTGGTTACAAATGCAACGAACGAAGCAAGGTGTACTTACCAATGACGGCGACCGCCTCGCTACCCTCTTCATTAACTTCGATGAAAGCTTTTTGGAAGACTTTGTTGATCTTCAACGGCATATCCGAAATGCCACCAAATTCAGCGCTGTTGCTGAATGGTTTATCGAGACCCATCTATAACAAGATTAACAAGTAGGATACGAGTAAGATACGACGTCGCATTTATTTTGCTCGATTATCGACGAAACATTGCGGCGTACCTTCTGAGACAACGTATCTTCAAGATTCAATATGGACACGATCTTGAACTTGGGCAGGAACACTCGGACCTCGTGTTCGTTCGTTTCGGCGAGGCGGGTGCTACATTCCGCGCTAACTTCCTCGAGTTTGTCGGTCAGCGCAGCTAGACCGTCAATTTTATTGGGTAGGATAATCACCATGCTGACGTCTTCATTCTGCGACAATAAAAATTAAATCCATAAAGAGAGATGATTCGTAAAGGCCCGAAATACACACTTGTGATGAAAAGCGGCAAAATATCTCAAACGTTTGATTGGATTTCTTTCAAAAATTTGAGAAAGCAACATACCGCGTACGGCAGCTCGATGCATTTAGCGTCGTATTCCGGCAATTCGGCGTACTTGTAGTTGCCCATTCTGTACATAGTAGGAACTTCTCTTACGGTGTTGGCGTCAATGTGGAATGGACGGTCCGTGGTAGCCTTAGGATCAAACACGTTGGCCCAATTGCCCTTGAAATACACCGCGTTTGCGAGTATCAGTGCAGGATCAGTATTAGGATCCAGGTCGGCTACAATAAATAATAAAAGTTAGCATAAACATTATTTTTTATTCGGTTCAGTAAATCAGTAAATTTATATATATATATATATATATATATATATATATATATATATATATATATATACGAATATATTATCCACAGAAAGCAAAGGTATCTAGGCGTTTTATTACTTTGTTCTTCGTAATTTAATTGTTTTACGTTATTTGTGCAATTTATTTGTGCAAAATAAAAAATCACATTTTTGGTCGGCATAGAATTGCATAGTGAACGCGTATGTATGAATATATGTAGATCGTTCTTTACCGGGACTAATAATGCTGTCGATGCGATTGTTGGTTTTCTCCTTGCACCAGGTGTTAACGATGTTCGCGACTTCGTCGCCTTTAGCAAAGTCTACCGACTGAATGTCGGAACGATAGTATGTCTTGAGATCCTGTTTATACTCAGGTTTCACTGGAAAACTTTTGTCGATAAATATCTTGTTAGCGAGCTTCAAAGTGACATTCTCAACATTCTGAAAGAATAACATTTCATCTTCGATTAGTACTATTCTACGAGTGTCATAAAATATATCACAAAACAATATATAACTAAAACTAATGCAACAGATAATTAATTTATAATGTAATTTAATAATTATATATAGAATATTTGTATTCTCTCCACAAATATCATACTAATATATAAATATATCATATTTTATAAATAATACTTTATAATTCTCTAAATTTGATAGTCCAAAAAAAGTAATATTTACATTCTATAAATATTATTCTACATTTTATCAAGTTTTGAAGATTTACATTCTGTAAATGGCTTATTGTGGAAATATTACGTTTCACAATGTATTGCAGTTTGATAATTACATTCAATTTATCAATGAGATTCTGGTAACCTTCCAGAGTCTGTGATTTCGTAGCTGGAAGCTTAAGAACATCTTTAAACTGTGCCTCGGTAGCTCCGACGGCGCCGTCAGCAGCCATGCTCAGAGCGATGTTGGCGTTCAGGGAAGAGCATATCAAATTGCCTGGTGCTTTTTTTGCAACATTCTGAAAAAATAACATTTTCAAATTAACTATACGAAAGCTTCATTCATTACGAATATCAGTATATCAGAAAATAATCAAATTGATTTGAGAATTAGGTGTTTCTTTTTTATTATTTTATTGCCGGCGTCAAGTCACTGACACGGTACTGTATAATAGTACCTATATATCAAAATTAGTCGTATAGATTTTGCTAAAGCTGTTTTCTCATAATTGTTGATATATGATATTACATTAATAAATGATACGAGAGTAGGTATACAATTGTATACAATATCATAGCCTAATATTTAAATTCAATTAACATACCTTGACGAAGTTGACAGAGAACAAATGAGCACCCTGAGAAACAGCCTGAATGGCCGAATTTTTTCGTGGAATTTTTGTTGGTGTGGCCATGGTTGATGCAAACAGACAAAAACGTCAAGAAAGTTCTTTGTACTGTAAAGTAACACCCGGTCCCCGGTCCCGCAGTTCAGGTTACTGACGAAGGGAACAAAAAGTGGCGATTCAGGATGTGAGGGTGAAGAAGGGTAACTCAGGTTTATACGCAACGGTCTTTATTGACGTCCACGTGACTCGGTGATCAAACAAAAACAGTGCCCCGTCTCGGGGTTTCGGTTTGAACAGGGTGTGTCTACCGCGCACGACTCACTCAACCAATCACAGCTCAGGCTGCGTTTGGAAGCGTCACTCGGGGGGGGGGGGTGCTCCTTCTCCTTCTAACTTGCTGAGATAGAAAAAGAGGGGAGTGTGCTCGTGTCTCGTGTGCGCTCGGGTGATTTTCTGCACGCAGCCTTGCGTAAACAAATGCACCCTTGTGCACGAGCGCCTCGCAGGCGAACGCGGGAAATTTGAACGCGGCCTATGTCCTTAGTCGACGTTTACAGTACTGTAATAACAAAAAGATTCAATAGTATAGGTACATATTCATCGCAAAGTTCAGTACAACCGTCAATAATAGTCAAGACGCATAATAAAAAAAAACAAAAGTTTACAAAATTATTTCTACTGGATTGGTGGTTAAAGCAGTTTGGTCTAGAGACCGCTGTGATCAAACGGGACGCTCTCTTCTGCTTACCGCACTTACCACTCTTACCAGCGGTTGACGTTGACAGTTGACTTGACACGTCGCGTCGTAGTCCGTCGCGTTGCTCGTCGCGTTTAGCGATGACGCTCAATTGCGATTCCTAACCTTGGCGCGGCACGCGGCACGTTCATCGGTGCGGGACGGAGCGCCGACGTATCGTATCGTTCTTCCGTGACAGCAGGAGGTTAGGAGCCTCCGTTCCCCGCGAGCGACACGTCGTCCTCTCTCCCGCGGTCTCCTCTTTCCTCGCTCCTCCCGCGAGGCTCGGACACGCGTCCGGCTTGCTCGCGGCTCGAGGAAGCGCGGCCGACGAGGCTCGGGTTGAGCCCGGGCGACGCGATGACCAGGTTGACTCGCCGCGGTCTCTGATGCCCCAGGAAATTCGGCAATGGCGAAATTCAGAATGTTGCCGCGCACGTCGCGCATCGTCGCCCTCTGCTCGGCCGCGAACTTCATAAACGCCGCGGACAGGGTCATCATGCCCATCGCCATCGTCCTGATGACCGACGAGTTCAAGTGGAGTTTGTACTGGCAGGGATGGATACTGTCCGCGTTCGCTTTTGGATACTTCACTAGTCAGGTAAGACGATCTGTGCGCTTTTCGTGTCACCGCTGATAATCCACGATGCGTCGTTTTCTCCCTCAAGATCATTGGCGCGAGTACGGCGAGTCGTTTCGGCTGCAAGACGGTGCTCATGCTGGCGGTGCTGTTGTGGTCCATTAGCACGGTCATCACGCCGTTCCTGGCGCAGTCGGTGCCCCTGCTCATACTCTGCAGGGTGGTTCTGGGACTCGGAGAAGGATTAGGTGAGAAGGAGAAGGAAACGAAACGGTCGAAGCCGATGTGACAATATGTTCCGAGTTAATATGGCGTTGTTTCGCAGGCCTACCCGTGATATTTCATTTATTCGCACATAATGTTCCTGTGGAAGAGAGATCACGCGCTTTTGGTTACCTGGTAGCTGCTGGTTCCGTTGGCCAAGTGGTCGCGTCCGTTGTAAGATTGATCGTACTCTCAATGCGCAATTAAATCGCAAAGAAAAATTACATTTTTATAAATTGTCTTTCCTTTCGTTAGATATGCCCGCGCTTGCCATGGCAAACTGGATTTTACTTGTTCGGGACAATAGGTATCGCATGGACCGTGTTGTGGCTGATGCTGTATCAGGAAACCAACTCTCAAGATGAGATACCGTTATTTGTTCCTAAAGTAAACCTCTCTCTGGCATTTAATTTACGTTCAATTGTATTCTTGGTATTAACTTTATGATTGATCGACAGGTAGCTCAGAATAGAAGCTTGCGTTGGACCGAGTTCATTGCTCATTGGCCCCTGTGGGCTTTGTACATAGCGCACTTTGCAATGAACTGGAGCAATTACATAATAATGCAGTGGCTGCCAACTTATTTGGCAAGAAACTTGTCTGCGAACAAGGAGAGTATTAGTTTCACAGCTGTCCCTTATATCGTTAACTCTCTCATTGGCATTGGTAGGTACATAATTATATATTTCAATATCTTGTTTTAAATATTTTATAAATTTTTTTAATATTTCCTTTATTTCCTTTCGCAGTTGCCGGTCACAGCGCTGACACTTTAATACAAAAAAGGTGGTCTGTTCTATCTGTTAGAAGATTGATGACAAATATAGGCCTAATAGGACCAGGTGCTTTTCTATTAGCTTTCTGTGCTGTAGATAATCTGCTTGCCGCAGTCATGTATGTACAATTATTACGTTATTTCTATGTTTTATATTGCTGGGCTTTTGTTCTGGATATATATAGATATACATATATGTGTAAATTATTATCTTACAGCTTTGTTTCGATATCCATGGGTCTCTGCGCGTGCAACTCTGCCGGACATTTAAGTAATCATGCGGATATAGCTCCGAATCATGCGGGAATTACATTTGCCGTTTCAAATACAATTGTACGTATATTTTTCTACCTAATCCGATACCAAATCAATCGTCGCAGAATTTTCCACGTTATCAGTGTCGTGTATGTCTTGGTTTTCAGGCGACAGTACCTGGAATTCTCTGTGGACCATTGACAGCCGAATTAGTGACTGCCTCGCACGGTTGGTGGATGCCGGTTTTCGTGCTGGCGGCAGCGATTAATTTTACCGGGGCTATAATATACCAAAGCCACAGTTCGGCGCTTCCAGTGTTGTGATATGCTCTATCTCTCATCCAACGATTTTTTTGTTACCGAGGAGGAAATGATCAAGTGTTTGTTGAGGACAATGCGGAGATATCTGACCTGAAATCACCGTGAATGATTCTCGATGAAGTAGCTGTGAACGTTTACAAGAATGTTGGTGTGATGCGTCATCACGTATCGGCCAGTCGAAGACATATCTCTCATAACGCTTTATTTATACATGTACATTAAGTAAATTTTTATTACTTCTTTTGAAGCAGCGCAAAGTGTGGATTTGATTGATAGTGCCATAATTTGACGGACGGAACGGAACTGGTTTGAAGAAACTAATTGAGAAACGTAAGACACACATTTATGAGATTCATCGTACAATCAATTTATGTATGTATTGTATCACTCAAGAATTAGCGGAAAACATTTTGTGATATGTTCTAATAAAAGTTGAAAATTTTAATTATACGGTTAAAATATAAAATGCATATTCTATACAATCGTAAGATTGTACATAAAAAAATTTTAACTTTCACATTTATATTTTTTAGAGCATCTTAGCATACAGGGTGAGACGATCTATTCGCGTTGTGAGAACCAAGAAAGTAAGAACAAGACTTACGAAATATGATGATGAATTTCGAACCATTTAAAATATAATTTAGAAATGTTTAAGAATAAAAATATATGTATTAATGATATTTCTGTCATACAACGGATATTACACGGATTATAAAGATAAGTCCTTTCTCAGGTATTCCGACTGCAGTATTTGCGACAGCGTATCTTTCGATAAATTTTTGTTCAATCCCATTTCAATAAAGGCGTTATCTTGGCAGTTTGTCACGCTCGACTGTGTCCGAGTATCGAAAGCTCTCGCGTCGATCGCTTTCGTCAATCGTGTATCGTCGTTATCACGAATTCTTCTATTTTCTCGGATAGTATCAACGGACGTCACTTGCGTGACTGTGGTTGCAGTATTTGAGCAAGAACGATCTTTGTCATTTTCGCTTGGGTAATCGTCCGAATCGTAGCCGTCGCTGCGTCTTTCGAAATTTTCATAAAACACGTGTGATCCGATATTGTGACACGCTAGAATATCCGCGATTGGTTTTATATCTAGAGAACGCTCTTCCTCCGCGATACCGTGTGATTTATGAATATTATCGTTGCAGTTATAACATTGCAGATATTCCTCGATGGAAGACTTTATTCTCGCCCTCGTCTCGTTGCCGTCTGCAAACGTTGGCTTTGCTATATCTGTAACAGCTGCATCTCGCTTTTTATTGCAGGTATCCGATGCAATTGTGTGAACTGATCTAGCATCATTGGCGATATCGTATTTATTCGCGTCGGTGTGTACAGATCGCTTTTTCGCGGTGTATTTCGAAAGTAAATTCTTACGCGGCTGTTTATCCGTAAAAATATTTTCCGCAGCTTCGTCAAGCCGCACCCTTGCCGTATCCCTACCAATTATTTCGCTATCGACGTTTCTCGGACGAGAGACCGCCGATTTGGCTCTGGCTTTTCTGTCGGGAAAGATTACGCTTCTCAGAATTTTGGCTTCTCCCTGTAAATTTGGCCCGCTACTCGTTCCGAGAACGTTATTCGCGCTTTTGCGCAAATAATGGTTCGCCTTGGAATCCGTGAAACTTTTCTGAACTCTGTCTATCTCGCACGTCATCTTCTCTAACATTTCGTACAATTTTTTCGTTCGGGCATTGTCAATGCGATCTTTGCCTCTCGCCCAGTAGTTTTCCTCTCGTAACATTTGCCATGCAGACTTCACGTTCTCCACTTCGCGATCTATATCGCCTCGCTCGTCTAAAACGATACAAGTGTGATTTTGGAGTTTATAATCCGACGTAATAAATAAGAGGCGTTAAAAGAAAATTAAAGAGCGAACGGAGTTAATCAGTAAAGGTCAGTAAATAATTTACACTCTTTGTCAATTTGTTTGTTTAGCGTCCTCGTCGGATCCTCCTTGCCAAGTATCGGGAGGCAAGTATTTTTGGTTGGGGAAGAATTTATCGCGTACGAATCTGGATCAACTGCCGCGAAATCGGTATAACGCGAGTTCAATTCCGGCAAGGCAGCGGACGACTTCCGTTTCGCGAGGTCCGCGGATTTGCTGAGTGACGTGGTATCTACCATATAATAAGTGAATATTAGCATAGGCAAAAAATATAGGATATCCTGGAACAGTTTGATATATCTCGTTAATTAATATCGAGATAATATTTCGCCTGTGTTTCTACCAATTGAGCATATTTCGAAACGTGTAATCTAGAAAGTCCGGTGGAACAATCAGTGCAACGCAATTTAATTAACTCCACACCTGTCTTAAAATGCGGCAATGTTCGTTCAGAGTTATTCGTACAATGCCACGAATGAGTCTGCGACGTTAACGGACGTGACTGTTCGGCATTGGCGAACGGATTAAATTCATAGACGAAATTACTCGTCGCTGGAATTCTTTTTACGGCATTTACGTGCGACTTTTTCCCCTGCTTCGTTATGTTTTCCGCTATCTGTCTCGGAATTTATTATTAAATTAGCATTAGCAATTTCGTAACCGGCATTCTCGAAATAATTCAGGAAAGACTTTATTGTAACAGTGCGAATCGCGTATTTCTTGATTAAGAGATATTTATAATAATTGTATGTCGTTTAGGACCTCAATGTATTCAAATGAAAACTCTTGACTATATAACAGACGTACGATATCGCGTTTTGCTTTAGCTCCCAGGATATCTTTGTTAGAAGATTTCGCTTCAGCTTTATTCGAGACGGTATCGATTTGTGACTTTCGGCTGCCTTTCAATCTATTAAACTGATTCCGCGAAAACTGTGGTAGTTTCTCGCCATCGGCTTTAGCAAGGCACGTTCTGCATAGATTTAAACATCTTAGGTACATAAAAGTCAACGTGCATCGCTTCGGTTATGAAGTACAAGATGAAAAATTTTTACTTTGCATAAGCATCCATGCAAATATATTCCTCCGAGCACCGTTTATTTCCATCCTTGTCCGACGGAAAACCGTCAACATCAGCCGTTCTTTTAGTCTTCCTTCGGCGCGACTTTTTAACAATACTGCAAATTAATTCATCACGTAATTATGCATATGTTTAAACGTACGCGAAATCTTTCGCCTACTTGGTTCCGGAGAGAGCAGCTAATTTGCCATTCGGTTTGTTCACATTCTCTGACAATGCCTTCTCCTGCTCTTCTCGTTCCGTTTTCTCCACGAAAACAGACAGGGCATTAATTCTGTTATACTCCTCGCAATTTTGTGTCTTGATACGGACAGTGCTTAGATTCGTCGCGGCGAAAGGGGATAACACATGATGAGAATATGAAACAATTCGCTTTGGTCGTCGCTGGTTTCGAAATCGATGTGTCTTTTTTGAGTTTTCTCTTTTAGATTGTACTTCTCGAAACTATATGGTCCGCCTTTTAGACAGACCAAAATTATTTCTCTCTATATATATGTATATTTATAGCAAATTAAAAGTCGAGCAACGCTTGGGCGAAAATGAAAAAACCGCGTTGTGCACTGACAATAACCTTCCCAACTTTATGGTTGGTCATAAAAAAAAATATCGGAATCGATAACCGAATCTACATTCATTCGTTTGATAAAAAGAACAAAAGGCTCTCTTTGCAGCTTTATTTATCAGTCTTTATTCGTATAATAACTAATCGACAGATCAAAATATATTTATTTTTAAATATATAATATATATATATATTAAAGATATATTAACGATACACACAGAGCTACACGCTCGTGTGCCGAGCGTCCTCGTAAATTTATCACTGATATAATTCGAGACACAAGGAGAATCCTGCGTTTTCTTATTCGAATCAATATTAAATGCCATGCATTCGAATCGTGAGTTGCGTAAGCCAAAATCAAGTCCAGCTTGATTCTTTTGCGCGGGTTCCTTTATTCCGCTGCGTAGGAAAGAGCACCGAGCGTAAGCGGTAAAACACATTGCGCGACATATTGCGTACGATTTTCTATCAAACGCGTCCACCTCGTCCTAGAAATCTCTCTTACAATTAATCCTCGACGGTTCTCGAAAGGAGAACGCGCACAACCGTCCGACAAGCGAGAGACTCGCTTCCCCGGATTATTATACAGAGGATGCATTCGTGTCTACGAGCTTTGCGAGCTTCTAAAACAGCGATCACTCGGACACGCGGTGGCGGAAGAAATAACGAAAGAGTACGAAGGAAGAATCAAGCTGAAACGGAGATAACGTAAAGGGAACTGAGGCAAGGGAGAGAGAAAGAGTTTTTTTTTTCTTTTCGCGAAAATTAGAAAATTTTGAGAAGGCTCACGATGCCGCAAACAGTGCACATAACTCGTCCAGAAATCTCGGTTCTGATCCACTGATAATTGCATCAAATGCAACAGCAATACCGCGAGAAGTCTTTATAGAATTTTTCAAATTGTATAGGAAGTAATTAACGCGTGAGTAAGCATGTGCGTACGACATTCGAGTTACATATAGAAATACAAATGATCTAAATGCACCGAAGTAAAATTGAGATAAGTTTTAATAGAAGTCGTCATATCTTTTTTTTTCTTTTACTTATACGAAATACATTTAATTTGGAAACTCTTACGCCACCGCGTGTCTGCTCTCTTGGTCGGCTCATGAAAAATGCACATTTTCATTTGAATAACTTTCACTCGAAAATAATCATAAATTTTATATAAAACAGCACTGTACATTAACGAACGTAGCACCGTTTCCAGCATCTCGCACATCGCCTCTTTATGCCATATATGAAACGAATGAATCGAAAGAATTCGTGAGACACTCGTACCGCGAAAGTTTGATCTCCCGATCTCTCGAAATCGGATCCCGCCTCAAAAAATTTTTAGAGTGTTTTCCTCTGGTTTCACCATTGCAAACACTTATCTTGGTTCACGCCAACTCTAACAGAGAAGTTGACCGCCCTAATTAGATTCTTCCGTCTCAGAATCGCAATGAATGGACGAAGATAGGATGGGAGGAAAATAATGCAGCAGTTCGAAAACCAATTTCCAATTACGGGGATTGGGAGATTGTATAATAGCGCAAAACGGATTCCTGACGTTTCCTTCGAACTCACTCCTTTCTTCTTAGACCTTTTAGTCTATAAAGTGTGCTACATAATAAAATTGATCATCGATCCTCTCTCCCTTTTTACGCCCGCATCCGCGAGGTCGCGGGCGACTATTCTATATCCTATACAGCGTCTTCCGGACTACTAATTCTGCTGCTTGCTGGCCTCGTGAGGCAGCACGACGCGCTTGGTGAGACCCGGTGGCGCGTCGTAGCTCTGAGAGCCACGATCGTCGCCGCGATCCAGGGACGACATCAGGCTCCTCGACGGGCTCGGCGAGATCAGGCATTCGTGGATGAAGCCGCACACGGTGTTCACGTAGACGTCGCGGTAGGTCGCGTAGTGCTTGACGTGCGGCGAATTGGTGAACAGGACGAGCTGGACCCGCACACCCCGCTCGGCCCGCCGGCTGGCGAACTTCTCGACGTCCTGACGTCGAGACAGAAGCTCATGAATCTCTCTTACAATAGATTCCTCTTATCGCGTCTAAGATGGTTGACAATTAATTATGATGATATACACTGAATTATTAGTCATAAATAATAGCTAAGTATCCTCTTTTCTATACATGTCTTTTCTTTTTCCTTTTATTGAAATAATTATTTGCATCGTACCAAGAGTCATTTGAAAGTCCAACCTATCGCTGCAGAATTAGCGTAAAAAAAAGTGGAAACTCACAGACGCCGGGATCAGAGTGTCGCTGTTAGAGTACAGAAACAGCTGAGGCCAGGAATAGGCTTCCTCGGCGAGGGCGATCGGGTTCGTTTGAATAGGCGCTCTGCTGAAAGCCTGCGCAATTACCTGACGATCATAAATCGACGTATAAACTGTACGACGTCGGTACAGCTTTGAAACGATCGAATCTATGGACGTGACACGGTTTTCATCCCGTCCTGACTCCTGCTGACCAAACGTCTCGTTGCGACGAGATCGCGTCGCGTACGGAAATTAATGAAGATTACGATCGTTTCACGCCAGGTAATGTTCGCGAGACAACAATGGGTATCGCGGAATGTCAATACGCTGTTCGTTTACCTCGAAGAACCAGAGTACGGAGAGGAAGAACGTAAAGATGAACGACATCGGCAGGTTCGTGAGGGGATGACCGCCGATAATCGCGCTGATCGCCTTGAAAAGCGCCGTTAATCTCCTCTCGCCGGGCGCGCTGTCGAATATCACTCCCCTGACCTGCGATTTCAATCAAGAATTCTCATGTATGTCGACGGCAAGCAAAAATATTTTCTAGTTTGAAATTTTTATATACACTCTATGTATGTAACGTCGTGTATTTTAACGTTTGCGTCAAGAACATAGAATTTCCAATTTTACACACGTGTCTACATTTTGCAGGCGCTAGTATTTTTCATTCTTTTTATATCTGATATTTTATTTATAAAAATGTAAATAAAATTTTATTCTAAAAATCTAGATCTCCATTTCGAAATTATATCGTATAATTTTTTATATGTCGTGTATATTTTGAGATACGATTGGTATAAACAGTAGGTACGCTATTCCCGACGTACACGACGAATCGCGTATATACATCGTCCGGGGGCGAATTTTGCGCGGAGGGACGCAACGATACGTTCGTCCACCGCCGGTCTACCTTGAACGGCGTGTTAGCCATCTGCATCGCGAGGCTGACGTGCTGATACAGGAACGCGCCGCCGTTACTGAAAACGTGGAAGAATATCGGGTGCTCGTCCAGCCGCTTGTCCGTGATCACCCGCAGCAGCCGCTTGCCGATGTAAGGCATCTTGTCCCGGCGCCAGAACAGGCACTCCACCGGCGCCGTGTAGCGCAGCGTGATGCAGCTGCGAGGACACAACCGCGGACGGGATTAATGACCAACTGTATAGGGATTAACTGTTATACAAGCGCGGCGTTAAACGCGATACGAATGTTTACGCATTCAACAAAAATGGAGCGCTACGGCTGGCACATTTCCGCAATCTCTACGAACATCTTTTCGATCCCGCGATATACAGAGGCAACGCGGAAGAGTGCTCGCGACTCGTCGCGTCGCGTATAGGAGTCTCGCTTCGCGCGCAAGTATACCGTGCCTCTTGAGATTTCGTTCCAAATTCCATCATGTAAGTACATTAATTATAATGAATCATCTAAAGTGGGATTGCGCAAGGACGCTTCATCTCCGTTCTTTAAAATCATTCTCGCGGATTCTACGCCATTTGTGAAACGCGCATATCCGGTGCACGCGCGAGAGGGCAATTGTAGAACGTAGAACGTCTGATTCCGGTCGGAATCGTGACGTTTCTCAGCACGAGCATTTTTTTTTTTTTTTTTTCGACCTTCCGAGGGAATCAAACGCGCGTCGGCGGTTTCACACGGCCACGCCACGCGCGGCGATCGGCGCGGCGGCGCGGAATACCTCTTCTCCTCGTAGATCGAGCTGTATTTGGCCAGGTAACGGTCCTGACAGCCGGCCCATCCCAGCAGGATCACTACCGGCCGCTTGTCCTCCTCGTACACGAACACGAACTCCTCCCGCTGATCCCGATGCCCGGCTGCGGTCAGCGTCGGGTCCTTCGGGGACGGCGGGAACGACGGGAACACGATGCAATAATCCAGATCCTCCTGGTCGCTCATCTCGCCCGATCGCCGCTTCTTGCCGTGCCTCCGGTTTACGACGACGAGGGAAGCGAGGGCCCCAAACGCTACTCGGCCGTCGCGTCGCGTCGTTCGAAACGCGCGAACGCGCCGGGGGATCGATATCCGAGATGGAGTTTCAGGAGCTAGGTCGAGTCGGCGGCGAGGACCGAGGACGACGGCGCATGTGGAATGTGGACGTCCAAGCCAGCAACGTCCAGACGCGGATGCATACGCGGAAGTGCGTATATGCGAGAGCGCGGGACCGTCACCCTCCCGGGATTTTGCGAGGGAAGGATCGCGGTTTGGTTTCTCATCTCGCAACGCGTCATTCTCGATTCGAGATATATAACAAAAATAACGCAATAATTTATTTTCAGGAAAATAAATCGGGAAGAATTAGGAAATTCCGAAATGAGACGGATTTTTTTCTAGATTTTATTGGAGTCGCGCTTGCATTTCCCACAATTTTCCCCGCCCTTCGCAATTATCTGGCTTTTTGATGTTCAACTCTATCAATGCGGATTAAATTTAATTTCGGTTCAACTTATACTTTTTATCTATCTTTTCTCGGTTCTGAAAATTATAAAACATATCACGCTGAAGGGAACCGCAAAATCGTGCGGGTTACCGACGGGATTCGGTAACAGCTGTACAACGCGGGCTCATCCGTCTCTCACGTCAGTCACGTCACGTCTGCCTCTGATAACTCTGATCTCAAGCGAGTGGCGCCTACCGCGGATGGCACGCGAAGCCGTAGAACGAGTAGTCGTCGAGCAGGCGCCTCCTCGCTGGACCGTTCGCGCAGCATCCGAGGGCTGCGCGGGACCAAATTGAAGCGGGCGAGAGAAAGAGGTAGAGCGCGTGGTGGGCGGCGGGGAAGGGGAGGGAGCGCGTTTCGAAACTCGAAATCCAACGAGAAGGGTACACTCAGAGCTCAGAGCCACGCGAGCGGCCGCGCGACACGGCACGAGTGTGTTGTGTATATTCGGATGCCGGGGGGGTGAACGACGTCCGCGTTATGTGCTGCTGGTGCATCGAGAAACGTGCGAGCCACGCGAGGCTCGCCTGTGCCGTCCTGTTTCTCGTGGCGATTGCTCTGCCGCTCGGTGAGTGCGATTTTTATATATTCGGCTTTTTTTATTATTATTATTATTATTATTATTATTATTCTAGACCAATGGGAAGATACTCCAGAATTTATTTTCTTGGAAAAATATTTCCCGAATATCGGGGACATCGTTTGTCGTTATTCGCAGACAGGACGCTCGGTCAAATTTTTATTTTATATCAGTATAACTTGGTATAATAAATGTATAATTGGTACGGATATTTGATATTTATTGGACATTCTTTGCTCGCAATATTTGATATCGTTATTAATCTGTAAAATAAAATTCCTGCAATGGACAGTTATTAAATTCAATAACTTTTAACTATATACGTATATGCAAATCGTTCATAATCATAAATACTTTTAACTACATTATCGAATGAAATTATTAATTCTGTCTCTTTTAGTAATAATAATTAGCTAAATTGTTATCATTACTCAAATGTAAATTACTCAAATTTCTATGATTGTATGAATTATGTTAATTAAGAACATATATATTAATATACAATAGTTATAATTACATACGTTAACATATAGTTCTTTTAAAGAGATTAGCCGATGTATATAGAATTAATGAAATATAACGATTGACCGGGTTGTCCAGTTTTTTTACGAATGGTAATCAATTCAGTGATCAATCTTCGAAGAATGCAAGATGATTCATTCTTGAACACGTCAGACTGTGTCTGCGTTTTAATTTATATAGCGCGTGCCTGAAGAATAGAGAGAGAGAGAGAGAGAGAGAGAGAGAGAGAGAGAGAGAGAGAGAGAGAGAGAGAAAATTTGTCCGAGATAAAGCTTAAAAAATCGAGACGAGACGTTTGCCTCGTATTTTAAAGAGAGGCGGGGAGCCATGAATAAAGAACGTTTAAGAGACTGTAATAATATGCAAATTTTTGTCTCATGGTTTTTAAAACCGCGTTACGAATTCCCGTCCAGAATTAGCCGACTGAGGTTCCACCTCTAATTGCTTTATCTCGCGTCGCGTGCATCTTGCAGAAAACACGCGGAGAATTATCGTAGGTACATCGTGCAATTTGGTTTGTCCGCTAATCGAAAACCGTCGTGTCGCGCGCGCGGAGCAGTAGTGCGAGTCAGCGATAAATCGTACGTTCCAAGGACGACGAATTGTTTTCGGGAGCGTTAAAGCAAGACCTCTCTCGGGCTCTCGCGCGGGATGGAGAAGAACGACGTAATGGGGCGGCAATTTTAACGTTAAATCCCTTCGTTACTTTTTGTTCTTCGAAGCGCGAAGAATATGCCTCCCGCATCGCGGACCCGCGCGCGTCTTTTCCGCCTCGCGCTCCGCGGCGAAATGGAGAAGAACGCGGCGTAATAGAGGCGGGAGGCGGGGGCTATCTTACATTAAATCCTTTTCGTATTTTCGTTCCTTAAAGCGCGAGGAATATGCCTTTTATACCACACCACCTTCCGCCCGATGGCTCGTATCTTAAAAGTGAAAAATAGTCCACTATACATCTCCGGGAGAAATTTCCTCGCTGTCGCGCGACAGGAGAAACTCCATTTCCACAACCTCGGCTTCCCCGTCTCCGTAGAGTCTCGCGAGCGGAGAGGAGAGCGACTTGAGGCGCGGTCTGTTAATTTTCACGATGCATTGTGGACCGTGCAATCACAATGAAATGCCAACCCGAGCTTTCTCTCCCCCCCCCCCCCGGCTCCAGCGTCTTTTGTATAGCGCGATGTAATTAGTTTTGCCGCTGGACGCGTATTAGCAGACTTACGAATTAACATCAAGTGGATTTCCCCCTCTCGCTCTTTCTCTTTCTCTTTTACTGGCTCTCCGCGTATGTGATCCATTTAAGCAATGAAAAAACAATGAGCGCCGGGCAATCTAACTTCACCACTTAACTCGTTTACGATTTATGCGGTTGTTCGCGCGGTTGGTACATTTGCGCGTAATTACGTCGTTGCATATTCTCCGCGCGGAACAGGATTAACAAAATGGCGCAAGATTTACCGGGGGATGAAACGCGTGCGTATACTGTTTCTACTGTGCACTTTTTACTCATTTTTGCCGTGCTCCGCTTACGGCTTAAATGGAGTAATATCGTTTATGAATATCGCGGGAACGTTGCATAAAACTTGAAAACGCATTCGAGAAGGAACTAAATATTTAGAGAGCGCGGTCGAGAAGCGCACCTGCATATTTCGTGTGTTGCTCGAAAAATATATTCGCGTGACAGCTGTTACGTGTTATTGCTTGATTAAAATTATAATAATCGCATAAAAATGTGAAGAAACGGAAAATACACTCTTTGTGTAATTCACAATCATTTCCATTAATAACGCTCTCGCGCAAGATCTATAATTCACAGTTGTGACGTAACATAATCTCCTCGTATAATCGGTTTTTCTCATACTCGTCTCCGTAGGCACTAGGCAGCCGTCAAACGCTCAATGAATTATTCCGCCGAAGGGGGGCGAGCTTAGTGCATAATGCGGAATAATTATGGGAAGCGCGCCGCGCCGTTTTTCATCGATCGCCGGGAATATTCTTCGGAGAGGGATTATTTATCCCTTTACCTTTTAGGTAAAGAGGGAAAGGGAGAGAGGGAGAGAGTGAGGGTTCCATTGGCCGAGCTCCGGCGCACCGGAAACTCATTTCGTTCGATTGGCGACGCAACATTACCGGAGGTAATCTCGTCGTCCCTAGCGTCGTGTGTCGTGAGCGAAAATTGACAAGGGATCAACGACGAGGCCACGCTCCGCGCGTCAGTGCGATATGAGCTGATGGCGAAATTCCCATCCGTGACGATGTCGAGCTTGTCGCAGGTGAACGATAAGCGGTTTGCCAGGTGTTCGCCGGGAAATTCCGACCAGGCCAGGCTTTCCCAAGGTCTTCTCTCTCTCTCTCTCTCTCTCTCTCTCTCTCTCTCTCTCTCTCTCTCTCTCTCTCTCTCTCTCTCTCTCTCTCTCTCTCTCTCTCTCTCTCTCTCTCTCTCTCTCTCTCTCTCTCTCTCTCTCTCGCGTCTCTACAACCGGAACTTATTCAAAGCGCGCCGCGATTATGCGTCTCGATTCGAAATTATTCCTGGCCGTTTCTCCGAGCCACCCGAGCTCGACCGAGATCGCTCAAAAATTGATCGCGTCGCGCGATCCGAAATTCAGATTCGCTTCCCGGAAATACCTTCCGCGTACCAGACTACTCGAGAGTTCGCAACCGCGCCGAGCCTTGGACCGGGCGCGGGCGGTTGACTCGCGAAAACGCGAATGTAACTTTAAAGGTGATGACCCGTGAATATTACAGACGCGGAATGTCGAGCTAGGAAACGACCGCCGTTGTACGTACGTGTATGTGTGTGCGCGGAGCGCGACGAATGAAAAATTGCCGGTGCACGGGTAACGGTGCGTGTGCGCGCCGCGCCGTTCACCGAAATGTACTCATTTATTCAACGTGCGTACGCTCGTGCGCCGGCATAATGTGTCATACGTTATGTTATTCTCGTCGGGGCAATGTGAAAATAAACGTGAAACATTCAAGCGTCCCGATTGCTGATTTAGGCGGGCGTTTGCCGTTAAGGACGTTCTCTCGTCCTTATACTAGAAAAAATCGATTTTCTTAGGATTTTCCTAAAACTGTGAATATACGTTAATTTAGGTGTGCTTTATGCGTGGTATAAATTTCAGTACCTCTTCCGGTTTAAGAAATAAAGATAGCCTCAAAGTTTCAAAAAAAAAATTTTTTAATTTATTTTTTTTTAGTTTTGGCATTTTTTTCCTTATAGAACTCGACGAGAGGAGCAACTTTGGTCCTCTTGGCCAACCTCGTATCTCTTACCGTTTGGCCTGGAAAACCTTTTCGTTATAGTAAAAGTTGAAACTTTGAGGCTCAGTACCTTGATTTTTTATACCGGAAGAGGTACTGAAATTTATACCACGCATAAAGCACACCTAAATTAACGTATATTTACAGTTTCAAGAAAATTCTAAGAAAATCAATTTTCTCTAGTATAAGGACGAGAGAACGTCTTTAAAGCTTCAAAACCAGCTCCCCCTAAAACCGCTGGTATTTGCAGCGCGGCGCGTGTGAATGCGTAAACACGCGTAAATCGAGAACGTGCCGACATCGCGCATACTTTATGTACTCGCGTTGATTAGTCGTAATGATAATAATCAAAAAGCGGCGCGGTTTACCTTCGATGAAATATATTCTGCGAACGTCGTTTGACCACCGATTGAATTTAATTAAACTTTCGCGACGGAATCACCATCACACTCCTGGGTCGGTCGCTTATTACGATAGAGAAACGAACGAATTACTCTCTGCTGCCTAAGGCGAAGCTTAGTTGCTCGCTTTAATTGTTTCTAGAGTTGGAACAGTTCTCTTCATTTCGCCTTGGTGCGCGCGCGCGTGTGTGTATATGTATTCTGCTCTTTCATATTTCTAGATGGTGCGCCGAAAACGATTGAAATAAGACTCCCAAAGGTATAACAATTGCGGATATCGAGCAGAGCATAAATTTATTACAATTTCTTTAAATTGATCAATTTCTAGATATCCTGTAAATTTAAATTATTTGTAATTTATATCAGAGAATTTAGAAGTTATGTTGTAATATGGAAAACATTTGAATCAGAAATATATATATACACACGTAAAACTTATATTTAATGATATATCTAAAGTTTTTTTTCTGTATTATGAATCTAATTAATTATAAATCTAATAATATAAATTACATACCCAAATTTAATCTGACGTATATGCCTATATATTATTTAGATGTAGACACAAAATCTCTCTGCAAAATAATATCTCCTTCGATGAGATATCTCTCGGGCGGGTACTTGCGTTCGTTAACGATTTCGGATACAGCGGTAACAACGGAGAAAGTCGATTATCGCTGGATTATAATACCAATTGCCACTTGATATCGCCTAGATTAGAGTCGAGGATGCTTCTCTCGACGAGCTTTCTTCGAGCAACGCGGCGAGGGAAAATGCGGCGGCCGGTCCCGCCTCTTCTCGAATCGAGGGCCTCGTAAAAAGTTTCGAGTATAATCTACCGTGAAACTTTTACCGGGCATCCCATAAGCATCCCCTTCGTTAGCTAGCGCGCTGAAATCCATATTACGCCTCGCGAGTGGAAAAATCGCGAGTTCATTGAGGGAAAATTTCTAAAAGGGGAACACGGACGAGATGTTATCACTTGAAATTACTTCCCGGCGCGGCGTGCGCTTACTCTCCGAAAAGAGTTTCGTAATAAAAGGTTCCTCGCATTCAGCGGCGCCGGTTGCATTCTCGAACGTCGAAAAAAAAAAAAAATTTGAGAGGCGTCTCGCAGACGTCCGAGGCACATTCTCCGAGAAATTAAGATATTTCTCGCCCGTCCTTCCGTTCATTCCCATCAACTCGATTTTATCGCCGTTATTCTTCGCGCATTAAAGAATTTCCATATCGACGGCGCGGCGCGGCGGACGGTTCTCGCTCGACGGAGCGAAATGACACGGGCGGGGACCGATGACTTCCGCGGTTCCGCGTGGCGTAGTTTCATTGCGGTAACCAGCCCAAGTTTCGACCGAACTCGTGCGGCACAAGTGTGCACGCGAGGCTCCGCGACAAACTTCACAATAGAACTTCCGCATTTTCGCTTCGCTGCCTGCATCGCCCGCGGAGATGCACAGCCGCGGGAAGAACGACCCTTTGCCCAACCCTTCCCTCTTCAGTCTAGCTCACCCTTATTTTCCTGCCACGGCCAATCGAGCCCGCTCTCTTAAGTTTGCTCGTGTTTGCAGGGTTCTGCCAAAATGTCGGGGCACGCGGCACGTCCGGAGACAGGATGGGATCGGATCGTTCCGGCGACGGTTCGCACACTTTGGGAACCCATCGGCAGTATAGGTAAAGTATCGCCGCGCGTATCGACGATCTCCTGCTCGAAGCGGTAAAAGCTACCTCGCTCTTCGTCGAACCTATCTACCGGATGTAACGCGATGCGGGAAATGCGAGAAACGAGGCTCTTCACGCGGGTGGATTTATTCGATTCGCAATGACATGTGCTTTGTCGTATAAAACTGCGTATCCGGTCGGATATCACACAGGAGACTCTTTAATAAAATTACGCTGCAATTATACAATGTTAAATATTAGAGGGTGAAATTTAAACCAATATTTCTAGTTGAATAACGTTTCGTTATTTTTTAATTATTATGTATGTCGAAATTTATTATTTTAACTCTATTAGTTCAGTTAAATTAACATTGTTTTAGTTAAATTAACGATATATTGAGTAGGAGCAGTGGCGAATGATTGACAATAGGAATGTTTGAAAATGGCTCAAATTGAATATAATTTGACACTATGAATTTAACGGTGTAGATCGCAAAGATTTGTCGAAATGACAGCGTCAAAGAAGTGCCGTTTCAAAATACTATCGATTGATCGACAATTAATCATGTAACATTAAGGACGGAATGCAGGAAAAGATTGGATCGCTTATGGTATTCTTTTCTTCACTTATATGTGCAGCTTACATTTATATCCACGCTATGTTCTCATACATATGTCCAATGTCCTATTATTTTTCTTCTTTTTAAACAAGTAAGCCGTAGGAATTTACATAAATATAAAAATACCTTGGCTTCTCTTGGAATAAATTCTAATTTAAGTGATCTTTTAGTCTAGAAACGTTGAAATTGCGCGACAAGGTCCTCTTTGTTCTTTCGATAATTTATTTAGTAGACTAAGCAGCGTCTCCCTGGATCCTTTGTTTTTTGCGAGAGCAAAGATGGTTAGAACTGTTGTTATCTGCCAGCCGGGACGCATCTTTTGAGGGAATGGAGGCTCTCAAGGAAAACAGAAGGACGCTCTCGTCGCGAGGCATTATCAAGAAGCAGGAGGAGACGGAAGCGGAAGCGAAAGCGGAGGCCCGCGGCGATGAACGCGAGGACAAACACCTCCTTTTGTCAGAAAATGGTGCGAAAATTCCGCCTCGGCGAGACGTAAATGTCAGTAAGTAAAATTGTCGTCTCCCTAATGTTAACGTATATCCCCGGTAAATCGGACCGCGGCAAGGTGAAAATGCTCGCGGGAGCGAGATACGATATCCGTTTTCTAAAGCGAATCATGTTATTCCGGAAATTTTCCATATGTCAACGTAAACACTTGTTTCCGTATCGTGTCAAGCTCGGATGGCAAAAATTTCGTCGATTATTAATCGCTCACGTACGCCCAGTATCCGATCGACATGTTTTTGAAGATCTACCTTCGCTATCTGTTCGACAGCGACCCCGAGCAATAAGCAGCAAGAGGGCAACTTCGGCAGTCGAACGCGCAAAAAGCGTCGTAAGAGCAAGGAGGGACTGGCGGGTGCCGGTGTCAAGGATCGCGTGCACGACATCACCGAGGACAGTCGCGAGAACGAGATAAGCAAGCGGGATCGATCGCCACGGAAGAGAAACGACCCCTTCTCGAAGTCGCGGCCGAGGAATCGGGAGGCGCGAAAGTCCCGCGCGGAACGACGAAAGCGGAAAAAGAAGGACCGGAAGGAGCGAGACAGAAGCGGGAAGAGCACGCGGCGGAACAACAGGCGGCAGGACGTCGCGCGACGATCGTCGAAGCGCAAGAGAAAGACGCACGACGGCCTGAGCGGACGTATCCCTGAAAAACTCGACATCGCCGGGATTAACACGTCCGAGCCGGCGATCGAGAACTCGTCGAGCGTCGCCGTCGATCGCGCCTCGCTGACGGAGGCCACCGACACGACGACGACGTCGTCGAGTCTTCAACGTCGTCCGACACTCGAGACGACGAGCAGGCTGATAAGGACGACGCCGCGTCGCGGTGTCTACGCGGCCGACACGGTGGAGAGGGAATTCTCCAAGCAGCTCGAAATGGAGATCTCCAAATCCGCCCTGAAGGATCCCTCGATCTTGGATGACGGTATCTTCGATATCGCCCCGAAGAAATCGGTCGGACGGGGCGCGGATTCGAGCGCGGCGCGGGAGGGTAAAATCGATTTCGGGAGCTCGCATTACGACGCCGAGAAGATGCTGGGCTACTCGAGGACCGAGGAGGACCTGCCGATTCTGGATCTCGAGAACGAGGTGCTGGAGAGGACCCTGAAGGACTACAACGCGTATATGACGTCGCGGCTGAAGCCGTTGTCGTTGCCGCGCTACGACGAGCTGCCGATCCGTCGCGCTTCCGGCACACACCCGCCGAGGAAGCCGATAATTAATTCCGAGGAGAGCGTCGAGGAGACCGGCGACGGAAACGCGGAAGTCACCGGCGTAACGGGAACGTTGCAGAACGACGGCGGCACGAAAGGGGACTTATCTTGCATAAACGGGACGTTCCTGCCGGCGCCTCTATCTCGCCACGCGCTGATCAAATATGTAAAGTAAGTGCTCTCCTACCTTCTATCATCCATAATTCAATGCTCGGTATTAATCCCGGTGTAAACGATTTACGCGAACGCTATGGAGCATAAGCCATGCGCGAAGTGTCTCCCGGTGCAATCGTTAATTTTAATCACGACTCTCCGAAGTCGTCTCTTCAAATCAAACCTCTCTTCGATCGAAACAAATCAAAATAAGGTATATTCCGTTAGTTAATAAAAAGTATAAAAAACGTCTAAAGACGATAGCGAAATTTTGTTCCGTGACACTTTTAGATGAAGATGCAGCGATCAAATATGTAAAGTAAGCACCCTCCTGTCTTTTATCATCTGTAATCCAATGTTCGGTATAATCTTGGAGCCGAGATTCAACGGAGTCAATTGGATTTACGTTCGCTAGCTGAATTGTGTACGAAGTATCTCCTGTGACGCAAGACGTTAATTTTAATAATCGATTTTTTTTTCACAAATAGACTTAGATCAAAATGTCGATAAAGCATAATAGATGTATGTTTCATTAATTAACGAATAATAGAAGTGATTGGATAAAAACTTAGACGAATTTAATTCGATTTCAAAATGTGACAGTATAATTTTTCTTCGTGACACTTTTAAATGAGAATAAATAATCAAATATGTAAGGTACTCTTCTATCTTGTATATATATTTTCATCCATAATTTAATATTTAATATGTCCGATCTATTCAAAATAACGATTACAAAAGTAGCTAGCATAAACCATGTACGAGAGGTATTTTCGGAAACGACTGAACGACATTAACATTTCAATAATCAAATTCTCAAATCGGTTTCTATTTAATTAAAATGTCAATCAACTAAAGCGAACACATATCTCATTTAATTGATAAACATCTAATATTGACGGTCAACGAGAATTTACTGACAAAAATTAATTTGTTCCAAATCCGGAGAAACGGCCAGCAAAGCCTTCCCTCCCATGATGATGCGCGCTTTCAAATTAAAGTCAAAATATATCCCGATTCCCATTTAGCGCTAATGCCACAGATATCCTACCTGAGAAAATAGAATTTCATCGTAAAAATAACTCGCCGGCGTTCGCGTCACAATTACAAAGGTCCTCGACCCCGGGGCACGAGTATTTGGAAGCCGATTACGAGTGTGTGCCGGGCTACCGTATGGTATCCTCCGCGAGCCGATTACTCTGCAGGAATCGTCAGTGGGTCGGACAGGTGCCAAAGTGCGAGATCGAGCAAAACCCGAACGGCGTATGCGCCGAGGCATCCTGCGAGCACGTTTGCAACGAAATTAACGGGCGTCCCGTCTGTTCCTGCTACGAGGGATTCAGATTGGACGGCCGCAAATGCGTCGGTGAGCACGATTTCGCCATACGTATAGCAATTATCATTAATGGACGCTATTTTCGCGCATATATTTTTATGCGCGAACTCCCTCCACGCGCAGAGCGCCAAGTTTTTATTTCACGTCAAGCTTTTATTTCAGTCTGTACAAGCCTGACTCAAAATATACTTACACATTTTATATGTTTTTACTTTCAGCTTGGTTTTCATTTCGAATCCTTACCTCGATATCTCATTTCCCTCGCGCAAACGCCATCTGTTTATCGCAGTTAAAGCGATCCTGGAGTAGTAATTGTCTTGTTCAAACATCATCAAAGTATCTCGCGGAGTTAATTAATTACGCTCCTCTGCGCGGAGCAAAACGCGCGGCAGGCGGCGGATTAAACGTTGCCCGACGTTTATTGTGCAGACATCAACGAGTGTTTACCGAACAACGGTCACGGTCCCTGCCAGGACACCTGTCGAAATCTCGTAGGAGGGTACGAGTGCTCCTGCGAGGGCTTGCAAGACGCGTCGCTGGCCGCCGACAATCACACGTGCGAGCGTGACAGGCACACGGGTCCGTGCAGCGTTAACAACGCCGGATGCTCCCACACGTGTCTGTCCACGATGGGCCGGGTGTTTTGCCTGTGCCCCGACGGCTTCATGCTCGAGGACGACTGGAAAACGTGCCAAGGTGAACAATTGGATCGGTCGACGATCGATTAAAACTTCGCTCGTAAACTTCGACTTTGCAATTCGACATTGCTTCCTTTTCGGGTTTATAGCTCCTCGAGACATTAGGACTGTTCTTTTTAGCTGAACTTCTTGCACACGGTTCATCTTTCCTTTTTTTTCTTCTCGCATTGGAGAAAAGAGGAGAAAAGAGACGAACCGTGCGTAAAGAGTTTAGCTAGATAGAGCGGACCTATTAACTCGAGACGCTGTATTTCACGCAAGACTGACGCGATTGAATTTTTGCGATGAATCTCAACCCGCGCTGAACCGCACTTAGGCCAGATTTTGCGGAGCATTCGCGGGAATCTCTCGCTCGGCGCGACGCTTTCTATTCGTAGGGAACGTATCGGAGACGCTTGACAAATGGCGATCATTTCCCGCAGACGTGGACGAATGCTCGGTGCCGGATCTTCAGACGGAGCTGTGTCGCTACGGGTGCATTAACACCCCGGGCTCCTATCGATGCGCGCAACCTATGGAGCTGAAGGATCAGCCGATCTTGGACAGCCTGTCCATCACTTGCCTGCCGGGCTACGAGAAGACTTCCCACGGGTGCATCGGTGAGTCAGATAATGGAAAATTCTCCGATTTTCGTCCTCAAGAATATAAGGGGGGGGGGGGAACATTCATCTTGTCGGCGTGTTAATTTATGCGACGCTCAGATTAACTGCCGTTCCAACCGCGACGACTTGTGTCCGATAGTCAGGCGCAGCGTTGAAGGATAATTCTTATATTATATATTTTTAAAAATAAATTCTCGACAAAATGTCAAAACGAGATTTTGGCAATATAATTTCAACGGGACTCACCTCACGTCTGACTGCATCCCCGAGTTTATTGTTAGACGATGCAGCTACGCGCACGAATTATAGCGCGCGGATGAATCCACTTTGCAAATTTGCACGTGTTAGGACGGCTGCTCAAGTCAGGAGTTAAGCTAATAAGTTCTCGTTAATAAGTCGGGAGAGCATCGTGTTACCGTTAGGAATGGAGATGTGACCTTCCGCGACGCGTACACGAAAACTTTCTCAGAAACCATTATTCCCCATAAGCGTTTCTTCTCAAAATAATTTATAATCCGCATTTATATACATCCTTTTAACTCTTAAAGGCTATATACTTCACTACAACTTTGATCGCGTATAACTCTGGGGGAGTAATCAACTAAATTTTAAAACATTATATATGAGATATATATATATATATATAATATAGGGGTAGAAAAAATTGAAAAATATAATAGAATTAGAAAAATTGCTAATAATTAATAATGAATTGTCCTTATTGTTCAAAAACATTAATTTTCTAACAATATGCGAATGAGCGTTGAAATCGATTCTAGGTCCATATATGGATCTAAAGCCTCTAAGGGTTAATTCTTTCGTTATGTCTTCCTTATTTTTTATTTTTTACTTCTCAGCTTTCACTTGTAAAATCGTGAATTCTTCTCGATCTTGGCGATTGACACCATTCCGTAATATTTTTTGTCGTGGCGGGCGGATATTTCGTTTCGCGCAAAGCTCGCGTCGTTTAAGTTTCTTCGATCGCGAACTACTCGGACAATTCTCCCGTACGATTCCGACGAAAGAGCACGGGGCAGTTCCAGTATTTCCTTGAGGAAATCCGAGTTGCCTCTCTCTCTCTCTCTCTCTCTCTCTCTCTCTCTCTCTCTTTCTCTCCTTTTTCCGCGAGACGGCGAACGAAGTACTGTCGAATCGTAACCCCACAGCCCCGCAAGGACGATACCTATATCACCATCGGTTACTTTCGGATGGAGAGAGAGAGAGAGAGAGAGAAGAAGAAGAGAGAGAGAAAAAGAAAGAGAGAGCCTTTTCTTTTCCGCCAATCGTGCATTCCTCGGGAGAGTAACCTTCTTAGGAGTCCCGCGAGTTTCTCCCCCGATACCTTCGAATATCTCGGAACGGCTCGCACAAAATGCAGTCCCTACTGCAATCCGTTTTGCCGACGCGCACAAGCGCGTTCTCGGAAAAACGCGGCGCTTTTATCGGCATTTTATACGAAATACGCTTCCGTGGATTCCTCATACTCGCGCGCGCGTATATTTGTCATGATAATATATAATAAAAGCTTTTCGTAATATGTGTGCGCGAAACTTTTGTTATCGCAGATAACTCGTGTGTAGCGCGTTTGATTAATTGACGATCTAAACGAGGAGGCGTATCGATACCCGGCGCACATTTACAGGATGTCCAGAGTCCGATATTTTCTTTCTCCAAGTACACATTGCAACAATGGTTGAAGAGATGCTCTCTTCCCGATACGGCCAGCGACACACGCCGAGGTTCGTAAACTGGCAATCCAATCCCGGGGCGTAAATCCTTCAATTACAATTGATGCGGTGGTCAATACCGGAAACATTACGGCTCGTTTGATACAACGTGACAGACGGTCGCGGTTTGCGAATCTTATTCCAGGGAAATTCAATCCATTTCCGCCTTATTCTTTTTCCACGTACAACCTCGGTCGTTAAATAGCCTCGGGGGGTGAAGGAAAGTTTTACGCGAACGGGATTTTATAAATGATTGACATTACGAGTCGCCCTCCCGAGGCGGAAATGCGTCGGCTATACGAGAATCCGCGCGTTCGCGGACGATGTAAGGATATCCGTCTTAACGATAGGCGAGAGTATTAGAGTCCCTCCTTTTAAAACAAGAAACGACACGTTTCGTGCTTCCCTCCTCCCTCGTGAGGGAGATAAAAGAACCGTAAATACACGCGCGGATCCCTGCGAAATGTCACGTTTATGAGAATCCCCCGGTATTCCGGCCTGGCGTCAAAGCGAAATTCTAATTTCGCTCCCGCAAAAGGCGAGAGAGACGCGCGCGTACCGTTTATGTATATACCGGCGAAAAATAGACTATCGCGATAATCTTACAATCTCCGGCGTGTGCGCGAGAAGAAGGGTGTGCCCGGCTAAAAGAACGCTCGGGTGGATTTCTCGGGGAGAAACTGGAACGCCGATGAAAGAAATTCTTGCTCAGCGTTCCGGTCTCGGTGCGGGCTGCAGATCCTGCCCGTCGCATCGGGCGCGAGTTCTTGCGGGCCACACGATGCTCTTCCCGAATAAATAAATGAGTCGCGTATTCTTGCTCGTGTTTTCATATATACGGGGAAAGAATATTGGAAGATTTATCGCGGCGCAAAATGTGGGGATTAAAACGGAGGAGCGGGGGATAAAAATTGTACGGTGATAAACGATGACGAACTTCACTTAGCGGCGAATACGATTAGTTTTATACGGCGGCCACCCGTAAAAGTCTCGGTTTTTTTGATTAATCAGGAAACGGAGAGAAGGGCCGATCTCCGAGTTTGTTGCTACACAGGATTGAGAGCCGGGATTATACGGGACACCCTGTATGCGTTTCCGCGCGCAGATTTATAAGCCGTGAAAGCCCAGCGAAAGTCGAGTGCTCTCGGCTATCATTGAGAGTGCTCCGGGCAATAGCGACTCCGACCACTTCGGTCAATTTAACGTAATCTCGCCGACGATTGAAAGACAGATCGAGGGCCAAAGAACGCGAGAGATCGCCGGTGAAGCGGTCATTACGGCGCGAATGAAAGGAGCCTTGTATAACGTTCGTCTCGACGAAACGAATGTGGCGAACGATCGCCGCCCGCGTCCGATTCGTTTAAAGAGACGGATCGTTTGACAGTCGTGACGCTCTCGCCCGAAGGCGTGACTACGCCGAGCCGATCTTAGATTAAAGATAACTCGCGTCTACGAGATCATTTATACAGCCTCCTAATCAATTGCGGGATGTGTATCGCAACAACATGACGTGAATGACTTCTAAATGAAAAGTGATTAAGTCTGAGAAATAACGAGAGATACAATGTAATATTGATATATAATCGATAACAAAATATTTCGTACAAAACATTCATTTTTGGATAATTTCGCTTTGATGTAACTATTAATTAAAAGGATACATCATCCGTGTTAATTATATAGAATATTAATTGTAATTTATGAAAATTCACCGAGCTCAAATAGAGCAAAGTTATAAAGAGGCAATTACTAAAATTTTATATTTCCGATATATTTTGGCATGAAATATGTATATTAAGTGACTCATGACCGTTTATGATAATTAGGTAAAGAGGAAACGTGCGTCAATATATGGTCGGGCTGGGTATCTTTCGTGCCTAATAATATTAATTGATGTACATTGAAATATTTATTTTCCTCTTCAATACTCTCAGGCGCAAGAAATTAATCGATCGATGCAGTAAAAAGGACGCAAATTGCATTTGGGCTTTTGTGTTTATAGATATCGACGAGTGCGCGGCTGACAACGGTAGTTGCAGCGAGGTGTGCGAGAACACCGACGGCAGCTTCTTCTGCGCCTGCGACGGGGACGAGAAAGCCCTGTCATCCGACGGGAAATCCTGCGTAGGTACGTGCTCCTTGACAAATCACTTTTCCGCGCCCTCGTTCATTTCGCGCGGGACGTGCTCTCATCCCCGCCGCGCTCCGGTACGGCACCGGACGATCGGAACGCGACGGATGAATGCGACGAGCGAACGCGACGTACATACCTACGCGGGGTGTGCTCGTTACGCTTCCCTTAGTCGAGCGATTTTAACGTGGCCGCTCCGCGCAGGATAAAGTTGAACGCTCAACGCCAACCCGCCTCTTTGTCGTAAACTTTTTAACGTTTTCAATTATGTGTAACTTTGGTGAATTTCGAATAAGCCGTGTGCGTTTACGGGAAATGGGAGTGGGAGGGTGGGGAACGTGCATCGGTACCCGGGTAGTCACGGCGCATCCGCCAGCAAGGGGTAGCATTTATGCAAAGCTGTCACGCAGGAGCGACTTCCAGCAGGACGCGTCACAGCCGCGATAGGTCCTTCCCCTCTGCCGACATTGGCATCTGTAATTCCTGTCTTATGTATATATACATACGTTACATATCGTATTTGATACGTGGAAGCCTCGCGCGGCTGTCGTGGCTGACATAATATCGCGTCGATGCGGAGGGTTCCCGCTTTGAACGCGCGCGCGTTACATACATAGATTACGCGCCGAGCCCGCGCGAGCTTTATGAGCCGTACGTGAAATGCTAGGCTCGCCATTGACGCACGCTGTCGGTTCGAGGCGGGTTTTGCTCGCTAGTTGCGCGAACACAATCGATATCTGCCCACCAACGAATAGCCACAAAATCGTTTATTTATCCCCGCGGGCCCCGCAAGGGACGACGTAATGCTGCGTCAAAGGAAAAGGAGGTATTCCCGCGGAAATTGATGCAAATAACATCTCATCGGGAGATCGATGTAAATTGGATACGGATAACTCGATCGAAATTCAATACTTATGTTTATTTCTACCGATGTAGATTAATTTTAATCTCGGTTTAACTTATTTTATCTTTTTCCAACTTTCTCTCAAAACTATAGAAAAAAAGATAAAAAGTAAGTTAAATCGAGATTAAAAAATTAATCTACATTGAGATGGAAATGCACGTTAGTCTGAAATAATATCTGTCAATGAATCATGAATTAAAAAAAAAAAACTTAAAATGTTTGAGGTCTAGTGAGTGAAAAAAAATTCATAACGAGCATTATCTTGTTTCCTTTCGGTGGTTCCTCGAGTTTCTGCGTTACGACGCACGGATTATAATCCCGGACTGTATAATCTTCATCTTCCAGACATAAATAGTATCGCGTGCCTGCCGTTAAATCCGGTCGATCGCGGCTACTTGATATGCTCCCGATCAGCTACGTCCAAGTTGTGGCGCGACAGGCGAAAAGTGCCCAATCGACCCAGCACGAGGTGCTTCCTCAAGTGCCCCCGTGGGTATCAGCTTCGCGGTGAGTACGAGTTGACCTGTCGATCCGACGGCACCTGGGACGGACCGCAGCACGGAAAGTGCGTCAGTGAGTATGGAAGTTTTTTTCTGGAAAAAAAAGCCGATTTATATCGGCGAGGAATACCGAGAACGGTTTTCCTTCCGGAAACCTTCGGTTTCTTTCTCCCCCGTTTCTTGGTTTCGTTTAACGCATTCGGACATCTATAATCCGAGATATTTTAATGTTAATAGACAATTGAATTTTCAGCAAAGCAACGAGTCCTCAAAAAATATTTAAGTTTCATTAAACTTTTCAAGTATCTCTGAAGCGCCTTCGAAGTTATTTTTGCGCGTTCTGAAGAGATCTTATATTTCCTCACGAGACAGGCGGGACTTAAAAATTCTCAACTAGACGATTTAGTGACGAGTATTTATAAAATTATATTATTCATGTAGAATTTGGAGTAGGTATTTTTCATTAAAAAAGGAAATGAAACATTGTTGTGTGTGTTGTCGCGTGAAAAATTGGCACAATATATATGTATATCGACGGAGGAATATCGTCCTTTTTCTCGCGACAGGATACAGCAAGCCTCGATTGGAGTGCCCGAAGGACGTCGTGGCCGAATTACCGCCGGGCAGAGACGAGGCGTTCGTGACCTTCGATCAACCGGCGACGGATCTCGATTGGTTCCGATACGTGCGATCGAAGCCTTCCTGGGGCACGCGGCTCGAAGCCAATCTGGAGCCCGGCGTGCACGAGGTCACATTTTTCGCGCGACACCCGGTATCGAAGAAGCAGGCCAGCTGTGTATTACGCATTATCGTCAAAGGTAATTAATTTGCGCGGATGCGTGTTAACGACGTATTACGGGGCTATAAGCCCCGCTAACGACGATACTCGTTCGAGCGCTCGTGATAATCACCGTACCCTCTATATCGCCAGCAGAAATAGCAATTATTAATTTGTAATTGCCCACTCGCGATCTTTTCCCCCCGTTCCGACAATTTACATGTATGTATATATACGTTCTCAAAGTTAATTATCGCGTCGCCGGCATTCTTGTTTTCAGAGAGATTTTTGTACAGTTATTCAAAAACTTGTTTGCACATTTGCTAATAACTTCGTTTTGAGAGAAATCGGCTGTAAAAATTACCGCAAACGATTTACCGAAACGAATTACCGGTTAAACGTTGGTTTAAATCATCCGGCAAATATTAGCTCCCCGAAAACATGGTCGTTCACTTATATAGGGTCAGTTACACCCGGGTGATCCGCGATACGCTCCCGCATTAATTAATCCGGATTATAGAGATTGCACTTTGCGGAAGATAGTGGATAAACGTCTCTTGAACCCCCCCTGCGAATCTTGATTGATAACGGACGGAGATGGGAGGTAGCACGTAGGCTAATTCCATCGGAGGAACACATGTTTAAATAAACTACAGCGCGCAGAATGGAGGGCCGTACATCATTTACCCGTCGCGGAAACTTCGCAGTTTCTCATTGATTAACAGCGCGAGATTGAAATATTCTCCTCATCCCTCGTTTCCGTTTCTTGGGCGATGATAATTCGGTATTCGCGCGCGCGCGAAAAGAGGGAGAGAGTAGCACACGCGAGTTGGCAAATTGTTACGTTGCCTTGTAAACGAACGTCGTCGTCGTGTCAAAAGTTCCCCACGTCGCCCGTTGCGTCGAGATCCTTTGGATGCGTCTTAAGAATATTAGGACCCTCTACACCCCTCTCGTCTATCCTGACGCATCCCGCCGGGACGTGAGCGAAATACGCGCGGCAGCTCGTTGCACCGCGAGTTAAATCCTTATATGATTCCGGGCAAACCTACTTCTCGCGGCAGAAACTGGTAAATTATTACCGCACTTGTAAAAAAGACCCTCGCTGTCTCCCTTCGCCCCTCCCCCTCCCTTCCCCGCCGCACGACGCTATTCCAATTTGATTTTGCATCAAGATGAAACGCGTCACGTTGGAGAAATGCAGTTTTCCTGCAACACGTATACGTCCAGAAATATTTCTAGGATTTCGTGAATATAAATCTGCTGGTAAAAACGATGGAAACAATCCGCGATTCTCGGCTGTTTACCTCCTCGAGTGAGTCCTCGCGCACGATTTAACGCATGCATTCCGAGCGTGGGGACGGCATTCTGAGGATCGCACTCGGGGGTTGCTCCGCGAAATCTTATAAAAGTACTCGCGTGTACTCTCATTTGTGTGTGCCTAAAAGTAAGTTGACGAAACTAATTTAATGCAAACTCCGGAGCTTCGTCACTGACACTCGGGCCAACGAGTTTTCTCGGGGAAAACGTTGGCCTGGATTCCGCGGACCGGTCCGTAACTCGACTGCGCTATTTCTTTTTTCGTTGCGTATATAACGTAACGAGCGGGGGACTTGGCGCGCGAATAAGCTTTTCCAGACCGACGAGTGTACGACGGAAAAGAGAAAATATCAAATTATACTCCCTTTCTCTTATAGAGGAGCATAATTCCCTTCCTCCCGTCCCCTTCGTTCATTTGTTTCCTCTCGTCCAGAAATGAGAAATGTATTTACGAGGGAGGACACGCGCGCGCGCGGGGCGCGCGGCAGCAGGAAAACTTGAATTAAGCTCGTTCCACCCCTCCGCCCGACTCCCCCCGTTTTATGACTCCAACGTCACGCTACGCGCGACGAGCGATAAATGAACCTCGCTCCTTCGGACTTCTTCTTCGGTCTTCCACTTTTGCCGTCCTTCAACCCGCGCTCGCGACTGCGCCAAGTCGCCGATTCATCATTCGACGTCGTTGCGGAAATCGAACTTTCTGACATCGTTGTCGATTCGATTCGGCGAAGAGGCGAGTTTTCTCACGGCCCGCAATTTCCTCGCTTAACGCGGGCGCGAGCACGGCCGGAAGGTCCGCCGTTGCTTCAATTCTTGCTAATCCCCGACTCTTAGGTGGCGAGGCACCGAAAGTCAAAGACTGTCCGGGGGACATCGAGGTCGTCGGCAGAAATGGAACGGCGATCACGTGGACGGAGCCCACCTTCGCGGATAACGTCAAGGTGACGCGGATCAGCAACAATGAGGTAAAAGGGCATGGATATACCGCTATGTACCGTAGAGATAAAGAATCGTATGTCCGGTTTTGGTCAAAATGGTTACCCAGACAACATAATGACCAAAATCAGGACGTAAGACGTCTTTAAGACTTCTTATATGCCCCGATTTTGGACATTGTGCTGTCTGGGTAATAATACACTTTTCAATATATCGGGAGCTTGAATTGTATAATGGTAAAGGGTCTTATGTCTCTTATTACCAGTTTCTGAGATAATGTTTTTCTAAAGTCGTATATCGAAAATTTTAGTGCCTTAATTTTGGTCAGATGCAGCGTGTCACTGGCAGTTGTACTATTAAACATGTCAGTAAATTATTTAATTAAAAACTCAATAAATCAAAAGTTGCTACTTTTATTTTATATATCTAAAAAAAATACACCATTTCCCTATTTAAAACTTTAAACCTCGTTTTCTCTAAATTCATTGCAACGGAGATACGATTCTTTACCTCTAACAATAAGTTACAGATCTGTGAAATTTATGTTAACGCGCTCTCGTCATGAAAACATGAATGAAACGCTCGGGTTCGTTTCGGGCACAATTCCAGCGGTATTGTAATTACGCCTGAATAATTATAATTGACATTCCGGTGTGCATTGCACGTTCTATAAACTGATGTCTACATAATTATCCAGTAATATCAATGTTATCTGATACGTTTGATTTCCATCTCGGGTATTCGGGGCATGGTCGCGAACAAAAATTGGTTGATATCTCGATAATCGAAGTTTATGCATCATAAAAAGCTGTCGTATTCGGTATGTGCATTCGATACGCATACCGGCGATATACGGTATCGCGTTACACGCGGGCTTAATAAATCGCGTGGGATTGGGAGGGATGGGATTTTCAGCAAATCGTTAATATTCCGCAAGTGTGAAAATGCCCATTATGCGATATGTATTATCCCCGATGTAATATATCGAGATTGCCGTTTTATAAACGAGCGGAAATTCGCCGGCACAGAGATACCGGCGCGTGATATATAAATTAAGTTCTCGAATAAATGAACGATCACGGACGTTTTTCTAATAACCGAAAACACGCCCGTCGCGTTACAATTTCCTTCCCAAATTGCGATAATCGCTGCGCGCCGAATGACCGATTAATTAACGCCGATCTGAAATTAACGCGCGAATATATCGGAATGTGTGTACTGTTTCGCTGGCTTTAATTAGCTTGTTTGTCGACGCGCGTCAATTATATATACATATATATATATATATATGTATTGTACATCCCATTCTAGAACGTGCTTTTTGATGAATAATGCAAATTTTTGGTGCGGCATAGTACGGACGAGCAAAAGCCCGATTCCGCAGCTACGAAAACCGCGAGCGTAAAATTAGTTAAGTGTAATTTCCCGCCGCAAAATCGAGGAAGAGAGAGAGATAGAGAGAGATTTTGGGAATAAATCCGCCAGGAAGCGAGATTCCCGAGCGCTCGCGGCTCGTGCCAAAAATTCTCACGCGACCTCACTACCCGAAGGGGTAATTTTCACTTGAGCTTTCCGGAAGTCGGTGGCGAATTTCGCACACATCTCTCTCCTCTCTGCTTTTTATTGTCGCGCGTCACCGCGATTTATCGAGGGCGACGATATTTTTCCGTCTTACGTACCTTGCCGCAGAGTCCGGGTCGTCGCTTCGACGTCGGCGGCCACAGGATCGAGTACGAGGCGAGCGACGAGGCCGGTTGGTCGAGCAAGTGCGTCTTCGTCGTGGTCCTTCGTCAGGAGTAAACGACCGGAGAGGTGCGACGGGGAAGGATCAGGGATGCGAGAGAGCGAGAAGAAAGGGACGAAAAGAGAGATATAAAGAGAGAAAGAGAGAGAGAGAAACGGACGGAGAGAAGAGGGAAGAAGCAACGCGGAAGAGAATAACGATAAGGTAATATATAAATGGAAATGTTATACGGGAATCGGGCACACAGAGACGTTCCTTACATAGGCCCCGTAATGGGTTCCGTTTTGTCCGGCAGGTTACACGCGGGAACACAGTGAGAAAGAGAACGGATATATCCTTTCGCACGTACCGGTGCATCCCTTTCTCAGTCCTCTTCCCCCTCGCGTACTCGCGACACCTTGGGCGCCAATGAAGATTTTTAGGACGGGGATGGAAGTACGTAAACGATTAGCCGCTAGATTTATGCGATCGAACTCCCATCGACTGCCACTTTTTGATAGAGTAAACGTAACGATAGTTCGTATAGCGTTGGTGTACGAAGCAATTCATTGTACGAAGATCATTGTCTTGCGCAGACGGGGGGGAACGTGGGACTTATTTCCCAGGTAGAAATGCGGAAACCTTGTGTAAAATTCGCGTTCGCACCTCGTGTAAAATTTCTGTAAAACTTTTTGCGCGAAGTCTCCTTGAGTTTGTTAATCAACGCGCTAACGCGCATTCCTGCCTTCTCCTCCTAATCACCGTGTCGACGCAATTTTCGTGGCAATCGCGAAAAGATGATGCCAGCTACCAGCTACGTAATGCGTTAGTAATCACTTTACGGGACGAAATTCGCGTTATCGAGTCTCGCTGCACGTTGAACAGAGATTAACGGGGGCCGATTAGCGCCCGACGTCTCGTCGATGCGAACTCTCGATGAACTTCCGAGGTGACGAGCGCTCCTCGCGAATATATTCCGTGGTAATTAACGCGGCTGTCTCGCGCACGGAGGCGTATACCCGCCACCGAATTTCTTGCTCGCGACAAGATTCCCGCCGAATGTGTGCATCCCGCTGACAAGGCCAGACACAATGGGGGATCAACGTGCGTTGCCATCAAAATCACACGCGGGCACCGATATTCCGAGCGAGCTGACGCGGATTATCAGTGCAGCGTTAAGTTGCATTAGTTATCGCGCTTTAAGGCTAATGTTTAGGGATATTGATGGAGAGAAAGATAAATGGACGGAGAAAAAGAGAGAAAAAGAGAGATACAAATGTTAGTATCGCTTTCTCTCGTTGCTCGGTCTTGAGATTGCAAAATTTTTAAATGTCTTACGCAATACGAATGTCGAGGCACATATAAAAAAGCAAGCAATGTGATATACATATAATATTGTTTTGTTTCGTACAACTCATTGTTAGTTCAATTTTGTTTATTGAATTAATTTGTCAGTGTTTCGCTGACTGAATGGAATAATTGTAATTTTTAATTGACAATGATATTCTTACGGTAAAACTAGTGTACTTGAAAAACTTCTTCGAACTTCCTTTAACTATAATACCAAAAGCATACTCATAAATTCGTCGAATGTTTTGCAAAAATCATTGCTCTCTCCTTCTTGTGAAATATATTATTGTTTTCTTTTCTCTCATTTTCACAACTCCGCTTTTATATTAAATGACGAATAACAAATTCTCGAGGTGCAATGCGGGAAATGAAAAGTAATCCCGCGAAGTACGGTTGCGAGAGGTCTGTTTACAGAGTTGGCGCGACGAATAATTAACTGCCGTCTAATTACAACGCTCCGGCACAAGCGAAACGCGTATTTGCAGGCAACAGAAATCCCGCTTTCTTAAAACGTCCCAATTACCGAGACCGCCGTCGGTTTTTCTTTTGTCGCAAATAATTATCGGTTACTGTTTACGTCTCGAGACCGACGGGAGAGATACGGAAAACACGCAAATGTGTTTGTGCACGCTCTCATTAATAGGCGCGCGCGCGAAACCAACAATCCCGGTTTGCATCATTGATCAATTAATATAGTGTTCGTTATGTAAGCTGGTAGCGACCGGCGCGTTTAATAATCGCGGCGCCCGATGCGGTTTTGCGTTTCCATCAAACGACGCGCGAGACATCCGTAGCGTAACGCAAAAAGGGTAAAGGAGAAGCGGACCACCGTAAAATGAGCTCAGATCGCACGTGTAACTTTACGCCACGCTGAACGGAGAATCGCGTCGCATTTAACAGGAGAAAACATCGCGTAGCGTTTAAAGGAGATGATTCGTTGCGTCTTCTATTAACAAAAATTAATTTCTCGTCGAATTCGCACGGTTTCGTAACTCGATGTACATAATCTTGTTTTTACGTAGAATTATACATGTATAAGATACTTGTGAAAACTTTTATAATATAATTCTCTATCGTGTGTTTCTAAACTATATCCCCGTCAGTGTGCGATCCAACCCCATGTCCGCGGTAGCGCAAAAGACAGATGGATATTTCGTTTACTATTTATTAATATTCCTCTACACCGTCACTCGCATATCATTGTTACGATCGATTGTCGTCGTACGACATATTAATATAGATGTATAAAATTTATGTATTAAATATACGTGTATACATACCCATGTACGTATGTATATTACAAAAAAAAGTCGCCGGACGATCCGCGCGAACCGTCGCGGCCGCGGCCGTGCATTGTTGTTGCCGCTGCACAACAAATGCATATTTTATTGACATCGCTTATTAAAACGGTTGCGCGCGCCGCACCCGCCGCGCCGTGACGGTTCGCGTGCGCGGGGATTCTCTCTCTCTCTCTCTCTCTCTCTCTCTCTCTCTCTCTCTCTCTCTCTCTCTCTCTCTCTCTCTCTCTCTCTCTCTCTCTCTCTCTCTCTCTCTCTCTCTCTCTCTCTCTCTCTCTCTATTTTATATCTATCTACTCTTAAATGGCATTATTGATGACGGCAGCTTATTCCATTGCTGATCTACTTGGCTATGCGGAAATAATCTACTGCTGCGACGTCACCGATCGAGGCACGAGGTTCGTCTGAAGCATCCACCAAGAAATCTCAGCAACGTGACGAAAGAATTACGAGAAAGTCAAACGTACATATACGTATACTGATTACACTGCCTTTTTTTAACATAGGCTTATTTAAATCTTTTCTCGTTTAAAAACCGCGCAAAGAAAATATCGAATAATGGAGACATCACTTCGAAACAAATACGTCACCGCTTACGAAACGAAAATATATCGGTACGCGAGTTACAGGGCGGCGTGTTACACCATTTTCTTCCCAGGTATATAACGCTATCCCGGAGTTAATTACGATCGATCTTCCAGTTGCGGATACGCGCAGGTGCTCGCAGGTGCCGATTCACGCGACAGTCTTTCCTCGAGAGGGGGAAAGGGGGGAGCTGGCGGAGTTAACTTACGCTCGCCTATTACGCGTCGTTCACGGGCCCTTACGTGCAACATTCATGCCGCGGCGACAATATTCTAGTCTCGACGCGGCCCGCACCGTAATGAGTCGATGGCGAAACTACGTGATCGGTCCTCGTGGCGCGTTGCCGATATTGCCGCTGCCGCAGCTGCTGCTCCCGCGCCTGTCGCAGGGGGTGGTATTGTTGTCGGCCCGGGTGTCGATCTGAGAACACACACGTTTTCCCATTATCGAGTATCCGTCCATGTGTGCGAGATACATGGCCAGACATATCGTTTTGAACTCAAAGGACCGGCATATTTTCATCTTCGGTGTGATAAATACTTTCTAATATCCCTATATTAGGAATATTAACATGCTTTGTTCAATATACGAGAGAGCACGAAGTAAAACTGATATTATGAAATTTCTTCGGAGTATAAAGTGCTCGGCGTGTTTATAGCGTTGAAATTTGAACGCAACAATCGTATAACGAACATAACTTATAACGAGAAAACTTCCACGCACTAAATAGAAATTAATCACGTAAGTTTACAAGCATCGAGAGCTTCGATTACCGCGCTGTAATCAGCCGCCGAATCGCCTTAACTGACGTCTAGGCTTTTAAGTAAATGGACCAGGATAGTCCGTCGCCGAGACGTCGCGTCGTAAGTCGAGCCGAATGCAGATGCTTGCGAAAAAGCGACGGGAGAAACGCAGAGGGAGAAGGAGAGGGTAAAAGTGGCGGACAAAAACTTTCCAAGTACCGGGTGTATACTGTCGTTAATCATATAAAGTCAATCTACGTCAGATTACCAAGATTGATTAGGTACACTGAAAGCCTGATGCATCAAAGGGCAGGGAAGGGGATTCGAGGTATATTACGTCGATGTTCGATGTTACTCCGGCGCTTTCGAACGGTTGTAAATGGCGCGGCTTCCGATATCGGATTCTACGAATAGAAAAACACGTGTAGAGCTGCGAATTCGCGTGCGCGCGACAATCTCAACGAAATAAAAATTCGATAAGCGGATTTCAAAATGGAATTGGCAATCGCGGTAAGGTAATGCGGTCTGATTCCCACTTTTCGATCATTTATCATTATCATTGTGTCGTTCGTGCTATTATTGTAGCCACATCGTTGTGGCGAGTGCGATGAAAGACGTTAACACAGAAGCCGAAGACAATTCCGTTTCATCTTCAGCAAGTGGTTGTCGTCATCCCGGAAATACCGCTTTCAACTCGGCGACATTGTCTCGTTGCCCCCTTTTTCTTCTCTATGTCTTATTAACAAGCGGTGGCTCTAACGCGCGCCTAAGAGATTGCGCCGCAAACCGTGGCGTATGTAAATCACGCTGGCAACACCAGAGAGAAAGAGAGAGAGAGAGAGAGAGAGAGAGAGAGGGCGACGACTGTTCGAGCTGTTCATTAACTACTTCGTGGTGCGCCAACAGCACTTAGCCGTCGGTCCGTTGTTACGATGCAGATGTTAGCCCCTCATTGTAAGTTGTGCCAGTGAATGACCACCGAATGTATATTTATTAGTGCTGCAGTTGCGTCATATAGTCACAGGGAAATGACATGTTATTATATCATGTATTGTCTTTTAAGTAAAAAAAAAAAAAAAAAATGTGAATGTCAGTTGTTAATCGTTACGAAATTGTAAACGGTAAAGAGAGATATTTCACAAATATGTTGGACCATATAATTGCCTTCGCAGCCGCGAAATGCGTCAGTTTTGTGTCGGTTTTCAATTTTTTATTGGACTTTCAGCGAAGGCTTTTGTCCCGCGCGCGCGCGCGCGCGAAATCAATTCCACGTTATTTTCAATCGCATTTAACGTTTGTTATTACGGTAGACATGCGATTTGACAATAATAACAATAATAACGCCAGCAGAAACATAAACGTCGATCGCGATTTTATCTGTTTGCCAATTATCCGGCGCCGCATTTTGTTTTAACTCCCACCGTTTCGATTTAAACGGGTTTTCGCATTTTGAAAATTTGTCACGCCCGGCTTAGCGCGCAACGTACCGTAACACGGCAAATCGTTTCGCAACAAAGACTAATTACATTGAAACACGATGGAAATATTAACACCAGGTTGTATTGACGAGAAAATATGGTTATCTTCACGCAACGCTCTCCGTGCTGGGGCACGACAGTTTGCGCAACAGCTCGGGATTTCTCTCGATTCTGTCCAGCACGTCCTGCAGCTCCTGGATCTCCTCGGCCGACAGAGGCGTTCTCTGCGCCGACAGGATGGACACGGCGTCGGAGAGGCTCAGGGTCGCCAGGGCGACGCCGTCCTTATCGCCGTGATTCAGGAGGCCCTGCTTCAGCATCTTAATGTATCGCTTCAGCGCGGAATTCATCGCGAGTCCTATCTTCGAGTCGCGCCGCGGAAGCTGCAGTTCCTCGTCGTCGGCCACGTCGCGACCCGCGACGTCACCCTGCCGCGTCTCTCTCGCCTCCGTCGCCGCGACGTTACCGCGCTCGCGCGGGGCGGGGGACGACGACGCCTTCGCGAACGGAGATTCGTCGTATCTGATTTCGTCGACCGCGCCGTTTGATCGAGCATTCAATTTCGCGCCGTTTAATCCGCTTTTCGTCGCGGGATTTGCATCCCGCCGCGCCGTCGTCGGATGCGAAGATTGCGAAGCGGCCGCGACTACGGGCCCGCGGCTCTCATCGGGAAGATCGTTCGCGCTGGCGGCTCTCGCTCGCAGATCTCGTGTAATTTTCGGCGCCGTCGATCGAGCGACGTCGTTGGTGCTGTTAGATTTCACGTCGTTCCCCGCCGTCGCCGTTCCCCTCGCGCTTTCCGCTCGAATCCCCTCGTCGCTCTCAACCGCCCCCCCTTCCGCACTCTCCCGCGGATCGATTCGGGAGAACGTGAGCCCCGCGAGCCTCTCGCCGTCGGGGATCGCGGATTTATCGGTATTGTCGGCCGGGTTTAACACTTCGGCGGATAATTCAATCTGCGGGCTTAGCGACGCGCCTTTCGGGGCGGGGTTCTCCGCGCTTCTTAACTGTCGTTTTCCGTCGCGATTTAATTTCGCCAGGTTCTCCCGCCGATCTCGCGCGAGGCTGGGCCTCGGCGCGTTACTCCCGGATACCGGTCCCCCTCTCGCGCCGCATCGGCTCGTTATTAATTCCGGCTTCTTTGCTGCCGAAGTTTCGTTCGCAGTCGCAGGTGCGTCGGCGGAGAAAGCGGCCCGGGGCGAGCGCTTCCGCGAGCAAGCTGACGACGAAAAGGCGGGCGACGTCGGGATCGTCGTTCCTCTCGCGGACGTTTTCTCCCCGGAAAGCGAATCGACGGTCTTCAAAGTTGGTCCCTCTTCGTTATCTTCCGCCGTCACGCTTCCGATATCCTTTGATTTACTTCGCCGCCAACGCGGTCGTGTCGCGAGATTCCCTTCGCGCTGCTGTTCGGTCGTCGTCCCGACAAACTCCCGTCCCCGCGACGCGACGAAGCTCGCCGCTCTTCGTCCGGGAAATACTGGATTACGGCTCACCGACGCCGCCGTGGACTCCTTCGAACGTCCTCGGGACGAAACTGCCAATTTCTGCGGTCCGCTCCCCGCGCGCGCCGACATCGGGGCCGCGACCCTCGCGGCGGAAATCTCCGCGATATTTCTCCCGTATTTCCTGTTGAAGGAGGTCCCTCGGTTCCCGGACAGCCAAGGGGGACGCGACGACGCGCGGCTCCTGGGACTGATCGACGACTCGCGCGAGCGGCACGACGCTTCGTCGTCCCGGCGCTTACTGGAATCGCTGCGGATGCTGGCAATCTCGCTGGAGCTCACCGAAATGAAATTCGACCTCCCGCCGCCGGTCTCCCTCGTCGCGCGACGTTTGCGCGACAATGGGAGCATGGACGGGTAATCTTCCAATTTTTTCTTGGCTTCGCGCGAACGGTCCGCGCTCGTCGTTCCCGGTCTCGGTGATCCCGTCGCTTCTCGGGTTTCCGGCGCGAAGACCTTCGAAGCGTTTCCGTCGCTCGCCGGTCGATCGTTCCTCGTGCACGAAGACTCCCTTCTCGCGGATCGCGAACAATCATCTTCCGCGCTATGTCCGGGTAATGCCGTTTCGTCGGCACATTTACGAGATCGCGTCGGAATCGACTTTCTCAAAACTGGCACTTCCGACCTTGGATCCCGATCGCCCGTCACGATCGCGAGAACGTCGTCCGGTGGACCAGGGACGCGCGGATTCCCATTATCGTCCGTGCTAGGCAATTCCGGAAGATGATTTCCGTTGTCCTCGCGATCGACGCCATTGTCGGGAATCGTTTCCGTTTCCTTCTCGCTGGTCCGCGGTCTTCTCGCGTCTCTCGGCAAGAAATGATCCAGCGGATGAAGACGCTCGACGTTTTTCCGGCTCGTTGCCTCGGCGAGTTCATAATACTCCTCGACGAAATCGAAGAGACTGTGATCGTAACGATCGTTCAATCTCACGCCGATCACCGAATCGGCCGAGTTTAAATGCAGCGAGTTCAGGACGACGTCGCCCGGCGGCTGGAAGTCGTCGTACTGCTTCCTCAGGGTCGCCTCGATCAGTTTGTGCCGATAGGCTTTGTAATCGAGATTCGACATGTCGATTACGGGATGCCGCGAATCCGCGAGGGACGAGGGACGATCCGACGGCGGGCATTTCCGCACTTTCGATCCGCGATCTTCGTTCTTCCCGTCGAATCGAATCCCGCGTCGACTCAAGCTCTTCGAGACACCGCCGTCGTCTCGCAGAAGAGCCGGCGTGGAATTGATCCTGCGAGCGGATTCCGGATGCAGGCTGGAACTCGACGTGGAGTCGGCCGCCTCGATCGGAGCCGGATAATGTATCAATAACGCTCGACTGGCACAATCGCGGCGACGGCGATGCGAGGACGAAGCTGTCTTCGTGAGGGCTCTCAGCGGCTTGTCCTACACGTAACGTAATATTCAATTTCAAACTGCAGGAGGATCGAGCCGTCGGTGCGGCAGTCCGTTTATACGCGACGTTAAATTCTCCCTCTGAAGAGAGGGAGAGAGGAAATTTTTCGAACAAACTACTTTAATAATCTCGTTCCGAATCTTTCTCGCAATTACATACGCTTCTACTCCGGGAAAAGACGTAATACCGTCGGGAAAATTTTCCCACTTCGATTCTGACTTTATAAAATGCAGCGGGATATATAGTATATATTATCGCCTTCAATGGATTCGATATCGCGGTATCGCGGTATACCTCGCCATTGTGTTACAAACAAGAATGTTGTATCGCGTTTACGCCGAAAGAAATTGAAAAATTTACAGTCCAGCGCGGTGCTTCCGCTCGAACACCGCGGAAGCGTTATCGATGCGCACCGGGGGTTTTAAAGCGCGTTCCCGAACGCGCGGTTTTTTTCGAGATAGCGCGTCGACCGACGGCGCCGTTATGTCACACGAATAAAAGCGGTGCGCCATCCAAACTGCCCCTTAGCTCCTGTTTATCGAAGGAACGTGCGCGCCGGGCGAATAAAACAAAAAAAGGAAACGAATAAAAATGGTTACACCGCTCTCGTAGCGCGAATCCGCGATATAAGAGAGATACTCGCGGTAACGTTTTCACGCCCCCGACTACCCCCACCGAGGCGAGGGGGCGAAACAATTTATCGGGGGGCACGTACGAGGAGGAGGTAAACGCGCACGATCAGCGGCGCCGCTAACAAGATCGTCAGGGCTAAGGCGAAGGCGCTCTCGGCCACGAAGGGTGGTGCCGATCGCGAGGTTAAGACGAGTTTCCCCGGCGCCAGCACGTCGAACATCCCGATCGCCTTGTTTCCCCGTCGGATCCCCCGTCGTAATTGCAAATCGCCCTCCGTCGTCTCCTTTCGCACGTTGAACACTTTGGACCGCCGATCGCGAGGCTGCGGACGTTCAGCCGGTCGATGCCGCCTTCGAGACGAAGCTGGCTGCCAACAGCGTTGTCTTCCATTTCCATAATGGAGCACTATCGTCGATAGTCGATACCTCCGGTCTCGCTTCGCTTTCTTGTTCTTTTTTCCTCTTCCTCTTTTTTTTCTCTCGATTTTCTTCTCTTCCACGGCTCCATTTCGATCGTTAAGCTGAATTATCGATTAAGGTACGCGCCGCGGTTTTCGACTATAACATTTTATTATTTATACGTGTCCTCTTACGTGTTTATGGACATGAATAATGACGGTTTCTGTCGCATATATTCTCATTTAAAATAAAAACTTTTATTTCTAATTCATTCGTTCAACCAAAATGACTTGATAATTCGTATGAGATAGAATTTCAAAATAGAATTCCATTTATAATTGTATTCCATGCATTTTGATATATATGTACGCTCGTTTACGTTACACAAAGTTATAAACGGAATTCTGTCCTGAATTCTGACAACAGATTATCGATCACCCAAATTAGATTTTAGAGATGTCGTTCTGACCTGATGGTAGGATATTTAGGAAAGTTAGTATTTAATCGCGTTTATGATTGACCTCGCTTCGACGAAACACTGTCTGCGTCTTTAACACGTACAAATTACTTACAATCGTCGGTACTGTACGTCCCGGCGACGTCCAGGCGACTCGGAGTCTGCCGGATAAGCGGAAATTCACGATAAGGGGCCCCGGTCTCCTGGTAACCGTTCTGCCGATGTTCCGGATGTCGCTGATAAGCCCCGGAGAAGATTCTGGTGTATCTTAAGTAACAACCGCTCGGTATTTGCCACTGTAAGTCGAGTTAGGATACTTCCTGAGAATCTCGTCGACCTCTCGCGTGTAATGGCGAGCATTCTTGGCTACTCACCTCGTAAGAGAAGCCCGGCACGGGCTGGGGCGGTCTGCCGGGGCACATCAGCATCCTTCTTCTATAGAATCTCGGCTAAACGAGGAGATAAGTGCACTGTGAGACCCCCCCCCTTCCTCCTTTCCCCGCGTGTTCTCTCTCGCGCTTTAATCTACGGCTATATCGTCGAAAAAGGGTCCTTTCTACGGACTCGCGCGCGGCAGAATCGCTTCTCTTTAAACGGCTCATAAAGGATATATTTACTGCGGTTGCCCCGATATTTTCGTTTTAGGTTGAGAAGCCGTTACGAGAGTGAAATTCTTTACTAGAATCGACGCGATAAGATCGTCTCGCATCGTACAGATTTATGTAACTCAATAAAAACAAAATGGATTGATCCAGTTAAATAGAATAAAAAAAAGTGGGTCGATTACAAGATTAACGAAGTATCTGCGACAATTTATTCGTACTCACCTCGGAGTCGCGACCATCCGCGGCTTCTGTAAATATACGAGACAAATATTGGAGATCAATTGTGCTCTCTATCGATAATTACATTATATATTTATGAGAGAGAAAAACGCGACGCCGCCGACAATGTTCCACGTCGAGGGGGAATTCGCGGGTGTGTCTCGCGTCGTGTCGCGACGCCGCCGTTCGCGTTCCCCTCGCCGCGAAGTCCTTGTCGGTTGCCCCCGCGGGGCACAATGGCATAAATTTACCTCTCACGTGTATCGAGAAATGGCATTCGGCTCGATTTCCGGCTGCATCCGAGGCGACGTAGCGCACATTGTGAACGCCGGGATACATCACGTGTCCGGGTCCCTGTGCGAGATATACGATAATTAACTTTTCGCGCGATTGCATGGAAATTTCCTCCGAGGAAAATATCCGCCGTGCATGTACGAGAACCCGTTTGCCCCCGAACCCGTGCTCCGTGCCTCGCGCCCGTCGTGTATGCGCTTCGTTCTAAAATCGGATATACGAATCGGTCGACGCGATTGATGCCCTTTCTCTTTCTTTTTCCTTTCGCCTCCTCCGAACGACCCGATCTAAAGAGATCGGCGCGTAGCCGCGCACGATTCTCGTTTCAATTTGCCTAATCAGATTAACCGTCGGGTTGCATAATGTCCAAGGCCATTTATAACCCGCGCTATCGAGAGCGCAAGCCACCAATTATCCGCGCGTCGGTTATCGCGCGGACAGGGTAATCTCTGTTATTACGTTAATAAAGTACACGTACGCTTTCCGCGCGGCGCGACGCGCGCCAAAAGGACGCAATAAAAACCGGAGCGGAGGCGTCGACCGACAATGATTAATCATCCAGCTGGGTTTTTCCTACCGGGGCGCACCGTTCCGCGAGGAAAATCGCAGATACTATCCTCCGATGCATTGCAGCACTTTCTTCGCGGGGATCTCATTTTCTCGAAACACGAACGCGGATAATTAATGGACGATATATCCTCGCTCGATTAATATGCTCGATTGTCAACGGCAAAAGGGGGTTAATTAACTTCAGGATCCGCTAACAGGAGGGTGGGAAAGTCTCGACCGCTCGATATCGGAGACACGAATTTGCGAACAGTCACAGGAAAATTGAGGGGGAATTTCGTATATAACGGAAGATCTCGTATATATACGTAACGCCTGTATCCGATAGCGAATACTGATACGGGACACGGGAACGGATTACCTCTTCGGGCGAGTACCTCATCTACGTACCCTCGTTTTGTAAACGTGCTCCACGCCGACGTTGTCGGTGAAGGTCGGTTCCTGCCAGAATATCAGGCGACTCCGTTCTCCCGGGCTCAGCCTGACCTCGAAAGACACGGGACACATGGTAACCTTGGGATTTTCGGTATCTGAAAATATCGCAATAACGTATCTTGATTATCGAGTTTTCCCCCCAAAAGGCTCGCTACCTCTCGTATAGTCTCGCATAGAGAGATAACATATGGAGCGAACAGAATCGAGATAAAGCGGGCGTAATAAAGATAAGATGAAGCGGGTTTAGAGGCCGCCAGGAGATCCGCGAAAGGAGCACACCGGCGTGATTCCCGCGAGTTCGTCTGATCGGCGCGAGAGCTTATTCCGCGTAATCGCGTATCGACCACGACGATGCACTCCTTCTTCCAGCCGCTGCGTTGCGGAGGGAACTTGCTTAAAGCGAGTTTCACAAACTTTCCGAATGAGTAATTAAGCGGGACGGGACGGAGTGCACTTCGCCGCGGAAACTAAAGTTTACTCCGCGTCGGGACGATTCGTGTGCCGATCGATTGTCCCCTGTGCGAAAAGTTTTCCTCGGATAAGTAGACGACAGTCGAAGGTATAAAAAGAGAGAAAGGGAGGTATTGTTAGAAACTTCATGGGATTCTTCGGGAGTTTGATCGTAGATTGATAATCTATGAAATCAAAGATTTCGCTTAGGAGCTGTCGAATTTCCTAGTCCCCTTCTATCCTTATCCGCTCAATTTAACTCTCAGAGGGACAACGGTTGACAGGTAAAAAGAGACAGATGTTACTCCTTCGCGTTGGAATACGTCAAGATAAATCCTTTCCCGTTATATCTCTACCGTAGAATTGCCTTTCAATCTCGACGTACAGATTTGATTAACGTTCGGTTCATTGATACGCTCGTTTATCAATAATTCCGATCCCTATTACCGCAACGAGTAACTTAGCATAAAATGTGAACATGTGGGTTTACTGCTATTCGCTTCACGTTTATTTATACTGTTTGTAATAGCGGCTCTTATCACCTCGATGATACTTAGCGCACGAGAAAAAGGAGTTCGCCCGAAGAGATCCATTTTCCTTGCCACTTCCCAAAGCGGATTCTTTTTATTCCTGATATCTCTCCTATATGTGCGCCGGACTTACCGCGAACTCTTATCACGATCCTACAGGTGCTGGTGTAATTAGAGACCGGCGACCACGCCGTGAAGGTAACGACCGTCGTGCCCGCCGGCAGATCCGCTTGCAATTGCTTCGCCCATGGAGGTGAAGCGTGTACGTATCTGAAAAACGTAAAAAGGGGAAAGACAAAAAGAAGCGCACAAAGGCCAGCGAGGTGGACGTGCACTCGATGTTTTGTTTAAATAACTATGGACTATTTCGTTTATATTAATAGAAGGACTGACAAAAACTTCGGATGTTTTTGGTTCTATCAGTGCAGAAATTTCTCGAAAACCTTTCGATATGCTCGAAATCCGATCCAAATAAATGTATCGCTCCGCGATACTGGCAAATCCCTTTTTATCCCAAATATGGAATTTCTATTTGTGGAATCTGGACAGAAATATATCGCGTCCCTCTGAACAAATCCTCTCAAAACGAGAGTAACAATGTTTGAGTAACATACCTTTATATGCACAAGGAATTTTACATATTGTACTTTCAATGACATATTATACATACGTGCTTAAATCGGATCGACTTTGGTGGTCCTCGAATTTGAGGACCACCGTCCCGTTATACTCTTCTTACCTCCACCAATCCATGTTGGACTTGGGTTGCGGGAATGTTACGCGTATCGTATTTTGCCTAGCCGGTAGTTCGACGTCCATGTCCTGGGGGCAGCTCACGAACGGTCGTGGCGTGTCTACAGCGATAAAGTCGATAGTTAAACTCTCAGATACTGATGATCGTCCAATTTCCCCACACCGTAACGCGATAAGAAACTCCGATGGCGAGCAATTCCCGTATCGTCGGCCCGCTAGTGTTCAAGAAGCGTTATTTCACCCCCCCCCCTCCCCAGAAAGTATCACGTCGCGCGCGAAAGCGTTTATCACGCTTCTATCGGTTTTACGAGGACGTAATAACAACTATTGGCGTTAGGTATACACAGCAGTCCCTAAAAAACGTTGGCTTCAGTGATAGATATGAAATCGCTTCTCTTTTTACAACTAAAAAGCATCGAGCCTCGAGCCATCAATCATTTATTTAATCTATCGTTAGATTGAACGCAAGGATTCTCGGATATCCTGTATATCCTGGTATATCCCGTCTATAGAACGTGAAGCCCACCCCCTTTATTTACGAAGCAAACCGTAAACGCGCGTAATATCGTTTGATGCGAGATAGAAGCTACTTAAAGAGCGCTCAGCTTCCGAACGGCACCGCTTTCAAAATGAGAGCCAATTTGAATACCTCGGCAGCAAGTAGTGTGGATTCCCGAGCGATAGCTCGGGTAGCTGGTAAACAGGCAAAAACCGAAAACGACACGACGGGCGTAGAATCAAAATCTCATTTCCATTAAATGAAACAATTAGCGCCACCGGAGGAAAGAACCGTGAAAATGCGCGCGACGCGACGGATGAAAAAGCCGGTAAAGCGGGCAAAACGAACGGGAGGAAAAGAGCGGAACGTAAAAACCCGCCGGTCCGAGTAAGCTCGTTAAGGAGCGCGGCGTTAACGTATGATCTCGTTAGCAGGCAAGCCTCTACACAGGAACTTTGTATTATTAAAAGCTGCTCTCTCTCTCTCTTTCTCTCCGAGCGGCATGACTAATTTAGCGCGTCCGAGAAAATTTCCGTCGTTAAAGTTATTTGCCCGATTCTCCGACGATATTTTACGTTCGATCGCGCGCGACCGAACGCCGGCTCTCCGCTCGTTGGAAAGAATAATGATGTAGGCGCTCGCTTCAAAACGCTTCTCTGAAAAGAACGACGCGTAGATCCCCGAACAAAAAAAAAATACCGCGGACGCGTCTCAAAAACAGAGTAAAGCGGCTAGAAAAAAAATATACTCCAACGCGGAAAAAAATTCTCGTCGAAAATAATTACGCGACGATGAAATGAGCGTGCAGCAGTTCGTGCTAAAGCGTCGCCCGATGCAACAGTCAGCTCGTTAAAAATTTTATCGGATAAACATTTTGATTAATTTCTCGGCGAAAGTTACGGACGCGCCTGCAGCGTTTTTCTTGGCTGCCGCGGGGGACGAACATACATACGTGTACTGTGGAACTGAGTTATACTTGGGTTGTAAAGAGGGTCTGTCGCGACTTCGCGCAGACATATAGGCAGCTCCCCGTTCCAGTGGCCGTCGCTAACGCAGTGTCTCGTGTGCGCCCCCTCCAGCCGGAAACCTCTGCGACATCGGACATGACACTTGGCCCCCTGCGGGTAGACGGATGCGCCGGAAGGGTGGCCCGGACATCTGACCTGCACGATTAGACGCATGGGAAGAACGCGGGATGAATAATATAGTTGAGAGAGCAAAGCTCACATATTCGTATCACTAAATAATATGTATTACAGTGCAACAATAAATTATGTTATTATAAACATTAATTTTTTTAACTTCCGACTACCCCGTGTCTGTTTTTGTTTTATCTTGATCTCATTTTAAAATCCCGCAGCTTCGCTTTAATTTCCGCCGGTTGTTCTGAACACTTCTAAATTCTCCACTTTTTTTCAGCTGGCTTTACAACTCGGGATTTTTCAGAATTTTTTTTGAACATTTTAACTTGGCGTGTAAAATGCAAAGTGGAAGAGACGTATTCGAAATGTATGGCGTACGGTGTATCTCTTTTGAAAGATATTTTAGAATATATTTCGATTGTATATCGACTCGATCCATCTAACGTGACATGCCGATATTCGCGCGCGACAGTTCCCCGTACCTCTGCATGTAGGGGTGGCTCCATGGCGCGACATCCCGATGTCGTCGTCGGCGAGACGCAAGTTCTCTCGTCGGGCGCCAACACCATGTCCTTACTGCAGGCGCAATAGTAACTTCCGGCGGTGTTGATGCACTCGCCGGTGCAGCCGCCTTTCCGGTTTAGACACTCGTTCACGTCTTGACACTGACTTCTGCTTAATGCAATCCCATACATGAGGAGCGGGGAATCGCGTGATCCCTAGTTTCCACTCTCTACCCGCTGTATATACTTATAGGGTCTTACCTCGAAATTAACGTGTATCCGGCACGACAGGCGCAAACGAACGACCCTACCGTGTTGACGCACTCCTGATCGCATCTGCCGCGACGCCATTCGCATTCGTCGATATCTGGCCGTAGATTGAATTTTTCAGATTAATATTATAAGACTACGTGCGCAAAATATGTGCACGCGCGATCATGCAATAACATATGATTGTTGATGAGCGATCGTGACACAACTCGCGTGATAGAAATATAAATATATCAAAACTCGCAATCAGACTTGATTTTTATGTTTTACAGATATATATATATACAGGTAACCCCCCCTCGAATAACACGATATTTGAATTGCACGGAGTCTCGCAAATAGCATGGTAAAAAACTGTGACAATTCCACGTTTTAAAAGTTTTTTTTTTTTTTTTAATTCCTTGGAACCAAGTGTCCAATTTTATATGGATCAGTCTTGAGAATTGCACAGTTTTCAATAGCGCGGAACGTGATCTCTAAAATTGTGTGAATCCTAAGTCTCGAATAACACGCGGTTTTCAGTTAATCGTTATTCGACGGTTAGCTGTACGTACAATAATATGTATAAAATATATATATATACTAATATACATATGTATGTCATACAACACCGTTTTATTTGAGGCGATTGCGCGCCTCAAAACTTGCCTACGCATTCGTTCCCCTGCAGCCGAAATCCGATGGGGCACGTACAGTAGTACGAGCCGGGCATATTGACGCATCCCTCGCTGCAGGGCGCCTCCTCCTCCGCGCATTCGTCGACGTCTGGGGCAAAAGCAAACTCAGTTTCAGTTTACGATTAAGCGACATCGTTTTTTTTCTTCAAGAGCATGCACACGTTTTCCGCCTTTTGCACACGAACCTACACAGGTATCACCGTGGAATCGATATCCCGCCTCGCACTCGCAGCGATAGCCGCCCGGCACGTTGGTGCATTTGTTGCCCTTGCAAATACCGGCTGCGCATTCGTCGACGTCTAAAAAATAAAGAAATAACAAGGAAAGAAGAAGGAAAAAAAAACGAACACACGCTCAAACACACGGTCGCGCTCCGCGCGCGAGAAACTTCCGCTCGAGCTAAGCGAGTCTAACTTTGCGGCGGAGCTTCGAAACTGGAACACAAGTAAGGGCCGAGGGTGGAAAGGGCGAAACCGTGTAACCGGGAACCGCAAGTTATTCCCCGAATTTTCCAGAGGTGACGATACTATCTCCTCTCGCGATGATAAAATGAATTGAAACAACAATTCATAAACGTATTGTAAGAGTGATGCGAGATTGTCCCTTTAATAACGTTTATTGCTATATTATGCGGCGCAATCCGCTCCCTGCATGTTTTTCTTTTTTTCTTTTTTAAGAAAAAAACTCCTCAAAGAAGATAGAGATTTATTTGTACGTGATTTAATATTCAGTAACGATGATTAATCCTTAAATGGCATACATGGTTCATTCTTGCAGTACCTTCAACGTTTCGCAGCTCTAAAAGATCCTTTTAGTGAGATGCGAATGGCTCTCTACTCTAAAAAGAAGTTTTAAGATGATGGGAGTATCGGAGTATTATAAACGAAGCAACGTAAAATTTAAGTTATACTTTAAGCAGTGAAGAAGCAAAGTTGCGAGCGACCAATATGCACGTTAGAAGCTCTTCGACAAGTAAGTAAACATTTTTTCGCTATATTTTTGTTTATTATGTGTATTTGTGTGCCAATAAAAATGCTAAAAAAACCGCCTATTTAATCACGTTTTTTTTTTACAAATAATAACTGAAATGTCTGTTTTATTATCTCGGTATAGTCAAAATTAGTGAATAAATCGATCACTTAGTTAAGGATGCCGAGAATATGTATCGTGAGAGTTAAAATAAATATATATTCGGTATTCGAATATATTTGCTAGCAGTTACATCACTTACCTACACAAGTAGAATTCTCCATTCGGAATCCCTCCTTACATCTGCATTCGTACGAGCCGGGATTGTTGACGCAAATGTGATCGCAGCCGTGTTGTTCCTCGCACTCGTCAATATCCCGACACCCGAAACCGTCGACCTCGTTCCTCCGGAAGCCTTTCTCGCACGAGCACGCCGCAGTACCATTTTCCGCGACACAGACCTGCTCGCAGCCGCCGTTACGGTCCCGGCAGGGATCGGACGGTCGGCAGGACCCGTTCCACGACTCGTGATCAGGTGGACACTCGCAGCGGAAGGAGCCCACGGTGTTGACGCACTTGTGGTCGCAACCACCGTTGTCGCTCGCGCACTCGTCGATGTCGACGCAGGTCTTCTCGTCCTGCGACAGCTCGTAGCCCGTCGGGCAAGAGCAGAAGTGGCCGCCGATGGTGTTGGTGCAACTGTGCGAGCACTCGCCATTTCGCTCGAGACACTCGTCGATGTCCAAACAGGTGGAATTGTCGGTGTGCAGGTAATGACCTTTATAGCAGGTGCACACGTAGCTGCCTAGCAGATTCGCGCAGTCGTGAGTGCAATTGTGGCCGCTGGTCAGACACTCGTTCACGTCCACGCAGTTCTTCCGGTTGTCCGGCATCAGAATGTAGCCGGCCGGGCACTCGCAGTGATAACCGCCCTCGGTGTTCACGCAGGTGTGAGAACAGCCGGAATCCACGTCGTTCTCAAACTCCTCGCACTCGTTGATGTCCTCGCAGGTCTTAAGATCGCGCCTCAGCCGGAAGCCGAGCGGGCAGGAGCAACGGGTGCCCGGAATCCCGTCAGGACCATCTACCGGGTGACAGTGATGGGAACAGTTCCCGTTGTCGTTCTTGCAGCCGTCTATCAAAATGCAGGTCTTGTTGTTTCGCTCTAGAGCGTATTCCGTTGGACACTGACATCTGAAAGTGCCCACGAGGTTCACGCAGGAGTGCGAGCATCCTGCGTTTTCGATTTCGCACTCGTCGATGTCGTCGCACAGGGCCGGATCTTGAGGATTCCGCGAGAAGCCGGCGTTGCAGCTGCAGTTGAAGCCGCCGGGGGTGTTCAGGCACCGATGGGTGCAGTTGTCTTGCAACTCCAGGCACTCGTCGACGTCCACGCAGGTAGCATTGTCCCGCGGCGACAGACGGTAACCCTCGGGACACTCGCAGACGTTTGAACCGTCCGCGAAGACGCAGGCATCCGAACATTGGCCGTTGCATCGGTTCTCGTGAACGCAAAGAGTGTCGTCATCCTGGGACAAGGACATTCCCACGGGACACGAACACGTCACGTTACCAACGCGATCGTGGCAGAAGTGAGAACAGCCGCCATTCTCGATCGCACATCCGTCTTCCTGCACGCAAAGCCTCTGATCCTCCGCTAGGATCATACCGGGTGGACAGGCGCAGGTCACGTTTCCTTCTTCGTGGTAACACAAATGGGAACAGCCGCCGTTGTCCTGCAGACAATCGTTCTCGTACGTGCACGTTGTTTCATCCTCGGACAGGACCATTCCGGGCGGGCAGGAGCAGGACAACCGGTCGTCCTCGTGATGACAGAAATGTGAGCATCCCCCGTTATCGATGGAACATGCGTTTATCTCTACGCACGTCTTGCCGTCATCCTTCAGCAGCTCGTAGTTCTCGGGACACGCGCACTCGATACCACCTTCCGTGTTCGCGCAAAGGTGCGAGCACCCTCCGTTGTCCTGGATGCACTCGTTGACGTCCTCGCAGGTCCTGCCGTCCTCACCGACTCGATATCCCGCAGGACATGAGCACTCGTAAGAACCATTGTGGTTTATGCAGCTGTGCGAGCAAGGATTATCCAGGACAACGCATTCGTCCACGTCCTCGCAAGTCCTGCCGTCGTCCCGCAACTCGTATCCTTCGGGACAGGTGCAGTTAAAGGCGCCGTTTGTGTTCAGGCACTCGTGAGAGCAATCGGCCTCCTCGGACAAACACTCGTCAATGTCCTGGCAGGTCTTCCCGTCGTCTCGTAGCTCATATCCTTCCGGACAACCGCAACGGACGCGGCCATCGTCCTCTTCGCACGTATGTGAACAACCGTGATTCTTGGCGCAAGGATCATCCGGCAGTTCCTGGCAGGTCCTGAAATCCTCCCGCAACCGCCATCCGACAGGACACTCGCAGTAGTAAGAGCCGTCAGTGTTGATACAGCCGTGGGTACAATTGTGCTCGTCCTGGCACTCGTCAATGTCCTCGCAAATATGCTCTCCGTGTGAATAAGTATATCCCGCGGGACAAGTGCAGTTATTATTTTCTTGAGATTTCGCACATTCGTCCGGCATGTCCACGCACGTGCGATTATCCTTTCCAAGCTCCAATCCCGCTGGACAGGAGCACGAGTAGGAACCCTCGTGATTTCTGCAATCGTGACTGCAACCGTTCGTCGCCTTGTCCTCGCATTCGTCTTTGTCCTCACATGTATCCCCGTCCGGAAGATAACCCGGAGGGCACTCGCATCTGTAACCCGAGTCTGACGGAACGCATGAGTGCGAGCACGAGGAATTGGAGCAAGGATCGTGCCTCACGCAAGTGAAACCGTCGTCCTTCAGGATCCAGCCGACGGGACACGAGCAACGGTAAGACGCGTACACGTTGTAGCATAAATGCGAGCACTCGTGCTCGCCTTCGAGACACTCGTCGATGTCCCGGCACTGACCGCGCTCGTCCTGTCGAAGTCCTTGCGGGCATACCGGGTCCCCGCAGGTGAGACTGTCCTCGAGAAGTCTCATACCCCGCGGACAAGCACATTTGTAACTTCCGAGAGTGTTGATGCATTCGTGCGAACAATCGTGCTCGTCTTCGAAACACTCATCCATATCTAAGCAGGTCTTTTCGTCCTTCCGCAAGATGTATCCTTCTCGGCAGACGCACCTGTAAGTGTCGCGCTCTTTTTCGCAAATGTGACTGCAATTTGCGTTTTCGCACGGGTCGGCGATAACGCAATTCCTGCCGGTGTCGTCCAAGGACATGTCGCCAGGACACCCACATTTGTAATCGCCCTCCTCGTTGTGGCATTCGTGCGAGCACTCGTGCGATCCTTCCGCGCATTCATCCACGTCGGCGCACGTGCGCGCGTCCTGCAGGATCCGGTATCCCTCCGGGCAGACGCATCCGTATCCTCCGGGAAAATTCTTGCACGCGTGCGAGCAATCGTGTCGATTCTCCGCGCACTCGTCCACGTCGATGCAGGATCTGCCGTCTGTGTCCAGGACGAATCCTGGGTGACAGGCGCACTCGTATCCGCCGTGCAGATTCGCGCACCGGTGCTGACAGCCGTGATCGTCCCTGCCGCACTCGTCGACGTCCGTGCAGGTCGCGCGGTCGTCCAACAGTTCGTATCCGGTCGGGCATACGCATCGTGGTCCCTCCGCGGTGTCCTCGCAGCTGTGAGAACAGGGCTTCGACAGGCTGGCGCAGCTCCTGAGCTCCTCGACGCAGGTCGCGTTGTCGTCGGTCAACGTGAACCCCGAAGGACACTCGCACGCGTACGCGCCAATGGTGTTGCGGCAGATGTGCGAGCACGGCCGGGACGGTACGTCGCATTCATCCACGTCTTTGCACCTCGCGCCGTCCTCCTCGAGCTCGTAACCAGCTCGACAGGCGCAACGGTAGCCGCCCGGCTCGTTCACGCACTCGTGCTGGCAGCCGTGCGATTCACTCTCGATGCACTCGTTTATATCTATAGGAAAGAATGTCAGCACAGGATGAGCTTGCGTCAAAAATAAAATACTGTGATCTTGCTTTCTGAAATGAACGATAGAATCCTCTCTCTCGATTAATTAATGTCAGCCGAATATCGTTTGAACGGAAATTTTATTTTATCAGCTTTATTTTTTACGGAAAAGACTTAAGAAATTAGAAAAATATATGTATATAATGAATTAAAAAACAGAAAGTTATAAAATGTTATAAAATAAGACATTTTAATATCTTTGTTGAAATTGTAGACGTTTAGACATCTTATTTCAACTGGCTACCGGAATATTATTATATAATAATTGTTATTGATAAGAAATTTATTTTGCCAAGTACACTTACCAACGCAGTCCGAATTTTCGTTTTTGTTGAAGCCGACCTCGCAATTCGAACTCCGCGGAACTTCGGTAATCTCTCCTCCGTAGTCATCGCTGTCACTGTCCTCGTCCTCGTCGTCATCGTCTTCATTTTCATCATCGTAGTCCTCGTCTCGAAGGATCTTCGTTACCACGTGTGGATGTATCCTACTTATGCACTTGTACGATCCCACTGTGTTCTCGCACTCGGTATTCTCCGCACATATCTTCGGTGTCGCCTCGCATTCATTAACATCTGAAGAAAAACGGTATTTAAGAGATTTTATAGCTTCATAATATTCATTTTTGCAGAAGTAAAAACACAAGTCAGATTAATAAAGTTCGTTTTTGCAAAATAAATAAAATTTCTACGTAATAAACTTTAACAGAATGGGAGAAAAGGTTCTAGATAGTAAATATTGTAAAATCGATCGATCTAAATTATGACAACGAAATTACCTAATCAGAAGAAGATTGAATACAATCTAATTAGAAGAAGATAGAATACGATTAAACATTTAAGTAAACGCCTCAATAATTCATTACAAAATTGACAATAGAAATTAAGAGCGATCGATCGAAAACAAACGAACGTGAGACGAGCACTTTACGTACCCTGACAGGTCTTCCAATCGTTCGTCAGGTAAAAACCGTCCGGGCAGAGGCAGAAGACGCTCCCGGGGGTGTTTAAGCACAGGTGAGAACAGTTCGCGTTGTTCAGCGCGCACTCGTCGACGTCCTCGCACGTGTGATTGTCGGCGGCTAATTTGTACCCAGGGATATCCGCGCAACTGCACTCGTAGGTACCTTCGAGATTGCGGCAAGTGCCTTGGCAAGGCCCGTGTCCGTTGTTCGAGAGGCATTCATTGACGTCTGGAACGATATATACGTATGTACGTGCCGTACAGAGAATTTTTCCTCTCGACAAGTGTCTCTCTCACAAGTTTGTTAAACAATAAATCAAATCGAAAAGCGCCGAAATAAATTGCCCTTCGAAGCTACGACAGATTTCTGGTTAGGTGCGCGAACGTAAGTGGAAATTATACCAGATATACGCTGACACACGAAGAGGGGACCGACGAGTTAGTAAATATTTGCCGAAGAGATATATCTTTTCTTCCTATATAACTAACCTTGGCAAGAGCGACCGTCGGTTCCCAGCTGAAAACCACGATGGCACTCGCAAGAATACGAGCCGGGTTTGTTCCGGCAAATATCGGTGCATTTCGCAATTCCTTCCGCACACTCGTCGATGTCTGGGCGGATATCGGGGAATCGGAAAAGAAAATCGATAAACGAATTTTAAACACTTGGTAATTTTATACATCACTTAAAAACAGCGTAATTAAATTTTCCATCATTATTATAACTTTTGTTTCTTCTTCTTTTTCTTCTTTTTTTGTGAAGAGTGAAAACCGATGAAATTTTAGCGTAAATAACGAAGCTATGCTAAACTGGATAATTAATTTGCGCGCTCTGCTGGAAAGGAAGATTGGAATTTTTTTTATTTTTTTCAATGCTTGTCTACAATCGTTACATCGGTTTTTGTTAGCATTTTATCGCGAGTCGCAGCTAGAGTGAGAGATTCAATGGCAACGATCGCGTATTATCGACACGCGCTGGAACATCGCGTGTTGTAACACTCGGGCTACGTTACACGCTGATCGGGCAATCATCGGGGCTACAAACGCGATACGATCTGCAAACATGTTGCGTATTACATGTTGCGTATATGGAGGAAGCGAAAAAAATAGGAGGACCGCTGAACGCGGCGCGGAGAAATGGCCGAGTCGATAACGAGCTTTTAAAACTCGATATCGCGCGCAACAGTCTATGCGCAATCTGACTCTTATTTTACAAGTGTCGGTTAACTTTTAATCTTAGATTAACTCACTCTTCGTCTCCTTCTAACGTCCCCCTTAGAAAGAGACGAAGAGTGAGTTAATCTAAGATTAAAAGTTAACCGACCCTTGTGAAACTGAGCCTAAGGCCCAGTTCCACAAATCTAAGTTTAAACCGAGCTTAGCTGAACAGCCGTTATATCTAACGCCATGGTTAAACTCGTATTGCGATCCACAATGTGTTTATAACTGCAGTTTACGTAAACCTATAGTTTATACGAAGAAACTCTCGAAGATTTCTCTTTCTTCTCAAACATAGAATGTGATTGGTTAATTCAAGTAGGAGAACGCGCGAAAATAGGTGCACGCTGGGATCTTATATGTAAAACAGGTTATGTGTGCATATCGTGCGTATCAACGGTATCAACAGTATACAGTTTTATGTTGTGTAACAATCTGTGAATACAGCAAAATATAAATATGGCAAAAGTTCAATCAAGTCAAAAGAAGAGACTACCAAATTTCTCAAATTTGGAGAAAATAAAATTAATAGAAATAATAGAGCGAGAAAGAAGCATTATAGAAAATAAAAAGACTGACAATGTCAGCCTAAAAGACAAAGAGAATTGTTGGATAAACATTGCAAAGGAGTTCAACAGCAATTCCATCTCAGGACATCGGGATGTCGGATGTCTGAAGAACTGTTGGGATAACCTAAAGAAAAAAACTCGGAAACATTTTGCTGATATTCGTAGTGAACTTTTCAAAACAGGTATTATATCATAGCAGTGTTTCAATATTTACTGCTAAAAATCTACAGTTTACGTTATGTACACTATAAATTTTCAGTACTGGCAGTGAATATCGGAATGCAGCCCATATAATATTTTATTAAAATATTAATTCAATTTATTTAGTGTATATTTTAAAAATAATAATATAGATTATATACAGGTAAGTTATATCTACAAGTATATTTTATCAGTAATTTGTATACAGGTGGTGGAAAGATGAATATCATTGATGATCCTATTGCTGAGAGGGTCAAAGGTATTATTCAGCCATCAGTTGAAGGTTTACCTAATAAATTTGACAGCGATTACATGCCAGGTATGCTATAAAATAATTTTATATATTCCTTAGAACATTTATACAATTAGTAAACTTTAAAATTTGCAATTAAAATAAAAGAATTTAGAAATTGGTGTACATATATATGCATGAACATTACAGGGTACGTGTTATTTTCTTAAATATAAAAATTTGATAATATATATGATTCAATTTTTTGTTTACTTGACAAAGAACTTTTTTAAAGACATAACATATAAGAAACAAAGAATGTCATTGATTTTTATGTTAGGATTAATAAATATATACTTATGACAGCATAATATGTATTACAGGCATAGATGAGCCACAGAGCAACGAACAGTTGGACGATAAAGACGTTTATCAAGTGGTTGACGATAAAGATGTTTATCAAGTGGTTGAGGTATATATATCGAAAATACTTATGCTATATATCTGATATTTAAAATATTATTAGAAAAACTATTGTCTTAAAATATTTGTTACAGATACTTGAAGAAGAAGATTCAAATGCTGCAAATTGGGCTCAATGGACACCAGTCAAGCTAAGTTCTGAAAAGAGCAAAGAATTGCAGTTCTCAAACAACAATAAAAATGAAGATTTATTGACTCTGAAAGATATACAAACAGTCCTTCCGCAATCCTCCAAGGAAAAATCCAATTCGTCAACAAGTAGCGCATCAGGATCAAATTTGAAGCGTAAGAAATCCAAACAGCTTCAAGTAAACGCTTCCAAACGAAATGAACGGTATTATAACCTTGCACAATCCAAATTGGAATTAGTAGAAACAATGAAGGAAAATCTTTGTGAAAAAACGGCAATCGAAATAGCAATTTGCAAAATGCAATTAGAAAAAGAAAGACTTCAAGTAGAACTTCTTAAGAAACAATTAGATTCTTTTGAAAAGAAACAGTTAAATTCTGTTGAAAAGAAATAATATCGTTCTTTTACTTTTATATTATTTTATAATATTCTTTTACAATTTCATTATTTTCTATTTGAATTATATAAAATACGTTTTTCGTTAAAAAATTAATGCATTTATTGAAACTGTTGTAGTTTAGTTTATACTAACTTGTAAGAGTACTTAATACTAAATATGAAAGAAATAGTATTTCACATTATATGAATAGAATACATTTTTAATATAGGTAACACAAGACTCAACTTAAAAGAGTTCCTATTTAGATTATATATTAGTTGCTATTTAGATTAAATATTAAACACTATGTCAAAAGAATTAGTTCTATATGTATGTATACATTGAAGTTGTCTTGTGTTATCTATATTGTTATCTATTTTTAAATTGTTACTTTAAAGTACCAAAGAAACAAGTGCAAAATATATAGAAATACAAGTTTATTTTATTATCGTACATGATATTATTTTATTATCGTATATTGGGAATTGTAACAATATTGATAAGGTACCAAATATGAAAATTATTCAAATAAAAATTATAATTTTTTATCGACAGTTGCTCCACTTTTTATTTCTCCCTTTCTAGGATTCTTCACTTATGTCAACTTGCGATGTGTATTTTTTGTGACTATATACTTTGGTCAATTTTGTAGTATCAATAAAAAACCGTGTAAAATATCAATATTTTATTTCAAGATACAATAGCAGGACTGCAAATACTATTCCTCTATACTATAGTCACTTTTTTCATCATGGAGTAGTCCAAAATGTAGCACATTTACCACCTGATTATTCTACAATAAGCTGCAAAATAATGTAATATGTTTTAATAATACTGTTTATTAGTATGTACGGATTAAATTGATAATAAAATTATAATTTCCAGAAACAATGAAAACTAGTAACTTATCATTTGTACAGCATTATAAAAATAATATTGGAAATTTGATAACAATGTATTCTGTCGCATTTAACTATGAAATATTAAGCAGTTATATCGTTGTTGAAGTATACTATTTATAAATTAATAAATAATTTACCATATAATTATTTTCTTACCTTTGGAAATAATCGTTGATTATTGCATGCTGCATGCCATTGTTACCGGGTCCATCATGTCTATAAGCTATATTTCCTTCTTGTAAAAGATTTTCCCATGGAGCAGGCAATACTAATTCAGGATCGTTTGCTGGTACTGGATCTCCACCACGTCGAGCAATATTATGCAACACAGCAGTTGCAATAATAACAGGTAGCACTTTATCCACTTTTTGAAATCGGGACCCAAGTGCTAAAATAGGGAATCTTCTTTTCCATATTCCGAATACACGCTCGATGGTATTGCGTGTTCGTATATGTGCTTCATTATATAGATGCTCCGCACGAGTTCGTGGATTTTGTAAAGGAGTCATAAAATACGAGCGAACGGCATAACCACCGTCACCTAATAGCAACGAATTTTGAAATGTTCCAGCTTCGAATAAAGCACGTATTCTTGAATTGTTGAAAATTGTAGCATCGTGCACTGATCCTTGCCAACGAGCCACAAGATCGGTTATCTCTAAATTTGCATTGCAGACTGCTTGAACATTTACAGAAAAGTAACCCTTTCTATTCCTAAAATATTCAGCATCGTTTCCACCTGAAATAAATAACTTTCAGTTGATCTTTGTAGTTATCAATACATGAAAAAAAATAAAGTTGCTTCAATTAAACGCAACGTCACGGGCTGCCACAAACATAAACAGTTAATTCAATTGGATATTATTTGAACGAAAACATCAGATAGTTGTTTTAATAATCCAAATATTTGGTTCAAGCAATATCCAATTGAATTAACCGTTCATGATTGTAGCAGCCCGTGACGTAGACGTTTAATCGAAGCAACTGCATTTTTGTCTATGTAGAAATTTTTGTAAAACATAAATCAAGATAAAATATAAATCTAATTAATCTATTCATTACAAACCAAAAATAATTAATAAGAAATAACATTTTGAGAGATGTAAAACCTTTTGTATAAAACAATGAAGGTATATGAGGTATATAGTGTATGAAAAAACACATGTTTTACTGATAAATTACAAATTATACATAACATGTAAAAAAATTGTTTTTAGATTTATTGTAGGATATCATACATAACAAAATTATCAAATTTAATCTGTAAAAAATTTATTTTTTACAGATATATAATTTAAAGAATAATTCGTGTATATGTGTGCGTGTTACGCCTATACAAAAATATACGCTAATAGTTTTATTGTTAACATATTTCTTTCAAAAGTTGAATATTACTCACCAAATGACTGTACTTTTATGTGAGTGCAATCTATGCAACCTATTACTCTTGGGAATCGTGCAATATCAAAAAACTTCATCTGTTCTCTTTTTATTTCCTCGGCAAGCATAGGAAACTTTATATATCTTGGTCGAAGACGAGCAATAGCAGCAGTCACCCGATGAATGATTCTGTGAGAACTTGTTTTGCTCACTCCAGAATAATCTCCTGCTGATAATAAATGACTCCCAGTTGCATAAAACCTTAATGTCAGAAGAAGCTGCTTCATTGGAGATATAACATTGTTTCTGGCAAAAAAATTTTTATTATTTGTATTAATCGTGTTAGCTCTTGCTTATTTCATATCCAGTAAACACCAAGCAATAGTAACATTGCAATGTTTCCACTGCACAATTTAAATACAATAATAATACATGTGTTATATTTATGTTGACGTTTACTGGATAGTGATCTGAATGTGTGTTAAACATTTATACAAAATATTGTGCACTTGAACATTTCAGCAGAATTATAAATTTATTAATAATAATGATCAATTATTTTACATTATTGATTTGATTAATGTTGTTTTATAATAACTGATTTTTATGTTATTGCTACTCTGTTCTATTATAGAATGTAATCTGTCAAAGTAACAATCCAATATTTAAAATCAACTTTATACTTACTGTTCAGTTTTATAAGAAATTTCCTGCTCAATTTCTGCTAGTACTGCAGTAACAGATTCCTTACTCAAACGAAATCGCGCATGAAAATCAATGTCGTCGTATTCTTCAAAGTATAATGGTCTTCTTCTTATAACTTTCGGACGTCGATACATTATATTTTCAAACTCTTCATCTTCAGATGAAGATAATATATATGCTAGTTCCATATTTCTTTAACAAATTAAGTTCTCACTTTTTGTTTATATTAATTATTTTTAAGCAATAAATGGAAATACTGTAACAATTCACCATAACCTGTACGCAACAAACTTTGACGTTGATCGGCGCTGCACTAGTAAACCTCGTTTATATTTACTAAACGCCCAAAATTCGGCGTTCAACTTTAACCGTAGGAAATCGACGTTAACCGAAGTTTATGGTAGTTGTGGAATGCAACATTTCCTTTAAACTAGGTTTAACGATTAAACGTAGTTTAAAGTTAAGTTGTGGAACCGGGCCTAAATCAGTCCGATACGCGCGCGAAAACCCGATAATCCCGTCATTAAGACGGCGATGGTTTACGTTATACGCGTTTTTTTTTGTCCGAGAGCGCTAAAATTGCTGCAATGTTCGCACATATGCGTCCCCCCCCCCGGCTAAAATTATTTTCACCTCGCGAGCGACGACGTGTGCATAAAGCCTGATCTACAATGTGTTCTTTGCTTTCTGTTTTCTGCTCTTACCTCTTTGCGACTATCTCGTATTTCGCAATTCCGTCGCGTAATGCGATATGTTTTTTGTTCTCTGTCGCCCAAGATAAAAATTGACGAACTTCAGAAGAAACAAGAAACATCACGTTACGCGACGGAATTGCGAAATACGAGATAGTCGCAAAGAGGTATAAGAGCCGAAAACAGGAAGCAAAGAACACATTGTAGATCAGGCTTTATTCAGGTGTGTTCTCGGGGAAATTTAAAAATATAAAGCGCGCGATAGAACGAAAAACTGACACGCCGAGAAGGGAAACGTCGAAAACAGCGAATTATACAACAAATCGATACGAGTATACGGTGTAGTCAATACGAAGACGGTACGCGAATTTCGTGGGAGAATATCGGTGGAAATATCGCGTGCCGAGTGAGCGGGAAAGAGAGAAAGAGGGAAGGGGGCAGGAAGGGGGGGCGCGGGCGAGCGAGTTTGGCTTTCCTCAAAAGATATAAAAATGTAGAATATATGCAGCGGTGAATTTGTATATATGGCACTGTAAGCTGTAAGCGCGTATGGATTACCGATACAGGACGGTCCTTCAGCTCGAAAGCCGTCGAAGCAGGAGCACTTTATGCCGCTCGGCGTATCCTCGCACACGTGTTCGCATTCGCCCGTTCCCTGATCGCAACGTTTCATCTTATCCGTCGGCAGTTCTGTGTGTGTAGCGGGAAATAGGATTAAATACATTTCATAACGCGAGCCCACACATACGCGCGCGAGCAAACAAACTCTTGTAACATCATATATTAAATTAATTAACAAATGCGTAAACACACGAGCTGCGCGTCGTGTATTTTATGTGTGATGACTCTAACGCCGATGATAATATTTTATATTTATGCTTACGAGTGTCCCTCAGGCATTTCGGGCGACGTCCGAGCCAGGTGCCGTTGCTACAAAAGAGCCTGTCCGTCGTAGAATCCACGAAGACGTGGCCATCCGCGCACTCGTAAACCGCGACGATGTATCGATTGTACGGCGGCAGTACGTTCTTCCTTCTACGGAACAATACACATCCTATTATATTCCAGATAGTATATGTATTAACCTTTTTGTAGTTTCTACGTCGAATTGGATTCGATATAATGCGTTACGGTTTACATGTATAGCCTGTCACATAATTCCTTAACCATTCGCGAATCTACGCGATTATAAGTAATCGGCAAACTGTATTTTACCTCCATAAATTTATCCGGGAAACAAATATTCTTCGATTCACGTTGGATCAATGAAATGAAATTGAAAATCTCGAACTCTTTCCAAGATACATCTTTTCGTCATTTTAAGAGTTTTTTTTTCTTTTTTTTTTTTAGTCTTGGCTGTTTCAATCCGTGCGGCTATACAAACCTGGCATATTTGGCGGGGCGAGCATGCTCGATCAAAGGGGCCTTAATAAGTCCCTTTCCGAGGCTCTTCCTCGCGAAGCAGCTGATATCCAGTTGGGACACCACGGTTTCGTTTAATCTCGTTGCCGTGGGTAGTCTCGACGAGGATTTCGCCGGCCTCTTCCTTTTCTTTTTCCTCCTCTTACCCTCCTTCGTTTTTCTGCGCTTCTTTAAATCGTCTATCCTCTCGAGCGCCTTAAGGCCGTCCTTGGCGATTTGTAACTTGCTCCTGTCCGGGACGATCGGCTGATCGCCGAGATAGAGATCGTTGCGGAAACGTCGCAACGTATTATCTACAAAGCGGACACACCGCGTAATGTGACATCGGTGCTAATCTTCCTATATTTACGCGAAATAGAATAATGTAATTGCCGCATATTGTTAATGAATAATAAACGCAAATATTCGATCGTCAGCGCGAGATATCATTAGCGCGTTGTACGTTTATTGTACTAGCGCAAATAAAATATTCATTTTGCAATTATAATTAAAGGAATTTTAATTAAATTCCCGTCACTCATACACGCCCCGCCGAATGGACTTTAAATATAATATTCGTTTTGCTGAGCAAAAATATTTCTAGAGATATTCCGGCGTTAGCGTTACATCACAAAGGATTAATTTCATCGGATATATATATATATATATATATATATATATATATATATATAGTGTATGGTAGTCCAACACGGGGACATATACATCTTTTACCGCGCGTATGTGATTGCCATCAAATAATGAATTTTTCACACGCCTTTCTGTATCATTTATAAGTAACGCATATAAAGCGGTCGATGAGTAACGTGGTGCTCACGTAAATCCTTCAGGATTAGTTTCCGTAAAAAAATCTGCGCCATTTCCGTTTAACCCAGATGCGAGAAAAGACATTTGCGGTAATTATTTTCGACCTATTAAAAAATTAGAACTTTCATCTTTCGATGACTTCGAACGGCGGCAACTTCTTGCCACTGTCTAATTCTTTAGGTCCTTCAGGATGACTGTCTCGTTCTTCATCTTTCGCGATATTTTCGAGTAATTTACATTTACGCGCGCGTAATAATTGAATAAGCGCATGCAAGCTGGCACGTGCAAGCTCCTCTCTCGTCAAGCACATCAGCAGCGGCATATCCCGACCAAAGCCCTGATCCAAAGGGGGACAGGAAGGTGTGGGGGGGGGGGGGAGAGGGGGAAGGGACGTGTACGTATGCTCGCGTACATACGTCCGGGCGGGCGTATGACTTGGCGGCTTATCTCCATCGAGGCGAATGCGAGCTATGCCATGTCGGCGAATCTCGTGCCGCCGATAGCACGCGCGATGGAACGAGGCGCGTTCCTGAAGCACCGAAACGCCACTCCGCGAATTTTCCCCCGTTCAGGAATTCCGTTCCCGCCTGGTTTCTGGTTCGTATTAAGGCCGGGCAAACACTCGCGATCGGCATCGCGCGCGATTTACAAGCACGTGATTTATATAAGCGCTTCGCTAAGTATATTAATTTCGATATCTCTCGTTGGTTTAATGACATAAAGAGATATATGATACGCGCGCGTGCGAAAGGAGATAAAATAAATGATTTGACATCGCGAATAACTCGACGGTAGTTACAAGCTGAAATGCCCGAAATAAATAATCCGATCGCTGCCCTCCCCTTCCTCGTTCCTCTTCGTTTTTTTTTTAATTAAAAAAGTTTTCTGCCGATTCTCGAAAGGGAGCGCAAAGAATGGAAGATACCCTATATATTCGCAGTCTCGGGAGCAATGCCAACCCCCCCCCCTCCCGGCTTAAGATATGCCGATAACTTGAGCATCGGTGAAAATTGAATCTCACGGTAAAGTCGTGTTTCCACAAATCATAGGAATGGGCGTTTTGGGTAAATTGTTCTTCGAAACTTTCGGGGCTTTCTGACATATCTCTCTCCCCTCTCCCGTCGCGCCCGCTTCGTTCATATAAAACTGCGATTTTAAATATGGTTCCGATTCGAGCTTAGACTAACGCAATCCGATCGAGCGAAATAGACGACATTTAATTCCATAAGACGTGACTTTTTTTTTATATTCGTGCTTTCGAATAATTATCTGAATATAAAGATTATGTAATTATATCAAGAGATGGAGAGACGCCTTTCAGTACAGATTCATTAAGATTAAATTTATCTCCGAATCGCACGTCGCAGTCAAAGTGAACAACAAAAGGAAGCGAGTTTAATCATCATACCCGCCGGTAATCTCCGTCCGTCGATCATAAAGAGTAGATAGAACCGCGATCCGCGCGTTACGGTATTAAGAGCGAGTTTGACCGGGTGCAGGGTCCCTTTATTTCGACAGCACGATGTCCCGCGGTAAACGGATTTGTCCGTCAGTCTATCGAACACCGCGGTGCGGGCGTCGAGGCTTCAGCCGAGCCGGGCACGAGGAGTTAAGCTCCCTTTCATGCGGATAATTGACTTACGTCGATCAAATTAGTATAATGCCGCCATAGCTATGGACATAGCGGGACACATCGTGCGATACGCGATATGCACAAATCGTTAATTCCCCGGGAATCCAATTCGTGGATAACTCGAAACAATTTCCTTAATGCAGACGTGTCTGGAATAGACAACGCGCGATTCGCAAGCGGCAAGTTAATTAAGCCATTTGCATCAGCATAAACGATTAACTGTTCTAAACGATGTGAATGCGGGGGGGGGGGCAAACCCGCAAAATTAGTCAAAATAAAACACAATTTCCCAATAATACCGTTTGTACGTCGCAATTGTCTGTGTACGAATAATGTACTCGCGTTGACGGATGAATAATCACCGAGACGACGATTAGTCGTCGCTGTTAATCGACGCAGACGGACATTCCACGAATGGACGAACGTCAATTGAGTCAGAGCGACGCGGCAACGTGGAATGTGGATCATATGAGAATAGATTCTGCGCGATCCACGCCCGATTGATCCCAATCGGGGAATGTTCGAGCTTGGAATTTAGAACATCGCGTTCTCGTCGCGACTCGTCGTTTGCGATCGGCTCGGATAAGCGATTTCTTACGGGGCACGCATTTCGGGACGGGATGGTCCCAACCGTCGGCGGTGCAGGTCGCTATCTTGTGACCCTTGAGTTTACGGCCCGGCTCGCACGAGTACACGATCCGCAGAATGCCGTCCTGACGAGCTTTCTCCTTCACGGTTCCCCATTGCGGCGGCTGCACCTCGGGACAAGCGCCGACTATCCCTGAAAGCGAGGAAAATGAACGTACGTTATATATACGATCCGTATCGCGAACGCATATACAAGCCATGTATAAACATGAAGAAACCGGGCACTTCGGCGGAAATTTGGCGTGCCATTAAATCTCCCCTCCTACGTTGCCGAAAATCCAATAACAATGTCGAATTTTATATCGTATATTGTACACGTAATAGATAAATATGTGCGCATACATTAATATTTGCATATGATTAAAGATTAAATGTATACAGATATTAGCTTTTATACATTTATAAATATCTCTCTTTCCCTCTATATATATCATTAAACGTTAAATATTGTAAATCACAGTCTGCGATTACAAGAGTTAAATTTTCTATTTGCTCTTTCACGTTCCACGTATACCATCGGTATCGCAATGCGATCGCGCCCGCACAAGTGCCGTACACCCTGACAATGCACGTATACTCCGACAGCCAAGTCCCGCCGCTTGAAAGGGGAAAAGACGTGTGTCAAGCACATGGGGGATCTCGCGCAAGCACGGTGTGTGGGACGCGCGGCGGATTAAAATTGAATAATTCCACAATATAATATACGACGTCCAGCGTGTGTCTGTGGTGTGCGGGGCGCGTTTCCGCCGCAAAATTTTTACCGTACCGGACCGTCGCCGGACGCATGGCGATGCGATGGCCGTCAACGGAGAGAACGAACGTGGCTGGCGTTAAATAAATCGTCCTGGCGCGGGGCGTCTCTCGCGGGGCGCACGAGGGAGTCTCGCGAAAGCGAATGACTTTTCGTTTTGCTCGCGTGGAAAGATTGCCTCGAGCCTATCGAGAACTGCTACTTTAGCGTCCGCGATGAATTCCGAGCCGATTATATTTTCTCGCGAGAAAAATCTCCAATTTTCGCGTTTTTAATTACGGATGAAGTATTTTAGCCACGAAGGATTTTTAAGCGCGATCTATGATCTACCAAAAGAGCTTCGCGCGACATACCATTTTTTGCAGATGTGGACGGATGATAAAGAGCTTCGTTTTATTGCCATTTACGTAACAGAATTTCCACGTTTTATTCTCGGCAACAAAATTTCCGGGGAAAATTAAAAATTCTCGGTGAGAGAAATGTAAATTTTCAAAAGTCTGGTCTCTCTAAAATATCTCTCGGTTCCTCCATAACTTTCATTGTCGGGCCTCTCGCACAGTCTATCGACCGTAGTGATAAAATGACCAGTAGTAAAACTTCGGGCAACTTGCGGTTTACCTGTCTGTCTCTCTTTCTCTCTCTCTCTCGCTCTCTCTTCCGCCATTACAAAGTGCATCGTAAATTGATGTAAACATACTGCCAACGTAGCGCGTCAGGACTCTAATTTTCTCTTATATTTAAATATACATTTAAGTTCTCTCATTAATTTATCCCTACCACGAGCAAGCTTGCTTTTTATGTAGCGACGGCGACAACAAGCGACAAATTTTTAATCGAATGACCTGAATCTCTCGATTCAAGCTGAATCAATTGAATTAAAAATTGTTCGTTTTTATCCCTCTTTAAGAAGCTTATAGATGCGACTTTACGACGTAAATCGGATACTTTGTTAAATAAGGAGCGCAAATTCCGTTTCCGAGTTTTACGTTGAAGTATTCAGCAATATTCTTCGCCTCGCGGACCCTCGTTGGATGGGGGCCCTCCCCCCCCTCTTACCCTCAGTCGCTGTCGAAATGCCAACTTTCGCAAGGGTTACAAAACGTGACGCGGCTCTCCGCGGGATTAAGCGAAGAATTAAACGCTTAATTAAAGTAACTCGCGGGGCCCCCAATTTACGTAATTGACTGCCGGCGAGTGTGAGTCAGTTTCCCAGTTACCGCCCGCGTATGGGAACGAGCGGAATAATTCCAAGTCACTTCGAGATTATTGGATTACCTCTCTGATTTGCATATAGATCGGTAAATCAAAGGCTATACGCGAGTAACGCGAGGCCAAACAGCGCTAGACCGGCGCTGCCCGTCCTTGAACCAAGTCGAGGATCAATGAAACTTTACATTTCGTAATCTCGCACCTCTCGAGCGTTTTGACGCCGCGCGCGCACGGGCAAAGGAGTAAAATGCCGCGGCGAACGGACGTGATATAAGAGCGCTGCGGCAAAATGAAATTTGTTCCCTAATTCGTCCTAAATTAAGCGAAACCTGCTCGACACGGTATTCTCAGTCGTAACGCAGGAGCAAAGCAACGTATCGCAATTTACGTTTCGATTCTCGACCCTCTTCCGTTTACTTCGCACGTTTTTCGCGCCTTTCCCTTTTCTTCTTTTTTTTCCCGTTTTTATTCACGTCTATGTCCATTGGTCTGCCTCGTATTGATCTTTCCTCTCCCGAAACATTCTTCGGCACAGCTGCCGCTTTCTTATTCGAATAGCTCTCGGTACCTATACGCGTATGTGCGTGCCCATGCGAACGACGCGCGCGATCAACGATCTCGACTCCTCCGGTGTCAACGACTTTGACAACCGCGCGCGCCGCGCCGCGCGAAGTAAAGGACGGTTAGTCACGCGCGTCCATCAAGGCCCCGTCACGATCGAAATCGCAGATTCGACGTATGTCTGCCTCTTAACGATATCCAACCTCGTGGGCCGATACCGCCGTCCACCGTGTCCGGCACCGTCATGCTCCGCGAACACAATCGTTGCGGACGTCGGGCGGAAGAAGAAAAGCTCATCGAGACGTTCCGGCATAGAAGCGCGCGCCGGATATGCTTTAAATAAAGAATCGACGTGCCTCGACCTCGACGCGCACCCCTCGGGAAAGTTTTATCAAACGCGCTCCCTATATTCGGCACAGTCAGCCACTGAAATAATATACGAGCGCGCGACCGGACGGGAGAGCTGCTGCTCTTAACGTCCGACAGAAGTATGTGCGGGAATATATAACTGTCCGAAAGAGAGACAGAGAGCGGAAACCGCGCACGCTACGCGCAATTCGATCTCGTCCTTTTACTTATTCAAAGCGCTTGTCTTGTATTTTGAAATTTTCTCGCCGCTAGAAATTTAGATATCGACGCTCGGACACATGCGCCTGGTGTGGAATTAAAATTGATTCGTTATTCGCATCGTCCATACATTCTCGCGATAATTCGTGCTATATGTATGGAAATGCGTGCTTCAAATCGAATGCGCACGAGTGCTCTCGTGTTTGCGGTATTTATCGCGGTGCTTGCTTTGGTAAATAAAAATAAACGCGTTTACTGCATATTTCGCCGGCCACGATTCGCTTAAAACCCCGATGCGGCGCACAGAGAGAAGTATAATTAATTTTCGTAACTCGCTCGCATAAAAATCGATCCCTATCTCTCCTCCGGCAGCGGCCTCCCTTCGATTCGCCCTTCCACGGTCGTTCGCGAAAAAAAAATAAGGGGAGGAAAAAAGAAAGGGAAAAGAAAAGAGAATAGGATACCTCCCGCGGTCTAAATTATTCGCGGCTTCCGTAAACAGCGATCTTTTTTTCTCCCCCCCCTCCGAGGGAGATGGGCTTCCAGACGACGACGCCGACGGAGGGAGATATCGGTCACGTCGATTTATTTGCGGCGCGCACTTTCTCGCGCCTTCGGACGACCGGACTGACGTCCTCGGTCGGCGGCAATCTCCGCCGCAACAGGAACAACGTTTTCCCATTTGGCAATCCGAAACCGAAGACAGCGCGCGACGCCGTCGTGTTCCTTCCAACGTGAATTTTTCACCCGATAAATCTGTCGTCACCAGGCTCCGCGCTACGCGCGGGAATAAGTAATGACGCTCGCGGAGAAGAAAAGCGGCTTCGGAGAAGGCTTCTCTCCCCTGTGCCCCCTTGCTCTTCTCTCGGCTCGCTTATATACGCCGAGAACCGCGTGCCTAAAGTTTCACGCTTGTAATGCCATGGATTTTCTATCAGCGTTTTCCACGAATCTCCCGACATCTTTTAAACTTCGGCAATTATGCGGGAGATGGGCCCTATTAAAGAAATGTCCGTCGCTACACCGCGATAAATACATAGTTTCGCGTTTCTCCTTCCTTTTTATTCGTACATTTTACGCGACGTGAAATTTCAAAGAACTTTAGCGGAAGTCTAAAGTGAGCTTCAGATAATCTATTATTCGGGTCAGATTTCAAGAGGACAGAATTCCATTTATAATTTCATGTATATTTTATTCCCTTTTGTGCTAAATGTATTTCGCGATTGTCAAACGTTTCTCTGTTGTACAGCACGTCAAATTGTAAATAGAATTCTATCCTAAATGTTAATTAATAATAATTAATTAATAATTAATGATTCGATATACGAATTAGAGATATCGCCTAACTGAGTTTTAGGCTCGCGCGACCAAAAGGCGCGATACAATTATTTCCTTTCTTATCAACGAACGCTTTTGCATAATCTCCTAAACGCTCATTAAGATCCAGATTTTAGTTTTACGCTCTAAAAAAAAGGGAGGAAAGAAATTGTGCAATTTTTCTCCGCGGTACGAAAAAGTTGCTATCTCAGTACGTCCGATCTTCGCGACGCCCGTCAACCGCGGGACGGATCCCGCTCGGGGAGGAAGAGAACGATACAGTTCTCCGCGTATTTCATATACGAGAAGAGAGACTTTTTCCAGAAACGACGACGACGACGACGACGACGACGTCTACTCTTCCAGAAACTGCTTTTAAGGCGGCCGCGGCACGAAGTTTTCCCCGCTGCTAGACGGGCACTGACACAGTTCTATCGAATTACTTATCAAAGCCGCAGAGAAGGCTCGCTTCGACCCAGCGACCGCGCCGCGACACGATCGAGCCTCGAGAGCCCGGGAGTACGACACGATCGGGGAACTCGCGCGGGGAACCGATTCGCGTATCAGGTGTTTGCCGCTTTATTATAACGGATATTAGCGACCGCAAACGCGACGTGTCTCTCTCGCTCGCTTCCTCGCGTCGCGAACGTGTCACGTCTTCGTGTCTCGCTGACATCCCGACACACACACACACACAGATCCGCTCTCTCGGATCCCTGCAATCTGGACACCTCGGATAATCGGCCTTTCGATCGGTTCATATTATGCAGTTCGCGGGATATTATAATAACCGCCTTCCGAGACACGCGCGCTGCGTGAAGACGCGAGATTACTCCTGAAATTACCGCCGCTGCGAAAAGCGATAAACAACCTTTCCCAATCTTCCCATCATCCGGGATCGATTCCGATCTCGCAACGACCGACCGGTGGGAGGGGGGGGGAGAGAAACAAACCGGCACGATGATTACAGGCGGTCGAGGAGATCGACGCTTTTAGTAATGGGCGTTCGAATCCTCCTCCTGAAAGTTTCTCCAACAATTCGATCGTATAAAGATTCCGATTGCTTCAAATATTATCGGAAAGCGGAGGTTCTGAAATTCTTCAGAGTCTCAAGTGTCTAGAAAATCTTTCCGGAAGAGTGTTTGCATATCTAAAGCTTTCGAAATACTTGAAATAAAATTGTTATTCGTGCCCGTTGAATAATGGACTGAATAAAGGGATTGAAACAATAACGTTAAGTGTTATAAAACGAAGGGATGCAGTTTCGAGATATTGAAGAGACTTTCGAGATTTTGAAAAGATACTTACAAGTTTCGATTAATATGCAGAACAAATTGAGATTTTCATCACATGCTCGAATAAAGTCGCTCCTTGCGTTCCGCCGTATAGCGAATCAAGAGACACGGCAGTGTCTCGCGCCAAGTACCTATACGCGCAGGGCGAGACGCACCGTGACTCTTCTACGCGAACGCACGAGTTGCGAGTACCCGAGATTTTTTGAGATAATTATGTGCCAGAAACTAAAGGCGTCTTCCATTGGGAAAAAACTCACTGGCACTCACAGTGTCTCAGTTTTTTGAATTTTTCAGAAACATTCTCACTAATTCCACCAATGAAGCACTCCAGTGCCGCCAGTGCCAGTGAGTTTTTTTTCCAATGGAAAACGCTACGAGTCATCATTAAGTTATGGGACTCTGACGAAACACACGCGCGCGAGATAGTCGATCACGGCAAGAGGAAGCCGACTTGGCTCTGGATCGTTACACAATTTACGCACGGTGTTTATGGAACACGATGAGAGGACGGCAAATGAAAATAAGTCAGCTGCTCGGGTCCGCGACGCGAAGGAGTTCCGGATACGGAGCTCTGATTTAATAATCGCCCGGAGTCATCGGCGATTCTAAAAGTCTCGCCGTGATTGTGACTCCGAGTCCCGACCGTAATTTCACGGCTAATTTCGATCTTCGACACGCTACGACGCACGCGAGCCGCGATACGTAATCTATATCCCGTCAATGTTGTTTACAACGATGTTATCACACTTTTTGATGAATTTAAAACGGTAACGACGCGCCTTTTTCATACGTGTATCAAAGTTTTGAAGAGATTCTGAGGTGGGGGAAAGGGGGAGAGAATCAAAATACATTTCCATTATTTAATTATCGAATTGCATTCCGTGTAAATATGGGAGAAATATCGAAAAATGAATATATAACAAACGAAATATTGCCGGTGGGATAAAATCGCTCCTGCGATGCGCGCATTCGCATAAAACTTTGTCGAAGCAACAAATTATTGTTGACAGCAATAAATACTCTCTCGCGTCGGTATTGTTAAAAACCGTTTTATTGCGCGCGACGGGTCGCAAAAGCGAATTTCTCAGAAAATTCGCGCAAAATGGAACTTCTTCCTGGGGAAATATGCAACTGCGACGCACGTCGATGAGACGCGAATTTTACTACACGCGATAAATTTAGCGAAATGTCGCCGAGCACGGAAATTAATTAATACACCGTTTCACACGTACCGGTTACAGTCATAAATAACGTAAGGCGTTCGAGCTATTGTCATACCCCGCAGCGGCGGGGTATATAGTTCGGATTTCTGATATAAATTGGCGACTCTCTCTCTCTCCCCGTGAACAATGGTGGCCTAAAGCATTTTCGTGTTCGGTATTTGTGTTCGGGCAACAATGTAAAAGGGCTTCGGGTGAAAATGAAATACGCGTGCACGTCGGGATACCGAAAGTGCACGCATCCATCTGGGTTGTTGGTGCATGCATATGGAAATCCATCTCGCCGTGTACTCGACATGTACTCGCATATTATATATATATATATATATATATATATATATATATATATAACCGCATTGGTTTGTTCGATTGCAAAGTCATAAAATCGTGCATTGATCAGAAATGCAAATTTGATTTAACAAGTACGAACACGAGTCGAAATGAAACGAAATCGATGGCAATGGAGAATCTTGGATCAGGATAGCGAAAATTATTAGCGCGTTACTGCTGATTGTCAGTCGGAAAAAATAAGAATTATACGTGCCCTTCAATCGCTCTACTTTATATAATGAGCTGAAATAATAAGTAATATAATTAGTTATCTCAAAATCTTCCCTTTTACCTATTATTCTATCATTAATAAAAAATAATTTTAAAAAATTGATTTTATGTCATTTTTTGTTTGAAATATATAAAAATGTTCCAATAATCCATCGATAAAATGAGAGATATAATCCCTATCAAACAATTCTTCACATGAAAAACAAAATAAATAAAAAACGATATTTCAATGTATCAAAAATGTCCATCATATTAGATTTACCATATTAAATTTTAAAAATTGCACGTAATTTTCAAAATTAGCATTCTATAAATCTCTTTGAAAAACGGACACATCGAGTTTTGAAAAAGATAGTGATTTTTACGTCTGTCACATTCGCTGTATTGTGCCTGCAACTTTTAATATTCAAATTTTAATATTAATGCCTCAAAATAATCACCCTTAAAAGCCCTTCGATCTATGTTAATTTTACTTTCATATGAGCTTATGTATACTTATTGTTATAGGCAACCCTTTATAATTACCTCCTTTCAAGAACGATGCTGGATTAAAAGTTTTATTTCACATAATAAATATAATAGAAAAGACCTTATTTAGTATAAATGAAAAAATTTTTTATAAATTTTCAGCACATGTTTCGAGTATTTTTATATTTACATTTTTCATGCGATTTTTTACGATTTCCACGGGAATGAAAATGAGTTTTCAAGAGGACAGAATATTTTTGTAACATATCACAACATAAACTTTTTTAATATATTACTTCAACACATTCCTGAACTGAATTTTTTAGAATATATAGATGATACATATATCTACCATTACGGACACAAAGGATTAACGAAAAATTATAAAAAATTATTAGAAATGTAGTATTTATCTCCAAATAATTGACGAGTTATTTGTCGCATTGTCGCATGTGAATGGGGCGGGGGTCTTCTCAAGAATTTATACAGTCGCACGCGATATGCGCGCGGTGCGGCGATTGCACTCGTCCGTGTCGCCGCGGGGGGGAATCGTAGACGAAACGAGTGATCAAATTTCGAGAGAGGGATACTTACCGACGTATCGCGGACACGCGTGCAATTACCCGCGAGTTTCAGCGGTGATATATCGCCCGTACGTTTCCGCTAAAGCAAACAGGGCGTGCACACGCGCGCTCGCGCCCGAACAGGCGTGCACGCCCGAGTTACAAAACTCATTAGCATACGTAATGGACGCATGGAATTGTGCGGAAAAATAGGTCCGGGGTCGAGGAAAAATTCGAATAAAAATCCCGGCTGGATCAATTTGCGGGGTATCCGCGGGTATGCGCAAATTGCTCCGCTTGCCCGGCCCTCTCCCCGTTACCGCGGGGCACGTTTTATCCATTCGATCGCGCGCCACAAGCATTTTCGGATTGTGCGCGCGTGCATTCCAGTGACTCGTAACCCGATTCCGAAAAAAAAAATAACGGGGAGAAAAAACATAGGGTCCACAATCAAAAATAATCACCGATAATTATAATCAACTTCTGTCGCGTCGATAAGGAACGGGCCGAGAGGAAAGAGACGTCGTCGCTAAGTTATCTCGTCGGGGAGTCGAGCAATTATTACACTGAAAAAAGGAATATTCTTGATACGAAAAAATCTTGAGTTTCAACGTGGAAATCTGGAAATGAGATTATATTGCGTTAAAGAAAACTTGTTTAAGTGAAGTCATTTTATATAATTCGATCAAGATAAAAAGTTGAAATAAAAAGTTAAAATTCTTACAAGAATAAGATTATAGATTGTTACGTTATATACGAAACAATATATGAACGCGTTAATATTGAATTATTGAATGTATAAGTTTTGATTTGACACTTTTTTTTCTGCGTACGAATCGATTGGGTCTTAAACTAATGATAAATTCGTCTTTGTGCAATCTTGCAAGATCTTTTGGAATAATTATATTTGATTGAATTTCTTCTTCCATAATTTAATTACATAATCATAGAACTGTATCTTTCGATCCAAGTCTTTCCGCGAATTTAATGTGTCATGGGAAGAATCTTAAACTATTGACATACGTTCGTTCATGCCGACCGACTTGCATCAGGGATATTTTTGCGATAATTATATTTCAACCTCTTTTCCATAACTTAATGACATAATCATAGAACTGTCTATCTTTCGATCCGAGCCATCCCAGTGAAGAGGACCGTTATTATCTTAAATGTTTCACTACTGCCGTCTCTTTGCAGAAAAAATTCTACAAAAAAAGTACACTCTTAAATATGAAACTGTCGCAAAAAGCGTCGAATTTTTAAACGGGCTCTCCACTTCCGTCCCGTCGCTCGTTACGCGGAGCGATCCAGTAAACTCGATGCTCTTATACATTTCTTCCGTCGCGTGTCGCGAGAGGATTTTCTTCCGTCTCTCGGCGCCGGCGCCGCGACGACGCGGACGGCGCGGGCGGGCGGCCCTATAATCGCGAGTGAAGAGGCGCTTAAGGAGAACGACGGAAGAGAGGCGCGCGTGGAGTCTTTCGACGTGAGTCCTTTCTACTTAAAGGACGGCAATCGGCAACGGTGGGTGCTTCCGAGCTTACACAAGCCCCCGCCGCGCCAGCTCGTGCGGTCAATGTCGGGCGGGAGAGAAACTGCTATGACAGTAGGGAACAGCGAAGCGGAATTTGGGGAATGGAGTCCGCCCGGAGCAGCCGGTCCATGGAAGAAGCCAATGTACCGTGAGAAAGCGAACCCAGTCGAAACGACAGAAATGCGCCGATGATGATTCCGGGGGGGGGGGAGCGAAACGAGAATTGCGGGTACGTTGCGGGAAAACGTACGATCGTGACGAGGATCTATAAGTACGAACGTATATTTTTTTTTTTACCTTAATTATCTATCATTTTCGAATTGATGTAAAAGAATAATGGAGAGACTCGCCCGGAAGTAATGTGCCGGTTTCCAAGATCGCGGAGCGGAGGGTCGCGTCGTAATTGAAGGAAAAATGGCGGAATAATTGGCAATAATGACAAAGAATGCGGAAAAGCGATAGTGTATATATATATATATATATATATAGGGTATCGCGCGGTAATAACCGGTTCTTTGAACAAATTAAAAGCTAATTTTCTCCCCAACTGTAGCGCCGAGGCAGCAATTGTTCTCGCTTCGATGAAATTACGAAGGGGAATTAAAGTTCCCTCGCGTCCTCTTATTTTTCCCCGAAAGTCCGCGATCGGTTTCCGAAATAACAGATCCTATTTCGGTCTGCGCGCGGCACGGCGCGCGGCGCGGTACATACGTGCCCGAGGAAGCAAGGTATGTGTTCCCGGAAAAGCCGCGCGGGAAAATTTAATAAATCTTCACCGCGTCCCAATTCCATGCCAGCGGAGTTGTGGCCGCGTGCGCGCGCGCGCGCCTCGAAGCCGAGTTTCTGCGTTCTCGCGATCTTCTCCTCTAATACGACTTCGTCTCGACCCTCGTCCGCTAATAGCGACAAGTTACTTCTGACCCGTCAGCGGGACAGACCCTTGCGACGCCTCTATATTTAGACCGGGTCGAACCACCAGAACGGCGAGAAAACACAAAAGAAAGCACGCGAACGCGAGAGCGCGTCCGCTCCGCGTCGCCGGCCGAGATGAAAACGAGAGAGAAAGAGATAGAGAGAGACGAAACGCGCGAGGAAGGATCGTTTCCGACGGCGATGTCTCGACGTCGAAAGAAATCGGATTATGTCCTCCTCGTGGACTTCGCGACTTCTGGCTGGCAGCTGCGTCACGTGGACGATCGCAAAAACGCTGTCATACTTAAAGAGCCCGCCGCTGCATCTTCGCTGTCCTCTCGACGTTCAACAATAATGCACAGGAGACAAAAAGTCTGTCAGCTTCTCGATCAGCTTCGAAGTTGACTCCCGGCAACTTTGAAACTGAGCGAGAAGACACCGCACGCGAGAAGAGAGAAGAGCGTGACGATTTTAAATTAATTAAACGTCAAGCGTGCGACGATGACGTAAAATCTTAATTTCACATTTTAACGTTGGCTTCAATTTTAATTCAGTTTCGTTGAAAATATCGAAGATGAGAAAATATAGAGAAAAAAAATGTCGGTACTTTTATTATAACGGACATCGGACCGACCGGAGGAATTAATGGACGGAGGCCGCGGTGTGTTGTTGGACATCGCGGGGCTCGTGTGGTTCGTATTCGTTGCTCCGCGTATACGGGAATCGGCTGTGGTAAGGTCGACGGCTGTATATTACAGTCAGACAATATGCGCCGCGGCAAAGAAAAAGAACAGCGAATTTATGAAAGCGAGTTGAACACGACGCAGAAGCGTATTTAACGATTCATGAACCGTTTTTGTTCCTATTTCTGGAGTTTAATTTCTGCACCGATCCTTCGTCGGTAGAAGGTTTCGGTATAGAACGTATACATACTCGCGGGCAAAGTCCGATAATTTGCTGATTTATTGATACTTTCGTACATGCATTTTTTATATTTATTAAGAGTGGACATACCTATAATTTTTACGAACGGAGAGAGAGAGAGAGAACAAAAGAGAACATGTTAAAATACAAATTCTATTCTAATATCGATAAAATTCTTTTAAATTACAGATTCGATTGTCATCTAAATATCTATTTGTTCTTTTTTTTTTTTTAAATAAAATTAATTTTATTTTCGACATAAAGTCGGTCTGCGTCAAATGTGCTCGTTATATACATATATATATTTGTATAACGTTCATTTTGATGGTTCTGCTAATGGCGCTTAATAGAAAATTGAGTTTCCCATTTTACCATCTGGTCAACCGTAATTGATAACAATCAAATAACGACGAGCGGCAGCTGCGAAAATTTATCTTTATGCGAGAGAACGCGAAATAAAGTCATCTCCAATATCTTAAGTTTCCTCGAATAAGTTTCCTCCGCGAAGAGAGAACATTGTTTCCAACTGTTAATACAATTTATACACTTAAAAGCGAAGAATATACTTTTTCGAAACTCTCGATTGAAAAAAATATATCTCTTCGCGCAGTCTCTTTCTTCAGATACCTATATTACCTATGTACGTAAAACTGAAGAAATCGATCTTTGTCGAATATTCAAAATTCGACACTGACTCTTTTTTGTATGATTAAATTCGCGTTTCAATCGACATTTTCCCCGTGTTCTAAACTCTCGACCGCGCATAATGCTTTCTCAGAATAATAGCAGACTCGCAATAATCTTCACGAGATGCTGCAGGGCGCGATTCGCTTCAGAACTCGAGGTGTTAAAGGTTTTCCCATCACCGGCATTTCTGACCTATCTCGCAACTTACCCGGCACCGTCGAGAGGAGTATCAAACAAACCGCCAGGCCGCTCATCTCCAGATGATGGATCTGTTGTCTCGCGCAACACCAGCTCGCTTCAATCTCCGTATCGGCGATCCTTCAACCTTCCCACCGTTTCATGCTTTATCAGCCCGAGTTGGTGGAAAAGAAGCCGGATTTCCTTTCCAGCGCTTTCCTGGACCTCTAGATTACTATTTGCCTTTTGTCTCCCGGCCTATTGATTTCGAGTACGAGCCGTTAAATAACGCAGGAACATAAGTCATTGGGTAAAAATGCTTACACGCAGATTTTTTTCCACGTCATTTCGACGACGTAAATTTGGACATTTCTTTTTATAGCGTCGTAACGGTGAAATAGAGTTGAACGGCCGCTAACGTATTACGTATTTCTAAAGTCTATTCTTCGGAGTAAGCATAGAAAATGACGAAATAGTGTGCAAATTTACGTATTTTTGCATTTTACCTACAAAGTTACTTTACAATGTTAAACACTGTAAAATATTAATGGACGCAATTCAAACTAATATACCTTGAGTTAAATAACATTTTTTTTTACTTTTAACTGCTATATGTATGTCGAAATTTATTATTTTAATTCTATTGGTTTAATTAAGTTAACGACATATAGTGTCAAATTATATTCAATTTGAGTCATTTTTAATCACTGCTCGATATATATAGTTAATTTAACTGAAACAATATAAATTTAACTAAACCAATAGAGTTAAAATAATACTGTTTTATGCGAAAATAAATTTCGACACACATGGCAATTTAAAATAACAAAATATTATTTAATTCAAGGTATTGATTTAAAAATTTCATTTTTCGATATTTAACAGCGTAATGTGATGAAAATTTAGGTTTTTTCCCTCGGGGTTTTCCCTCCGCCGAGGGATAAAATGAGAAGCTCGACTATCTGTCTCCGTGGAGGGCCGCTTTAGCGAAATGACGCGCGGAGTGCGGATCTTGTGTATACCACTGTTGTGCCCAACGGCGTCGGGGGGAGGCTTTATCTCGCGTCGTCAGGGAAGCGCACCGCGGCGGTGAAGTACCACGCGGCGGATGCTGTGACTGACGCCCGTCACGCTGCCACGCCAAGCACACGGGACCGCCGAGTTCGAGGACCGAGTTAGACTGAACGCAAGAGTCCGCGGTTCTCTCTTCGAGTTCTCTCAGCCCTACCTAAGGTACAAGGCGTACTGGGTATGGTACACGCACGGAGTTGTGCGGCTCGTCCGTCTTTCTCTCTCCCCGTGTGGATAAGACGTTTTCTTCCATCATTAGCCGTACGCATAAATACACACGCGCACACACGCGTGACAGCTACACGCTCACGCGTGAACGGATGATCGATGTGTGTCGCGTGTGTCCCGTGCCGAAAGCGGGATGATCGTCAAAGCGAAAATGACCGTCGGGCTAGATTCGTTGAAGCTTTATTGGGAGAGGAAATTGGGGGAGTGTAATTTTCCGTGAACAGCGTCGTCCTCAGGAGCTTCGTAGATCTGGAAAATTGTAATTGAGAGTCAACTTCTATTTTATGTTCTCAACGTAATATTAACTCTTTCAAAATTACTTACTTTTAGACGAAAACTAGAAAAGATACTTCAAAGTTTCTCATCTCTGTTTTTATTGATTTGTATATGTAAATTGCCCCAATTTTGTCGGAAACGCAACAGAAAATAATTCTTTGTGAAATAACCAGATCTTTTACAAATCGTGTATATTTGGTTTTATATCTGAATTCTTCAACATGTATCTGAAAGAGGTAGAAATTCTTATTTTCTAGAAAAAAAAAACACAAGATACATTAACGCGAAAAGCATTAACATGATTCTATTATTTTTAGAATAAAACTTATTCTAAAAACTAAGTTATTACATATGCTATCGAATTTATTCAATAAATTATTACCGTACATTATATTTTGCACGCTGATTTTTATGCTAATTTAAATTATTTTGCCTTATTATCGTTTAAATTATTTTACAAATTCTTTTATGTAGGTATGTATAGCTATATTATATGATTATACACGAATAATAATATAGAATTTTATTAATATCATTCTCACAAAATATACTTTTACTTATAATAAAAAGAATTATAATAGAAGGAATAAAAGAAATTTTTGCACATAGAAAGACGATAGTTCCTCTTAGATAAAACCATTCAGTAATATTGTAATATATAAAAGCCCTTCATAGAAGAAAACCTTAATATATTTTTTTTTGCTTACAATCGTAATTTGAACATCGACACAAAATAATTAATTAATACGAGTAAAATAGCACGAATAAATAATTAGCACGAGTACAAAAATAATTTAGTTGTCTTCTAACTTGAGATTTTTCGCAATAGTTAAAAACATGCAACTATTTTTTTCACAACACTGATCGAATAGGATGGCAGGCGGGAGTGATAGAAAAATATATGTTATCGGCAAAGTTACGTATGTTTTTCGCAGCGGGTGGTTATTGAATTCCGCGCTGAAAAAAAATAGTTTCGCATCTCGCTGCCGTGGGAAAATTTTAATTCACTACTCGCCGCATCCGAACACGTTGCGCGCCCGTAAATAATAGTGGAACGCGCAACACACACACACACACAACAGCACCGCTAACAATTACATGACGACCGTTTTTATTTCGCCCATCGGAAATAAGACGAGATCTATAGTCTATAGCGATAACGTCGATAACGACTTCGGATTTTTCAAAAGTAAAACTTATTTTTATTTTCTATTAATGGCTTTTTATGTCACGATATGAATAATTTTTGTGCAGTTAAAATCACCGTTCTTTTATCTATGAAAAGATTCTTTTTATCACAAGCAAAAATATAAAAATTCAGGTGTTCTTCTATGAAGGCTTTTCATACTGCATTATTGAATGGTTCCATGTCAGAGGAATTATCGTCTTTTTATGCAAAAAAAGATTTCATTTATTATAAATAAAAATACCTATTTGTAAAAATTATTATATTAATAAAACATTGTCTTCAACATTTTGCACCTGGCCTTTTATATCGCGGTATTAATGAACAGTTTTTATGCAAGAGAAATTATTTATCTTCTTTCACGAATAAACATTCTTGTTATAAATAAACACGTGTGAAAATTGTGTTAATTTTCTTCTACGAACGGTCTTGCAGATCACGAAATTATTGAGTAATTTTATGAAAAAGAGACCACTGATTTTCTATCTATTAAAAACATTTCTTTCATTATATATATATATATATATATATATATATATATATATATATAAAATTAAAAGTATATTTATAAAAGTAAAATTTGCTAAAATCTTCGGAAAAAAGAGATGGAATAAGAATTTGCGTTGCAATTTACATATATATTTTGTAAAAATATCAGGTTTAGAGAAATTACTGATTACTTTTTTGTAAAGTATATAGCTTTCTAATTTTTAAACTCTTATACATCAGAAAAATTGATTTAAAAATACTATACTAAATGTTTTATATTTGTCAGAGGAAAGCAATCAAGAAAAGACCTAGTGGCGCCATCAATTAATAATGAAGAAAAGTTTCTATCAAAATGTTTGCCATTACTAATATCTTCAAGCGGTATATTCGTAGTTCGATCTTAACTTATCCAAAATCATATCACGTATGTAAATTAAAACATATCGATATGTTTATTTCAAAACGTAGAATAAACAATCAACCATTCATTATGATAAAAACAAGATATAAGAGTGTTACACTACTTTCTGAAATAATTAGTTATTTACTTCATGTTCTTTCATTGAAGCATAAAAAACATTACAGCTCATGTAAAAAGAACTCACTAGAAAAAGTATACATTAGATATCATTAAACATTTGCACAAAGTTCAATTTGTATAAATATTATCAAGCAAATTTAACAAACTTTAATTTTTTCATTTTATTTATTAAATAATTGGGATATCTCTCTAACATTTTCTCATTCAAGGGAATCAAAGTATTAGGATAAGAAGGTTCTAAGAGACGAGACATTTTATTACGGTATGCAAAATTAAATTCCTTTATTCATCAAAACTCGGTACGCAAGATTTCCATGTGCGAATAAATAAAATTAAAAACTCCTCTGTAATAGAATTTATTATAAAAAAATAATTAAATGATCTAATATACAACGCGAATGCAGAAATCACAATTGCAGAATCAGACATCTCCGCCCCTAAGTCGAAGTACAAGGTGAAGTGTCGATTCTTTCTGGATATTGTAATCGGACAAAGTCCGTCCGTCCTCGAGTTGCTTGCCCGCGAAAATTAACCTTTGCTGATCGGGAGGAATGCCCTCTTTGTCTTGAATCTTAGCCTTCACGTTCTCAATCGTGTCCGAAGCCTCGACCTCCAGTGTGATCGTTTTACCGGTGAGAGTTTTGACGAAAATCTGCATACCGCCGCGAAGCCTCAAGACCAAATGCAGGGTGGATTCTTTCTGAATGTTATAATCTGAAAGCGTGCGGCCGTCCTCGAGTTGCTTTCCGGCGAAGATCAACCTCTGCTGATCGGGAGGAATTCCTTCCTTGTCCTGAATTTTGGCCTTGACATTCTCGATCGTGTCCGAAGCCTCGACTTCCAATGTGATAGTCTTTCCCGTCAAGGTTTTTACGAAAATCTGCATACCACCACGCAGACGGAGAACCAAATGCAAAGTTGATTCCTTCTGAATATTGTAATCGGAGAGTGTGCGACCGTCTTCGAGCTGTTTTCCGGCGAAGATCAACCTCTGTTGATCCGGAGGGATTCCTTCCTTGTCTTGAATTTTGGCCTTGACGTTCTCGATCGTATCTGATGCTTCGACTTCCAATGTGATCGTTTTACCGGTGAGCGTCTTGACAAAAATTTGCATACCACCACGTAGACGAAGAACCAAATGCAACGTAGATTCCTTCTGAATATTGTAATCGGAGAGTGTGCGACCGTCTTCGAGCTGCTTTCCGGCGAAGATCAACCTCTGCTGATCGGGAGGGATTCCTTCCTTGTCCTGAATTTTGGCCTTGACGTTCTCGATTGTGTCAGAAGCTTCAACTTCCAATGTGATAGTCTTTCCCGTCAGGGTTTTGACGAAAATCTGCATTCCACCACGTAGACGAAGAACCAAATGCAAGGTCGATTCCTTCTGAATGTTATAGTCGGAGAGTGTACGGCCGTCTTCGAGCTGCTTTCCAGCGAAGATCAACCTCTGCTGATCCGGGGGAATTCCTTCCTTGTCCTGAATTTTAGCTTTGACATTCTCGATCGTGTCGGATGCCTCAACTTCCAGTGTGATGGTCTTTCCTGTCAAGGTTTTTACAAAAATTTGCATACCACCACGTAGACGGAGAACCAAATGCAAAGTTGATTCTTTCTGGATGTTGTAATCGGAAAGTGTGCGACCATCTTCGAGCTGCTTTCCGGCGAAGATCAACCTCTGCTGATCGGGAGGGATTCCTTCCTTGTCCTGAATCTTTGCCTTGACATTCTCGATCGTGTCCGAAGCCTCGACCTCCAAAGTGATGGTCTTTCCCGTCAGAGTTTTGACGAAGATCTGCATCCCACCACGCAGTCTGAGAACCAAGTGGAGAGTGGATTCCTTCTGGATATTGTAGTCTGACAACGTGCGTCCGTCTTCGAGCTGCTTTCCAGCGAAGATCAGGCGTTGCTGGTCAGGCGGGATACCTTCCTTATCCTGAATCTTAGCCTTGACATTCTCGATCGTGTCCGAAGCCTCGACCTCCAAAGTGATGGTCTTTCCCGTCAGAGTTTTGACGAAGATCTGCATCCCACCACGCAGTCTGAGAACCAAGTGGAGAGTGGATTCCTTCTGGATATTGTAGTCGGACAACGTGCGTCCGTCCTCGAGCTGCTTTCCAGCGAAAATCAAACGCTGCTGGTCAGGCGGGATACCTTCCTTATCCTGAATCTTCGCCTTCACGTTCTCGATGGTGTCGGAAGCCTCGACCTCGAGAGTGATGGTCTTTCCGGTCAACGTCTTTACGAAGATCTGCATGGTGCTCTGTAATACAAATTTCACATTAGAAGGTTGTCTCTTGAATATCATATACGAAAATAAAATCTTTGTATCAGTTCGATTCTAGTTATTTACGAAATAAGGACACGGACAAAGTCAAATCACAAACGCAGACAGGCCTAACAGGGAATGAACCGTGTTCACCTTCGTGGATAAGAAACCGTATCAAAAAAAATATATAAAGCGGAGAAAAATGGCTTGCTAGCAGCTCACAACTGCTTACATGACGCAGTGAAATCAACGGCCGCCATTTTATCGGTCGTCTGGATTGCCAGGGATTAACGAGCACTCGACGCCATGTTTCGTACCATTTTACAGTTTGGCAAAAACGCTTAATAACAGGTTTAATTGGAATGATCCGAAGGTTTTTCACGCGTTTTTCTACATTTCTTCTGACGCCGATGTAGATACTACTCGACTATTCGACCGAATCTCCGAAATATACCGTTCAATAAAATATGCTAATTGAAGTGATCCCACAATCCACTCCGCCTAGCAACAGGCCCGAAACAACGATCGATATTGCGCACACCTGGAAATGACTCATTCGTGGCGAAAGCGTGACTCTTGTTAAACGCGGCGTATCGACGGCTCGTCGAGAGTAATCCACGATGATTATTAATATTATTATCTATACTTCGTTTGCGCGAATAAAGAATACTGAATTCTTGGTTATGAGCGAAGATTCGAGAGCTAAGAATTTCTATCGGCGAGTATAAAAAAAAAAGCGTACCTTTTGTTTAAAAGCTTCTCGCTTGTCTTTCTCGTCTGTATCTCACGTAGGACGACTTGAGAAGAACAGTCTTGGAGAAACACGAATTTCTTCACTCTAGCTCACGGAAACTAATGGAGCGGCGAGCGATGCGCACCTCGCTTTTATACCAAGCGTGTGACGCGCGTGACGTATGACTCGATCCGCGCGCCCGATTGGCCGAGCTGCGTTGAAGACGCCGCCGATTGGCTCGTCGGTCGCGCACGTCACCGGTCGGCGTGACGTGCGTGCATTTTGCGGGGATCTCGTATCGACTTGGTAACAAAGAACGCTCCAGAACGTTCTGCCGTGATGCTCGTGCTATATATGCATGCATACAGAGCGTGATAAAATTCATCGCCTTATTACTTATTTCGAGTAGCGAATATATTTTTTACAAAATATGAAAGAATTCGTATATTTAAAATGAATGTACATATGTGTGCACCAGAAATAATAATTCGATCATTATATAATAAATAATTCAATTATTGAGATATGCAAATTTTACTGATAATTTAGAAAGGTTTTGGCTGCGCGTATAAGTCTAAGATTGATTCGATTTAATATTTCGAGGATCCAGATGCTCGTATGAGATGAGCGCGAACGAATTATTGCTATATGTGAATATAGCACGTGTAAGAAAATGCTGAGAGCAAGAATTTGCGACCGCTTGTCAGATACAATGATAATTTAGACAATTTCAATTAGTAGCTGTTTATAATTCGTGTTCTTACTCCAATCAATTTTCAAGATAGATTCACAAAGAAAATGAGGCGACTAATTTTGCGACATCCTGTACACGCATGTGCTCCCATTTATCGAAACCGTTATAATTTCCTGCTTGAGCTCAGCTTTCCAAAACTATTCTCAGATTCATCCTCAACGATATACCTCTCAACACCGTAAATGAGACCATTATATAAATCACGCGAAATGATGCAATTCTTTAAATATTGTATAAGCTGATTATATAAAAATAAGTCCTTGATTGAGAAGTCATTTGCAACTGAATATGATAAGTAAGTTATTCCTTTGACGATAATGCTCAGGAAGTTTCGATGAATTCCGAGATGTTCGTTGAATGTTCGTGCTGTTTTGGCTGCTTCATCGGGGGGAGGAGAGGGTATTTTCGGTTTTCACTTTATACATCGGACGTGTTGGTCATGAGGTCGCAAACAGACGTCGCAAAATTTAAATTCGCAGAACTGCCGAGTCACAAGCGCAACGTCGCAGTTCCAATGACTCGCAAATTGACGCAACACTATCGCGCACGGAAATAAGGTAGATAACGCGTTAATCGATCATATGTATATCATTCTCTTCGGAGATCGTGCCTATCATTGTTTCAAAGATAAAAAAAAATGCGTCTCAAGCAGTTTTCCTTTCTCTTTTCTAATGAAATTATCGTATGACGATCAGCGGAGAACATAAAAGCGCGTAACTTAAAGATACTTCAGGTTCGAAAAATATCTGATAAATCGCCGATATATATATATATATATATGTTGACCTTTATTCACAAACTCAGATTATTCAGCACTTAAATTTTTCGTAAACAAAACATCGAAGTTGGAAAGGAAAGGATTACCAAAGGAGATATGTTAATTCTTGCAGGCAGAAGTATCGGTAAGCTCACAGTTGCGCCGTACACATGTTCGTTTTATTCAATGATCAAAAATATAGAACAGAAAATCTACACAAGTCAGAAGAAATTCACTTAAATGGAGGGACAGTTGTCTGAAAGTTGAAAGATTCAAGTCTCAACTCGACTGGGTCGCTTAAAATTCTGCAAATAAAACAACTGATTTAGTTTGTTTAGAAAAGAAAAAAAAGAACGTTAACACGTGCACTTGCTCCGCGTCGGGTATCATCAAAGCGTCCAAATTATCGAGTTATAAATATCTTCGTCGCTATTTTCTGCGTGAGTCACGTACGTGACAATAGCATACATCGTAATGCATCATAAATGGTTGTCACTTTGTGCAGAAGTGAGAAAGAGAGAATAAGGATATAATATATTTTCTACACGTACTTACTACACACACAACATACACACGAAATCTCAATACGATCTATTGCCTACCCTTAAACTTCAAACTTATAAATGTTCGTCGTATTTTACCACTCGTTCGTTCAGATTCTTCCTGCTAGTATATCCGCCGTAACCGAGATGTGAATCTGGAGAACCATCCAAATTCAGTAAACGCGTCCGTCAGTTTCATCGATACAAATCTAATATCAGAACTAATCGCGCATCACATTCGTCTGAGAAAATTAGCCAAGTCAATCGAAGCATTGTCTAATATAGCACTATCTTCTTTTTGTGACACGCTTATTACATGATGTTGAATACATCGTGAGGGGAAAAAAAAAACGATTATCATTGCCATGAAGTAAACAATTCGCTATAGAGACGTAGAGACAAATAGCGCCCGTTACTCGACAAACGTGTCTCACGTAATCTGCATATAACTTTTTCTTTCCCAGATTACGCGTATTCCTAGAAGTCATGACAAGCATCAGCCTAGCGTTGTCCTTATCCGAAGATGTCTCTCCTCCTAAACAAGCAACTGACACGGCGGGAAAAAAAACTGCTTCCTTATGCCTAGATAAGTTAATAGATAATTCGTATATCGCGGTACGAATCTTTTGGTAGATCTTCTACTTGGAGTCTGTCTCCATTTTGATCTCCTCCGCCTTTTTGTCCTTCTTCGAAGCCTCGCTGTCCGTGCCCTCTCCGTTGCTGTTGTCGCGTCTTCGCTTTCGGGCGAATCGTCCCTTGAATTTCGGCGGTGGCAGTTGCTCCATACCTAGGACTTTATGAATCTGGCGGAACGCCACTAATCGCAACGCGTGCTGCGCGGACGCGGTAATATCTTCTCTCTGTTGAGACGTCATGTTTCCTATCGCGTCAACTGGCTCCTTCTCGCATGGATCGGATAAGCCTGAAGCGAAAACACATTTATGAATCAACACTTGATTCTCGCACATTATTTTTAGATCAATAATATAGCTACAATTGAGATCAGTTTGCCATATCATCTGCGCGTATCGCGGAATGTATGATTATGATACACGAGAACAAAATACTTGTACTCGAAATCAAAAATCACCTCCACAATACGCTCAGTCTCGTCATCTTTTTCATCATTTCAAGATAGAAAATTAGTTAAAATATCGAAACGGCAAAATAAATTTTAAAAAGTTACCTGGACTACCCGGTAGCAATATTCCTCCAGCTACACATTCCAGAAGTCTTCTCAAAGCTTCACCGGGACTAAGAAGACCGCCTGCGGTGCTAATCACCTTCTCAGTCAATAATTCCAATGCCTATATGCGTCAAAAAGCGTGTTATTGAGGGTCGAGAAATCGAGATGACATAAGGAGAGATAACACGTTGTATACTAACCCAAGAATTCAGCGGACCCCATGTTGGCACACGATTGCACAGGTCGCGCATTATACGGATAACCATAACGCAGCTCTGCAGCGAGGTAGCTCTAGCCTGTTGAACAGGATTAACATTAAAAAAACTACGATTTAATATACGCACTAGATGCACTGGCTCTTCTGGAGACGGCCTAAACTACCCTTCGATTGCTTTGTGTGGGCTTTAGCTATCCTCCCAGCCTCGTGCCTAATGCCCCTAATAGTATTAGCCCATATCAATATTACCGGGTGTTTATCGATCACTTTTTCCTAAGACGTTAGTACCTACCGCAATAATTAAAAAAAAAAGCTAGAGCTCATATCTCAAGGAAAGTGTGCATATATGTATATATCAGAGAGCAACTCTAGGACTCGACTCGACTCTAATCTACAGAAACACCCGGTACACTTATGACTCGCTACTGTGTGTTTGTGCTTGTCTGTCTCTTTAATCTCCAAAGCTGTGCAGTTAACGCACATAAATTGTTATAAATACAAAAATGGAACGAAATACATAAATCTCGCAAAAGCTGAGTACTGACGCTATATGTTCGATTTGCTTTCAAGTTAAGACAGACCTAGAACAGACGCAGCCTAGGCTACAACGCATTAAGGACGATCCAGAATAATGAATTTATGCTTGATCGTGAAGCAATCGAGCGGTCTGCGTTAGTAAAGAAAATAAAGAAAATCACATTCATTCTAGGGAGACAAATTAATTATTCTCAAATTGCGAACGTCTCGCAGAACAGTTCCTATTATTCTGGATGTTGGAGATTCAAAGCGAAGCAGATGTAAATGCATCTAGCAGCATTCGCACGTGACTGTCGAGATAAACATTTACATGTTGCTTACTTGCAAGATTTCTTGCCTGATAATATATCTGATCGCATGTTCGATGTGCGATTAACTTTCTCTCCCACGTACGGACGATGCCACTGTTAACCCATTATTTCGGAACTCGTGTATTTCGGACCATTCTAAATCATAGCAATAAACTCGACGGTCCGAAACGTAAACGTAAAATCTAAATATTCCGAAGAGAATACAGTGGGCAAAGCCGACTGGCGTGTGTTTAAAAAATTCAGCGGATATATGGAAACGGCGAACATCGAACGTGATCAAATAAGCAATTCAGACAGAAACGTGTCGACGGACGGGTCGGTTAATGATAAAAAATAAAACCGTCACAAGGCTGGAAGTTTCTAAAACTGCTTTCTTATCTTTTTCTTTCTTTCTTTTTTTGTTTGCTTTGTTTTGGCTCGAGAGAATGCTTTAAGAGAGAGAGAGAGAGAGAGAAAGGACAACTTGCACGCGTTTTTTCAGGAGAAAATAAAAGAAAATGCTTCGTTACATAGCGCCAAACAAGAATGTGGCATCGACAATTCGAGTTTTCTTGAACTGAGAGTTGATGGATTCAAACCTGAAACCACTTGGCATGCCTGAGTGCAGCTAAAGCCTCCAAACACTTAGCCTTGGGAAGTACATCTGGTGGGTCTGGTTTCGTCACGGTGGGGGCCGCGGGCGTTGTTTGCAGTTGAGCAGCTTCCTGCTGCTGCTGTCCAGCATTATCTGAGATTCCAACAAAGAAAGCACAACACGCTTAGACAACACTTAGAGTGTTTGATCATGCCCAGAGATTTTAGGTATTCCCTCTCTCTATTAATATTCGTTTCAACTTAAGCACCTTTAAATTGTGGGCTATATTCGTGATATAAATGCCAACGTGAAAAAAGAAATATAAGCCTGATCGAATGTAGTACGTTTGCAATGCACCGAGTTCACACCCCCGTTAAAACGTTCTTTCTCGGATGGTTTTCTCTTTTGCCGCTCAAGAACGTCCGACGATTCCTATCAGCATCGGTAGTGTCACCTCTATCCGCTTAAAAGGTAGGTAGCACCGATGCCGATAGAACGGTCGGTTAAGATTCAGAGGTACGTAATGCACATCGCAGAATCTGCGTACAGCATTCGATAACAGTTAAGAGGGATTTTCTGTTCTTTTTTTATGCATGATCAAAAAGTCCATAGTTTTAAGATTGCCTCAGCGTTGTTTCCTCCTATCGCAAGCGTGTCCACGTTCAATGAAATCTCTCGTTAAGTATCGTTCGTCGATGGAGACTCTAGCCTCGAATATTCATTCTCGAGAAAGTATACAATTCGCTACTGTAAATGAAATAACGCGCGACAATGAAGACTGGTATCTAGCCGTATCATATTTTACGCTCTCCTTTCCGTGAGTTTTATCTCAATAACGTTCGAGTATTGCTTTGCGATATACTCTTGACAGTCGAAAATGAATTCTACAAAGAGGACTCTGTCGTGGACACACTAATAAGACACGCAGCTATATCGAAAAGGAAATTAACTTTATGTTAGAGCGTATGTACACTGGCAACCGGCGAATCGTCCTTGGCTGCCCCGCATCGTCCTGGTGCTTAAAAAAACTTACAGAAAATCTTCCGGGCCATGAAAAGAACAAACTAAATGTACAAATCGCAGAGTAGATCAAGAAAATGACATGAAAATAAAAGAGGTGCATAATTCCGTAAAAAACCCCGCAATGCTTTCGTAGTTATCCTTTTCTTGGCCACTATAAAAATGCGAAACAATGAAATCACCTGCTGCAGCAGTTGACTTGGGTGTCTCGCGCATCAAGGGGCTGGTGAGCGTCACGCTGACGGTGACCGTGCCACCTGAGACAGTTAAAGCCGCGGATTCCGGATGCTTCCCGACGTTGTAGCTCTCTTCAGGAGCTACATTCTTTAATTCGCCGGGTAAAATCTCCGCAACCTTATTGAGCAATGTTCTATAAAAATGAACAGTCTCTTGTAAGTTATGATAATAAAGTATATCTGCGATTTCTGTTTACCCCACAAGGAAATCATCTGAAAAATACCTGGTAGGTTTCTCCGCGCACAAGACCACAAGACAAACGTGATTGTCTCCGGATAACAAGAGTCCTTTAGCCAAGTTTCCGACGCGCATAACTCCACGAAGTATCCTAGAATCTTCTTTCTCCTTTTGAAATGAGAATAGGTTCCCGTCGCTTCCATCTTCTTTTTGTGGTGTGGCTGCTGCTTTCTTCTTGTCAGCCTCTTCTTTCTTCACTGCAACTTCGGCGTTCATCTGTGGAGTACCGGCTGGTATTGCTGCTGCAGTAGCATTGGCATTGACAGGAGTGTTCTTTTTACCTGCAAACAATGCACCTGTGTTAATCTATATAATGAGAGTTTGTGAAAAATGAATGAAATAAAAGTTACTCACCAGCTTCAGCTAAAGCATCCGACACAAACTTCAATGCCTTCTCGGTATGGGAAACTATTTTCTGGACTGCCAATAGTTCTTGTTCCTTAGGATAAATGGTTGTATGATGCGCCAATACATGTTTGTCGTCTGACGAATCCGGTCGTCTTTGTGGCCCTGGGTACATGATTATGGGTGGTGGTCCTTGGAACGGACGCGGAATCGGTGGGGCGCCCGGACCACGTCCGTAACGTCGGTACCATTCATAATATTCACATTCCTCCTCGTAGCGGCGCCTCTCTTCCCAATACATCATCTCCTCGTCCATCATGGGTCCCATAGGACCCAACTGATTGATCTCCTCCCTGCGGCGTAGATACTCGTCACGCATTTGTTGCCTACGTAGTTTTTCCTCCAACATTTTGCGCTGCTTAAGACTCGGTTTCATGTCAACGACCAAATCAGGATTGACTTTCTTCTTATAGGCAAATCTGTGACGGCGGCCCTTCATGTGCATGTCTTTGGCATTGGGATCGTTGAACCGACACTCGCATAGCTTACAATTGAAACTTATAATTTTTCCGTCCTCGGATTTATTCTCCTCGATGTATTCCTGGCCAACCGGCTGAATATCCTTCTCATCGACCGTAGCCTCTTCCACAGTTTCTTCAACAACTGGCTCTTCCTGCTTAACTTCTACAGTTTGATTTTGGTTCACCGTGCCCAAGTTTCCAGCTGAAACATTTGTAAAAATGCAAATGCGTGAATATAAATTATTTATAAATCTTATAAATGTTCATAAAATACCGCTAGATTCTGATATTTTGTAATATAAAAGAAATTTACTTACAGGCGACAAAGTTGATTTTAGGCGTCGCTGTCACCGTCGGCTTCTTGGCAGCCACAGCTTTCGCAGCTGCTGCTGGCTTTGGATTCAGAACAGTTGGATCCGCACTTGGTATAGGTTTTCCAAGTTTAGTATGCAGTTTGACGACCTTCTGATGCTTAGCACCCCTGATGTGAGCGGCGTAGGCATCGTTTCCGGTACAGGTTACATCACAAAGCTCACAGCGAAGACTGTTGCCTGCTCCACGCGCTGGCGGCTGTTGCGGCACCTTCAGAGAGGCCTCCTTCTTCTTGTGCTTCTGACCCTCCAGATGCTCACGATAAGTCTGTGGCCCGGCGCAGCTGATCTTACAGACATCGCAATAGTGTAGTTGCTGAGGCTTAGGTGGCTGCTTCGGCCGCATTGCCTTCATCCCTCCCCCGCCAGCTCCGAATCCCTTCCGTCCGTAGCCCTGCCAACCTCCAGTCTTCTGGTTAGTGGAATTGCTGTTTGCACTCTGTTGGGCTACATACATAGTCGCAGCGCTATATAGCGCTGCGTCGTAGCCGGAATACGTCGTACTCGCCGTTTCTAAGGGAAATGAAATTGAAACCTCAAACTTTGGAGGAGTCTAAACCATTCGTACTTTAGCGCGGCACAAAACTTTTACTATTACTCATTTCGAGATGCATCGTAAGACCAACTACGAAGACTCCATGACGAAACATCGGGAAACTGGATGTACTCGAAAGTGTTGCTCCACACTTGGGAGCGGACAAAAAGAAATTTCTGACTTCTGCTAAATCCTCGAACTGTTATTACGATCGAGAATGCTAGCAGAGCTTTTGCAAATTTTTGTCTTTTCGTTCATACGTGTCGTGAGAGGATCAATTTCATGTTATTAGTTTCTACGTCACAGTTAGTGGTCGAGAGAGGACCGAAAATATTTAGAGATAAATGCATAAAAGAGATCAGTACACTTACTATTTGTCGCGGTTGATGGAGTAGCGGCAGGCGTTGCCGGAGCTGTGTATCCCGACGAATAAGTAGCGCTCTGCGTAGGATTTGATTGCTGATAAGCTGTACTAGATGCTTGATACGTCTTAGCTTGCCCAGTGGTAGTGGCTTGTCTGGCAGTGCCAGTATACGCACTGGTTGTGCTATAAGCAGGTTTTGCAGCCTGGTAATGTGTTTCAGTAGTAGTGTAAGTTGCTGCAGCAGCGGCTGGTTGCTGATAGTACGTCTTGGTCGCGTCGTACGTAGCCGCTGGGGCAGCTCGTCCGTAGCCGTAATCGTAAGTCTGAGCTACAGTACCAGGATTAGCAGCTGCAACAAAAACAGTATACTGCAATGACGCAGCTGACGTTATCGCACTTGAAAATAATTATTTTAAGTATCGATGACACGCAGTGGCAAAATGCTGTTTAATTCAGGTATAGGGAATAAAATTATCCTTTATTTAATTAGTGCACCAAGCTTCTTTCTTTTTCTCAGAGACAATCAATTGCTGAAAATACATTTAAAATTGTAGAAGGAAAAGCTTGGTGCGAGTACAGCTCCACTCGCTACATCTGAATCAGCATTTTTATTTTCCATGAATATTCACTGATGCATATTTATCTAAATCATAAAAAAAAAACATTCACGTTTGATAGAGAGAATGGACAAACATTTACATAAAGTACGTCTACAATTGGTGTATACTCTTAAATTTATTAAATCTCTCTCCCGAAGACACTGATCGCAGAGCATGACCAGAGACCCGTGTGAGACTCGAACTCACCTGCGTACGTTGTCCCAGTTGCGGCTGCAGCAGCAGCGGCTTGATAGGTCTCGTAGCCAGTCGCAGCAGCGGCAGCCGGTCGCTGGGTGTACGTGGCTGCGGTCGCCGCCGGGGTTACGGCATATCCCGCCTGCCCGGTTTGATATGCGGCGGCACTGGTCGCCCTGTTGGTGAAACAAGGTTCAGATAAAATTCTCACGGTCGACATGTGGCGGGGTCCGTCGAGCGTCCGCGCGAGGAGTTGCGACGCGCAACGGCGACGCGGACGGCAATTCGCCGTCGGGGAATTCAATCGGGAGTGAATTTTTTCCCCGGGGGAGACGCTCGACGGAGACGCTAATCTCTCGGCGGCGAGTGATAATGGCCGCCGAGCCGGCTGGGCCTCTCAGGCGGCGTGCCGTCGTCGGGAACGCGACCGGTTTCTCATCGCCGCCGCGGACGCGCGCGTCCGCGGCCGCGAATCCTCGCGCGGCTTAACACTAGGTACTTGGCGATAATGATGATGCAGACGATTTCGTACCCATATTGTGTCCCGCCGTGGGTAAATCCGAAATAATTGTTCTGAGCCATCCTTCCTCGCGGAGAGAATCTCGGAAAGAAGGACAATGGAGGAAGTCGTAGGGCGTGCCACGAGCGTACTCGATAGGACGGAACGGCGGCGGCGCTGGCGCGGCGCGCGCGCGCCGATTGGCCAGTCGCCCGCGACCGGCGCGACCTCAGCGGCCGTTTCCGCGTCAGGGCCGGCGCGCGGCCCGAGCTGCACTTCCGCGCGAATAACGCGCCCGCGCCCGCGCGGTTCTACACCTGTCGTCTTCGCGCGCTACCTGCCATCCGTCGTCCGTCGCCGAGAGCGAGGCTATAATATGCGTCGCGCGAGAGATAAGATGAACGGCATGAACGGGGAAAGGATGGCGAGAAAGAGAGAGAGAGCGGACAGCGCGGGGAGAAACGGCCGGGCCGGACGGTTATGTTATGCGGTCTTATTCGAGCCTGACAAAACTTACCGCGTGTCTCTCGGCTATTCTCCGGGACGCCGGGGGGTAGGTGGAGAGCGTGGATAGTGCGGGAAGCTCGCCTCCGATAATAATCTCGCGGCTGGTCGCGCGACGCGGCGCATCGAATAAATCGAATATACGTACGGCGTGCACGTGGGAGAGGGCTCGACAAGCTCGCCGGTGAGGGAACGTGCGTGCGTGCGTTGCGTTCTTTGGCGTGTGCGTAGTGCGTATACAAATATGCAATACGCTGCACGCCGCGCTCTCGTTTGTTCGCCGTGCCGTATGGCGTGCCCGAAGGCGCGAAGCGAGCGCCGAAGAAGCTCCGACTTTCCTCCACCGCGACGCCCTCTGTCGGCCGCGAGGCCTCGCCGGCCGCCGCCGGTGTCGTGCAGCCCAGCTGCCATCTAGCGACGTACACCAGAACGATCGACGGTCGACGTCGTCGCGTTTTTACTGCGCGGGCTCGCGGCACGTTGCAACTTGCACGATAACCGCGCCGACCGCGCGTGAAATTGCAGCCTTCAGTAATCTCGATTAGCTTCGACTGCGTTGTTGCTTTTATTCGCGTGTGCTCTGTGCGAGGGATTTATATGAGAGCTGACTTCCGGCGTATGCCTCGCGAATACTTGGCGTGACGCCAATTAGATACGACGGCGATTCTTAATTCTGTCGCGACCGGCGACTGGGAATTAATTAGAACATACGCCGATTCTTCGACTCACTATTTTCTGTATTTCACTGGCTGATCTCGCGATGCCGACTAAGATGCGCCTGACGTCTCTTCTTTTATTACTGAATTACTTGTCGTTAGTCGCATGCAGGAATATCGTGCTGATTGTTACCGACGATCAAGACTCCGTTCTGGACGGCATGGTAGCGTCTTCAACTTCGTTTCCTTCAAACTAAATAAAAAATAAATTAATAAAAACTTATTCTAATATATTGACAAGTTGGTTAAAGAGACGCAAGGAATTATAAAATAAGATTCCAATTACTTTGATTGAGAAAAAAAGAATGTGTACTTTTCGGATGTTTATGTCGGTTCTGATTTATTCGTAGTGTTTTATTTTATATAATTTATAATTTAATTTTAATTTATAATTTTAGACGCCAATGACGAATACTCTGAATCTGGTAGGACGTCAGGGTGCAACGTTTACTAATTGCGTAAGTTTAATTTCAATAAATTTAAAATTATCTCATCGTTTCCAGCTAGGTACTCAAAGAGCAAAAATTCGCTGTTCAGTTTGTAGCTTCGCCGATTTGTTGCCCCAATCGCGCGTCCATTCTGACCGGACGGTACCAGCATAATCATCTAACGGTGAACAATTCTATCGCCGGTGGTTGTAGTAGCGCCCAATGGCAACGATCACGGGAGCCGGCAACGTTCGCCGCCCTTCTGCGAAACGTCGCCGGATACGCGACGTTTTACGCAGGGAAATACCTGAACCAGGTAGACATCTCTTCGACGATCGCTCGAATCGACTGAAGACAATTTATTTCCGCGAACAATTTATATCAAAAGCAATTTTGTTTGAATTTTACAAAAGCAGTTTTTATTTATTTCAAAATTTGAGGTAGAACGTTTGAAGTAAAAAAATTGAACTTGAAAATTTTTGCTATTCTTCTACTACGATTACTGTTTATAAAAAATTCACTTTTTTTCTACAAGTATTATTTGTGATTAAAGCGAATAAAATAAAATAAATGTACAAACAGTATGGAAACAAGAAAGTCGGCGGCGCGGCTCATGTACCAATGGGATGGGATTGGTGGGCCGGCCTTATAGGAAACTCGAGGTATTACGATTATTCGTTATCCATAAACGGTACCGAGAGAAAATACGGTGACAGCCCGAGCGATTACCTTACCGACGTGATTGTGAGTATATTCGGAAACGCTCGATATACAACCGAGAGCAAAAATCTTGTTCGGAGCTAGTAAAACTGCATTTCTACCGATTTCTTTTTTTTTCCATTTCTTTGAACAGCCTATTAAAGAATTCCTTTACCGAGCCTTTTCCTTTATTGTTTGTTAAAAGAAAATTGAATACTTTGAATCGAAAAGCATTTTTGCTTTTTATCATGCGCGAGAATTTCAAATTTTTCATCCTTTATCACAATTTGAACTCGTGTCGCGTAGAATTTGCTTGTAGAAAAAAATATAAAAAAGCCACGTATATGTATTCCAGAGTAATCTGGCTGTAGATTTTATCAAAGGGTATTCCGGCAATCAACCCTTCCTCATGGTGTTGGCACCGCCAGCTCCTCATGCGCCATTCACACCTGCCGATAGACACAACGGCAAATACAACGGCACGAAGGCGAAGAGAACGCCGAATTTTAATATCCCCGTGCATCAGGTGATTATGTCGAATTTTTCTCGAAATAATTCGGATCTCTAAAGATTTCCCGTTTTAGACAGCCCGTATAATTCGTATCAAGATGGAATTCTATTTATGATCTTATACGCCGTGTATTACGGAGAATAATTGAAAAATCAGGACGCTCACATGTGTAAAATACATATTAAGACATTCCCATATTAATCCCTGAAAAGCAGACGCCGAATCACTTCTAACTTCTAATCCGTAATAAAGTTTCTCTTGTATGTGTTGCAAAACAAATTTTTGCATGAGAATGTTATTTACTTGTTACTCACTTATTATTATTTTTTTTTTTATGAGCGCAAGCCTCCTTGAACTTACAGTTTAAACTGAACAAAATAGAGTCAAGGCATAGGTCACGAGTGATCCGGCATCCGCTTCTGGGTAATTAAAATACACGGTATATAGAATTATAAATAGAATTTCTATTCCAAAATTTGACGCAAATATAGATTATCTAAGGTTGGCTTTATTCTTAAAAAAAAAATAGGACAAACATTGGCTAGTTAGGGAAAGTCCAACTCCTTTGCCAGACAATATACTGCCAAAATTAGACAAGATATACAGGAGGAGATGGGAAAGTTTGTTAGCGGTAGACGAGCTCGTTAAGAACATACACGACTTATTGGAGGAGCGGAGTCTCTTGGACGACACATACTTTATTTACACGTCCGATAATGGATATCATATTGGTAGGTGATTTATATATATATATAATGATGCATTCGATAATGTTAAATGTTAGGCACAAACGCACGGAAGCGCACTGAACATTAGGGAACAAAAAACCGCTGGATTCGTCAGAATCTTATTTTTATAGTCGCTCCAACATCGAAAAATCCTCCAGAAAATTAAAATAAACTGTTTATTCAATTGTCGTAATGACCACTCTATCATTTACACGACGAGATGATTTGACGCTTTTGTCATGTTTCCAGTCGATAATGATGCCATCCTTCATCGTTAATTTTGAGAGCTTGATATATAATATATATTTTTTTAATTACATTCTTGTCTTGTATTAATAAATATTGGAAATTGTATTATACTTGTGGATTTACTCTACACGTTTGTATGAGATGTGTATTATTTACAGGACAGTTCAGCATGCCGATGGATAAGCGTCAACCTTATGAAACAGATATACGAGTCCCATTACTGATATCCGGCCCAGGAATCGAGCCGTCTACGATTTCCGCGCCAGTCAGCAGCGTAGATATCTTCGCCACGCTTTTAAACATAGCTGGTGTGGAATATCCATCGGACGGCACGACATTATTTAATGCAAATCGTAATTTATCTGGAGATCGCACCGTTTTGATAGAATACAGAGGAGAGAGGTCCAACAAGCCGTCGTCGTCCGGTTGTCCAAGCGATAGCGATTTGAATGTCACGGCAAGTCTCAAGTATTTCATTTCTTTAAAATTTGTTCATTTTTGAATTCCTGCGTTAATTGCGTCGTATGCCTTTTTAGTTATGCGCGAAAGAAATGGCGTGCAAGTGTCAAGACGTCGCGAACAACACGTTCAGTTGCATTCGCCGCGTTTCGTCGAATTTCAACAACATCTTCTGCATCTTCGAAGACGATCAGGTATCGCGTTCTTTTAACACTTGAGAGCGTTTCGCGCGCTATTTTTATTATCTTCCTATAATTGTTATTATCTTTCTCAGAGATTCGTTGAAGCTTACGATATGAATGTCGACGAGTACCAAATGGCAAATATCGGATATACCATGAAGAAAGGATTGAGACATAGATTCAGGAAACGTCTCAAGAAAATGGTGGTGTGTCAGGATGCGCAATGCGTTTTCACAGGATCGGATAGTGAGTCTTAAAATATACATTTATTATTCTCTACCGTTATATATTATATATATCGTCATAAGTGTTATCAAATATAATAAAGTATTTTAAATCAACATATCCCATTAAAAGAAATGACACTTTAAGATATATGTGAATTTATTTCTGTTTTCGACTAAATTGTTTCATCTCTTGTACATTATGTTTTCTTAATGTCAAGAAGTTAGCTTTTGAGATTTAAACGTGCAACTTATTTTAATCGAAATTACCTTTTCCGAAAAGCGCAAAATTTAATCGGATTTAGTTTTTGTTATATCTTTTATGGAAAATAATTCTGATGATTTTTGCACTAATAGCTATGGTGATTTTACAAGTGTATTTTAACTTTTGTCTTCGGAGTCGACGAAATAAGTCGACGGAGGGTGGGAAGAAATGTCGGGATGAATAGCTGAGATTACAGAACTCATACTAAGTGCGGGTGAATGCGGTCGCGATTGTTGTCCACCCGAGCTGCCGGGCGAGTAATGCTGCTCATCTTGATGTTGCGCAGCTTGCTGCTGTTGTTGACAGTGCGACTGTTCGAGTGTTTCCTGCTTAATCTCAGTAGATTGAGACGCGCTGGTGTTTTGCATAGATGGTGGAGGCATGGCTTCCTTATTTGGACTTTTATTGTCAGGATATATATATATATATATATATATATATATATATATATATATGTAGGTCCAGAGGTATGTTCCGGGACTGTTTACGTTTTTTGAAATGTACAGTCCTGGAATATAACGCATATATATGTAATCAGATTCAAAAAACTGTCCCGAAAATTACTGTAGGACATCAATTTTTTCCAGGACAGTCCTGGAAACTGCCAAATGTCCCGGAATATACCGATATCAAAAATAAAAGTCCCGGAATATACTTCCAGACCTACATATATATATATATCGGAAAATGCAGCCTAAACGATCAATGTTTGCACAACTTTTTAAGCTTGTTTCTGCTTCTAAATTTACCCCTCTGAGGTATTGACATATACCTAATTAAGAATCATTCTATGTAATGTCCGTTCTAGATCTCGGAAGTAGGAGCGCCGAAAGTTGTCTTATTTCGAATTATTGCATTTATGGAAATCGCCGTCGGAAAATACGCCGCGAATCTGGATATAAGAATAACTCGCCTTGCGCTCGGGAGCGAGGGGCGCACCCCCCGCGACGGAACTGTTTTCTAAGCAAATATTTTTATTAAAGCCCCGCGGAGAGAGTCTCGAATGTCTGAATAGTAATGGCGATATTCGCGGAGAAAAAGGTGGGGGAGAAGGAGGAGGTGGTGGAAAAAAGCCGTGCATCGAAGACAGAACGCGGAGAGGCTATATCGGACGTGTACATATTTATATTGCTAAAACGTTTCTGGTTCCTTCGAGGATTTTCCACGATGCGCGCGAAACAATCTTCAGTACTCAATGTACTTTAACTTGCTCGCGCTATTATTTTACGTGTATAAGCGATATAAGCCATTTTGAATCGCGCATGACACAGGTAAACGTAGAGAAATAATACGGGGATATACGCGATTTATATTGAAACAGATGAATAATTAAAAGAAATGGTAATATGTAGACAATGTAGAGAATGTTAAACATAAACGCGTCAAATTTTTTATTTTTATTATATTAGATACTTATTATTATCATATATATATATGCGTATATGTATATATATATTTTTTTTCTATATTTAATTAGAGAAAATACCAATTACAGTCCGAGCTGGATTTTGGTAAGCCTAATAATAATGTTGTGTGAATTTGGTATACTTTTTCTAAACTCAGTAAATTGTGCGTCGATTTTTCGTTGGTCTTTAAACACAGCTCTTTGTTTGTGATTTAATAAGGGTGTTTATTAGCGTCAAAAGTTAAATCAATTATCGATTTAAATACGTGGATTTACTGTTCCAACAAAGAGCTGTGTTTAAAGACCGACAAAAAATCGGCGCGCAGTTTACTGAGTTATGGAAAAAGTATCCAAAATTCACACAATATTATTATTAAGCCATCAAGATCCACCCAAACCTAAATAGTATTTTCTCTAATTAATTGTATGTCATATTAGGCCTGTTTCACTTATTGTTATCTTATATATTATTTCTTGTATGTATATATGTTATACACAAAAAAGTGGAACCATGTATCTCTCATTGTCAGTGCACATGCGACCGAGGAATGGTTAGATACCAGCGCATGCACGAATATTCTTCAAAGTGCGACGAGGCTGGTGAGTGCCGTGCCGGCTCACAAAGCGTCCCTGGATTCGCCCCTTTCGGTGTCAAGAAGCGTGAGAGACGCTCTTTCACGTAACGTGAATGAACGTCAAAATGTTTGTAGACTGCGGCGGTAGCCACGGGCCCGTGGGCCCGTTTAAATCGTTTGCACAGATGGCATTACGACGAATCTATCGGCCGCGTGCGCGAAGATCGTCTTTGAGATTATTCGTTAGCGAAGTTGCGGCCCGTTCTCGGCGACAAAGCCGAAAGGGAAACCGGGACTTATTCCGCAAGATTTGCATTTTGCGATCCGCCCGTGGAAAATGGATGAAAATGAGCCGCGAGAGGAATTCGATTTTTGTGTGAAATCGATTAGATAAATACGGGATAGAAAGGATTTGAGAAACGACAGTGTGATTGAGAAATGCTATAATTTTCGAAAATCTGATGTAGTTTGCGAGAGTCCGTGATATATAAGTTTTCTTCGATCATGTTTTTTCCGTACAACATTTCTTAAAATTGTACACGTTATAATCGTTTTGAAAAACAGATCCAAGAAGACCAAATCTTTTTCGTGTTTACAATAAACCGTTCTTTCAATCTCTTCCCGGATTTCTGCGAATCGATATTTCATTGACGTACCATATAGTATAGTCCAATTCGATACAGTTTGCGATCTACATGTAACTTAGTTGTATTTTCCTGACAGGGAGGGCCAACGCGGGCGAAGCGATACTATTGTACGGGGATTTTGGCGGATCATTCGATCCTCGATCGATCGCTCGATTGGGCGTGTTTAGCGATCTTCGTTACATCGCTGCTGAAACGTGTAAGAGTCGGCTTGCGGACGAGACCTTTTATTCCGTGTTTATTGATCGTTGGAGCGAACGATCGCCTCCTTGTTGGCAAGGATCAATGGCTTTCGTTGCCTTTCTAGCCGTAGATCCAGGCTTTACTTTCGTCCCCCTTTCTCCCTCTCTATCCGGGGGTTCTAGCAGATACTTATGCCAAGTTGCACTTATATCGCAGGGAGAATTACAAAAGGGATCGATCTATCTTGAAAAGATCGCCGGACGATGGTATACGGGTCTTCTAAAAAAAGATTTACATATATTAAACACATATCATACAAGTTTAATGTAAGAATATACTTACCGTGATGCTTTAATTTGGGAAAAAATAGTGTTTGTTTTTTTAGTTGCTATTTTTATGTACTGTTAATAAGCCATTCTTGATATACATTTGATCGCCGAATGTCAATCTGTCGATTGTTATCTAATGGTATTGTATAATAATTATAATATTATGTAATGTTAGAACGATTTGGCGATCTGCGTCGTTATCGCGATAACAGCTGCGAAGATATCTCGGTCTCGTTCTTTTTAAGATCGAAAATTCGTTCGTCGGACGCATTAAAAACTAAGCAATTTACAATCTCGAGCTTCCCGGTGATCTGTCTTCAAATGGCACCCCTTGTTATTCGATAATTAGCCGTTCCCTCTTTCGGTGTAACCCCGGCGCGAAGCGAAGCGTGTCCTCTGATTTTCCTTTGGCCGACTCGCGCCTTCTCCTCTCTGCGACTTCCACTTGGAGACCGGCAATGTGGAAAATGCGAATTTACTGTAAATTAGTGAATTGGAAAATAACGGGGTGGAAGCGCTTCTTTCCTGACGGACCTCACGACGATCGCGCTGAACGCGTAACAAGATCCGAGACCATAAATCATAATTGCTGAAACGGCGAAATTATCAGAGTCTGTCTTAAACAATCGGCGACAAGTAGGAATCTTTAAAAACAGCCCACCTGAAATTTTTCACTTAAAAGGATATCATAAATCTAGGCTGTTAAAAGATGAAAATACGGGAAATAGATAGTAGTATAATTATAGAGAAATATGAGAAATAAATTCTCTTTCTAAGCTACGCAAGCAGTAATTTTTTGACATTTGACTTTAAAAGCAATATCAATATATAATTATAATTGTAATTATACCTTCTTTGCTGTTTTCTATTTTCTGTATTCTTCATTTTTAGTAGCATATAGATTTATGTTATCATTCTCTTAATTGAAAATTTTTCTGAACCGTTTTTATCGAAGATGCGCGCATGCTAAAGTTCAAGGAAGCTGATTTTCACGCTACCACGTGCTTATTCGTGCGCGGCGCGTTAAACGACGCATTGATTCCGCCGTCAGCTAATTATAGCCTTACCTAATTTTCCGCGTGCACGATACTAAAAGGGGGCAAGGGGGGGTCTTTAATTACCGATCCATTTCTGCATAAATGCGCCGCGGAACGCCGGCCCCGCCGCCCGGCGATGAAACTCGCATTACCGGTGCCGGCTTATACGAACTACAGTAGTCTAATCAAACACGGAGCTATTAACCGGGTCAACATTTCGAGTTTGGGGGTACTTAGTGCCAAAGACTTCGCGGTACCTATGTCAATGACGGCGCGCACGCACACGGATACGCGCGCACTCGTCGTGGAGTACTACCAAACGGCGAACGAGTAGCAATGCGGCCGTGTCGGGCGGCCTTAAATAAATATCTAATGTGCCCAACCCCCGGCTGAAACCCCCCCTCCGGCCGGTCCCCGCCAATATTGTTTTAGGCACGGCGGGGCACGGCGAGCCGAGTTTTGTAACTTGAGAAACGAGCGCGACTCGCGTGCAGAAGCGGCGAGAGAAGACGGCATAATAGCTTAGGTGTTCGAAGATCTCGTCAAGTACTTAAGCTCGCGGATGCTGCTGCTGCTGCTGCTGCTGCTGCTGCTGCTGCTGCTGCTACTGCTGCGCCAGTATACCGGTGCTTTCTTCGAGATTTAGAGTATATAGATTCACCCGAAAGAAAAATATCGGGACCCCGATAGGGCTGGAGGGTGTAATCGTCTGCATTTCGCGAAATAAGCTTCAAAGATAACAGACGGGAAGAACGTATTTTCTCCCGTAATTGTTGCAATAATATACCTACTGATGTGTACGATAATTTTTATATCATAATGTACATTTATTTATTTGTTTATTTTAATATTCAGTTTTAAACATATATATTTGCGATCAATAATATTTATATCCCGATTCTGCTAAGAACATAGATGTGTGTAAATCGGGAGAATAAGTTCCGATTTTTCACCTGTTATTTCCGCGAGCAACGATCGATCGCGAAGGTGTTTAAAGCGGAATGTTGAAAAATTACTAGAGAGGCGAGATTAAGGTTCGAGGAAAATCTACTCGGATATGGTCAAGAGATTTGTAAATAAAAATACGGAGAACCCGGGGGGATATCCTGTATACGCGTAATCGTATGTGTTCTACTCCGTTTTTCTCACACTCCACAAGCTCTTTTTCGCCTCTCGTAGCTCGCAGCTGCTACTTCCGTAGCCGCCCATTTGCCGCGGAAAGTGCCACTTTGTTTGCGGAAAGTGCTTTTTCAAAGAAAATCATGCGGACGTAATACGCGTAATGCCGCTCGCTCGGAACACCATCTCCCTTCTTCAGGATGGTGCCCCCTTAAAGTCCAGTAAAAATGTCGCGCTTCCTCGCACGCGCCTACGTCACCTAATCGGAAATTAGTCACAGAGCGGCATCTCAGAGTGGCGATGTCAATGACAGATAAAATATCTGCGGCTCGATACCGCGTTTCCTCGTTCTCCCTTTTTTTCCACCGCCGGTCAGCGTTTAAAATTAATTAAATAATTAATTAAGAGTAGAAAGCTTGTCCCCTCCCCCCTCGTCTTCTCTTCTCCTTCTCTCCGCCGTCTCCTTCCGTTCGTTTCCCTCACGCTCGCCTTCCGCACACTTCTCTCGCGTCCCTCGTCCGCCTCCTCCGCTCCGCTAACTTATAATTGCGCTCGCCTCTCTCGCTGCACCGTCGTACCCTTTTGCCCGGCGCTACCCTTATTACCGTGTCGCAGCTCGGTTAACGCGAGCGGGTTAATGAACAGCTCGGGCAAATATAGAATTTCTCATAAAAACTACAAATTACTGCTACCGCGGGTTGTTCGTAGCGAGCAACGGCTATATACAGCGCGACGTAGCTACGCGCGTTTCCGTTTTTTTTTCCGCTCCCGCGAAAATTATACAACGCGGGTATAATACGGTGAGAATATAGGGAATAATAAAATCACCGTCCGCGCGCGCACTTTGAAGATTGTGCCACCGCCGTCGCCGCTGCCGCCACCATGCATCACCGCGCGATTTCCCGAAAGGCTGAGTTTCGCGGCGGATAATACGGCGGGTTAAAAAAAAATCCGCCCGAAAAAGAGAGGGAACCGAGCTCTGCGTCGGAGCGCAAAAAAAAAGCGTGCGTTTCGACGGAGAACTCGTTAATTGAAAAGGAAGTGGTCCGTACGTGCTGGTCCGAAACACAATCGCGGTTCTCTGCGTGTGCGCGCGCGAGCGCGCGGTCAAACCACGCGAGGGACAGCCGTTTAATTATGTTCGACGACGCGACGGCGAGTGTCTCGATGGATAAGACAATTCCCGAATCCGTTCAAGATATATCTGCTCGATGGTCCAGCGCACACGCGCGATATTCACGCGCAGCGCGCGCGTATGTACAAACACATACATACATACCGTGCTCACTCACGAACACGCATATTCCACCGTCGTTGCTCCGCATTATATTATTACACTCGTGCTGCTGTTTGTCAGCTTAAAACCGGGAGCCATTAGCAGGTATTATTTTAGCCGTGATCCACTGTTAACGCGGAACAATGGCGCCGGCACGGTCGACGTCCCACGATATTAAATGAAGCGAAGTGATACATTTCGTAGGGGGATGGGAGAGCGGGCAAATAGGGACGGCGTCGCGGGGGGGCACAGGCGTTGCGACGGGCGGGGGATGGTGGGCCGAGGGTAGAGAAAACCCGGGGCTCTCTCTCGCTCTCTTTCTCTCTCGAAACACCGAGAGACCGATCAAATGAGGCTGGGCTTCCGCGTACGCGGAACTGGGACGGGGGGGAGTGGTAAGACGGGGCTCGTCGCGTATTACGTTACGCCTCTGGCCTGTGTAAATACCGCAGCGCTGTAATCTAGAGTTAATGGTGCTCTAGTGACGCGAGTATCTATCGAGAGCACTATCGTCCCTCTCTCTCTCTCTCTCTCTCTCTCTCTCTCTTTCTCCCCCGTATAACTTGCAGCCCTTCGGGAGTCCCGCGGCGCGCGAAGCGAGAGAGAAGTCTTCCGGCGCGGCCGCGCCGCGGACGGGGGCTTTGCTTAATAATGTCCGGGAGCTACGCTTAAATTTCATTTCGCGCACACGGCTCTCTCCTTTATGCCGGCTTTAGCCGGAGCTGATTCACCTGGAACTTCCCAGTTGGTCTTTCCCCGGTGGTTACGAGCTCGCGCGGAAATTAGTTCGGGAGATATACGTCCGGGGATATGCGCGGCCGCGGATGTAAAACGACGCCGGTGAATAACATTTTCTATCGGCTTTTTTATCCGTCGACGATTACGGTAATTGGCGGAAGAAACTAAAGAGATAGGGGGATGCAAAGTAGAACGAGTAGAGCAACGACGCGACCAACGACGGCACGAACTCCTCGGAATTCAGAATCACGATTGAAGAGAGAAATCGAGGGAATATATAATTATTCGTCTTTCGTTTATCTCACATTTCACGCGACAAACCTCCTCCGATTTTTCCCGAGGTGTCGCGTATCAACCCTCCCGTTCTTTATCTCTCTTCGACTTTTCTCGTTCATAAATCTCGGATGGATTTGATGTACAGCCCGTGATTTGATTATCTCCGGCGCATCGATCCGGCGCGGCGTGGAGATGAGCCTGCGAGCGCAGATAGTAATCTGGCGAGAAGCCGGTTCTGTGGGCCGCGCGCTATATTATGCATATCGTTCTGTAATAGGGACACTGTCGCTGACAGCGCAATTATCGCGCCGTCTCGCGCGCGCTTCTCCTTCTCGACGTCGGCGGAAGCGACGCTTCACGCTCCGCATCAGGCGACGACGAGAGATCATCCAGCGTGATCAAAACCCTTTCATCCACTATCGTTAAACCTTCAATTATCGCGCGAATACACGCCCCGATCGTGAAGAAAACACCACCACTTTCAGAGAGAAAGAATTCCGAGCCGTGCGAGCGTCCGAAACGCATCCCAAAATCTTCAAATTGTTCTTCTTCACCCTCGGATCCTCGCGTTGAGATGATGGAACATCGTTTTCGCGCTCGATGAATCTCGCCGGCGGCTCTGATCGTCGGGTTCTCTTTCCTTCCCCCCCTCCGACATGCGTATTAAGTTAATCGTCCTAATTAAATGGCAGCCTTCGGCGAGGGGGAGGAGAGTGGGGTGTTTGAGGTGGCCGGGGTGAGTTACCGAGGGGGTGAGATCAAACGGGAAAAAACACGACGGGTGAGAAGCGCGCGTGTTACGCGCTCACGCTTACGCGGACGCGCGCACCTGTCAGAGATCAGAGTGTAATCGCGAAAATCAAAGAAATCGTGGCCAACGGCGCGGAGAGACGCGGGACACATGTGTATATATTTGCAGCGAGTGACAGCCAGAGAGTGAGAGTGAGAGAGGGAAAGAGGAAGAGAGGGGGAGAGAGATATTTTGAGGGCGTTACTAGGCAGGAAGCCATTTTGGGGATCAGTACTTTTGATTAATGAACCGCCGGAGAGTGTGTATACGTTCTTGCGCTTTGTCGGCGGGAATAATAAACGGGAATCCTTGTTGGAGTATCAAATAGGAATCAGTTCTCGCGTCGGATAATCGATTAATAGTGGTCCGGATAATGCGCGCATATACGTCGTATGTGTATACACCGGATGCGCGATGCCCTGCCGCCGCACCGAGAGAGCTTCCGTAATTTCCTATCCGTCCTATCCTCTTTTGTCTCTTTCTCACGTTCGACTCCGTTTGACATTTTTCAAGTATTTTTAAACTGCTTAAGGTCCAGTTTCACAAGTGTCGGTTAACTTTTAATCTTAGATTAACTCACTCTTCGTCTCTTTCTAAGGGGGACGTTAGAAGGAGACGAAGAGTGAGTTAATCTAAGATTAAAAGTTAACTGACACTTGTGTGAAACTCGGCCTAAATTGTTCGACTAACTCTCAGATTGCTCTTTAATGTTTTACCGCGACGCGAGAGCAAGTTTCACGAGCGAGGGACAACACGGGCATCAATTTCTATGCGCAAAATAAGAGAGAAATAAGAAGCTCGTTTGCTTAAAGATCAACGAAGAAAACTAGATTAGGGGTGGAACATATTTATTTCAAGTTTTCGATTCAAGATAGTCTCGAGAGAATATTAGAAAGAACGTTCTATCGAAGAACACTCTACGACGTAAAATTCATGATGTATTCTGCGTCGCTTTTAAATATTAAAATTATATTGTTCTTAATTTTCTTAGTATTAAAAATAATGCCGTTCGTTCGGCGTTATATCGCGAAAATATAAAATCACTATTTTACTTGTCGTAAAGCTCATTTTAGACAATCTATAATTTGCATCAGAGTTCAGAACAGAATTCTATTTTATGTGCCGTGTGTAAATACATTTGATGAATCAGAATTCATACCTATGTATAAAATATATATTAAAATACACACATAAAGCACATGAAAATTACGAACAAAATTTTATCCTGAAATCTGACGCGAATTATAGATCGTCTATAGTTGGCTTTATATGTATACGATTGTTAATTATGTAACGTATAAAATGCTCCGGTGTTTACCGAGGGCAAGCTGCTTTTCGCCTGAAAATATCGGCGGATTCTCGCAGTGACGGCGAGTAATAAAATCGAGAGGCGGCCGCTTTTCGGGGAGGAACGTCCGGGGGAGGAAAAGTGGCGCGAGGCGTATCGGAGGGGTGCGTATACCTATAACGTGTATACGAGGACGCGTATACGGAGACGCGTTTTAAAACCTTAAATTCATATCTTCTGCGACGGCTGGCGAAAGCCAGCCTGATACACAGTGACAACTTCCGGGATAGCCGGCAGCCCCCCGGCGTCGTCGCGGATGCGATTGGCCGTCTCCGGAGATGGTGGGTGTGGCCCCCACAGCCAGACCGGTAACCATCATCCCTCTTGTCGCCGACACTTCGCGGAGTGAGTCCCCTCTACTTTCCCATCTCACCCGGGCGAAACTTACGGCTTACCCGCTAAACGAATCCTCTCCCGACCCCCGAGCGCACACGGCACGGAGGGGGAAGAAGACTCCGAAGACGTCCTTGGAGGGGAAGATGAAGACGGATGAACGGAGGGAACGCGGGGAAAGGGTATCCGTGTCGAGGGACACGGATAATCGGCTGTCGTTACTGTGTCCTGCTCGTAACGACGTATATACGCATCCGAATGCGAAACTCTCCGAAAGGACTGTGTCGTCGCCGGATACGAAGCCGTTTGTCTCCGATTTTATGAGAAGGCGACAAGGAGAAGGGGGAGAGAGATGGAGAGAGAAGATGAGGCGAAAGTCACGGACGGCAGGAATAAAACTGAGAAATTGGGCGACGATTCGTAAGTAGCTCAAGCCTCGTAACTGGATAAAAAGGAGAGACTGCTTCGAATTTGCGATGTTCCTCTCCCTAGATTAAGTTTTTCATTTGGATTCCAAGTAAGATTTTTCTCGATAGCGAAAGAAAGTCGCAACGACCGACTCGATCTCCTTATAAATGTCCTTAAGTGTTAACGAAGCATCGCTGGTTTGGGAGGGAACATGAGATACCGCTTATTTTAGCTAAAACATTCCAAAAACCATTCTAAAAGTGTAAACATGCTGCAAGCTTCATAGAATTGATCCACTTCTCGAGACAACCAACAACTGAGAGGATCATTTTGCGAGCTACGGACAGCCTTGCGAAAAACATTCCCTTAAATGTTTAGGAACATAGATTTAACAGATTATATATCAGGCAAATTTCTTTTCTATACGCTGTAGCGATTTCAACAATTTCCCGTTCTTCCAGTCTGTCTTTTGATGTTCCGCTGATTTGAAAAATGAAAATAATCTTGTTTCCCATCCGGTTCCACCTGAGGGAACAAGGCCTGGCATTGAGAACGCTATCTTTGCATTTAGATTAACGTATCGCTGTTTAATCCAAATAACCCAAAACGTGTGTGGTTAAGAGATTTCCTACGCCTTTTCCGCGAGCCGAAAGAAACCGGAGATAAAGAACGGAGCGACAACGCGCCGACGACGTCGGATTCGCTTCTCTTAAGGGTACGAAATATATCGACAGTGCGGAAAATATACGTAACATGGAGTACAGATTTTCAGTTCTGTCAGTACGTTTCGGAACGTACCTGTATATCCTTGGAATCGCGAAGGCATTCCTGCGAATAATTCTCCCAGCGATACCTGAGGATGGTTAATAGATTTCGTGGGAATGATACCTCCTGATCCCGATAATGCCTTCTCGCAACGGCGTTTCCCGGCGCGTCCGCCAAGGGTTCGAAGCCGCGAACTCGGAAGGCGAGCCGACGATCCTTCCCGCTCGAGTAAGGAATCTCCTTCCCGCGCGTCCCCCGTGATCTGGACCCGATCCTCCCCGTCGCGGGCAAAATCCGTCGGGATTTCACGCGTCGCGTCGCATTATCGAATCCTGTGTCGAGTTTAGACGGATTAGAACGCGCCGAAGTAGGTTCCGCCTCGGAGCCGGACGCGCCCCGCGCTCGGAGAGGTAAGCACCCTCCTTATCCTTATTATTTTTATTCGCCGTATGCGAATGCGGTACCCGGGTGAAGCACCCCGTTTCTCTCACGTCGCGTATAACCTCTTATTCTGTATAGTCCACAGAGCCGAGTAAATGTTATCCAAGGAATGTCGACGAAAACGTCTTAAATTACAATTTTAAAATGTCCCCTTTTGGGCGTCTCCGCGACGTCATTCGATATTCGCGGCGATTCGTGGGCAAATATGAGGCTCGTAAAGAGATCGCGTCGAGCCGGAACTCCTCATCGCCGGGAGAAAAATCAGGCGGGAAAGTAATCGGGCGTGTGTAGATATCGGGGGCGGCGAAGATTCTCTCCCGAGATAGGATGGGAGGATAGAGAAGGGGGGAGAGGGAGGAAACGATGGTGTCGTTTCGCGGTAATTCGATCCACGCGCCGTCACGTGACCCAAGTGTACTTCCGTCCGAAGCGAGGGTGACTTGCGGCGCGGTGGAGCGGCGCTATCATGGCGCGGCTCTCTCCCGAGGTTCGTGCAGCTGACGGCTCAATTATCTCAGCGAGGGTCTCACACAGTCACGCCTGCGATCTACGTGCCTATCCCCTCGGATAGCCGCTCGGCTCTCGCCGGTCCCGGGAACCCAAGAGAGAATGCGACAGAGAGAAAGAGAGAGAGCAGTCGCGCAACCCCAAGCCCATTGTCCTCCAGCTATTAACCGCCCGCCTCCTTCGTAACCGAATGAAGGACTCATTGCCTTCGAATGCTTTGACTCCTGTCAGGCGATCGGTGCTAGTGACTGCTCCGTTGCGTCCGCCTTATTGCCGGCTAATCTCCTTCCAAGTTTGTTCTCGCGACACCACGAGGCTCGACTGCGCGCAGCAGTCTCGGGAGAACGGTAGATCGACGAGGAAATTTATTGGAATTGAAAATGATTAAAATTAAACTATGATATATAGAGGTTCTGAATCAAATGAATTTCAGAGAAAAATATAAAGTTATCGGGCTATGGAGTCTAATGCATTAAATTCGTAACCGCAAGTTTTCAATACTATATTGTCAAAACATATATGTGTAATCTATACTATACATATAAACTTTATTATTGAATTGATATTTATAACGTTTCGTGATCGCAGTTTAAATATAAGTCTCTGCACGGTGGATTTTATTAGCTCTAATCGCGCCAAGTATACACATCGTATTTTCGAAATCATGGAAAATACATTTCTAAAAATATTTTCGAAAATTGTTCCGTGTTAATTAAATTGGAACAGATATATAAATGTAAGTGCGCGAATCGCTTATCGCCTGGTTACTCACATCGTGCAGGTCGTTGCCGCGGAATATTGCGGTTCCGTCGTGTTACTGACTCGGCGAAAGGTCAAATAACGCGTTTCCCGTGACGGTGTTTCCTATTAGCAACCGTAGTGTCTTAAATTCAAGGTGTGTGCTCGGTGAACCATTAAGTTAATTGAAACCGGGAACTTAGTATTCGCTTCTCCTTATGACGCACCGGTAATGTCACCATTAACGGACGCTCCTTATCCTGCGAAAGACAAAGATTTTACGGTGAAAGCAATTTTTAAAAGTATCCTTCGCGCAAAGAGAGAGCAACCGCGTAGAATTTTCCTCATATCCGTTCCCGTTCCCGTCCCTAAATTCGTAGAACCGTCAAATATGAGAGTGTATATACCATAAATTAAGTAGAATTTAGTAGTAAAGAGAAAGAGAGATACTCTCTCTGCGCGAGAGCGTCGTCGTCGCTCGAGAAAGGATTCCTCGGCCTTCCTCGACCGGAATGTTTTCTTCGTTTGAGTTTCTTCAATGCGCTAATGGAAATGAAATCCCTTATAGGATGAAGACTACGGATCCCGACAAAGGCGGGTTCAACCAACCCTAAGGGCGAATCTCACCCCTGGCGTTACCTGCCCACGCCCTTGCTCCGTCGCGTCATTTGATTATATGAAAACTGCGAGAACATATAATGAGAGCCCTCGGACTCCGGACTTGCTCGTTATCGCGACTTAATCAACTTATCGATTAACGTTATCGCGTGCTATCTCGGCAGTCGATTTTAAACGAGAAACGCCGCCGTCGAAGTGACATCGGCCAAGGATGTCCCGAATAACTTAAATCGCGACAAGTCAATTATAATATTCAGCGAATTTTATTCCGAATTAATTTCCATACTTTATGAATACTGAAATACGATTATCAGTATAACGTGAGAAATATACCGTTTTAATTCGTGCGAATATTGATAATGTTGATAAAATTTTCGGTCAATGACAATATAATAAAGGCGCCTTGTACCTCTAAGCGCGAATGCTAAAATCGCATCGCCATTTCTTTCAAGACGTACCTTTTCACAGTCGATTCACGGGGGAGGGGGGAGGTTGCGACCGTCCTCTCGCGGTTATCCACCGTCGCGTTCTTTGTCATTTTGTCGTCGGTTGCATGGAAAGAACAATCTGCGCGAATGGAATCGCACTCGTTAGCCTATAAACAACGGCTGAGCGAAGAAGGAACGGAGGGAAAAAGCAGGAAGTCGCTTTCCGCTTGCCGGGTTGCCTGCTTTGCCGTGTTGCAGTGTTGTGTCTCGGGTGAGGTTGCGCTCTCGGCTCCCTTGTTACGCGTCGTCGTCGTCTCGTTATGCACGAATGAGCGTAAAGTTACGCGCAGCGAAAAGTACCGTGTACGACGACGCTCTCTTTGACAAAAACCGATTTTTTGAAGCTAAGAAAAAGTAAAGGGGGTACCGGGGGTGCGCTGTCGCGAGGAACTATCTTATTCGCGGGGAAACTATTGCGAGACTGTTTCATCTGAGGAACGAGTCTTGGTGCGTTGAATCGTATAGATCCCGCCCGACACTAAATAACATCTCATAAACGAAGATAAAATTTTTTCAAGCTGCCTCTGCAAATAACATCTATTTATCTCGCAAAATTTACTAGTACGCTGTAAGCAGTTTTGTAAATTAAATCTGTCCTTATTATAGTGTCTCACATTTGATATAGAATGTTGAAAATTCATATTAATTCATCGACAATTCTTGAAGATAGTCAATAGAATAATAGCTAATTATTAAATTTTTCTTATTGAATCTATTTTTAGATTACTGATAATAATGTAAAAGTATGCAAACAGGAAAATAAAGTGCCAGTGTTTTTAAGTATGGACTATGTTGAGTAAAATAAATTGTAAATCGTGATGCGACATGGAGACCTGCTAATCTTTGCCGGTATTCCCGAGTTAATTCCCACGGAGAACGACGCGAAAGAGAGACAAGAGACTAAAGATTAGAGGGAAACGAGAGAGGAGCGGTACATAAAACGTGACGATGTCGCCAGGGAAGCCGACGGTATCGATAAGAGCATCGTCGTTGACATCGGCGACGGAAGCACCGCGCCGATGGAGGAGAAACTCGCGGAATCGGAATCGTTCGTCCGTGTCGTTTCGTCGTATTGAATCAGTTTTCCCGGGGGGAGCAATAAAACACAGTCGGAATGCCGCGTTTCAATCGTCTCGCATTGTGAGGCTGGAGGGAGGTTCGAGACGACGCGACGACGCGAGACGCGACGCACGCCAAAAGTGCCTTCGCGTTTGTACGTTGTACGTTTTACATACAATCTCTCTCTCTATCGTGTGTGCCCCGCCAGCAGCCGGAGCAGCTTCCCTTTGTCGGAGATGCGCGCCTCCTCCGTCCTTTCACCCTTCCTCCTCCCCTTCCGCGCGACGCGAAAATAACAAGCTCGGAATACTCCTCGCTGCAGGGATAGTAATTTGCAATTTTATTGACTTTCAACGTGACGTTATTCCCGATATCGGTATTGCCTTTTTTTGTCGTCGGAATACGAAGTTAATGCCGCGGTACCATAATGCTGAGTATAATTTCGCGATGATCTCAGACGATGAGATGCGAAGGAGAAAATGGTACAGATATCTGCAATGGTTACTTTCAATGAATTAAAAGCTAAGCTACGCTATGCTATTCTTATAAGATTATTCTATTTTAGGCAAGAAAAAGGCGTTGTTTCGAATCGAAATTCGGCGATCGAGATTGCCGATCGACGTCGAGACGATGAGGGGGCGAGCCGGTTAGATTCGATGAGTTAACGATCGCCAGGTTATTGTCACGTGTACACGTATCGCGTACACACGCACTACCGGAAACCATTCGTCCTAGCAGTGGCATGGAGTGTGTAAACACCCGCGGACCCGGAGAGCCCCAGTCTCTCTCTCTCGGTACGAGGTTACGAGGGTGCACGGAGGACGGAAGGGTGGTGGTAGCGGTGGCGGCGACGGCGGCGACGGCGGCGGCTGCGGCGGCGGAGACCAGGGGGTTGATTTTCGTTCGGGGATGTGGTAACGTACAGACCGGGTGCAGAAATCGTGTGGGTTTCTATCCCCGCGGGCTATATCCCCGGAATCAGCTGCCAGATTATTCTATTACCGCGTATCAACATGGGGTTTGTTTGATCTGAAAACACGGGCCCGCCACATTGTTTCACCCAGATAAAGAATTTAACGTCGGGTAATTAAAAGGACTTCCCTCTTTCTCCTCCCTCTCCCCCCCCCAACTCCTTCTCCGTCGTCCTTCTCCATCTCCGCCTTCTCTTATACGCGCGGTACGCGGAGCGGAACGCGGCGGAAGCCGGAAGACATCACGCCGGTGAGACTCGCGGTCTTTAATTTCCTTCCGACTCGTCTCCGATGGTTTGTCGCGCGCAAATCCCTCCTGGGGACGTTTCGAACCACTTCGCGGCACGAACTTGGAGCACTCTCCTATATGCAGTATGCATCACGCGGCTGTTCGTCTCGTGACACGCTCGAATTTTTGCTCAGCCGAAAATCTGATCGATAGAAAGAGCCAATTTTAATCTTTTAGACACACGTTTCAGAAGTCTTTCAGGCTAAACAAAATCCATGAAGACTGAGCGACGCATATAGATTCTTGAGACCAACGAACTTTTGAATTATTTAGAATCTAAAAGTCTCCTAGATATAAAAATTGGATGAACAAAGGTACCAACAATATGGGTTGATTATTATTCATCCGAGAAAAGTAAGATTTTAATTTTTTTAAATGTATAATAAAGTTGTATAAAAATGATTAATTACAAATGGTAAAAAGATATTAAAAACATATTTTTATTAAAAATAAAAAAATTTATTGAAAATATATTAAAAATATATTATAAAAACGTGTTTTTTTACCACTCGCGCACACGCAGACAACGGAAAAAAATAGCTGGACATTTCGTAGTCTTGTTCGATCTTGTTAAAGTTAAACGGAGAATTATACACCCTTTTTCTCATCACGATTGAGATACCTATACGGTCGCAGCGCGGTCCTCGCCGGGATCACGACGGGATCCCGGCAAGATAAGAAAGCGGCCATATTGGACTAATGCCGTCGCCGTGGCGTGTTGCGTCTCGCTTTTACGCGGATGATTAAATTCTATATCGAAAATGAATCGTTGAATTATTGACTAGTTTAGTGTGCGTTTTGTGTAACCGGCATTCGCCCTTGTTTAAGCAACGCTTTATTATATATTTAACCGCAACAAATTCATACTCGCCTCCCTTTTCCGCCGGCGATATTACGATAATTTAATTATTGTAATATTATCGAACTCTATCGCGACTGCGCATTAGTAATGACGTACAAATAATTCCGCCACCACCGCTGCCGTACAATATATGCGCGGCGTGTGTAGGACAAAATAGCTTAATTCGTTCGCACCGGTGCGGCCTTTGTTATTTCCTCGAATAATATTACGGCTCGTTTGTAAATTCAATACGTTGACTTTTTAACTCCTCGCCGACTGTGTGTCGAGTGCCATCGATCGCGGCTCGTTTCCCGCCGTTCAACAATCATCGCCGTTATGGCCGTCCATCCGCATGGGTATCGTGCCGGTCCGCCCTCCTCCTCCCCCTCACTCCCCCCCCCGGACGCGGCCCCTTCCCGTAACTTACACCTTTCCAATTGCGTAATTCTAAAGAGATCTACTTTGCGCGATATCGCGCGAGATGGAAAAATTCATCGTCGCTATATATCATTTAACGCGATAATTATTTCTTTTAACATTGAACTTAACAGCGCCCGTCTTAAAGTCTGAGCAACAAATTAACTCGTTTTTTTTTCGCGAGAAAAATGTAATTGATATGAAGATGATGCTAAACCAAGAACTTATTTTTCTCAGCTGGATATTGATCATCTCATCTTATCAACGCCTCTTTTTCCAACTCTACATAACGTTTTGGAGTAAAATTATTTTTTAAGCGGAATTCCTACAGAGGGTTTTGAAAGATTCTCATTTAATTCCAATTTTCAATTGAGAAGAGATTGAGAAAGCATTTTGTTCCGGGTATATAACGCGATTTTTTGACAGTGTTTTAATTTTACAAAGCGTTAGAATAATTGATGCAATTGGTCGACTCGTCGATGTTTCTTTTTCTTTTTGTCACTTAGATGCGGCATCGCTCTAAAGTAATAACTCGGGAAATTTCGAGCGCACACACACATTTCGAAAAGGAACGCGGTGTCCATTGCACAGGTGTCGCGTCGCGGGACGTTGAGCGTGGCGGAAATTGTCAGCGGCAAAATTACGGGCGACGGTCGATTCATCGACGTCGAAACAATAACAATCGGCGTTTGCCGGACGATGCGGTAATTAAAATAAAATTAATTGGATTGCCCGCGCGCGCACTCGCGGCCGAATCTTTCGAAGGAGATGACTGCACAGCCGTAGGGGTGTTTTGTGCGTTATTGCATATAATGCACTGTTTATTTTGCACTCTCTCTTTCTCTCCCTCGCCGCTCATTCCCACCCCCTTCCCCTCTGCTTTCCGATCCTCCTTTCGGAACAAGTATATATTATACATATACATGAATACGTAGGTATATATATGTACATGTTATGCGTACGGGCAATTCGCTTCTCCTCTCTTCACCCCTCGGGACCGCGAGCCCCCCCCCCGGAACCCTCGATACGTATTTACGCGATCTTTATAACAATTTTGATCAGTTTAAGAGAAAATATCTGTTCAGCTGTGCATCAAAAATACGAAAGAGAGCGTTGAATGTACGAGTCTTGTATAATTATCAAGATTTGTTTTGCCAACACGATGGTACAGTTGCATGCGAATTTCCTGACGCGGGTAAACCTCGAAGTTTCCGTAACGGTAGAAGTGGTATAGGACAATAATTATTCCTCGCGGCCGATCGTGATTACCTCCGCTTTAAATAGCAGTCGGGGGACTTGACGATTCCTACGGATCGGCTGTCGGAGTCCTCGACGTGCGGCTCGAGGAACTCCCGTGCGCAATAAATCGATCGCGATAATTCATTGATGTGTATGCGTGCTCCCGTGCGGTTTAGCCGCGCGACGCGACGCGGTGCGCAAGCAATCAATCAATCCGTCCCCCGCGAAGTTTACGTCTTCGGAGTGTCTCCGTGAACCTTCCATTAAATTTTCACCGGGAATTGTCCTGATCTTTGACTCGTCCCCCTTCTCCCCTTTCTTCGGCCAGCTTCCCTTCCTCGGGAGAACTTCTCCCGGAGACGTGACGCGGCGCCGCGCCGGAGTCCGACGGCCGAGGATCAGACTGATTCTCGAATTCCACTTCGACTTTGTTCGATGCCCGGGATTCCCACGGGATATTCTCCGGCCATCCGCGCGAGAAAGCTCCCCCGTCGTACCACGAGGAAAATCGGCGAGAGCCGTCGTCCGTCGTTTCGAAAGTGTATTTCCGTTCGACGTCAAAATACTCCGCGGAATGCCGGTAATACCGCGGCGTTAACGGCGGCAGATGCCCGTTTCTCAGCCGCCGAGAAACGAAATACCCACGGTACCTTCCGGTCCCGTGCCCTTTACACGTTGCCCGATTCATTCGGCGTTAAAAACTTTACGACGCGCTCTCTCGCGCAAAACCGCCTCGCTTTGACCGTCGGCGAAACGCAAACCTGCAAACAAGCGCGTACAAAAGCCGCCGCGGATATTAATTTCGACCGGCGCAACATATACGTATTTTCCTTCGGTTTTTACAAGTCGTTACCCCGTTTTTTTTTCGCCTAACGCATATCGGGCCAAGCTCGGATAAGCGATTTTCGTCGAATATTGAATGCTCGAGCCGCAACTTTCATTCGTTCAACCACAGAGAACACGTTAGTGAAAAATGAAATAAATTTTTGCGCCTTAAGATATAATCTATAGAAGTAATAGTACACCGGTTAACATTGCAATATAACTATATGCCCAAATGTACATGTTTCGAATGTGACAATATTTGAAATAAAGGATTGAAATATTATTTTCATGACTTTTCGACCAGAGCGCTCGGAAATATTTCGCGGTCGAGCGATTCGGATGTTTCGAACTTTATAATCTTAAGCTGCTCGGATTTTTCGGGTCTGACGGCGTAAACGCATCTAGAAAGACGGCAGAGAGAGGGAGAGAGAGAGAGAGAGAGGGAGAGAGAGTCTAAAGCTCGTTTCGGCGCCGAGAAACGATTTCGGCACTTTCGCCGAGATCGCGGAATCGCGATGAGGCCGCGACGGCGCGGCGCGGTGCGCGGTGCGGCGCGACTTTGCCGCATTCGAAATACGATTTATTTGTTCGTCATCCGTGCACGAGCGGGGCTCCCAAATCCAATAATGATTTGAACACCGGGCGGGCCGGTACGATTGTACGGTTTCGCGTTATTTCGGTCGCGCGCGGCGGCGGTATCGCGCGCGCGCCCCCCCCCGTAATTTTATAAACACTTTGAAAATCTTGCGTCACCGGCGGGCTTCGCGCGTTCTAGATTGCCTGTCTGTCGTTCCTAGGGCTTCGTCTGCGCCGGCAGCAAAATAATTACAAAATCGTACGCGAAACGAAACCAGGATAAATCGAGGCTGCGCGGCTCCCCTCTCCCCCCCACCCCTCGCCTCATCGGCCCCCCCGCCCGGTATTTTTTCAGCTTCAGGAAGCCGTCCGCGTTTCTCTCGAGGAGCCCTCCTGTGTTCCTCCGCGGTCTTCCGAGGGCCCTATACAAATTCGAACCGGCCATTTTCGAGTGTTTTCCCCCTCTCCCTTTTCTCTCACTTCGAATCCGGATCACATCCGAGCGGATTTGTTTCAAAAGAAGTCCATTGGAAGGTACAATAGGCTACGTTTGGATCCTCAATCGTTGCCCGTAATAATATTATCGTAAATTCATAATTACGTGCATATGTTTCTTCTTTTTATTAAGGGTATGTCAAGCGGATCTGAATCATTGACATAAAGAGGATATATATCTAAATCATAGGTATCTCTCTACTCTACGTACGTATTGTCCGAATCTGTCTCTGCTACATGAATATGTGTTTGCATATATCTCTGTATAAACGTATCCAGATGTTCAATTGGATTGCCGCGTGCGTATCAAGAATGCAAAGTTCACGTCCTCGCACGGCGGTTATGTCAAAATTGCAAACGCGTGGTATTTTACATCGACATTAACATCTCCGTTGCACCGGCAACGGCACATTTCAAGTCTCAAAAGTCTGAATACATACGTTGAATTAGTCAAGTGGACACGCGCAAAAAGATACGAGTCACCGCTATCGCATCCCTTAGCAAAACTTAACCGCGTAATATTATAATTAAAAAAATTATGCCGTAAGATCGTTTTAATCCACATTCGCTGAAACATGGCGGAACCGGAGACCCAAACCGAGGATGAGACGGTGACCAGCGAAATCTTGAGGGAGGTTGAGACGGAGACCGACACCGATGTAACAGAAGTCGCGACGATCGAGAGCGGTGATGAAATATCTACCAAATATACCGATTACGAAAGCGAAATGAAGCTTAGGAAGAAAAGATTTTGGATTGACAAGGGGTGGGCTTATGGAACGAAACTACAAGGGACACGCGAGACTCCTCTTGCTCAATCGCGAACGTTATCTTGCATCTAGACAGACTGATGAACGAAGCATCGCGCAGATACGTGGAATTGCGGTTGAAGCCTGAGCAGGAGATAGCGTTGGACGTTGCGAGACTACCTGACGCGGAAGCCGTCGAGACGACGCTTCCGCTTCGCGAGTATCTTCCGCTCGGCGGTTTCCAGCTTGAGCATCAGACTAGGACGACCGTTGGACCAGATCGACGCAGGAGAACGCGAATCTGGAGAAGCATGAGAGGGAAACAGCCGGTTAGAAACGGCGCAGTTACAATTGCGCTCGAATTATTCCCCATTTGACTTAATTCACGTATTTCTGATGATGTTTCTTCATCATATCCCTGCGGAAGTAAAGTCTCAGTAAGATATGTGTAACGATTGTGCGAAGATCGTGCGTTGTTCACCTTATTTATTTATTTATTTGTCTGCGGATGCACGCACGATGTCCCTTGCAATACGAATTTACGATATTTTCGATAGACGAGGATATTTCGGAGGAAACCGAAAGAAGGATGGAAAAGGCGCAGGGATGTTTTTCCCCGCGACCCGCCGGACGAGGAGTTTCTTCTGCGCGAGCAGAAGAGCGACTTCGCTAATCGCAAGGAGCTGGGCCATGCACGCGCGCCCATATTGCGTCCGAAATCGAGGCAGAAGTTAATGGTAGATCGGTCGGCTGGCAAACGTCTCGGTTTGGTGGACGGTGAATATGTCATCCTGGAGCTGCCGTTCGATCGTGTCTACGCCAATGTGGTTCTTCACGGGCAAAAGGGTATGCATGCACGAGAGATGTACCCGTTTCGAGAGCGCAGGAACACTTGGAAGTTCTGTTTCTACCAAGCGATCGTGGCGCTGTTAGCGAAAACTCAGCTAAGGTATCGATATGTGTCGAAGCAAGATAATTGAGACGGTAACATAAAGTGTTCTAATTTCCTTTCGACGCGATTTGACAATTTTTATCTTTACTTTTTACTTAGTTTATTTTAAACAATTAAATTATTTATATTCTCTCTCCTATCTCTCTCTCAGTTTAAGATTTGTTTCTTCTACTTGATATTTGTTTGGAGAGAAAACTCTCGTGAAGGTAAAGGAATAAGCGTGTGGAATTTCCGCGTGACGTAATTGTACATCTCGCGTTGGAAGAATGAAAATTCGGCTGTGCTGTACTTTCACGAGAGTCAGGATCCAGTCAGAGCTGTCATCTTTTTTTAGAAATAATAAAAAGTGACGTTATCCTTATGATAATGATATAATACAGATACAAATACGTATCGAGCGCCAATATCGATTACATCTACGACCATGCCTGGATGCTCTACACCCACATCGGCACGATCAACGTGAAGGCGAGGCAACGGCTGGACGACGTCGTTGTGTACAACTATAAATACAGCGTCGAGATAGAGTTGATCGACAAAATGGAAGATGTCGTGCCGCGGGATTTCGACGTCTTCCACAAGGAGGTTGGCCTGAGGAAGAGGATTCCGTTAAGCAGGAAGGATCCTCTGCGTGTCAAGGTGGAACTCGGTTGCGAGAAGATGACGGATTCCGGATACGTGTCCGCACACGAGAGCATGAAACACTTCGAGGAGTGGCTCCTCAAACTGATAGCGCAGTATCGCGATTGCATATTGCGCACGACCAGGTTCTCGCTGGCGTTCTGGCAGGACGGTCTTTTCTGGTACGTGTACAATCCCTATCGGTGCGACGAGTACGGGATGTGGGACGAATGGGGCTGCGGCGCCTGCATCGTGAAGTTCTGCTCCGCGGACTCGTTACGGAGACACCTCATGATTCTCATGCTGAGATGCCACGCCGAGGTGGCGTACGAGCGAGATAACGATTTCTCCGATATCGGCGAAGACGAGCTGTACGTTCGTTTCGACGTTCAGCTCTTTCACGTGACTTTCCACTGCTGTCAACTGGACAATCTAAAGTTACTGCAACGGCGCGTGTCCAAGCAGCCGCGACGCGTCGACGACGATCCGTTGGATTCGCTCGAGATCGAGGACCTGGAGGACGAGACCGATCATGAGGAAGAGCAGGACGAGGAGGGCGATCAGAGAGAGCCGAGGGAGAGAGCTACGTGGCTGAGGCGTTGCCGGGTGACGACCTGGGGCAAATACGCGCCCGCGGACCGAGAGAGGCCAGACTCGGCCGAGATCACTGCTGCTGATAAAGCGAGATGGCATCAGTACTACGTGGAGGAACCCAACAGACTGTTCTCCCTGTGGGGCGACGTACACCCTACCGACGATGTGTTCGACGAGGCAAACCGCGGCATGCAGGCGTACGCCTGTTACGTGGTGTGCGCCGGCATGACCATGATCACGGCGCCGGAATACTGGAGCCCGAACACCCTCGACGCGATCGTCATGTGCGGAGATCGTTATTACACGCGTAGCAAGCACGAGGCCGAGCTCAAGTCAGTCGACGACAGGTACGGTGCTGCGAGTCGCTCGTTCAAGTATCTCTCCGATCGCTTCGAGATCGGCGAGATTCTGTTCGAGGCTCGGATGCTGCCGGCCGTTCGCGGCAGATTGTACGGCGAGTCGAGCGAGTGCCTGTGGAGAACGTTGGAGCGAGTGTTCTCGAGCTACAACTTCGCCGTACTGACGTGCGAGAGCGCCTGTCTGGGCCTCTTCAAGTTCTGCGGAGCTTACTACATGTGCGACGTGAACTCGTTCGGCCCGCCGCTCTTCCGATACGGCCACGGCGCCGCGTATCTGCTGAGAGCCACGTCCTTCCGGAAATTCGTGACGGTCCTCGTGTTGACCGTCGGCTCACCCGACCGCAGCCGATTCAGCCTGAATCCCATCGAGATCCTCAGGATTGTCGAAATGGACACCGAGTCTCGTGCGAAGACGCGCGAGAGAAGACACCGTTTCCCGAAAATGCCGGAAAAATTGCCGAGATTCGCGTCCGATGGGCAAAAGAAGAGGAGAATGAAAAAGTAGAAAATCTGAACGTAATATATCATAATCGCGTTTAACAATCGAAGATGATAATCGAGGATTCGGTTAAAAGAAGCTATAAGTGTGAAAAATGAAGAATAAAAAATTTATTTTTTAAATTCCATTTTAGACAAAATTTAAAATAAAATTAAGCATTATTCATATTGAAGCAATTATCGATACAATTGACTCTCCTCCTGATACAATTGACTCTCCTCCACGCCTTCCAAGCTCTCTTATCCTGTATTCGAAAGTTTTAAATGCGACCGTTTCAAAATTCCTAAACGATCGATGGGGCTTTAATATTTATGCGTGGAATATCCAAGCTCCGTGTAAACGTTTATATAAACGAGAATGTATTTTCCACAACAGCGAAGCGATTTCAATAAGAAAATATTGTTGTAAAACCGGGTTGCGCTCCGGGAATAAAAATAAGCGTGGAGAAAGAGTGTCGTGGGATTTAAATTTCTCGCTATCTAAATGGACACCTCGCTGCGCACTTATATGTAAATCGGAGAATCTCCAATAAAGGTATCGCATTGGAAGAAAATCGATACTGCTCTCCACGGATTAGACTGAAGATCAAAATCAGTCGCGAAAAATTCGAGATCGATGAAGTGAAATAGATTTAGCTCGATTTAATTTCGATCTATTAATTAGATTGTAAATCAAGAAATAAAACGTTCATTTAAGTCAAAGTAACGACAAAGTAAGATGGAAGACGGACGAAATTAACTTTATAAATTAATTTTATAATCAATTTTACTCTCACAGAGGTAATTAGAGTTGAAACGAAAGGAAATTCGCAGCGACTCGGTTAATATCGCGATTTCCGAATATTCGACTAGAATATTACATGCAACGTTACATATGTATCCCGTGTAGCATCATGAGGCTACAAGATTCATTTTCCTAACGCATAAGGAAGATATATACCTTTCGCGGATGCATCGTAACGCGCGCAAGAGGGACCAGAAACACCGCACCTCGTGTCTCGATGCAATAATTTATTTCGGTATTGTACACATTCATCGTTAGTCATATTTACAATGGTATTTACAGCGCAGTCACGTATGTACATGCCCGTACACGTTGTCGATAAGAGCGCGAAAGCACCGGGCCGTCTTCCATCGTCCTCCTCGACCTCCTCGATTTACCGATGGCCGAGACCGCCGCGTCTCGTCGTCACCACGGCCGCACTACGCTACCTCGAGGTCGGAGCTGTCCGTGTCCTGCTCGATTTTCTGCTGATGCTGCTGCTGCTGTTGCTGCTGCCTGGTTAGCCCCAGACGATCGCCTACCATCACCGTCGTCGCAGCCCCGCCGTCGTCGGTGCGCTGACGCTGCTCCAGCTGCAGCTTCCGGATGCGGTCCTGCTCCTCCCGCTTCTGCTTCCGCCACTTGGCGCGACGATTCTTGAACCATACCTGAAATGACAATTCAACGTGCCGTTCAGAGAGACTTGTGTAAATTAACCGTTCATTCGGCTAAGTTAAAGTCCAGCGATTCACTTTCGGACGATTAAAAACGTATAACATTTTCCCTTTTTGTTTAGACATGGCTGATTTCTACAAACTTTATCTTTAAATTAGTAAGAAGGCGAGAAAAATTAAATATTGCGAGAAGCCGCGTTATATATATATTGGTTAGAATTCGATTGTAATTCGAGCAAGAGTATTGTAGGGAGTAGATGGGAAGATCAAGTTGCTTGTGAAAGCAACATTATCAAATGAAGGATTAAATAGGATTTATTTTGTCCGCGGGTAAAAGTGTAGTTAGATTGATGTAAAAGGTTTTTTTTCAATCAAGCTTTGCATTAAATAAAACTAGAGTTATTTAAAAAGAGGATTGAAAAATTTCTCTCCAGATAAAAAAAAAGTATACTGGCCCATGGCGGTAAATTTGTTTCGTTTTTTGCTCAAAATTTATTTTCAACTTTATATATTATAAGATGTAACAAACCTTTTGCACCAATCTAATGAAAAATAATGAATAAAGTTTATTGATGCTTACTTTTACAGTCAGAACAAATTATAAGAGATATCTATATCTATAAATAAATATATAAATATAATTACGTTTTTTTTTTTTTAATGTAGACGCGATGCCATCAATTTTTTGTTAATTGAAGCGATCGTTTATCAAAGACCAGTCTTTGAGCGATACAAATATAGTTGAGAAATATATATATAATGCTTTCTAAATCGTGTGATTACACGAGACACATCAACACGCGTGCTGCGAGATATCATTTAACGAAGTAAGAAAAGACGCGTGAGAGACATCAAACGAATATTCCCGCCGTACTCGCGGGACACGCATTTGTCCCTCACGCCTGTCTGAATCAATCCGAATGAAAACCGACAATCAATATTCAACCCCCCTACTCGCTCGTTCGTTTTGCTGCATTAGCCATTGTAATAGCTTAACCCTCGTTCACTTTGAAGAGTTCTCTCAGCTCGAGGACGCCGGATCCCGCGAGATGCGAAATTAAATCGCGTGACGATCGCGCGACACGGTGGATCAAGACGCCTTGTTGACGCAAAATTTTAATGACAGCGTTGTCATGAGCGCTATAATTGATATTAATCAGTGTTGCGCACGCTGGTTTTTTGTTTCCTCCGAACAAAGTGTGGGAGCACCGATAATTTCCGAGCTGTTGTTTTTCCTTGCCTCGGGATCCTCGGGATCCCAAGTCGAGTCGACGTGATCTTGGAAGCACACAAAACAGTGCCTTAGGTTTCTCACTCCCCTCCCCCCTCCACCCCTTTCCTTCCTTCCCGCGGGTCGACCTGTTTCTAGCTCTTTCTTTGTCCTCTCGCCCCGTGCTTCCTCCATCGGGCGCACCAAGAGTCGCTATTCTACTAATTCTGTGCAAACACCGTGGACTCTCGCTCCGAGAGAGCCGGCCCCGGGTACCAGACACGCAGGTATATGTTGTTCCCGTCTTTAAACAACTCTCGAGACTCCGGGGACCTTTCTTTGGCAAAGCCGACGCGACGCGGGTGGTCCCACGCGAGTGTCAATGATTCTCAGAGTCCGTGATCGCTCGACGGAATTGTCGTCGTCGGTCCGGGATTTCGTTTCGGGTGTCGAATGAATTTTACGCAACTCGTTCGCAATCTTCATCCTCGCGATTCCGTGTTGTCGAGACCATCCGAGATATGGATACTTAACTTTTAGAGTAATCGCCCACGAGACTTAAGTCTATTAATTAGGCACTATTCATTTGGACGTTGAAAGAGTCGACTCTAACATTTTTTAATATACGAGAAATCACTAATGACGATTTGATAAGTCTTCAAATTGATAGAAAGCGAACGCGTTGAAGTGTATGTACAAAACTGCAGTATAAAAGGATCCTGCTTTCAGCCGCGATGCTGTGTAAAAATCACAGAAATCACAATATGTTGCTCGTCGCCAGATTGAGAAGCTAGATCGTTAATTACTGGAAAAATAACGCTCGATCGCGACGACACAATGAGGTTATTGAAAGGTAAATTTATACGAAATTAACGCTACGCGGAAACCGCGCGTTCTCTCTCTCTCTCTCTCTCTCTCTCTCTCTCTCTCTCTCTCTCTCTCTCTCTCTCTCTCCTCTCTCTCTCTCTCTCTCTCTCTCTCTCTCTCTTGTCTGCGGAGAGTACACCACTTTAGAAATTATAATTTGCATGACGCGCGTATACGAGCTATCCGGCACGCGTGTGCGTGCGAACGAGCGCGCGCGCGCGAGCGTATGTATAATTGAAGTAAACACATTATCGCTAAAGCTTTTAATCTAGCATGCAACTTGTTAGCTCAAGTCGACCGAGGCCCCGATAAATACCCACCGCGGTAAATTTTAATGACCGCGTTAAAATATTATGGGCTTTTATGCATTAGAACGACAAACACAGGCCGTTCCATCCCACTCAGGAACGGCGGCGGCGACGGCGACGGCGCGTAGTTTGCCGACATTACATTACAAATTGTGCGTGCGGACCCGGGCCATCCGGACGGTCAATGTTTGTCGATCCGAAATCCAATATTCCGTTCACGGCTCGAGAAAGTAATTTGTCATCGGCTGCAGGCGGCTTAAGCCCGCCGCCTCTGCGCGACGTAACTTCGCTGCCGTTTGGTACCTCGAAACGGTAGCCGATCTTCTCGGTTTTTAGAAACCGACCGTGGACGAACGGAAGCCCGTAAAATTGTCAACACACGCTATTTTCTTTCTTATCGTTCTGCTGTTTCGCAACGTGGTCGATCTCGTTTCGCGATCGACGCGACGGGAGGAGCGTCCTCGACTGTGATTTTAACGATTAAATACGACTCTCGTTTCAATTCGGGTGTATTTTAATTTTCTGAACTCGAAATTTAATTGTAAGATAATTAACGTGATACTATAATGAATCGTGATGACTTATCAATGTCGCGTAAAATTGATTCTTCGTCGAAGAATTAGTCATTAAAATAAAGAGAATTCAAACGAGACTAATAGACTGTAAGATTCGAAACTAACCTCGATCCTTTCTTCCTTGAGGTCGACCTGGAGGGCCAGCTGTTCCCGCAGGAGCACGTCGGGATAATGTGTCTTGTCGAAGGTGGCTTCCAATTGTTCCAATTGCTCCTCCGTGAAGATCGTTCGATGGCGACGTTTTCTCTTCGCCATCGGGCCCATTCCCGGATTGTTGATGGGATTTATCTGGTAGGGATGACCGGTGTGATAGAAGGCCGGCTGTCCGTGAAGGGAAACGCCGGCGGCGGCCATCGCCGCTACGTATCCTCCGGGATACAATCCCGGATATGCCGCGGCTGAAATTCGAAAATGACAAACATAGGATGATAAAAGCTCGCCCCGGCTATTTTGAAAATTCGCTACGAGTTCCATCGAGCTACATCCCGAGCCCTCCGAATTGACAATAAAGATTATCCGCGCGGCGGCCGCAATCGCGGCCATTTGAACTTTGCGCCGGCATTAAAGATTCAAACGTCCACATTCTCGCGGTCGCGATTATAACATTTGGGGGAGGACCTGGGGATCGATTGTGCGACGAGCGATAATTGTAACAATCGCGGTAATTCGGCCATTAAATCGACGGGATTGACAAAAGGATTACATCCTTTGCGGCAGCAAAGGTCAATCCCGATAACCCGCGATCGGCGATCGGCGTTTCCAATGTTTCTCCCGGATCGGAGAGTTAACTGATGGACGGTCGGAGTCGGAGGCCCGAGGAACGCCGCGATACTTATACGAATACTCGCGGACCCCATTCACACCGCATGCCATGCGCTCGGGATAAAGAGGTCGCCCGGCGCCCCCGTCCCGGGGGACGTTTTACTTTAAAATCTCGAAGAAAGCTGCTTAAACGCGACGTTGCGTATGAAAATGCGGGGACGGTAAAAATTTCTTGCTTTTACTTCGAGTCTCTCTCCCTCTCGCCCGTTCTCTCGCGCGCGTTTTGCATGCTTTCCTTTTCACGGTTCTCCGTCTTCTAGCGGGATTGCGGAAGGAGCTAGATCGTTCATGCATGATCGAAACGGATTGCGGATTTCATCTCGCGTATCCCCAATGCGAGAGAGAGCGCGCAAGTTTCCTTGAGGGAAAAATACCTAAAGCTCCCTGCGGGCGTGAAAGAAATTTTGGCGTGTTTCGCAACGGAGCGGGAGCTCTCTTAGGATTTCGCGCGGGGTCTTACAATTTTTGCATTGTAAAGTGTTAAACGTCTCTCTGTTGGAACGAAATACGTTTACCGAGCCACAGAAAATTGACGAAATGCGAACGAATTAGATTCTTTGCTTTGTAGAAGCGAATGAGACGAGATAAGGAGCGTAGCCTGCGGGAAATAAGAGGTCGGCGGCGTTGACAGAAAGAAAAACACTGCGCGCGGATTGAAGTTCCACGACTTTTATAATTATTTATTCATTGCGATAACGAGTTCAAAACTGAAGATACTAAGTGTCATATACTGATTTAAAGTAGACACGAAACGCTATATCTATTAATGGCAGTGTAAAATTTAAAGCACGAGCGTTCGAAATGTTCGCAAAACAAGAATTTCCACTATCGTGCGCGCTTAAGAATTCTATGCGCGACCTGATAAAGGAATATAGTTAAAAAAATATATAATCCGCGTGAATCGGACAAAACGAACGATATTTCACTCGTCACAGATGCGAAATAGAATCGAATAATCGCTTCGATGCGCGTTTTAACGTTTCGTAACTTGCCAAATTTTGTCCCTCGCGTTTTAGAGTTAATAAATAATTTTTTTTTTCAATTTCACGTATCGCTTCCGTGCCGGGAGAATAATTTACCAATTTATTTACGGAATGTGAAAGAACGTGGAGATTGGACTCTGTCGCCGAGTTTTCGATTTATTATGAACGCTGCGAAATTGACGGCCGGCATTATGAACATTATCGACATTCTCATTCGTATTGCGAAAAAGATTGCAAAGAACGATATATTGCGCCGATGTCGCTTGATAAAACTGTAATGTAATCGAATAAATGCAATTAACATTTCCACGCGGCACGGGCATAAATTAATCGTTCGCGACCTCGCGTTAATTGTTCAATACGAGCGATCCCGAACGCTTCATTTGCCGGAGCGTGTTATCATTACTATCGGTCTCTCGACGCAACGCAACGCGGAAACTCTATTTACCGCCGACTTGTCACACGTAGGAGTTTAACGTATAATCCAACAATACGAAACCTAATTCGTTAACGACTATGGGAATCGCGAATTGTGCGAGTTTCACTTACTTAAGATATATATGATTATAAACGGTATATAAGAGATGCGCTTATGGGATTCCAGAGAGACTTCAATGGAGCGACGTTAATTATAATTTCATGCATAGGAGAACCCGAATGACAGAAGTTCAAGCTCAAAGTGTAAAAGGGCGTCCGTAGAAGAAGTCTAAAGGATTAGGGCGCGTCTTTTAAGGCGCCGCGGCCCCTTTGACAAACTTGCGGAGAGAGAGAAGAGTCACGCCGATCCTCCGGAGGGGGCGGCGGCGACAGTGCTGTATATACCCACCGAGAAAATCCGCCGAGGTGAACGCCAAGTGGTGCAGCTGCTGCTGAAGCGGATGCATCGCCGCGGCGGTGGTGCGTCCGGCCGCCGACTCGATCGTCTCCGGCGTCTGGATCACGGATGCGGCGACGGTGGTGGTGCTCGTGGGGGCGACGACGTTGCCGATCGGCCGCGGCGCCAGGATGCTGTCGATGGTGAAGAGCGAGGTGGGGGACGACATGGTGGAGGCGGAGGTGCCGCCGGTCGCGGGTCTCGAGGGAACGACCGGTTCGCCGTGGCGGTGATGCCGCGGCATCGTCTCCTCCGTGCCGATCGGGCTCCTGGCGAACGCGCGCTCGTGCCCGCCATCGGCCCCCGTCTCGTTCCGATTGTTGTTGTTGTTGTTGCGCCTCGTCACCGCCGATACGTGATTCTGCGCGTCCGGCGAGTAGCTGTACAGATATCTGTGGCCGTAGCCGGATATCCCGGGACCATCCGAGTGCAGCGGACTCGACGGCTCCGTCATGGGCGAGCGGGATCTCGGCGAGTCGCTCGCATAAATGCTCTCTACCATGTTACGCAACGGCCGGGGGGCACGAACTCGCGGGTGTATACAAGTGGTATCGGCGACAAGATGCGCGTCGCGCGAGTCTCCCGACCCCTCGAGAGATGCGAAAACGAAGGATGCGCCTCGTTCTATCCTCGTCCCCCGCGGCGACGTTACGTTCTCGCTCGCATCGTAAAACGCGATTCCCGATCGCTGCCTCTGTTCTATCTCGTTTTCTTTTTTTTTGTTTTGTTTTAAGTTCGCGCGAGATCCCGTTCCGGATTCCGTGCGGATACGAGGCTCTCCCGCCTCGCAGAGACGATCGCTCACCGACGTCGAGGCATCGAGATGGGAAAGGCGCGCGAATCCGATCTCCACCGGCGGGAGATTCGTGCCTGGACCTTACCCCCCGCTCGCCGTCGCGCCGACCGCACTTTATCCACTTCGGACCGGCCGTCGAGCCCTCGCGGGGCGCCTAGCCTAGCGTCGCGCGTCGCGGACACGGGACTGACATCTCCCCGATAAAGGATATACGTGGACTAGCCATAACGGTGGCCGCCGCGATGCCGCGTGGACGCGGTGCGCCGCTATCTTCCTACCCTACCCGTGCCGCTCCGTTCCTCGCGCGCGCACAGCCGACAAAGCCACCCCCGTGGGCCCCCGTGAGCCGCGCCAGCCGCGTCGGTGGCGGACAGAGGGACACCCTCGGGTGCCGCGTCGGGTTGGCGTGCGTTGTCCGCGATCGGGGCGTGGCCCTATCTGGCTCCGTCCACTTTTCCACCACCCGGCCCGCGCGCTCTCTCGCCGCGATGTGGCTCCCTCGCATCTCCCTTCCCCGCGCGTTACGAAATGCGGGCGCGACGGAGGGCGAGAGAGAGGGCGAAGCGGAGGGTCGACGACGACGACGACGACGACGACAACGACGAGGACGAGGACGAGGACGAGGACGACGAGGACGAGGTTCTCTCGCGCGGAGGGTGCGATCGCGTCGCGACGCTCAGGGGTGGGGGAAGCGCACCCCTTTCGGATGTCGCGCCGCGGCAACAGACACACGCGAGGCAACGCGCGCCTGTGTCGGGAGAGGGTGGTCGCGAAATAACCCTCTAACGGAGAGAGAGAGAGAGAGAGAGAGAGAGAGAGAGAGAGAGAGAGAGAGAGAGAGAGAGAGAGAGGAGGCATCGCAGAAGCGAACGACATATTTGTCGATGCATATTACGAAGGTTACCGAACCTCTCGCCCCCTCGTTGCCGTCGTTGGAGCACGCGATCGAATCGAGGAGCTTATTTTTGCAAACTGTCTTAAATCCGTACTTTTCGAAAATGGAGACGGGGTGTTAGAAAGCATTCCAACGGCTTCAATATGTAATCTCCATTCATATAAAAAAAGTATTTAGATATTTTGAAAGAGATTCTGATTTAACTTTTGTGAGATTTGTAAGACACTCTTATAATTTACCCCAATCAATAAAATCATTGAGAAACCATTGTAAATGATTTGAAATCTTTTATATTATCTTTGTAATGCCCAGATATCAAACTAAATTTTATTAAAGTAAAGCCCATGCGCGCATGGGAAAAAACTGGAAGCATTGTCCGATTAACGTAAAAGATTTGTCATTTTTTTATGCAACAGAGTTGAAAACGAAATTTTAACAAAATCGAAGCAAGTTTACCGCCACGGGCTTCAATGTAGTACTTTCTTTTTTTATTTACAGAGAAATTTTTTAATCCTTTTTTAAAAAAAACCTGGTTTTTAATTTCATTTCATATACAAAGTTTGATTTTTTGCATCTACCTAACAAATCTCTGTTATCCATTTTTGCTCCCCTTAAGTTTAATTCGCAAAGAGCCCTGCTGTTTCATACACTACCGCAAAATGACGGTTTGATATTTTTGCTATAAATCTTTCTTTAACGGGAAATTTATTGTCAAAGAATTAAGATCGTAGGTGTTGGAATAATGCACGTTTGCATAATTTTATTATAATCTTGATGATCGTATGATTATAACAAAATGACCCCTCTGTCAATGCATTTGGTTATTATCGTCTCAATGTGCACCATTTTTCGTTCTGCCTTACTCGCAGCTTGCGTTTAGAATATCAATAATCAGCTAATCTTATGGGTATGAGCTAAGATTAGAAATTTGCGACCAGTAATCTTAAATCATCGAATCGATTTGTCGACGTTATGGGATCAAATAGCGAGCGCAAACGCCAATCCGAACGCGATGAACCCCACGCGGAAACTCAGGCGTCGGTAGATCTGGATTATGGCGGTTGCGCGCGACCAGAGAGGGAGAGAGAGAGATAGAGAGAGAGAAAGAGAGAGAGAGAGAGAGAGAGAGAGAGGAGGGAGAGAAGGAGAGAGAACAATACCTACCTATCTAGCGAATCCGCGCGGATCTGTTCAATTATTCAAATCCCGGCCAATGCATCCGTATTAATAACATAAAACCGTTGTAATGTGCATTGACTGTCGTCTCCCCCCATCTCGTAACGAGCGAGCGAGCGAGGGCACCAGGAGAGACCGCGGCATCGTGATACACGAAGAATCGAGCGTGAAAAAGTTTTCTCTCTCCCCCCTCTCTCTCTCTCTCTCTCCCGGCCTTTCTTTTTCTCGTGAGGGGCGCGCACGTATCCCGATATTATACATATAGGTACCCCGCGCGCGCGGCCATCCGTGTCTACCCCTCGCGACGAGCCCCTCCTTTCGACCCTCCTGACCGAGGTATCCGGCCTCTCCCCGATGCTGCGGTCCGCCCGGGCGCAGCAAGATCCACGCCGGAGCTTTAATCCTAATCCGTACGTTAATCGTACGCCCGATCCCGGCGAGCCGGATCCCACATTCTGCGCGATTCGTGTACGCGTATTATGTCCACCTATCCGCCTGTCTGCCTACTTACCTACCTACCCGGTTTAGGTCCGTTGTCGAAACCAGAAGAGAACGGCAGACAGCTTGTCTCGCGCGCGCGCGCGCGCGCGCGCACGCACGCACGCGAGGATCCGCGGAAGAGAATTCTCGAGGAAGGAGGGCCCTGCATGCTTTCTCCCTTCTTGCAGCGGACGGCCATTGTTCGCTGATACGTCGTGAATTTTATTAGAAACGAACTGGGAACCGGCCATCGCTGATATATCTCTTGATCTGCCGATGGTCTTTTTGCGATTGCTCGATCCGCGCCCGGCGCTCCGCTCTCGCGTTCGGACCGTTCTCCCGAGAGAGCGAGAAATGGCGAACGGTGAAGCTGGACGAGATTACTATTTCGAAATCGGTATACAAGTCCGGCCTTCGAATATCATGAATTGTAAATGAGATGTCGCTTCTCTTTCCGAAGAGAGAGAGAGAGAGAGAGAGAGAGAGAGAGGTAACAAAATTAAATAAGTTTACTTTGACCGCGGTCAGCGGGATGGACCGGGGGGAGGGGGAGGGCACGTGCGGGGTAAGTCGCACCGTCTCGAATGCGCAATGAATCTCAATCGAGTGCGCGCGCGCGGCGAAAAAAAGACGTAAACTGAAAGAGAGATGATGTAAAATATCGCATCCTTCTCGCATATGTCGTTCGTTTAGCGATTCACACGAATCCTCTTCGTCGACAGCGTCGAGAGTTCGTCTCCCACTCTCTTTCTCTCGTTCTCCCGGCAAAACCTCTCTCGCCGTAAGGAGCGCTCTCGGCGGGGCGGCTGCGGCTTCCACGAAAAAGATTACAATTTTCCCCGGCAATCACGGGGGGATGAATCCTCGGCGCTAATGCAGCGACAATACAGATGTTTTCGCGTCTAAGCGGCGTGCTAAGTGGATCTCGCCCTCTTCCCCCCTCTTCCCGCTTTTCCCTCCCTGTCTCTCGCTCGCGCGCCCTTTCGTTCCTCGTGAGGGCGAGAACACGCTGGAAAAAGCAGCCGCGTCGATATTCTTAAAGGCGTAGCCGCGGGGTGCCGGGCGGGCCCGATACCTGATCTTCTCCACAGCTTCCGAAGTCTCTTCCCGCCGGCGTCTCTCGCCTTGGACTCGACACGGTCTCTCGGTTACATTTGACTGCATGCCTTCCTGCCTTCCCGAATAATTGGAGCAGAGCCGATAGGACGCGGCCGATCACGCTGTATTCGTCGTGAAATATTCAGACGCGCCATTTTCCCCCGGCGCGCGGCGCGGCGGGGCGGAGGGAGGACTTCGTATCCCGGTGAGACGTACCTTATTGATAGGTATCGTTCTCGCCGAGACGAAGAACGGCGTGACGTTGTTGACGTCTCCGGCGGCCTAAGATATTGTTCGGTTCGCATTCTGAATGATTATTCCGGGCCTGCTGGTCGATTCTTTCGGAATTTCACGCTCGTTTACTTCTTATGCTCTCGAGAAAGTGACGAGCATTGAAATGGAAGGCAATTATCGGCCGTGAAGCGTTCGATTCGACCCTTGACTCTCAATAAATAAGGGACGTCCTAAATCGTAGCTTAAATTTAAAGTATATTATATCTATATATGTAAAAAAGTATATAATTGCAAATTACATAAATTGTACATATTTTTTTGCAAACAATTATATTTTCTTTGCACCCAGAGTTCATTGAAATTAAATCAAATCGAATTGTATGATTTCGTTTAAGAAATGTCGATGTAGATAAACGATAACGCATATAACATACAAGTTTATCATATTATCTCTCTAAAACTGTAAAACTAATGTTAAACATTTTTTTTCCATCAGGAAACATTTCGTTAGCTTTGAGAGAGAAAACATTGTGTTAAAATAAATCATCTCTATATGACTCGGGATACATATATGAGCGGAAAGTATGCTTTATAAACAACAGCGAAGGGACTTTTGCATAACAAACGCAACTTAAACAATTACATAATTAAATCCCAGGAAACTTTCTCGCGGAGAGCGAAGGGCGGTGCAGTTTTAAAACCGCGCAGCCGGAAGATGAATGCGACTTGAAGTGCTCTTCACCCGCGCGGTTCTTTATCCGTTAATCCCTCGACAGTTCGCGGATTGGCGCGAGTAGTTGTAAAAACAGCGGGACACCGGCGTGGAAAAATGTTGTAAGCGAGATCAAGCGAGAAGATTCCGAGAGAGTTGTGCACTTTCGCCGCGAGTCGCGGATGTGTCTCGCAAAATTAATATATTCCTACCCTCGCGCGGCTCATAATGCAGCGCGCAAATATTGTTCCTACGCCCCGCGCGCGCGCGGGATATCCCACGGATCCTCGCGCGCGCGCGCGCGTCCTCAAAGGATGCCGAATTTCAAAGGACGAGAGGGAAAAGGGCGACGGAGAGACCGGGCCCGTGTCTTAATCTATCCGACCGAGTCCGGCGCGTTGTTCGCGTGAGTTCCACAAAGGATTAGCGAGTAGTCGATTACGGTTCCTCGTAAATATTTGCCCGTTCCCGGATTCGGGCGAGAGCCCGACGATTTTTACGCTCCCTCTTTCACTCTTTGTAAAAAGGCCCTCGACCCTACCTTCGTGAGATCCGGTAAGAACCGGTGCCACTCCGCGCGATCATTTTATAGCTGCGACTCGAGCGTTCGAGGAACGTATAATCGCACTTGTAACTTGTAATTACGATCTAAGGGCAAATCGCGCGAGGATCAGCACTATAGGCTAATTTGTATAACCTTCGGAGTGACAGAATTTTTGTTCACGAAGAATTTTACGAAGAATTTCGACGCGCCTAACTGCGGCTTTCCGGCCGCGGAAAGAAGATTTCCGCCGAGCGTAGAAATATAGTGCAAATTCTCTGTGCGCACGTACGAATAAACAACGTTCCTATAATTACGTGGGATTCTGCCAGTTATTATCGAGATCGCTGCGCGATGCGTAGCGTACGGTATATGTACGCGCGGATACACGCGTATCTTATATACGCGCCTCGTGTGCGTGCATATACATTTATACGCGCGAGATGCATATATAGATACGCGACGAATAATTGTCCGCGCTCGTACACGCGACGATGCGCAACGATCTCAAATTTATTGGCATGCACGTTAATTACTTTAATTATTACACCGCTGTCAAAGGCTGATCGGAATACAAAGGAAGTTTATTCGACGCTGAACTATGTTCGCATCGCCCCGAGTCACCAATCGCCAATTAATTTTCCATAATTGGACGGACACGCTGCCGGAGCACGTACTCTACACTCCTTGACGCTCGTTACACGCGTGTGTATATATATATTTTAATATATACATATTATGTGTTATGTATATGTGTATATATATTGTGTATATATAACATATACATGTATACGTATATATAAGTATATATGTGTGCATGCGCGGGTGTACGCGCGTATGTGCGTACATACACCCCGGTGGACCTGGCGTCCCACGCACACGTCTCTGCTTAAAATGCGTCGCAACCAGCCGCCGGCCACACCGCCGTATTTTCAGCAGGGAACCAATTAACAGTTTTCACCTATTCCTTTTCAGGTGAAAGAGCGTACCCAACACAAAAAATCGAAATAAACGCCGGGACGAGGCGGGGGGGAGGAGAGGGACGTCGGGCGAAGGGGTGGTAGGGGGAGCGGGTGAAAAAAATTGCGCGCGGGTGAGCGGCCTGGCCGGAAAAATCAACTCCGGTTCTCGCCGAGTGCACATTTTTCGATGTCGACGCCATTAAAATTGGACTCGATACACGACACTGACAAATAGTGCGTTTTCTGACAAGCGGCGGAGCGTAATTAGTCGTCGCCGTAAGGTATGTGGCTGAATTCGAAAAAAAAAGGGGAAAAAAGAAAAAAAACGCACTCGTGTAATTTCGTTGACCACCCGCTGGAAAATAAACGCCGGATACAACGGGTAGATCGTAATAATGAAAAGTCTTATAACTAGGTCGAAACGTCATGTAACTATATGTATGGATTGCCAGTTTGTTGTCGAAAGAAATATACTTAGTTTTGGTGTGAAAAGTCTTATCTTTCAACATTTTTTTCCTCTCTAATTAAGAGGATTCTGATTTGACACGGTTGAGTGTTGTCTGTTTTTCTTTGCAAAATTATGAAGATACGCGGATGAACCGACGAGGAACGTCGCTTCGTCCGTAAAACGCGCATTATTATCGAGCTACACGCGAATTACAGGGGGTACGGCGAGAACCAGTTCGGTCCCGTTAATGGTCGCACGGGGCTATCGGGCTAAATAAATCAGCAAGCAAACAAATAAATAAATAGGAGTGCCCGGACGTATACGCGTGAGGCTGCCACTCGCAGCCGGGGTGGCGGAGGAGATGGGTGGGCCTGGGCCCTTTAAAGCCGTTTCCTGACGGATACGGATTTCGCTAAGTGATACCAATAACTCGGTGGGCTAACAACGGGGCGCACTTCTCGCGCGTGATTCGACGGGAGGATATATAGACGGAGGACCGCGCGGCAATCCCGTGGGATGTTATCTAATCCCGCTGGATTTGTTGATTCTGCGTCTTGCGCCCGGCAAAGCCCGATGAGGTTTTCGTGTAGCAGGGATTACCCCTATTTTCCGCGACCTAAACTCACCGCCCCTCCGCCTCCCTTTCTCGGCCCCGTCGCCCTCTCGAACGAGAATGCGCCACTCGCCGCGTAGCGGAAACACGACGCGTCATCTCGTCGGGGGGTACCGTCCCCCTTATTCGTCGCAAAAAACAAGCCGCGTATAAAGTTAACGTAAGAGCGTTAAGACTTTCGTTCGACGCGCGCATTAACTTATCACCGTAAACCGTATAATAGCATAATAAATATTGTATGGCACATTATACAGCGCACAATACAACGCGATTGTACAGCGGCATAATGATTAAATCCGGAGGTGCGAGTTAATAGCCGGAATGGCTTAATTGCGGGTGATAGCGGTATTAAACGGCCGATAAAGGACAGCCTTTAATATCCTCGCTTCGGAAAATCGTTCCCGACGAGACGCATATGTTACCGCTTGACATTCAAAAACATTTGGGCACGAAATTAATATGATCTTATTCGAAATAACCGCTACATGTTGGGAAATTTCATGTCTCTAAACCTTATATAAGGATGGTATTTTATTTGCTGGTTATAATTAATTGCTGCGAATTGATGAAATGTCATTTGAACAAGCTTCGACCTTTATAGGTATATATGCGTATATAGAAATGCTCCTCTACGAAATTGTCCGTCAGCAATCTATTTAAAATCTATTTAGAAATTGTGTAAATTAACAACGAGAAATTTAAACCGGTTTTTAACTTAAAGATGAAAATGCTCTTCTTTGTCCACACGCATTATCATCTTCAATTAAATCTGAAAATTGAAAATTTACAAAGAAATCTTAACTGATTTCTCTCTAACTTAAAGATAAAAATACTTAACGTAAATCTAGAGATAGAGTAATCTAGTAACGAAAAATCTGAATAGATTATCGACTTAAAGCATTGCTCTTTATACCTGCTAAAATTCCTTCTCGATACGGCATTTCGTAGTCGAAGGGTTGACGATGGTAACTATTATATATACGGACGGAGTACGGGTGAGCGATGTGGCTGGACGAGGAGAGAAGATAAAAAAAAGCGCGTTTTATCGCGCGATTACCATTCTTCCGCAAATTCGCGCGACGAGAGATGTTCCGGGCCCGGAAACCGATATAGCGCGCGGTAAACAAAGATGTGCGGCGCGGAACTTCTGTCTCGCGGTGCACATCGCTCGCTCCCACGCCCAACCACCCTCTCTCTCCTCCCAACCTCCCGTGTAACGCGCAGATTATTCTATTACACGTTGCGTAAACACCGAGGGCACAAGCGGACGACGCGCGGGTACCCCCAGAGCGGCGCGAGAGCTGCCTCCGCGGCCTCCGGTGAGCGATGCTGTTTGCTCTGAAAATGCGTTATTGTTTCACCGCGATAAAAAATTCAACGTTTGGATAATTACATCAGAACTGATCGATCGGCAGAGCAGGATAGGTGGGGAACGGGGGGGGGGGGAGATCGCCCCGGGCGAGTTTCCACTGGGTTACTGACTTACTTTAGTAGTCCGCCCATTTCTGCTGAGCGCGCGGTGTAAAAGAAAAAAAAAGGAGAGAAAAAAAATAGAAGAAAAGAAGGGGCGGATTTTGCGGTTTAACGATCGATCGATCGTTTTGGTGGGGGGGGGGGGGGGAGATGTCTCGAACGTTTTCGAGCTATAATTAAACGGCTGAGTTTCGCGGACGTTTTATCGGGCAAACGTGAGTCGGCCGTTTTAGATATGTGAGAGAAGAAGATATTCTTCTTCTAAGGATATATCGAGTCAACTTTGCGAAGGGCGTTCGCGATGCACTAATAATTTCATTGTATCAAAGCTTTACGTTCCTCAAAATTCTCGTTTTTGCTCAAGATTTCATTGAATTTGCTGTTTGATGCTTTTAAACATTATTTATATCACGTTTACAATATATAATGACATTTATTTTCTTTGTTGAAAAAAATAATATCACTTTAATAAAAGAGGAAACGTTATAAAGGAGATAAAAGCACGTGATGTAGAATCTCCAAAATTCATAAGAAGAAAAATCGGGAGTTTTTCCCCGAGTCACTTTTACAACTTCATGTTTTTGAAAACTCGGGACGCTTTTTATACATATATCTTACGAAGCTATATAGGGGGCGAAAAATAAGCTCGTAGGAGTCGCTATTCGAGAATTTATTCATATTTCTACAGATACGAATTTAAGACGCTTTAGAGGTAAGCTCCCCGATCGACGATCGTTCTCCGAAACGTCTCTCTGTCGCGATTGACGGAAAGGTTTGTCCATCCGCTCGCTCTCCGTGTGGCTTCCTCTATCCGCCCGAGAAAAAATACGTACCGCTCTATTCCTCGTCTCTATCCGCCCGCGCGGATCAGCGAAAACCGAAATACGATGGGCGAGCGAGAGGAATCGCTACTTTTTTTTCGGTCGGGCCAATCGGTGCGTGGCAGCTGCGATCCTTTCTCGAATCTCTTTCCTTTCGCGTGTGTTCCCTCTTTTCTTCAGACCGACAGGCCTAGGTTTTCCCCGGGTAATCCCTTCGAGGAAGAACGATGGACGAGGGGAGGGAGAGAAAACACAGAAAGAGAAAGAGAGAGGAGGCAGAGCGGTTCTTGCGCGCGCGGGAGCGGAAGAAACGAGGATGGCCCGCGAGAGAGGACGACCGACGATCCCGCGCTGTTTGCCTTTTATTAAACTCTTGTTAAACGCCGCCTTTCACCGCACACACAATTGAATCGGCAAAACAGCGGAGATAATGCCCCTACCGGCTCGGTATACGCCCGCAGGACCCGGAGGCTGCAACGAAAGAGGGAGAGAGAGCGGATGAGGGAGAGCAAGAGAGAGAAAGAGAGAGAGAGAGAGAGAGAGAGAGAGAGAGGGAGGGAAGGAAAGAGAAAGAGAGGAAGACTTACCGCAAACACCAGTTCCTTGTACGTCTTGAAATGGACACCGTGTAATCCGCCTCTTTATGCAGCGACTGCGGGAATCGCCCGGGATCCTTTAGCCGAGGATCCCGCTCGCGTAGAGGAGGATCCTCGGCGTGAAAGGTAGCCCTGATCGATTTCTCGTGAAAAGAAACCTCCGCGAAAATGGCGCGGTCCACCCTCCGCAAAACGGGCCCGTCTGATGAAAATATTTGGATGTTTCCAAACTCGAGATCGACACACGGTCATCGAAAGAGCGGGGGGCGGGGGCCCATTTCGGTCTCAAAGGGCTGGAAATCGAGGACCCTTCTTCCACGATTACGCGCGCAACGGAACCCTTCACTGAAGCTGTACCTTCGCGCACGTCTTAATTCGCATAGCCGCGTGACACGCGAAAAAAGAGGATCACGTTCGTCTCGAGACCACTTTAAATGATCCATAATACAGAATAGAATTCTATTTGTACTTTTGTGTCGTATAATACGAAAAATATATTTAAAGAGAATCAGGGTACGCGCAACCATGTAAAATTGTATATTAAAATACAAAATTTTGATATGTATCAAAATACACAGTATAAAGCACATTTTAAACAATTTATGATTCGTATAAAAATTTAGATCATAATTCTAAGTTTATGTATATTGTATAAAAAATATTTAAGAGAATCAGAATAATACATAACGACGAGGGATGTTTCTAAAGTTTTGGGAAGCGTGCTCTCTAAACCATTTACTTCGTTCATTTTTATTAACATTGCAGTATAATCTTTCAACGTAGTTTTTATTTAACTGAACATACTTATCCTAGCGCAAAACCATTTTTCTTAAGCTTTTTTAAGGGTATCTTTTATCGCGGCAGAATTCTCAGAACTTTGGAAACATGTCTTGTATAAAATATATAAAATGCGCACGTATGTCAAAATAGAATTATAATGCAATATAGAATTATGATGTTCTACAATTCTACAATTTTCTCATCACAGAATTCAGAATAGAATTATATATGATGCTATTTTCTATGTAATATAAAAATATATATAAAAAGAATCAAAATGTATACAATTTGTATTTATTTTTTATATTGTATTCACTCACACACACACACACACACACACACACAAACGTACATTAAAATATTCACGTATACCAAAATACATGACATATAAAACTATAAATAAAATTCTATCGTAGAATCTATATTATTTATATTAGATTAATATATATATATATATATATATATATATATATATATATAAAAGCTGACCTTTTTAATCACTTTAAAACGAGTATTTGAAGCTTTTATTAAAACAGACGACATTCACGTTATACGCTTTATTCGTATAACGTTTTACTAAAAACTAAAAACAATACGTATCTCAATATTATTCGATAGAGAATGGAAAGTATAAATGGATATTAACACTTCGTTCCAGAGCTGCGCTTGGATCGATTAGGAAACAATAAATAAAAAAAATACATAACAAAAATCCACGTGTGTTCCCCCCCCCCCCGCGACCGTCTACCCGTGACGATTATTATTATCCGCAGTCGCGCTCGTAACGGTTCGTTGCGTCACTGCCGCATCGCTCCGCTCCATCCCGCTCCGCTCCGCTTCGCTCTCGGGCACGCATCGGTGACATCGGTTTATAAAAAAAACACTTTTAATCGCTGGCTTGAGATATGTCTCAGCATCAGAGGTTACGCCGTGAAAAATAACGGCGATACACAAACGGCGATATCGCGGCCCGGCGGTTCTATCGTTATTTATTGCCGGAGCAGAGAAATGAAATTCCTGGGAAGGGGAGTGGGAGGGAAACGGGGCGTTTTTCTCCCGATCAAATCGCACGCAAACACACGATCGCGAAATAATACCTCCGGCTGTTTTTACCTCCTGCGAGGGAGAAAAAAAATTTTTTTAATTCGTATCTCGTTATACGAGCTCGTTAATAGACAATCGGTTAAGCTTCTCCCGAAAAACAGTCGACGCTCGAGAAAGGCTTAATCTATAAAATAGTATTTATCCACGTTTACCCAGCCCTAGACGATAGATTCGAGAATACGTTTTGAGATTGTTATCGTTATGAATTAAAGCGAAAATGTGAATAGACGAAATTCAGTTTCGGAAAAATTTAAAGCGAGCATCCAGAAAATTGGACCTTACTTTTCGTAATTCAAATAGTCGCACTTTTATATACTTTTTTTTTTATTACAACCTTTATAGCTTTAAATTTGCTTCATTTAGATCTGAAATAATGATTTGATTTATTTATATTTTCAACGCTTAAATTTACCTAGTGTGTTCGCTTTTGGAATGTTGAAAGAGCCCACTTTAAATGATCTATAATTCGCATCGGATTTGAAGTAACACTATAATATAATTTTGTAGGTAGTGTATTTGATCAAATATATATATTAATTTTATAAACGCGTGTATTCGTATAACATATGTTTCTCGTGTCACAATTAGAAATAAAATTTTATCTCTGTCTTGGACTCTCTATTTATAATTTTATATGCCATATTTTGATATATGTGAGCGCTCTAATATATGTATATCTTATATATATTCCGATTCTTCAGGCAATTTTCGTGTCATGCGACATGTAAAATTACATAGTGAAATTGTATTCCAAACTCCGACGACTCCAATTCAGATTGTCGAAAGCGGATATCTGGGTACTCTAGGTAGGCGTGGCGTGGAAAAAGAAAAAGAAGAAGGCGCGGGAGTGATTTATAAACATCGTTTATTTCTGCGCTGTGTATTTCGTATATAGTCGGCTCGACAATGACGGGAGCAAAACAGCTTTAATCGTTCACCCGCGCACTATCTCGCGCGATTTATTCTCGTTTCATACACACCTACAGTGGTAACGAAGTAAAAACTAAGTACTCGTACAAAACGTAGAATATCTTGTTCTCTATCTTTTTTTCTTTTCTTTTTTTTTTAAAGAAATCGGGGAGCAGTAGAATTTTGCTTTTTAAGGGCACGTGTTAGGAATCTGTACGCGTGTACGCGTATATTTATACATATCTTGTTATATATACATACCTCTGGTGAAAAAATGTCAGAATTTTTCATATTACTTCGTATTATTTTTCATATCAGAATTTCTATAAAAATTTTCAGATTTTTTTCAAGAATTCTCAGAATTTTTTAGATTTTTTAAATAGAAATTGCAATTTTTAAAAAAATTTAGACAAAATAATAAAATATTTCAGATTTTTCCCGCTAACATATCTACAAATTTGAATAAATATGAGGAAATCTGTACAATTTATCAGAAAATTTCATACATATACGGATATTAAAATATTCGGAAATTCCTCATCCAATTATTTCTGAAAGTATTTTCATAAGTCTCAATTTTTACAAAATTTCTAAGAAAATATAAGAAATTTTTTTACCAGGGACATACTCTATTTTTCTCTCTCCTACGTATACTTTCAACGGAAATGACGTTATGCGGTATGGTATTTCCGATAGATGTAGACTCGACGTCGTAACAGTAATTTACATTTCGCTGTGTGCTTATATATTTTCCTTATTGATTGCCGTTACGTTTCTCGCTTCATTCTCTTCTCCCTCGTCCACCTTATCATCAGCCTCTGTCGCTCATTATCCGGCGATTATTATAATTGACTAAAAAAAAATAGCGGCGAAAGTACGAGATTATAGAATCTGGCCTGCGCTCGCGCAATACGCGAGGCCTCTGAGATACCGATAATTGACATTTATTATACATATATGTATATGATATATATTATATACTTAATTGCTAATCGCTCTCATTAGGTGTTACACAACGTTTGATCTTCCGACCGCTAAGCTCTTTTGCTCTATGTGCAGCTAGCGTCAATAATTACATCACTGACTTATTGATGAATAAAACGTATTTTAATTTAGCTTGCAAACATTCGCTTCCGAGTCGCGTCGCAGGTGGCAGATGAAAAGAACGCGCCGACCGCTAAGCGGATTAAAGAAGTAAATAAGGGGTAGCTATGTAAGGGAAAGTAATTGCGAAATAAAACGCGACGTTACACTTTAAGGAGACGAATTTAAAAAAAAATTCGTTTTTAGAACAAAACTGCAAGAATAAAATAGCATTAAAATCTGAAATAGCCCCTTCTAAAATGCTCAAGGTAATTTTTATATATATTTTTAATAAATAATATTTGTACAATTTCATACAGTTTCACCCCAGGACGAACCTATCTCTATATTTGCTTATTGTATCCGTTAAAATCGCTACATTTCGTCACGTTTTCAAAGACGCCTCTCTATCGTGACAAATTGCGTTTTGTGCAACTAATGACGCTACTTTACTCAATGAGTTACTTTTGGAAAGTTTCTCAGTTTGAAATAAGCTCGCGCGACAAGAGACGGATACGCGTTGCCAGCTTGTACCAGTAGTCAGTATTATCTGGCGGCACGGAGAAATGCGCAACGACACCATATCTTTTAGATACGTAGGAGGCATAGATCTTAATTTAGCCGTTTCTTACTTACTACCATTAATCATTATACGCACAACCAAAGCAACTATACCAGTATAACTGTACCGGTAACCCTAATTCGTCTCTTTTTTTTACACAATCGCATATTCTTATCCTATTTAAAAAAAAAGTGTAAAATCTATCTTGAACCTCTACTTAGATTTTGCTCTTTTCTCGTTCATTCGTTTCCACAGTTTTACGCGTTCGCTATGGATTTACGTACAGAGCGCAGAATTATCATTTCTTGAAAGTGTGTTAGGGTTCTTTACTATTACGTTGATATCATTTTTGCCGCAAATTGCGTGATACGAAATACAAATTGGCACTCCATTTCTTGATAACTCGATTGCTGGATTATATAAAGAGACAGTCCAATACGGCAAACTAAATTTCTATTCTTAGACATGAAGAACGATTCCGATTGCTTCGTTAGGGAGAGTTTTAATATCAAAGGATGTGATACGAAATTATATACATGCGTCTTTTTCTCAAAACAACGATATAATCTAATGTTCTTAGTGTCACGCTTGTCCGAAAGCTAACGATTCATATTTGTAATATTCGTAGTGCAGTTGGTCATTAAAAAAAATGAGGAGGAGAAAGAGGGGAGAGAGAGAGAGAGAGAGAGAGAAGAAAGACAAATAAATTAATTAAACATTTTCAAAAACAAAACATACTTCGTAAATATTATCCTAAGACAAGTTCTTTCATTTCGTCATATCTATACTATCGATAGAAATTGTTAACGAGGTAAAACACATCTAATAAATGTAATATGCAGAATTCGAATGTTCATTGCCGAGTGTTTATCTTTTCATTGAGCGACGCGGATCTAAAACCCAAATGTTTAAATGCTATATCTCCATGGAGAAACATGGAGAATACGTATATCATATTTCACATGATACAATTGTAAATTCGGTAAGAATACATTTTACATCGAAAATATAGATATATAATATATACATCTTTCTGTGTTTAGAGCCAAAGTAGAAGTTTTAGTCGCGCGGAAAACATTTATCGCGATATCACGATGTACTTCGTATGAGCTCGATATCTTTTTCGGATTAAGGTCTAAATACATCAATCGACATTAAAAGCTGGAGAATCAACGTAACGATTTGATTCTTCGTATCTCTTATCGTTAATTAAGTCTCCGTGTTGGTGACTCCATTGGTGATACAATATCATTATCACACTTCTCAGTTAGGAAGAACCGTCTTGTTTCTTTGGACTTTCCGATCGCGACAGTCTCCTCAGCGGCTATACTCGGCTATACTGGAGTTTAGGCATTGGTCTCGTTAACTTATCTTCGACTCTTTTACCTGCTCACAGCGATCCCTTCGTTACCTCTTGCTCCTCCGTCTGTGTTGGTTGACTTTACGAATACATTATAACCCTATGATAGATATATATCGCGCCCGGCGCCGGGTATATACCTGATGTGCTAACGAGGGAACATTTGAGCATCACCTACGATTCGAGGGGTGTTTTTGGCGGAGTGTAAGACATTTCCATCGTGACACCGCCGCTGCCCCGTCGAAACCGCGACGGGATTCCCGGGATGTCGATGCTGTTGCGGGGCTTGCGCCTGCTGAGATGCCTCTCGACCCATTTCAACATCGTCAGAACCGAATCCGTGCTGGGCAAACGTCTCTCCGCGGACGTGCGAATGATGTGCGATGACGCGACGCGGAAAGTAGCGGCCATACCTTTCAATGCCTAGACAGAAATAGATTCAAATTCTCATGATGACCGAGATACGCTAATGCCGTTTCTGATGGACTAAAAGATATCCTCGCTCGAACAGAAGCGGCAGAATCGATCGACTTCGTACCTTCATCGCGTCTTCGTCCGTGACATCGTCGCCAGCGTATATAATCCTGATACGCTCGCTCCAATCCAGGCCGAATGCCGTGCGCAGGATGTAGATAGAAGCACGGCCTTTGTTCCATTCGACCGGCGGTCTCGCCTCGATGGCGCAATGAGCGGCACAGGCCTTGAATCCCGCCTTCTCGATAAGTTTTTTAGCTAGATCGACCATCTTGGGGCGACCCTCCATCGGAGTTTCACGATAGTGGAACGTGAGAAGCGCACCTTTATTTTCGACCCAGGCGCCGTCCCTGCAAAGCTTTATCAGCACGGCAGACGGGACACGTAAATACATTGTAGATTTTGTCAGGATAAATATAGAAAACGTGTGATCTGAATCTCTTAATGATTTCGCGTGATAAATATTTAATCCATTTAATAAATGGATAGCGCCGTTAACGATTTCATAGTCATTATGGATCATCTATCATCTTCCATCAACGAAAAGAGTTGCAAGCGATATTATGTATATTTATATCTGTATTTATATTACAAAGATCGATGGGGATCTCGCGTACCTGTTCTTGAAGAGTTTGCATCAGACTCCCAACCTCTTCCTCCAGTTCGGCAGGCATGGGATGGACGAACTTACTGCCGTCCGGGTGCAGGATCTCCAGTCCGTGATTCCCGGCGTACGTGATACCATCTATCCCGACCATCGATTTCACGTTGTTCACGTTTCTCCCCGATATAATGGCGATGTAAACGTCCGACATGTTCGACAATCTTTGCAGGACATTCTTCGTCTCGAGCGGTAGAATCGCCAGGTCGGGATGCGTGGCGATGGGTGCCAGCGTACCGTCGTAATCCAATAGAAGCGCCAATTTATAATTATTACCGATGTACCTAGGGAACATGTGGTTGTCACTGGATCGTTATCCGGCTTTCGTCATGAGTCAGGTAACATTCGCTCGCGTGGGCCCGCCGTCATCTCGTAAAAGCGTGTTCTTTGATTTCTCAATCTCGTATATTCCCGATTTACAAATCGTGGGGATGTTTGGACAGGGTATTTAGGATCAATACATCTCACATAGCAAGAGAATGCATCGTCAATCACCATCGTTACCGCCATCGGCGACGACGTCATAAGCATAGCCAATCAATTATATAATCACGCTGCGACGTACCCAAACTCATGCTCAGCTTAAGAGTATCAAAAGCGTAGCTGGTTCACTTAATATTATTTTAACTTAAATCTAAAATATCAATGCAGTGAGCCTTTTTCCTGAAGTGCTCCCTTCGCGCGAGATAATAATTGCGCGATATTCGTTACTTATGTAAATATTTGTGTATTATCACACATCTTATGGTCTATGGATATCTCCCGTTCATGCGCATGCGCTGGTCGGGCCCAGTCATGCACATCTCTTAACAGATATGATACTTACTTGCTCAAGTAATCGTCGAAATCATCCATGGTCACGGGCTGCATCACGGTAGCGCCCACGGAATCGGTCTCCTCGAGGGATCCCATTACCTGAAGGAAGGACTTCATCCAGTAATTAACGTCGTATATCCTTTCGCGCCGACGTAAGTGGTTCATTCTCAACGTGCGTTCGTCCTCAGGCATGGTGAGCGCCCTGTCAAAGCAGATTTAAATCATTTCACTTCGTTCACGGGTATCGCAAAGCGCATCTTAATTAAAACTAGATTACAAGGAAAAATAAAACCTCGAATCGACAAATAGTACATAATTTATTCTATGCAGACTAGTTCCGTTACGACTAGTTACGACAAAAATGGACAGTGTACCTGTGAATCACCTCCGCGGCCTCGTCGATCTCATAAGGATTACAAATCAAGGCTTCGTGCATCATTTCGCCAGCCCCAGCAAATGGCGATACTATCAACACTCCCGGCGGTGTGTTGATCTGACAGGCAACGAACTCTTTGGCGACCAAATTCATGCCGTCCCGGAGCGGTGTGACGAGAGCGACGGCGGCGTCCCTGTAAAACGCCGCGAGCTCGTCCTGGCTCACACAGCCGTAAATGTAACGTATGGGCGACCAGTTGGGCGTTGTAAAGCGACCGTTTATGGAGCCGATCAGTTGTTCCATTTCGAGCTTCAGCTCCTGATACTCGCGAACGTCAGTGCGCGAGGGTACTGCGATTTGAAGCATCGTCACCTAACATACGCCACGTAAACGGGATTTGAATATGACCGTTTCGACAGCTCTGATACCATCGGCAAATCACTTTGCGAGGAAAGAACTCGCAAATAAGTGCATTAGATAATGACCTGTTCGCGATGCTCGGGATGTTTCTCCAACAGCATCTCGAAGGCTTTCAGTCTGTGAACGAGGCCCTTCGTGTAATCGAGCCGATCGACGCCGAGGACGATCTTCTGATTCGTCGTAATGACTTTCGGTGCGGTCTCCGCCAACGAGACGAACCTATCGAATGGTATACCGATCGGCAGCGGCCTTACCCGCACTGTTCTACCGCCGTGTTCGACCAGCAAGTTCTTACGGTCCACTCTGCAGCCGAGACTCCTCTGGCAGCAATCGACGAAGTTCAGGCAATAATCCTGAATGTGGAAACCCACCATGTCGCACCCTAAACGTTGACACAAAGAGAGTCACGTTAGAAATTGGTCCAAGAAGAGAAACAATTCGCGCGATATCAGGAAGAACCACTCACCCAGCATACCCTGCAGGATCTCGTCGGCCCATGGGAACAACCTGAAGATGTCCCACGGCGGGAAGGGTATGTGAAGGAAGAAACCTAATTTAAGTCTGAGATTCTTATCTTCAGCCGCCTGTCTGATCCAATTGGCGGCTAACATAAGGTGGTAATCGTGAACCCATACCAACGGCGTGCCGTTCTGCTGTTTCTCCTGTTCCTTGTGGATTTGTTCCAAGGCGCCAACCTACGTCAGACAAATTCATCTGTATTCATCTGATATTCGGAAGAACTGAGAAATCGTTTAATTACTACGTCAGGAATACTGAATGTGTTTTTATAACATTTAGCTCTTAGTTATTGTAAATTTTTTGCATTATTAGGACAGTAAATATTATTATAACATTATTACGTTTGCATTTTACTGAAACGGAAATATTGAATTAAGGGCGAATACGGGAATATTGAATTAAAGGTGAATTACGAGATGACGTTGAAGACGTGAATTAATGAGATCCAGTTGGAATAAAAGATATTCTCAAATAAAAACGCGGTCGATAATCATCACAAGCATAAAATCGTACTGTCTTCGCGGCGAACTCTTCATTGACAATGGAATACGCGCGCCAATGATCCGCGATGAAGGTCGCCCGATCCGGCATAGAATGGAAGAGGGGCCAAAACGTTCCATTGCAGCATCCGTTGTAATACGAGTCAAAGACGCCGGGTTCAATGTGCACCGCGACAACCTGAAAATAAAGAAAAGAAAATTAAGATTGAGAGACTGAGGGGAATTCTTCGTCGCGGTTCTTTACGATCATCCGTACTCTTAATGCGCATTTCTGTCACTATTTCAAGAGGATTAATTCGAGTTGGAAGCATATTGCAATGCAATTAGCGTATTAGATAGCATCAGAATATGACGGAGCACCTTGGCAAACTTGCCAGTAAGTGTAATTGTATTTTTAGATGTTCCACATGTGAAGTGAGTAATCTCCTACAGCCATGTATGCATATGCAGGCACATAAATATGTAAAGTTATTGTTATTGTTAATAATTAATAACAATTATTAATATTATTACATATTAATTATTATTAATTATAATTAATGTTAAATATATAATTATATATTTCATTTAAAATGACAATGTCCAATAACGTCATATATACAGAATTATGATTACGGCGGGCATTTCAAGCGTTTCCCCTCATTTATAATTCGAAAAATAAAGACTAAACGATTTAAGTTTATATATCATTATTTTTATTTGGGACTGTGGACTTATCCAGAGACACATATATCATATATATTGATATACCGACATACAATTAAGAGTTATCTTGTATAGCACTTCGAGTTGAATCGTGTGTGTTATCAGTTATCGTTGTTTTAATGGACACTGTAAAGTGACATAAGGATTAGTTGCATTGTTCTAACAAACGTTTGCATAAAAGATTTAAAATGGAGTTATATCTGTGTATAGCAAACAAAAAAAAAATTTTTTTTAGAAGCTTCTAACTGTATAATATGTGTAAGATATGTATCGCGAGAATCATTCAACGGAAGCGGCATCGCGAAAAATTGATAATAAAAAATGGGACAGGGGCGATAAGTATCGGATTGTGTGAAAGTGTGTAAAATCTGATTACCGGTTCCTCCTCTCAGTATCTCACGCCATTGTTATTTTACCCACGACACTACCTCCTTTATTTCCAATTGCGACTGTGAAAACAGGCCGCGCGCCAAAGAGGCGCGCGGCTTGCCTGACGCAAGTGAGCAATCGCTGACAGGCGATAACGCGGGGCTTGATACTTCTGCGATAGACACAACCAACCGCGACTGTCGGTTTGTTGTTTCTCTTCGATGCGGATATCGCCGTTTTACAGGCATATTAATTAAGAGAGGTCAGGGAAAGCGACGGCGGGGCTTCTTTCCCCCGTCGCGTATGTATGTATGTACAATGAGTCCGGTCGGATTGGGAGATCGTCATTGTTTTATCTCGAGCGAGAACGAGAGAGAGAGAGAGAGGAAAGTCTCGTACGCGTCGGAGTTGCTTAACCGCGGAACGATAAAACGTATCAATTCACCGACGATTTCTTTAATCGTCGAGCGAAATCGGGTGGAAACAAGCGATGACCTCGATCGATTTTAATTTGTGGGATCGCGGGGTCAGAACTGTGTTAAAAGCGCGCTGTCGCCCCGAATTACGAACATCGGCGTAAAGCATTACAAATGCAATTATGGGGCCGTAATAGCGCATTTCACGCGGTCAGCAAGAAGTCCCTCCAATCGAATTTGTTGCACGCACACGTGTCAAGTGGTCTCCCTTCCGATTGGAGAAATTCGCAGCCGAGAGACAGATCGCGATAACGAGTAGCGATATTATTATCCGATAATTGCGCGGAGAATTTCAGAAATATTTCGATCGTATTATTTGCAAGGAAAAATATATTTTGAAACTAGACAGCAAATAAAAAGTATACCAGTTTCGACTGATATACCGATTGGCATACCGACGCATATACCAGTTGCGCGGCGTGATTATTTCGGCACGATGATCTCGAATCTTTGTCAGTACGAAGTTATCTTTGTTATTTAGACGCATAGGCAGATTTTATGAAAACGTGTATCTCGCATCTCCGCTTCGCCCGACGGTCCATTTAGGAGAAATAATGATTATAATGAAAACACTTTAATTGCGCTCGTTATCGCGTGTCTCGCAAGCGTGCTCCACGTGACACGACATGATAGTCGGCTTTCCCCCCTTGCAGCATTGTTTTTCATTCTTGCCTTCTTTGTTTCCTATACATGCTCGTCGTGTTATGCAAACATATTATTGAAACGTCACGACCAGCGATAGACGGTAAAATAGAGCGGCTGAGCAAAGAACGATGCATGTGCAGCCACCGAAACGCCGATGATGAAATCGATGTAAGGCGGAAAAGTAAGTTTCAGAAAGAAGCGAGAGGAAAGACTTTCATGTAACAGTAAAAATAAAAAATAAAAAATAATTTCTTAGTAAGTGTTGAAAGGCCTGGCGGTACCGATGGAAATCGGCAAATATTGCTTTACATTTTCAAAAAGCGAACAAAAAAGGTAGGCATGCACCGGCTGGTGTAAATAATTCCGGTATAAATAAGGTGTCTTTCCAAATAGGGTATCTCTCTAAAAAAGGCATTTTACTCTAGAAAAGGAATAATCTTTTTAAATAATTCTTTAAGTCCTTTCCCTTGTATTTTTATCAAGACGTATATAAGCTTTTGTTTATCTTTATCATTGTCATTTTGATTAGAAATAAATAATTTCTCTTTAATTTTAATTTTAATTTTTCGAATATTTTGAATTGCTCGAGCGGTATCGGGAGGGTGATTTGTGCAAGAAATTAACACATTCCGGGGTCACACACAGTCGTTTCTTTTTTTCCTTTTAGAAATCCAATGCCTGAGTAAGCCGTTGAAAATTTTCACGTAACGATAATCGTCGTGCCGGTCGCCACGCAGCCTGCGTCCGCGTCGGACTTAATCATACCGCTGTTTTGTTTAACGGTGTCGTAGGCTATCGCCTGGACATCATTATCGGCGATCTTGAAAGGCGCTCTTGCGGCGATTCACGTGATCCGCCGCGACGTCCGCGCGTGGGTGTATATACGTGGTATCCGCTAATCCGCTAATCACCAGCGTAGCTAGTCAGCTAGCCAGAAGTCGTCATTTTATCGATAGGCTTGCAACGCCGTCATGCAGCCGATAACCCACCGATCGACCTCGTGACACAAATATCCGTGACACTGTCAGTTCATTTCGAACTCATTCACGCGCAAAATCGCGTTAGGCGACCGATAATAATAATAATTAAAATGTAAAAAGTAACAATTTTTAACGGACGCGCTTGGCATTGTGCTAGTTGTTACGTAATACGCGAGAAAAAATGTACCTTATCCAAGTTTGATCTCGCAGATGAAGAATTAATAATCGTAGGTCGAAGATCAGTTAGTCCAGTTCAGATAAACATGGAACGTATGTACAATAATACTATTACGTTCTCGACACCGTTTTTCCGAATGCGTTGGCGGTGTCTAAACGACGGAGAGAGAAGAGAGAGAAGAGAGAAGAGAGAAGAGAGAGAGAGAGAGAGAGAGAGAGAGAGAGAGAGAGAGAGAGAGAGAGAGAGAGAGAGAGAGAGAGGAGAGAGAGAGAGAGAGAGAGAGAGAGAGAGAGAGAGAGAGAGAGAGAGAGAGAGAGAGAGAGAGAGAGAGAGAGAGAGAGAGAAGCTTCGACATTCGTTTCTTCCTACGTCAAGGAAAAAAGGCCACTGAACGTCTCTTCGGCAGTTTTCCAATAAGAGCTGTTCAGAGCTGTTAAAACGTCATCGTTTCATCGTGTTGCGCTTCAATCTACGCCAACGGCAAAGTGATTTATAACGATTATGAATATGAAATGCGCGCATTAATCACTACAAGAGCTTTTATGCTTTACGTGCCGAAAGATAATAAAATGATCGTTTATCAGGGAGTAAAGTCGCGTTGCTCTTGCCGGAAAATACGCGATATCGCCGTGAAAACAGTCTACAAATAAGCTGTTTTGAACTATCGCCGAACTTTCTGGCGCCGAGGGGAACGGCAAAGGGCATCTCCGATCGATCTGCTTCATCAATTTTCTTCCTCGATCGAGGAAGGCGATTTTCGTAACGATGCTGCCACTCGCAAACTCCTCGCAAACTCGTTAGTTCGTAGATAAACTGTTCTGACAATTAGCAAAATAAAGCATGGCATTATCGATCGAATAGCCGCTGGTCCTAGTTGTTATAAAAGAAAGGAAAGCCGACGCGCTACTTGTCGCGAAAGGTGACCATTTCGATTCGGAACATTCGACGACGTGGAATATTACAGCCATTACAGGTCGGTCGAGGTGGGGAACTCTTATCCCTGTCGCGCCGGAGGTTGTCAATATACGCACGCTGTCAATGCCAAGGTTAGTACACTCCACGTAATTGAAGCGGTGAAAATGATAAGGTGCCGCTTGGCCCACATTATGATTCATTTGAGTTACGGGTTTCGTCTTGATTTAATTCGTTTCGGTAAAAGTATTCGAAAGACGTGGATGTCGCAGTCCGGAATGTTTAAACATTTAAAAACAATACCACTCTATACACGGCGGGCGAGAAGAAAAATCTCAACAACTGCAAGTTTCAATTTTTTAAATTGTTGACGATTATTTTATATCTATCTTGAATGACAATTTAAAAGGCAAAAAGTCGCAAGGCGCTTTAACTTTAAGAAAATGCGAGAAAATTTGATTAAATACGTGAGTCGTGGACTGTTTGCTCGTTTGAACGATGCACCTATTTACAAACGGGAAACCGGCGTTCTCACGCGTTGCGGCAGTTAGATACATCATTAAGTACGCGATAGTAACTTATGATTTTCCTAGCGATTTAATCGGTTGTTGTTTTGGAAAATTTGCATACAAAAGAATCAAAGTGGTTTCTATAGTGATCCGCGCGGATTGAGCGATTCCGTTTTTCTTTGTTTACTGCGTACGAACGATCGTTAACGTTACGAATACAAGACCGCGATTACGTAAGGCGCCACGAATTGTAGTCGTAACGAAATATCAGCGCTGCGATTGCTATCGTAATTAACGGAGGGAGGCTCACCTTTCGCGATAGCAGACCAGCCGTGGGCGTGCGATCGTTGGGATCGGATTCGGGAATCGGCTCGTTCGGGTTTTCCATGTGCATCCCCGGCCATCCGACCCAGATTCCATTTCCGCTTATGACAACGGGTGCTACCGCGGTTACCAGACCACCGGCGCTGTAAAAAAAGAGATAGAGAGGAGTTAATGAAAAAGTACAGATGAGCAAAAATAAACGGCACACGCGTGAACCAAGATTGAGCGAGAATCTCATATTTGAAGAAATATTTTCTGTCAAAATAATTCTTGTAAGATTTTGCGAATTAGGATCAGAGAGAAGAGAGTATACAGGATATTTAAATAAGTTATGTAATTCTAAAAAAATAATTAAATGCTTTACCTACTATATAAAATTATTTATTTAGGTAAAAATGTTTTCCTTTTCCTATCAGACGTAATAGTGTTTTGGAAAACATTATAATAATTACGTTAGAGCGTTAACGGATACCTATCCGCTTTCGGATGACAGAGTTCTAATTATACCCGATACTTAATTCGTTCACGTTAATAGAGTGGCAAACAATTTGACAGTCGTGTTATGTATATGCATGACAAGCGCATTTATTGGAATTCTGCTTCCCATTTTAATTCGTCGAGCGACAAAAATATCCCGTATATACATAAGAGAATTTAGAAAAAAAAAGCAACAGATGGAAAACTCGAATATTATTTGTTACCGAGATAGGATGGGAAGAATAGGTAATAAAAAAGAATGTAAATAAGTAGGAAACGCGCGTGCGCGCGCGTCTAAGCAGGTTACTATCGGAACGTGCCTCGACTCTGACAAAGTCGATGGTCGATGGTCGATGGTGTTGCTCGTTTAACACATCCAGCATCCAGTCTCAAACAATTTTATTTTTAACGCAAATACCTCGGAGCGCCGAGAAAGAATCTTGCTGGCGAGAATTGACGTTTTAAAGGTCGATGTTACGCCTACTGTATTCTCGTCACTTTTGCGGCCTAATTACGCTTTTAATTAATCATGTATAAATTAAAGAAACGCATTTCTTGCGTGTAAAAGTATTGTGAGAGAGCGAATGAGTTTACGATACATCGTATATTGATCGACACTCTCGAGAGTCGTTTCGCCGGAGAACGCGTTTGTCGTAATTAATTAATTAATTATACATTTAGCGCGGGCACGTTCAAGCCGCGACATTGAGTATAATGACCAACTTGTTTACGTAATGCATCGGTCGGTTGTGCTCGCTTTGTCCGTGATCAGCCGAGAGATTTCCTAACGTACGTCGATCGCGCGTAAACGCGTGACGACATCGTAACATTCATTCCGGAAGTCGCACTACGGTCGTAATTAATTTGGGTTATCGCGCTGCTTTTACGATACAATTCGCTAATTAGTCAATGCGTGCCTACTTTCAGACGGATTTTGTTCACTAATATTATGCACAATTTATATTTTTCTTCTCGGCGTCAAATTGATCAAAAGAGAATACGCAGATGAAGGGAGACGTTACAGAAATCCGGGACACCCCGTGAACTATGTTGTATTTTACGCGATTACCTGCTTTAAACGTCAGGTAGAAAAAGGAGTCGAGTTAAGTCGAGTTTCCTTGTGTTAATATAATTATTAAATAATCGACATATCGAGTCGTAAATCCTTCGGCATAAATGGAAACGAACGAATGTTTACGATTTATGTCGCCGCTGTTCCCCGTTACGATCAATATATTTTATCTAACAGTGCTATAATTACTGTTTGTTCGACCTTTTATGTGACACTTCTATGACGTTGAAATTAGCGTCGACCTGTGTGCAACTCGTATGATCTATTTTAAAGACATCATGAGACGGAGATTTTGAGAATTATCAAGTCGGACATAACATGTCGCGATAGCGCCGTCTTAAATGTGTTTTATCGTGATTCGCTTTCGTTCGAATTAATCCTCGATAACTTGGCATTAATCCCGCTACATTGTAGCATTACCGATTCGGCGCAACAATATCCGGTGATGTAACGAAAAAAGGAGATAAATTTATATTAACGTTATAACCCGTCACACATGGCACGAACGATTCAACGTGCGTGTGCGATAAACAGATCCGGCATGATTGAACGCATTGATACATTTGGCATTGAAAATTATCGGCCAAGTACCTAACGGTAACCAGGAGCGACTGCATTCGCGTTAGTATTTTTCCACGATTCGGCGCGAGTCGCTCATCGCAGGTATACCTACCGTCAGGTATACGAGCATCGCGAGCTGCAACGGGATCGCGTGGGCGGATGTAAGAGCAAGAGCACGAAACACGCGCGTATGCGACCGGCACAGACACGCGGTAGACACGTGCGACGATTATGACTCATGTAACGCAGGTGGCGTACGCGACCGCTTATCGGCCACTTTGAGAATATTGCGGTAAATGCGCGGTAAATGTGCGGTAATCGCCAATCGCGGGCGACACGTATACGACGATACAGGTGATTCACGCTTTGTTAGCCCGATACCTATACTTTTCCGTGCCAAGAAAACTTCATTATGGTTTCGTAAGACTCGATCGCGTAATTATGTGCTGGCCCTGAAGAATATACCGGAAATAATGACCGACGTGTCATCCGCGAGATAGCCGAGGACTTGTATATAAAAATGTGTTTTCTAAATTAAAAAAACTTGAATTATGAACAACGGACGCAGATTTAATTGGATGTGTAATATATAAATGTCTGGAATAAAAAAAATTTACATATATATATATATATATTCAAATGAATTAGAAACTTCCCTTCACAAGATAAAGAATGCACGACTTAATTGGATAGATATATAAGTGGAGCGTACACTCGGATTTATGGAGATCGGTTTCAAAGAATCTTCTTTCACGCACGTCGATTGCATTTGTATCACTAACGATTATTCACTGTATGAATTTGGTGATGACGTCGATGATACGAGCAGAAGACGATCGTAAGAATTCGCACTAATCCAACCCCATCCGGCACAAAAATCCTGATGCGTGACATTTTGTAAGAGTATAAGAGTGGTACCATTTGTATACTTGCGATTAGATTACGCTCGTCGAAAAAAGTTATTTTGAATGTGATTACGAGAGGACTATGTTGCGCACGCTCACCCCGCCACAAGTCGATATATTCTTTTTATTTTATTTACTTCGATTCAATTAATCGCCCCGCGCGTGGGGCGATCTCCAATCGCTCTCTCCAGGCAGATTTTGCGGCGCGCATTTTCTCGATCGCCGCAAATAGCGTCTATACCACGTGCTAGATCGTCTTGTCAACATATTTGTCGAGCGAGAAGTCTTGTCGAACAGAGATTCTATCGCGTTCTCCAAATATGAAAGTTTCAAGTTGAACTTTGTTATTCACATTTTTGTCGCTCCCGCATCACCGATCTGCGCTGACTGTATGTACGCCGTATGTTTATTTTCTGATACGACGCGTCTTTTATTGAAATAATCGCTCCTTCTGTTTGTGACATGTGCACGTTCGCCACACATATCTCTCCTTCCACCTCCAAAATGAAACTTGCACTCAGAAACGCGTGGATTCTTACGATTTTTCACATTTCAACGCGACGTTACCAAGACGGGTTTTTTATCGGTAAATTTTATCGATTACAAATTTTTAATTTAAGAATCAAACTTGATTTCTAAATATTATAAAAATTCGTTACGGCTTAAACTTTTTTAATAAACTTCATCTTGGTACATATTTTTACTTTAATAACGTCGGGTTAAGTACAGTCTAGAACGAGTCGGTGTATATAATAAGATACGTGCAATCATTGTTTTGCTACAGTAGTATCTCGATAGTCTGTTATATAACACTGTCTGGCGGTATCCTATGTATAGAGATAATGACAGCGGCGAGTGATGTAACTCCGAAGACACATAATCGCAAGTAACTTGTCGCATTCGTTACCTCGCGAGCCACAGTTTTTCAATTAAATAAATATGATGTGAAAAACGGAATGCAAGGTGACGCGAGTGTTGAAATTTAAGCTTTGAATATTGCAACTGACATTACGATCTTAACCCTTAAGTGCACAGTTTTGCATATATGCAAAACGATTGATCGTATACTCTCTCGTATGAAGTTCAAACTGAAAACGCACGACTTTGCACGTTTAAAGGACCTTCTCTGGCCTTTCTGTTCTCCCTTGGGAGGGTTCAAATTGGTAAAGAAGAATTTGCAGTCCTTATTTATTTAAAAAAGGCATATAGAATGCTACGAAAAATTGCATATTTAAGGGATAAGAAATCGCTCGAGCAACAACTACAACAGTCCATTTGGTTAACATAAAAGAAAATGCGACACATACGGAAACGTGTGAGACACGTCCTCCAGAGCCTTGATGTAAATAAAAATTTTTTACATCAGCAGTATAATAACAGCAGGTAGGTACCGTGCGATTAGCGTGCGCGACGCCGCAAAGTTTCAGTCATTTATATATCGAGCGAAATGCAAAAAAAGAAGATAAGATTTGTTTAAAGAACATATTACGCGATCGCCGCATAACGCATGTAATCATGTCGCACGAGGCGCGAGGACTCGCGACAAACGTGAAATGCGGAATGACAGCTGAGACCCCTCTCTCTCTCTCTCTCTCCTCGTCGCACGCGACGCTGTCATCCGCACGGTATCCTCCTATTTTGTTCCTTCGCCAGAAAGAGGAAAGAGAGTGCAACACTCACCTGGCTTTGCGCTCCAACTGGCCGCTCAGCTCGTTCCTCTTCAGCACAAACGGCAACCTGTTGCTCACGACGATCATGCTTCCGTTGGAGGTGAAGCTGCCCGGTTCTGTGGACCACATGATGGCGTAGTCGGTATGGGAACGTGGCAGGTTCACGCGGGAGCGTGAAGGTGGGAAGCGCGTGGCGAAATCGCGTTTGGCGGCCGTGGTCGACACGGTCGTCCTTGCCCACGTGAAATGTCGCGTGTCACGTGCGTTTAACGCGTATACAGTAGCGGAAAAGATACGGCTCTTTTATTCTTTCTCTCTCTCTCTCTCTCTCTGTCTCTCTTTTTTTCCTCTGATAGAAATCGGCCCTCGTGCGCGAAACGTGTTGCGCGGTTTACTGTCGCTCTTGACTGGAGTCCATGATTCATCGGCGTTCTATCCCTCGCCGGTTTATACAGATCGCGGGCTCGGCAGCAGAAAGAGAGAGAAAAGCGAAGGGGGGAAAATTTAGAGAAAAAAAATCAAGCGCGAAAGCGGGTAAGATCGGGTTGCGCCGATGCGTCGCGTTGCGCGGCCGGGACGACACTAAACCGATCTCGACTAACGCCGTCGCGCTTTATCCCTCTTAAGTCGGCGCGACCGTTTGGTCCAAAGTGCGCTCCCTATAACCATATCAATGACGGAGGCCGCGACCTTTCAACCACCACCCGCGCGCGCGACCCTCTCGACCGCCGTCGCCGTCGTTGCCGTCGTCATTGCGCGATCGAACACAATTATACGCTCTCCGCGATCGAGATGCCACGGCGTTGTGTATGCCGCTCCCATCACCGTCGGATGACATGTAAACACACCGGGGTGACACCCCTCCCCCGGCACCCCGTTCCGTGATACCGCCGAGATATCGGGGAACGCCCGCTCCGAGTCGCGATTTCGGGGAACCGGTACCTCCGGATCTCGGCGACGCAGACGATCGCGCGAAGCGCGCTCCTGGATGCATGATCGATCACTGACCGCGAATAGCTGATCGCCCACGGTCGCGCTCTTCACCTTGCGAACGAACGAGCCTTAATTCTGTCTCGTGCGCGCGACATCCGCGTTGTGACGCAATTTTAGCGGATCGTCGACGATTCGTTCGTTCTACCGCGATCAGCTTGACTCGTGACCGGTAAGGGCGCTATTTTCTGACGCGGAACTGGCGAAGCAAACAAGTATTTTTCTGTTTAGCGTGCAAACAATTGTGCTTATAAATTACCGCCGATTGTTCGATGTTCTTTATACAACACAAGATAAGATAGTGATATTTCTCTCTTTTCGTTGAACCTAGATAAGTGACTAGCGCGCGGGTCTTATCGATAACCGCCTCGAAAAGATCGCGAAGCGTAAGCGCCGCAATAGTGTCGACTGTCGTTTCACTAGTTAAGGATTAACACATCTCAGGATGGATGAAAACGACTCTTCGAATAGCCTTCGAAGATTTCAGGATTGTAATTAAAGTGAAAAAATGACGTTACATTTTTCCGAGTAAATACCGTTAACGAGATGTGGAAATCAGAGTGGTTATAATCGCGAGAATTACACTGTACAACAAGCACAAGAACGAACCTTGCTCTACGCTAATCATCAATATCTTTTCAACCATAAGCGACACAAAAAATTCCTTTTAAGGGCTGAAAGTCCTAACAACATACTTAATTTTGATTGCGATTAAACTTCTCCGATACGTCACATATCGTAGTTATAATATGCCGAAATACACTAAAATAGTCCATTTTTGCAACTTTAACCGCAAATATCTCAAAATTGTGACGTGACAGAGCAATTTGGCAAACGGGATCGTTTTCTGCGTCCCAAAAACTATCGAATGCCGCAAGGTTCGTTCTCGTGCTTTTTTTGTTGTTGTACAGTGTTATCGGAGGCTCGATCGCTGCTTTTCGTGATTGAACCCGCAGAAGATTTGCGATGAGTCATTCGCGGCTCGCTAAAGCGCGTCTAGCCGAAAGCCGTGATGCAAATACATCTTTAAAAAAATGTTATCGTCACGTTGCGAGCGCGTGTCACCATCGTCGTCGTCTTCGTCATTGTCGAGGCGACACGCGGAAAATTGGCACGCGTCGCGCACGTGGTGCGCGCGTTTTAACCTACGCGGAAATAAAAGATATTTACACCATCGGGTGGATTAATGACGCGCGAACGGGTTATGTGAGAAACTACCAACAACTTGAAGAAACGTGATTTTTCTCTCGTCCTGGAAGCGACGCGATAAAGAATAATGTCGAGCTCTTATTTTTATGTTCAAGATCACCGATATATGTATATACTCGCGGGTTTCAAATAATTTATTTCATATATATGTAACTTGGATTTGCAAATGTATTAAGCAAAACGTAAGACCTTCGCGAATTTTCGTCGACATTTCGCACAACGACACGCGGCACGGTGTGCGAAAGCAATCTAAAGCAAATAAGTATGCGTCAACAAATGAAGTACTCGGATATTGCGCGACATTCATAACGGAAGATAAAAGAAATGGAGTACTTAAATACACACATATGTATAAACACACGCGTGCACGCATGCATATCAGCGTATTCGCTTCTCGTCGGAAGCTGCACGTATACGCCGGGTTATCCGTCGATAGGCGATTCTGGAGGCATTTCATCCGCGTGCAGTTTTTATTTAAACTGCTCGATGCATTTTAAAACTATTCAAATAGTTGAGTGTTGTTCCACTCTTTTGATAGAACGCGAGACTACAATATTTATTATAACGATCGAATTTTTCCAGTTTTTCCGAAATTCGTACCGTTTAAAGCTCGTTTTAGTTGTATAAATTTGCGTAAGATTTCGGGATAAAATTTTGTTTACAATTCTTTATTGTATTTTGATGTAAATACCTTAATATATAAATATTTTATGTCTGTGTATTTATTCGATTCTTTGATGTTTTTCGTGACGTCACGCGGCACATAAAATTATAAATAAAAGTCGATATGATTTTCTAATTCTATTCTGAATTTTAGCACAAGTGACGGGAGAATCTAAAGTGACGCTTGAAAGAAAACTATATGAAAATATGAGAGATATTAAAACAAAAAAGTGAATTATTTAAATAAAATAAATCTTTCTATTATTTATACGCAATTAAGACTAATTAATTTAAGACGGTTAATGCTCTCGCGATCTTTTTCATAATTCATAAAAATATCAATGAAAATCGTAAAGATAGAGGTTGTAAAAATAATCGATCATGTTTATATTATCGTAGATATCGCGATTGAAAAGATCGAATCCGTTGTTTGTTTTTGTCTTTTTTGTCAGGATCTGAAATATAATTAAAATCATAAAGCGACGATAGCGCGCGGCGCGCTAATTGGAGCTAATCAACACCACGCCGTGTATCGCAGCGATTAAGGTATTTCGCTCGGATTATAATGCGTCGATTCAACATCAATTCTCTTTCGGAACCTCCGGCTCTCGACGATTATCTAATCTGTATTTTTACATAACGCTATATATCTTCTTTTATCCGTTTTCAACTTTTATGTCTTGCAAATAAGTTCATTACGCGTCTGTTCGATAACGTCCCGGATGTGCCTGCTGATCTATTGAATAAATCTATTTCGCAGATAAACGTTGGACGTTGGAATGCACAATAGAATCAATGTGACCTCTCAACCACGATAAAGCGTCTAAAGCGTCCACAGCACGTTGAACATCTCGTAGCGTTAAAATGTGAATCACGCGTAACTGTCGAAGCGCGCGATTTCCGATCTGATTACGAAAAACCGAAAGTATCTTCGAAGACGAGGCATGCAAGAAGCTGAGGAAGAATTAATGTCGCCAAGTTTGAATTGAATCGAATTTCCTTTGATCTCCTTGGAAAATAAAATTTATGGTTTTGCATCATTATTTGCCTGCTTTCTCGTTGAATTATTCTCTCGATTCGTTGATTTATTATTCATCGCTGTTCGATTGCCGGTTTCAATCACGCGTTCTCTTTGAAGACAGGCAATTTCCGATCGATGTTCGTCGGAGGGAACATTATCGAAGACACATAAGAAACGGATATATGTGCCAAGGTAAAGAAGTAATCACTATATAGCTTTGCCACGTGCTATGTGCGAAGAGTGCCATCAGCGTCTTTACAGTTTTGAAAATCCGGAGCATATGTTAAGAATTTTTAATCAATGCAATGCTTTGTTGCCGATTGGGGGATGGTTGGTAACCAATTCGAAATTTCTTACCTCACCATCCTTACGATAAACGATAACAGGGCTCCAACTCTGTATATGCAAAATTAACGAACATTGTCGATTAAAAAAAAAAGAAAAAAAAGGCAGGAGAATAAGATGCATTGAAAAATGCATTTTATAGAGTATATAAAAATTAATAGTTATTTCTAACTTAAATTAATTGCAAATGCAAAAATATAAACTTGCATTAGAAAGTACATGTTGAAAATAGGTAAAAATAAACTTGCAGTTTTTTTTCTCTACGAACGCAGACTTTTTTAAGTAATTTCGAGCTTCGTCGAAGAAAAGAAGAAAGAATAAAGTATATTGAAAAATACATGTTGAGTAAAAATTGGCTATTGGTTTTTTTTATTTTGAATAAATTATAAACATCGACGTCACAGAAAATACATAAAGGCTGCATTCCGATATTCACTGTCAGTACTGAAAATCTATATTTTTTTATATATTACGTATACTGTAGATTTTTAGTACCGACAGTCGTTGACAGTAAAATATCTGAATGCAGCGAAAGTCTAACTGTTCAAGTGCGACAACAAAAACAGATGACGAAACGTTTCTCGCGTCGTTCACGAATGGGTTCACGGAATTCGAAGGTCCACGTGCTCCGTTTGTCACGAGACGCTGGCTGGGGCTACCTCGTTACGTAAAATCGAAGCAGCGCACCACGTGTTCGGCCAGCTACTTCGGAACCGCGAATGTGTGGGCGCATTACATTTTCTTGGAGTCGGTTAAATCCACAGATCTTTCGTAATCGAGATCGGAAATAGCAGATAGCCGGGAAATTGTTCAAATCTGTCTCTTCGAAATACGCTCTCTTTCTTATTCAACGACAGTTATTCCTTTCTTTTCTGACTTTTGAGGCTCGCGTTGCGGACTTACCACTTTCAAAGCGAAAGAAAGCGCAGTCGAGAGAAAATAGGATCCGTTCTCCACGAGTAAAAGGCCGAGGAAGGTCGAGGCTGCGAACGGAATTAATTCGGTGAACGTACGCGCGAATTTATCCATTCGCGGATAATGTCGCCGACGATTCTTTCACGCGGCCCGCTCGCAACGCAACACGTGACACCACCGGAGTGACGGCATCGACGAAAGAAAAAAGCGCGCGGCAGATCGATTCGCACTTAGGCACTGGCGTACCTTTTCGCGCGGTGCGGCTTCTTCTATTTTACTATATACATACTTATCCCTTCCGCGCGCTCGGCGCCTCGCCATCAAATTGAATCGCGATCAAGTTCTCGGCCCGGGCCGCGGGTAGATTTCGAAATCGCACGCGGTTACTTGCCGCGGACGAGGTCAGTTTTTCCGTGAGATAGGTACGGGAAAACGAACCGCGAGTCAACGCACGGCGAACTTGACACGTCATATTCTATTAGCGCTATATATATATATAAAATGTATATTTATGTACGGCAATCCTTTTATCCTATATATATATATATATATATATATATATATATATATATATAACCCTCGAATAACACGATTATATTGAAAATCGTGCAATTCGAGACTCCATATCCATGTATAAAATTTTGTTGGATTATTAAAAAAAAAAAAAAAACTTAAAAAGCAGGGTTGTCATAACTTTTTACCGTACTGTTCGAGGCTCCGTGCAATTCAGGTATATCGTGTCATTCAAGGATCCCTATATTTTAAAAATATATTTGGCGGTACCGTGTCTCTCGATATCGAAGCGTAAAAATATATCTAATACGAGCGCTTTGACCGATAAAATTTAACGTGTACACTTCGGCTAAAAATACGATGACATTAAATTCGGTATTTTATCATTCGAGATGTTCCTATTGTCTCTTTATCGTCGTATAAACTTCACCTACAGCGGCGGCTTTTGCCAAACTCCGATTAATTGCCCGAAGCAAAATTCTTAACTGCAGTATAATTCGTTATCTCCAATTCTTCTTTTCTTTTCGTATGTTAAATGAAAAATTAACAGGCCGGGGTGATATTTTTCGCGATAAATTCTTTGTAATGACTTAAAAAAGAATGCTTATTAGCATCAAAAATGAAATCGATTATCGATTTAAATATGTGGATTTACTATTCCAACAGAAAGCTGTATAGTATTCCACCGGAAAACAAACGGCGTGCAGTTTACAGAGTTGGAAAAAGTATACAAAATTCACACAGAAAAATTATCATTAGGCTACCAAGATTTAGCCCGAAAGTGGGCTAGAGATATTGGGCAGTCCGATAATATCTTCTGCAATAATTTGAAAAAAAAAATTAACAGTTCTGTTCATGTTAACAAAATAGCGTTACTTCAGCCAAGTCAAGCAAGTTTAATCGGAATTTGGTGCATCTGGTGCACAGTAGAGCGAATGATCAAAACAGAGATCAGCAGGATCAGCTGGGAATTAAAACCGTGAGCCCACCGGTCCCAATTCCCCAGATTATAGACAATTGTAGAGGATACGCCTATGTGCGTTCGAAGGCGAGGGACACCGGACACGTAGCGCGGACAAGTCCAACCCGCTCCGTTTCAACGTCGTCACAGCGTTGTTTTCGCGCGGCTGACCTCTCTTTCGACACCTTTTTACTAACTTCCGACAGGCGCGACGAACGACAGGGAGCCGGTGAAAAAGGAAGCGTGTAAAAAGCACGATCGGCGTAAACGCGCGATGACCAACGACATTGTTTTATCCATCGGTCGGTCGACCGACCGACCGACCGACCGACCGATCGATCGACCGGACGACCGGACGATCATCATCAGAGGGCGAAAAAAATGACAGATCGACCTGGGACACCCACCTCAACGTTCGACTGTCGTCCTTTATTTCGCGTGACAGTGCGGACGTTTATGTGCGTCCTCGGATGTGCCTACTGCCTTTGAATGACGAAACTGGACGAAACTGAACTTACTGAACCCGATGCGAGTGCGAGGGTACCGTGACCGTGAAGTTTACCGGCGAACGACGCGACGACGGCGACAATGGTGGCGCCGGTCAGTATCTTGACGGGAGACGTTCTTTTGAGTAGGTAACACCGGCCGACGTCGGCTGACGTCGGCGGCTGGCGGCTATATAACTGGTGCCCTCCTTCGCGAACTTTCCAAGCCAGTGCTCGCTGCTGGAATCGATGGCGGCTCGGGCGTGAGACTCGCCAACCGGGAGCGGAAAAATTCCCTAGGCTAGCTCGGTCTCTCGAGAATTCCATGGGGAATTCTTTCCGTCGGGAAGGCGCGAAATTTAAATGTAGTATAATTCGCGTCACTTGTTGTTGACAATACATATATAGGGTGCGCGCGATCCACTTGGCGCTTCAAACGCTCTTGAAAACATTTCATCCTTATCGCTCATTTCGTCCTTGTTTAACATTTGACGAATAAACAAGGATGAAATGTGATTCCACGAGCGTTGTTACGGAGAGCGACAAGTGGAACGCACCACTTGTCGTTCGTCAAATGTTAATCAAAGACGAAAATGATGATCTGAAGAAGCGTTTGAAGCGTCAGTGGATCGCACCCAATAATACATATATATATTCGTTTAGTAACTCTTTAGAGATTTTTCTGATAACTTTGACGATCCGAGAACCTTGGAAGACCTGTATTTCAACTCTCGTTACATAATCTTCCTTCAATATAACATACTTTGACGATTTTTCCAAGGTTTCGAGAAATATTTCAAGTATTTTGTTGGCTCTTGTCGAACTAAAGTTCTAAACGATGTTTTTTGGAGTCGCGCGAAGTCGCCGCCGCGAGTGATGCGCTTGCGTGCGACGCGCGACGCGATTCCGCGGAGTGTTTGTCCACGTTCGTCGCGACGTCGCGTCGCCGTCGCGAGTCGCGAGTTCGTTCATTGATTCATTCGTGTTCTCGATGACCATAAGTCTCGCTTCTCCAAGCGAAGAGAGAGAGAAAAAAAACGGGCGGTCGCGCATGGATATTACGAGTATAAATAAACCGACCAAGTGTTACAAATTGGCGGTTTTCCGCGGCGTACCGTCGAGCGGGCCGCGTTGCGGGCGGATCGTGGCCGCGTCAGCCGCGCGTTATCCCACCGCAGCAATTGTGGTGCTCCGCGGGCTCGACCGGGCGGCGGACGACGGGGGAGATTCGTGCGCGGCCGTAGCCGTGAGAAATGGCCGCCGTTTTGAGAAGACAATTCCGCGCCGTGGCGAGCGCGCTTGCCGGCAACGGGGGCTTGCCGCTGCACGTAGCCGCACGGTAAGCGCGCGTCAACTCGCGCGGAGCGAGTTGCCCCGCTGTTCTTTTCCATTTTCTTTAATTTCTCGAGCGATCCGTCGCGATCCGCGGACGAGGAGTCCGCGAGAGCGGGACGACCGACGGCGACCGATCGGATAATCGCTGTATCATTTCCGCAGGTCCTTGACGAGATCGTCGATCTGTTGCGACACCAGCGAGGGATGGCTGAGCAAGCTCCTGGTGAGGAAGATCGAGCCGACGAAGGAGCCGCACTCGCGAATGCTCTCCCACAAGGAGGTCATTTACGCGTTGAACACTCATAACGTACGGCCAGACTCGATTGACAAATATTTGGCCAACTAGTGAGTCGACATCTTTGTGACCTTGCCTCCGAGTGCGTGATGGTTCACTGACCTATTAACCCGATGCAATAGAGATCGATCAGTCTTTAACGGAATTCGACACTTTGAATTATTTATTTTTTATTGTTCACAGTTTTTTTTAGATATCGCGGGGCAATCCCTAGGGCCCAGGGGATATAGTTTGAGCTTGTATATTTTTTGTACATTCGGATTTCGTTACATTGTCATTTTTTTGTCAGCTTTGTACGCGTAACCGGTGTTAGAATGTTATTTATGTACTTGTTTTGTAACGTCTGTGAGTTTATCGTTAATATTTCCTTCTTGTCAAGCTGTAAACAAGTCCGTGACACTAATGTCCGTTTGTCCAATGTCCAATGTAGATTGAAATCTCGGTTTGACTTACCTTTTATCTTTTTCTAATTCTTAGAACTAGGAAAAGATAAAAAGTTAAACCGAGATTAAAGCTAATCTACGTTAATAGAAATGGACAAAGGTTTTTTTTTTTTATCTATGATCGATATTATTTCTTTTTATGTCATTCCAGCGAGGAGAACGTCAACCTTATACACTCGAAAAAATCTGAATTGAATTGCGAATTAGTGGGTTCGTGGACGGTAGAGGTGGGAGACTTGGATCAGGCCTTACATTTATGGCAATATACTGGTGGATTCGGACGCATAGATGACGCGCAAAATGTGCTTTCCAAAGATGAGGTACGAAATATCTTGCTGCGTAATGTACAAAGATGCCAGAGACGTAATAGTGATCACTAATGGGAAAATAATTAATTTCCGTAGGCTTACCAGCAATTGCTCAAGGAACGAGGGAATTACCTAAGATCGCGTCATTTGCAATATCTGTTGGCGTTCAGTTATTGGCCACCGCTGGAAAAGCGAACAGGTCCGAACATATACGAGATACGCAGTTACAGTTTGAAGCCGGGCACGATGATAGAATGGGGAAACAATTGGGCGAAAGCTATTAATTATAGACGCAACAACGACGAACCGTTTGCTGGTTACTTCTCGCAAATTGGTAGACTGTACAATGTTCACCATATTTGGTGTAAGTGAAACTTGTATTGTTTGTATTACGCTGCCTTTATGTACATATACTCGGTCTTCACACACGTTAAATAATATTTGTGTTTACTTCTCAGGTTACAAGGATCTTCAGGCACGTAAGGAGACGCGCGAAAGTGCTTGGAGATCACCCGGTTGGGACGAATGTGTCGCTTATACCGTACCCTTGATAAGAGAAATGCATTCGCGCATATTATGTCCAACTTCGTTTTCGCCCACGAAATAAGGTTTTACGGGTGCGAACACAAATGCATTTGTATATTATACTGGTTATTTCTTATAAATATATATATATATGTACGGACTGTAATATTGTAAAAACATTTGTTACATGTATACACTGTGTAGATTTAAGTATGAACTATTTACGCGCATGAGAAAAGCTACAAATTTTTGTTGTATTACAACTGGCAGGATGTAGCTTGTTACCATTTGACGTTATACATTGGCAAAAGCAGCTATTTATATATATATATATATGTATACATATATATGTGTATCTTATGCATATATATATATATATTACACATGTATATATACTTACATGTGTAATGCCATGCTTTTGACAAAATGTCAGTTGAATCACAACATATGCATTATATATATATATGTATGTATAGAGAGAGAAAGATATAAAGGAATAGTCTTTATATAATTATATGCGTTTTTTCTTCTAACTCATTCATCAGCAATTTTAAAACATTCCACGGGAAGACAATACGATATCAATATATTCTGATTTTCTCATACTTGCTATATCTTTCCATTTTTGCGTATTGTATTTAATATATATTGCGAAAATGTAGGTGGCACGGTATAACATAGAACGAAAAAGGTGTTTCTGAATTTATCGTGTTAGTCAAATGTATAAATCGTCAATAAAATTTGATTTGCGCATTACTTAAAGGATCGGCGAACTGGATCAAAATGCATTTATTGATGAACATTTCTCGTCTTTATTATCTTATCAATATGTATTGGATTAAACAGTTTTAGCTCTTTCCTTTAAGCCTTAATTTGCGATAGATAGCGCACCGTACATACGCTTTCCCCAATCGATTTAGTTACAAAATGTCTGTGTATATTACTTAAATTTGAAAATAAAACTGAATATTCATATAATTGTTATCAAGAGCGTTCACGATTCGATTATTCGCATTACGTATAATGCATTTCACGATTATTTATTAGGAAGCTATTGGTGTCTATCTCAATAAAATTTTACATTTTACGTTATGTTAATATAATAGAGATAATAATAATAATAATAACACACATAACAATAAAATTAAATTAATAAAATAATTAGAAGAATATATTAGTCTATTCGTCTACGTTATTATCTCGTACTACAAATGAGTTGTATGAGCATATTGACTACAAAATGTTAACTCACCCACTCAGGCAATTACACTCAATTCGATGTAAAACACTTCAGCATTGCCACAGAAAATTCTTGATGAAATTATTCTCTTTAATTGCAGCTAAAGTTAACGCTCGTATAACGCTATCGCGAGAATCTGCATATTAATATTTCAATATAGAGCTGTACATATTATAAAACTGAATAAAGAATAAATATCCCAGATTCCAATGGCCTCATTAAACATTGCCTTAATATGCACACTATGTATATACATCAGACATGAGTCTCATCCTACTATCAAAATATGGTACAAGGTGTTTGGTATGAGTTCTGTTCTCGTTTAAGAACAAAATGCAAGAATAAATTAAAATCTAATTACCAATGAAGCTTAGGATTGGCAAAGGAGATCAGATTTAAGTTTTGTTAAAAACAAATCATTTTCGGTCCGTTAGAAGATAGATTGAACGTAAATCTTATACAACCTCGTATATACATCTGGTTTTCACTATTTGGTTGTCTTCAAAAGATATCAATTTTTCGTTTTGTAAAACATCTGTGGAAAATCATTTTGTTTCGCAAAATTACAATATCTTGCATATTCATTCTTTCGGTTTAATGATCGGTTGGAAGTTGGAAGTATTTTCTACTTTCCGTGATATCAATGGTATTTATTCTGCAAATACGACTAATGCCTATTCTTGCTACTCCGCGCATCTTCGCCTTGAAAGAAGCAAGGCGGTTGAAAATAAAAAAAATAGTTACGATTTGTCTTTAATTAAAGCCAGAAATTGTATTGACGTATATAGTTACATTCACTTCGGTGTTTCGTCGTGTACAAAAACAATATTCCTGTAATTGGCCGAGTGTAAAGAAGACATAATTGGTACTGGAATCGTAATTGTTACAGCAATCTCAAAAATATTGCGTTTCTATCTGACGACAATGAATTGCATTGTAATACAAACCACCAACATTACCAAATCACACCTTAAATGGAAGTAAGTGAAGAACGAGCTCGTCAAATAATCACAAGCATAATTTGATAATATGACATTTGATATGCTATGCCTATGATTAATTGTCTAGCTTACCAGTTATCACATTCCAAAGTTAACTGATAGTTAGCCACGCGCGCGTTTTTTGGAAAATTTTTATAAATCTCTCTCTCTCTCTCTCTCTCTCTCTCTCTCTCTCTCTCACTAAATACTAGATATCATAATCAAAATTCCATATCGCAATTTTATGTAAAGCGAATAAATATTTACAAAACTCTAGCAACATCGACAATTAATTTCCTAAATTGGGTATTCAGCAAGTTATAGTGATTACACAGACTATGGTCGAGAATAATTTTTTTGTTACATACATACAACTTAACTCAGAGACACAACTCGTGCTATAATTAAAAGTGCATATAAAACTTAACAATTTTTTTTTTATATAAAACCTCCCCAATGAAGGTAGGTTTGAAATCTAAAACTTTAATAATCGCAATTGTTTAATTAGTTACTTATAATAACAGAAAGACGTATTATATAACATATTAAATTAGTCTAAACAGTTTTCCTATACCACACATCTTATGTAATTTAGAGTCCGGTTTGTTAGCACGAACAATCTCTGTTAGTCTGCTGTGCTTCAAATTGATTATAGTAATTACTTTCGGACATCTCTCCCTAATAAGAACCTAAGGAAGAATTTTTATATATCTTCATACACACATGGATGTCATCTTTACTGTCTTTTCCATAATGAGTCGTTACATCTCGATTACTATGTATACTATGCGTCTGTATTTACATATCATAATGGGGAACGTTTCAAGTTGATTGTGACAGTTTTCCGTATCGTACATCTTGGAACATATAACCATGATAACAATTGTATTGTTCGTGTTTCACTACAATCACTCATATCACTATAATTGAACACACTTTTAGATATTCGTTCGATGCATGCTAGTCGCTTATAATTTTCGCGTCAAAATTTCATGAAGAATAAAAAAAAAGACACATTTATACGTATAATATATATAACGAAAATTGGAATGTACAATGCTATATTGCCATTGTGACACGAATGACAAAACGTTTACTATGTGAATGTCGTTTAAAGCTTTTCACTTTTGTTTAAACGTATAAATTATTACGGAGAAGAAACTTACGAAATAAAATGCAATATTTTTGGTCGTGCCCCTCAATCTGTATTATAATTATTTACTTTTACCTCTTCTAAAACTAAATAAACATTTTTATTTTTATTTACGTGAAGAATCTCAAGCTATAAGCGTAAAATAAAATTATAGAACATTAGTTCTTTCTTTTTGTAATATACGCATTAATTAATATAATACAAGTATTTGATTGGCTTTCTCAATTATCGCTTACAAGTATTTCATGGTGACATGTTTTACTGCTCTCCACACATACATATACATATATAATATATATATATATATATATTTTTTTTTTTTATATATACTATATATTGTATATATGTGTGTGTAAAAATATATAGATATATTATATATATATATATATATATATATATATATATATATATATATATATATATATATATATATAATACATACATACACATATATATTAGAACGAAATTAGATTATAATTGAATTGTAAAAATTTACTTTTTTTTACGATAACGATGAAATGTTTTATACAATAAAACTTACTGACATTCCATAATCCAAAAATAAATGGACTGTATGCATTGCTAAGTATTAACTACATAATATAGTAGCACCTGCTTAAAAATGTTATCATTAATGGAAATACACTTTCTCAATACGTAGTTTTGGAATTTAATACGAAACAAGACGATTTGCTTTTCGTTGATTTTACAAGAAAGTGTTAAGTTATCATACAACAGAACAATATTTAGGAGGAACAACAGTCACAATCATTTGGATACAGATTTTATATGTATAATGGTTTCGTGACATATAAAATAAAAATATATGAAAAAAATGGGAAAAAAAACGAAACATGTACATTTTGATGTAAAAGTATAATATTGGGATGTGTACTGGATGAAATTTTGAATGTACTTATAGTATGTGATACAATATAAATATAATGGAGCAATGGATCGAAAAGTATATTTTAAATTCTTATAAGCAGATGTGAAGGAACAAACGTTCGTTGTACGTTTGTTCAAAATTGTGAAATGCAAATAATTGATATAATTGAAACATTACAAAAAGTGAATATTTTTTGAAATTTACATACCAAATTAAAATAAATTACCATAACTATCAATATAAAAGCATAGAGCATTTAGTTAATGCATCAATAATATCAATTTGTCTTATTTAAGATGTATTTGTCTATTATTTAAGGTATCTGTATCGTAAATTTAAAATCAATCCGCGCGATTATTTCTCTTCATTAAATATCATATTCAACGTATATAAATACTTTTAACTCGATTGAGATTTAATGCCGTATGAATAAAGACACGGAAGTGAAAAGGAGAAATAATGTGAGATATTAAATAACTACTCTTATAACTGAAAATAAGTTCGTTTAATAATGGCGCAGAAAATATTTTGATTAATAAAAAAAAATTTCGTTAGCAAGAATTTTCCATTAGAAAGTAAATATTTAATTCTTTGTTTAGACAATGCATAAATTAATATATCACATAAATAATTTTTACATGTTATTAGTTTTATATGTAAACTATATATTTAGAAGATATCCAAGATACAACGTTAAAGAATATTATAGCAGGAAACTTGAAAGGAATTGAAAAGTAAATACCAATTGTTTCTAATTCTCAACAATAATTTTATTACCATTAAATTTGTTATATTGAGATATAAAAGAGATGGAAAGTAAAGGGACAATAAAAAAAAAGGATAACTCGTTGTATCCTGAATCTAAATCTTTTTTTGAGAAATGCACGTTTGATTACTGATATTTATACTTATAAAAGAAAAGATAGTTCTGCTAAATTTATTAGAATATTACTTACAATTCTCCACTATAACTTTTTATTACTTTAAACGAAATATGTATATAATTAAAATCTTGAAATATACGTAAAAAATATGCTAACGTGCGCGCGATGCTCAATTATCACGAAAAACTTCAAAGTTTTCATCATGAAAGCAACGTAAAAATCAGAACACCACACTGAGAAAGCTATCTCAGATTTATCTGAAGTCTTAGGGGAAAAAGAATAAAATATATATTAATTCGAGCATTATATAATTATCGTACTGTTACTTTTATTATATTTGTAACATATTAATAAATAAATGTCTCTAAATTCTTTTTCTGTGGTATAGGGCGTGTATAAAATTCTTTATTTTCTATGCTGACATCGTCTGACCTATGTATATTAAGATTCTCTAATGGATATTAGAAATGAGATTAATGCTTTAAAAAGACTTTCTTTTATCTCTATCTGCATCTCAGAAATATTTGGTTACGTTTAATAAATATTACAATGTTGCAAAAAGCATCTAAATTCTTCTTCAATATGAAGCTCTCTTTCTCATTCTTTTCTGGTAAATTGTGTTGTTATTTCTGGACGATTAAAAAATACATGCCTAGGACAATTTCAGTCCAATACACATTCCCAACCTTAACAAATCTTTCAGGTTCGGTTCAATGCACGCAACGAGCCAACCCTTGTTATATTTGTAAGTCATTGAATTGTTATACGTCGGTAGACTCGTCATGTACTTACTACAGGCAGACACACATACATATACATATACACATACATATATATGCAAGTATATATGTATACGTATATTAATATGGTTAAAATTAAAGACTATTAGGGGGGAAGGACGTGGAGCTATTACTGTGAGCCAGACTTAACATGGAGCCGCTAAGGCTTTCATCGTCCGGATAAGATTCTTTCGATGCCTCAGCTATCGCCAGAGCACTGCAATAATTTGAACAATACTATAAAATTATAATGCACAATACATGACAATGATTGCGTCTGGTGAATATAAAAATATTCCTTGCACAAAAAAAACTGAAGAAAACTCTGTACTGTATATTATACTTTCTGCTCGTCACATACCTGAATCCTATTCTTGCACTTTCCTCATCAAATTGTTGCAGTTCCCGTTCTTGCCTTTCATGTAGCAAGCGTATACGTTCACTACGTTCACGAAGGAATTCCTGAGTTTCTAATTCCATTTTTTGTTCCAGCAAAGCTCGTCTAACAGATACACGATCTTCCAACTCGCGACGTTCCCTATTTCTCTGCGCCTCGGCTTGCATCTTATTTTTTGATTGGTATGCCATTAGAATTTCTAATTCATAATTTAACCTTTCCTGCAAAATTAATTTGATATTTCATTAATATCATATAATGATAAAGCTGTACATTACAATACACAATAATATATATCTTTATCGTATCGAACCTTAAGATTATGGCATTCTACTTCTTGTGACTCATCTAGCCGTATACTCTGCTTTTGGAGCATTTCAGCGATACTTTGCTCATATTGATCACCTAAAAGTGCCAATTTGCGTCTTTGTTCTTCCTTTAACTTCTTAATGACCGCTTTTTGCTCATCCTTAGCAGTTGATTGTAGGGTTTGAGCTTTCAATGCTTTATATTGTCGTGTTTGTATTTTACAAGTTTCTCTAAACTGTTTACGAATTTGCATTTCCTTTTGCTAAAATTATAAAATTTATTCGTCAATACAATATCAAATATACAGAGAAAACATTTATAAATCAATGTTTTACTTGAAAACATTTATACTTTCACTCTAAGAGCAAATATCAATACCTACTGCTACATATTGTTATTTACCTTGAGACTCTTCGGTTGTTGCTTAAGTTCTAACGCATGCTTTTTACGTAGATCACGTTCGGCTCTTTGCATATAATCCTGCTGATTACTCAGTTCCGTTGAATGCTGTCGATGTACTTGATCCTCACGAAGTGAGTGTACCGCTCTTTGTTGTCTATATTCTAATTCTTGCGTCTTTTCATGATGTCGCAGAAGCATAGCATGTGCTTGCTCCAACTGCTGTTGCCGTTTATTCAACTCCTGTTTAATAAATATATTCAATGTAAAATTCACATTCGATAAAAGTTAAAAATGTTAATAGGAATCAAGTTGGATCTCGGAATTAATATCAGGGAAAAAGTATAAATTACAATCAAATTATCTTTTTATATTAATTGTCGTTAAGGAATATTGACTCGTATAGTATTCAAAAATAAAAAAATGCGACGTGGACAAGAGTTTGGAGAAAATATGCAATGATTCAGTAATCAAAAAACTTTTTATATGCATTACGATACGAACTTCACGAAGAAGCTCCTGCTCCAAACTGTGGAAGATGAGTAACTTTTTTCTACGGAATTTTCGAATTTCAAGATCCAAGTATTCTCGTTGTCCTCTAGCAAGCCGTTGTTCTTCTTGCGCTTCCATTTGTCTCAAATTGTCTTTTTGACTTTGAAGTGTAGCATCTCGTTGCCTCTTTGGAGTTACCTCATCCTGAGAGAGTTCTTTTTTCCATCTTTCTTTATAAGCCTATATAAATAAAGTCGTATAAAAATATAAAATTAAATGCATTAAAATTTTATATATCTCGATAAATTTTTTTATGCCGACACTCACTTTGTACTCTTTTTTCTGTTGAGCTTCTAGAGCTTTACGGTCAGCCTCCTGTCTACTTGTTATCTCTTTATTAAGTTTCTTCTCAGCATTTTGATTTTGTTTTAACTTGCGTTCCAGCTCTTGTAGATGTCTGAGCTGCAATTTCTCGAGATCCTTACTGAACTGTTGCAACAGAGTTTCATACTCTTTATCCAACAGCTGTTTATGCGATTCCATTTCCATCTTGCAGCGTTCCTCCAATTTCACCTGTGAAAGAAAAAGAGAAATATTATATCGTGAATATAAAATTTGAAAGTTTTATCACAATCATTAATAACTATTGCTTATAGAGAGTAAAAATTTCTTTATTTAAATACAAATATTTTAAAACAATTAAATCATTTAGCGCATAAAATTTTAGTTCTTTTAAGTATACAAGTTTTGAAATGTATCATAATCAAGTTATTTCTCTGTAATATAATCTGTAATATTAGATAGAATGTTTAATTTCTTACCAAAGCACCTTGGTGCTCCCTTCTCATTCGTTTATATCCACTCATTTGTTCATGCATCTCTTCTTGCATATGTTCTTTTTGTTGCTTCGTAACAATTGAAGTTGTCCTAATTGTTGCAAAATTATTGGCACCGTGTTCAAGAAGATTGGCAGTGACACCACCTGCTGTGACCTTATGCCGATTTCTGACAGATCCCGAAGAGTAGTCATTACCATCAGCATTCGGCAGCGGCAGGCTATTGGTGGAGGAACTTTGAGAGCTTGCTGAGACGCCCATCGAGTGAATTGAGTGTTCTGAGGTAATTGAATTGCTTTTGCTACTATCACCACCTGTTTGTTCATCAGGAGTATCTGTAAGTGATTGCAGTTTTCAAGGTTTAGAGATGTCAGTAGAGAACATTTAATTAGCATACTCAGGAGAAAGATACGTAAAAATAGTAAGTTCACTAATTACAAGTGTTGATAGATGATTGACGTTAACATACCGTCTGCGTCACCAACCGTGCTCTCAGTCTCGCATGCGTCGATCATCAAGATTTTCTTCATTTTACGATAATTCAAATTATCTAATTCCCGGACAGCAGCTTTCGTTCTCTGTATCAAATCTATCAAAACTTGAGGAGAACGTGGTCTCGTGACAAATTGATGCTGTAAAATTGAAAGCCTATAAGAGAACAACTAGACTACTACTAACATACTACATACAACGTAATAAAAAAAAAAAGAGAGAAAAGATACGGATGTAAAGTGTCGCTGATATACATAAGGACAACTCACCGATAACAGTTTCCCGGATGTTGGTCTCTCAATTGGACTCTTTGTGAGACACACCTCGACAAAATGCCGAAAAACATCAGTCCAATCTGGCGAATTTAACGTTGGAGTGTCGTTTTGTGCAATATGATACAAGGCGCTCATTGCATTCATATTAAAATAAGGTGGCTTTCTTTCCGCTATAATCAATAATATAAATAATGTAAGTTTTGTGTTTAAGCTAGATTAAATAATAATTATGATATAACTCTTTCTTTGATAAAATAGAAAAGTTAAGTTATTAATTAAATTACAGAACTTTGAAAAATTAGATTAATATCTTACAATATCTCGAATAATTACTTTGTTACTTTATTGAACACGACAAAATAAATTATCATAAATTCAGATTCTAAATAATTGTGCAAATTCTAACATGGTAACAGTTATTTTAAATCATTGATATGCAAAAGATACTGATGCTTATATGCGATAGGTGTTTTTATACACAACATATTATATTCAATAATACATTAAATATTAACACACGTACCTAATTCGATGCAAGTTATTCCTAATGACCATACGTCAACCTTGCCGTCATATTGCCCCTCGTCCATAGCCAATATAACTTCTGGTGCCATCCAGTACGGAGTCCCTACGAAGCTATTGGCTGGACATTTTATACTCGCGGACCCAAAATCAGCTAATTTAACTGTACCGTTCTCAGTAAGTAGAATATTTCCAGCTTTCACATCACGATGGATTCTCCCGAGAGAGTGAAGATAGTGCAAGCCGCGCAATACACCTTCGCATATCGCAGCTATCTCCTCTTCCTTCAGTGGTCTTTTATGTACTTCGATAATGTCTGATGCAGAGCCAAGACAATATTCCATCACCAACTGCAAAACGACACGCAACGGCACGGTTTTAATATCGTTTATAAAATGCTACTTCAAAAGATCTAAAATATTGACAAATTGATTGAACAGATATAAAAATTCGGTGTATCGCACATACCCAGGCAGTGTGGTCCCTGAGATAGCAACCCTTATACTCTATAGTGTTAGGATGATTAAGTTGCCTAAGAAATCGAATTTCCTTTAAAATGTCCTGCCACTTTTCCACCGTTTGCTTCCCCAGGTAAGACATTTTCTTGATGGCAACAATTTCTTTGGTAACCAGGCATCGGGCATAGTAAACAGCCCCGAAACTACCATGCCCGATCTCGCGCAGATCCTCAAATATTTTCTCCGGATCATTTTTCTCAAATAATTCGGCAATCTCTGGGTCTTTTAAACTACCAGGCCTTGCAACAGCTGGCATAGTCGAGTTGTTGATAATTAGATGCCCGAGGCCTAGTCCAGATACCTTGCCCCGTTATCTTTAGATTCCTTGCCCGAACCGTCTGTTTTTATTGAATCCTCTGTCAGTCCATTCCCAAATTTAACATTCTATCTATAAAAGAAATATGTTTCAGATGCAGATATTTGAGCTAGGTAAAATTTAAAGTTACAGCAATCAATGTATAATCGCACCGCTATAATTCTCATCTCAGATTTTAATAAAGAATTTACTTGTTTTATTTGCAAATCATATTAACCAGTTACCATATACACGCAGCTAATTAAGAATGACTTTTCAGCAAAAATAAGTAAACCCTTAAGTAAATAATTGACTTGAAAATTTCATTAATTTACGGCATCACCATTAATCTTTGCCTAGTTATATAAATGGTGTACGTAGTGCTACGAATTAACCAGATCATCATTCAGTTACAAAAGAGATCAAGATATCTCGATAAGTCTTCCAGTTTGACTACAGTCTCACGCGAGAGATTATTTCGAAAACACATTTTTTCCTATCTACTTATGCTCTCGAATTTCGATGTACGTTTTGCAATTAAATCTCCCGTGAAATTTTCAACTTTGAGCTCATGAAAAAAGTCGGGAGACTTTAACTTCTCGGGAGAGAGACCGCTCGTGTATCAGAAGTCGGAGGCACCTTACTCCGAGCCGGATGCACCTCGCGCGTGCTTTACGAGCGTAAGGACGGAAGTGCACACTGTGAACGGCAGCACGGCGGGTCGAAAAATGCAAAAAGCACAATAACAAACGTTCACGCTCGGCCCATTGTCCGAGCCCGGTCGTCGTCGTCGTCGTCGTCGTTTCCGTTTTTTATCTCGTCCGCGGGAGCGAGAATCTAAATGCGATTTTCCCCCGTGGTCGCGATGGCGAGAAGGGCGAGGAGGAAAACACGTAACGGCTCAAACGACACAGAAATAGGCACGTTCTTCCCGTAGGAGCGACGAGAACGAGAACCGCCGCACTCCCGTCATTGTTGTCGCGTTAGTCACGTTACTCGCCGCGGCCTCGAGTGGCTGTGACACTAGTGTGTATCACCGAGGAGGCCGATCCTCGGCGGAGAGGAGGAGACTATCCGCGGTCGTCGTTTCTGTCGCGCGACAGGATCGAATCAGCAACGAGAAAAAGAAAAAGAGAGAAAGAGAGAAAGGGGAGAGGGGCTCGAGAGGCAAAATTCGGCAGGGCGCGCACGAGAGAGAGAAAATTATCGACGCGCGGCGCCGAGGGGGAAGTATCCTTAACCGCGAGCCACCTCCGGGCCCTGAGAGAGCGCGATCCTTCGATCTCGCGTGAGATCAGTGGCGACGCGACATCAGGAAATTCGCTCGCAAAGAGGGGAAAAGGGAAATTTGCGGGCAGACCGGACGATAGCGATGACGACGACGACGACGACGACGATGATGACGAAGAAGACGAAGACGAAGACGAAGACGACGACGGCGACGACGAGAAAATTCACAGGAGGTGGAGAAATGCGGGCGTAAGGAGGGTTGGGTCCTCGGCGCTCGTCGGCCCGATCGGGCCCCCTACCCCACCTCTTCCCGTCGCCGTCCTCGTCCGCCTCGCGCTCCACCACACCTCCCCCCTACCCCTTCCGCGTCGCGGTGCAACGCTGCACCGTCGACGTCGACGACGACGACGATAACATGCACCTCGCGTTATGTTATAGCGCGCGCGTCACGACTCACGACGGCCGCTTTCGGGTGGCGTGACATCGCGCGGTCTCACGCGCCGCAACTCCGCGGCGGGTGGAAGTCCCGCTGGGTTCGCCCAGGGCCGAGAAAATCGTATTCACCACCAAAATGGCGAGGGAGCGGGCGGGGAAAGCATGCGCCTCGCAGGCTCCGTGTGTGTACGCGCTCTCCTCAGGCGGAGGCGGCGGAGGAGGAGGAGGAGAAGGAGCAGCTCTCTTTCCCGTACCTGGCCGCCGATCCCGTGGGCATAATTAAGCGCCCAGCGATCCCTCGGGCGAGCCCGTTGCCGATTCGTGAGAATCGTGCGCCGCGCCCCGGAACAATACACGCCTCCTCGTCGCCGTGCCGTCGTCGCCGTCGTCGTCGTTGCCGTATACGCACGTCGCGCACGGTCCTATACACACACACACACTCTCTCTCCTCTCTTTCGCGTGAGCGCGCGCGAGAGAGAGCGGACGACTATGGGTCCACACCGTACCTAGGGTCCACGGACGACCGCAGGGACCGTGCGCGAGGATTCCTCCACCTGCGACTCACGTTCGATTTCACTCGTCCAGCTTCGTACCGTACTTGCACCGTATACACCGTACACCGTACACACCACACACCAGGCCACCAGGCGCGAGAGCTCTCAGAGCCGTCCGTTCGCGATGGCGGTAGCGCTCTACGCCGGTCACGTTGCGAACTAATCTCCTGGCGGTTGTGTCGTCGCGCTGCCTTATCGCGGTGCGATTATGCGTCGAACGATTTTTCCCACTTATATCGATCGTCGAAAAGCTCGAGCAGAGAGAAGCCTGTAATCTGTAGTACGATTCTGTAATTGTTAAATCATTATGCGTCAGGTTTTATATATATATATACACACACACACACACACATAGGTATATATAACAAAATAATGTTTTATCGGCAGTGTCGGAAAATGAACGTGGCTACGTAGTACCAATTTCGAAAATAAATGTGCTGGCGGTAGCGTACAGGGGCTTTCGACAGTTTCGACGCCCGACGGTCCCACGAAAAAAGCCGGGATGGCCTCTTCGGCTCGAGGATCTTTGATCGCACTTCGTGTCGGTAAATAGGTCGTCGATATGTTCGCGCGCTTTACCAATTCAATTATGAAATTATAAACTTGGAAAATCTTTTTGTTTATTAAAAAAATGAAGATTTTTGTAATTTTATTAATATCTGGAGATAAAAGCTCTGTAAATTTTTAAGCTGTATTGTACCGATAATACTAATAAATGCTTAAATCGCGCGTATTGTATCACGACGAATTTTGTAATATAAATAGAAAAATTCTTATTACGTATTCGCCTATTGCAGCAATGTATTTTCATGTATATGCATATATGTACAAAATGCATAAATTAACATCTTATAAATGTTAAAAAATTCTTATTTTTTAAGAGTTATATATATAATTGGATGAATATAAAACAAATAGAGAAGAAATATATTTACAGTTTTTCGTTGTTACAAAAAAATTTAAATATTCTATTTCGGTATTTGAATTGAAGCAGTTTTCTTTTCACGCGCGTTCCAAATCTTCCATCAAAGAAGTGAGAAACGTGTCGCCATTGATTAACCTAGTAGTTCCCACGACGAACTCGACATTTACTAAAAGAAAATTTGTATTATGTTTGCGTCATATTTATATTCCATAAATCTTTACTTATTGATTTGTGCAGACAAGTACTTCGCAATCTATTACGACACTCACAGTCTTCTTGTTGCGATAGAAACCGGAGAGCAGATATCTCGGCGAAAGTGCATCCTCCGATAAAAAATACTAGAATTAATTTTGGTGGTTCCGAACTAGAATCTTCGCTGGTAATAGAATTTCCTGAAATAAATATTTATTTTTTGTTGAAAATAAAAAAAATTTTAAACAAGCTATAAATAAACCAAGATTTAGTCTTAACTTACGTCTTACCGATGAGGATACATTGTACGGGACGCTGCTTACGGTAGGTCCTGGTAACAATCCCATCACGTCGTTCAATCCTTGCCATCCGTTCAGTTGTACCAGTTGCTCCGCTAGTCTGACGCTCAGCGGTGCATATATGGAATGTACGTAACTGATATCTTTCGGTGCTATTTCACTCTCGTCCTCGACAGTGAGCCTCAACGCTTTTCTTAAAACTGCGTATTGTCGCACTGACTGCTGTTGCTTCAATAATCCAGCCTTTTCCAGATTTAATATAGTTGGCAAATGTTGGAATCCATAAGTTTGAATTATTTCTCTCTTATAGTAATCGAGCAGTTTTGGTTTTAGACCGGAGTTTGTCAACGATTGTATGCAAAGGAGACGTAGAACTTTGAGTAATGGTTGTCGCTGCGCTATCATATCTTCGACGTACGCATTCGGCTTGTCCGTGTCGATACAGTTTAACAGTTCTTGCTCGACTTGCAACGATTCCAAGAAGTTGCTCGAGTCGGTTACCTCTTTTATCATCTCGGCGATTGTGGTGTCTAGTTCAAGAGAAATTACGATAAATTATTAAAACAAGACCAAAAATAATAAATATCGCGAAAGAATCGGAACACGAATCCTTATACAATGTATTTATTACTTACGTCTCGCTAAAGATTGCTTTGTTGCCAGCATATGTGGTAATCTCGCGACAAACTGTTTAATTTCTTGCACGCTCTTGTCTCCGTGTCTCTCGTCAAACTGAGATGAAATTACTTTAGCTTTCTTACTGAGAACCGGGCCAACACCGTTGAAATTTTTATCTCTGCAAGAGTGAAATGTCGTAAAGAATGGTCAGAAAGAATTTTACGTAGTTACGTACCTGATCTCGGCAAAAAGTTCTTCTCCTGAATTTAATATGATTTGTTCCTTATCGTTTAGAGACATCGATGTGGGAGAATCGTCAGAATCATGGAATTTTCTTGCAGGTAATTGCACAGTATCTAAAATAAAAAAAAATACTCCTGTCACTACGCCACGTATCGTATACACATTAAAAGTATACGTTAGAAAATTGCAATTTCAAAATATAGAAAATATATAAGACCGATACTTACTGTACTTTATTCCGTAAATTTCATCGATCAAGCCTTCATACGTCAACTGCGTAACTAAAGGCGAGAGTAAATCTACGGATCGATCCAGTAATAATAAGTGTTCAATGGCAACAGAGCCCGAGACCGGGAGCGATTTGTTATCTTCCTCTTCTCTATTCAGCCTTTCCAGCAATTCCCAAACCTTGCTGGCAGCTGGTCCCCTTCCCGTGACTCTCGAGATTTTCCCGTACAATTTTTGCAAGCCTCGTATGGCCTGCGCGACTTGATACAGGCAAGTGGGATCATTTTCCAAGTGGAACTCCTTGAAGGATCCGCTCAGTTCCATCGACAGCAGATCGTTGTCAAACGGAAAGAGATCACATTTAAATTCTTCTATCAGCGTGAAGCTGCCAAAGACACCGCGATTCTGGAGCTTCTTTTGACAAAGTAGACTCTTGCGTGGCACAAAGAACAAGTGAAACTCTTTACGCGGCCTCTTACCCTCTTCTCTGTGTAAACACACGAATAAATATATTTTTAAATATTTTTAAAAGTATATATACAATTTATGTTAGGATTATAATAAAATTTAAAAAAGTAGCAGTATCGTGTTTCATATCCGTATCAATACGCAATTTTGACTTTATTATTTGCACGTGACTTTCTTTCGGATCTCTCGGTTGATATCATTGAATATATACGGCTCGTCTACGATAGCCGCAAGAGTATGCGGTAAGACGTAAGCGGTAAGCTATTGACTAATGAGATTTTTTTCAATTCAAGAATAATCAACCGTAGTTGGTCAATAGCTTACCGCTTACGTCTTACTCGGTCTTACCGCATACTCTTACGGCTATTGTAGACAGGCGAAAGCCATTAGATACATTAAAATCACATACGTATCTGGCGACATATTCGCCGTATACCCACCCATGAACATTCTCGGCGATCAGATCCACGAGCTCTAACTGCGGCCTCGAGATGAATATGACATTAGTAATGTTAGGCGGTATTGTCAAGGTTCCACCGTACAGCGGGTACATCTTCGCAACACCGTATTCTTCTAGCAAATTGTACTTGGCGACAAGACCGATCGGTCCGGCCAACGACTGATCCCATATAATAGCCTGTGCAAAAGTGAAAAGAAGAACATATGAACGTACGAATTTGTAATCAAAGAATCGATTCCTTGAGAAGAGGTTAGGTCGAAGTACCTTTGGGCCGTCGCATTTCTCCAGCAGACAAAGCAGTCGTTTTCTTGCCCGTTCCTGAACAAGCCCGACGTTCAGCCTACCTCCCGCTAGATGCGACATAATAATAGCTCCGTAAAATTTTACAACGCATCGACCGTACGCAACATTTTATCCAAGAATCCGAGACGATCGAGACTGTCACTGCGCGACTGACACTGGACACAGACTACTGAATACAGACGACACACTGACACAGTGGATATAGTGATGCAACGACGGAGCAAAAAAAAATTTTATATCCCAACGGTGGCGCAAAAAAAAATTATATCGCAACAGCGGTGCAAAGGAAAAAATTTATATCCCAACAATGGCGACAAAAAAAAATTATATTCTAACAGTGGTGCAAAGGAAAAATGTTATACCCTAATGGTGTATAGCACAAAAAAGGATCTTAATTCATACCCCAACGACAAAAGAAAAAAAAATTTCATAACTCAAGGCGAGACAAATATTGCGGCCGGTTATAAATAAAGGCGATTTCGATCAAATATTATGATTCGACTTATGTATACCTACATTTCTACCAATGTAGATTAACTTTATTCTCGGTTTAACTTATACTTTTATCTTTTTCTAATTCTTAGAACTAGAAAAAGATAAAAAGTTGCAATGCCAAGTACAAAGTACAATTTGCTAAAAGAGTCGGTGTCGAGAAGATGTATCCACTGTACGGTGGAACCTTGAAAAAGTTAATCTGTGCATTGGTAGAAATGGACATTAATCATGGATTAATTTATTAATTAATATCTTATGAAATACTGGTTTTGTTAACACGAATAGAGTTATTAATTTCTACTGTCTCTCATGTGGAAAAAGGACGAGATTATGACGAATTGCGTAATCAAAAATCTTGCTTCAAGCAATTGTTGGCCGCTTAAATTAACCGGAATTGGCCTAAATAAATAAGTTTTGAATTTTAGAGTTTGCTGTATAAATATTATTTCGCGCTTTAGGGTTGGTTTATAATAGCCGTAACCGTTGATTTAAGCCGTAATCTTTAAGAAATAGACCAATCACAGTCGATTATTCTTCTCACATTCGACTGTGATTAGTCAATTTTTTAAAGATTACGGCTTAAATCAACGGTTACGGCTATTATAAATCAACCCTTATTCAGATTGTATCGAATAAATGCGGTGATTGGTTCGCTGCTTCGACAGTTTCGATATTTCGAGAGTCGCGATATCGCTTCTCGATAACTTTCTCAAGTCGTCAGTGTCGTGTCGTCACCAGGCAGTCGAAGGACACGCCGCGATGGGGGATCACGCACTACCGGCATTACGCATACGCGCATACGCAGGATCACGTTCAAATCGTATATCGAATCGTGTATTTTTCACGAATGTACGTCATTATTCGCCGTATCGAGCCCGTCTTGGGAATCGGGTGTCCAAAGAAAGAAGAAAAAGGAGAAGACACGAATGTTATCGCCTGAAAGCGAATCTCTGGGCGCGAAAAGTTCCCGCGATGAGTGTCGTCTCATCGTAAAGTATATCGGACAGTGTTCGTCGTAGCGCGTCAAAGATGGCGCACAACCGTGTCGTCGCCGTGATTTGGACATCGACGATCCGCTTCCGTGCGCCCGAAATCGATCGAGACTCTCCTCGTCCGAAATGCATCAAAAGCGCAATTCAACATTGTCGTTAGGTATATATGTACATATATGCATATCTTTGTTCCAGCAGCCGCGCTGATTATCTAATATTCGTTAGCAGCTCCGGAGCTGCTGTTCGACTTTTTTACTTATTTCGTTGGCTCTTTCTTTTTTAACGGGTAAAACGACTCATTTCGTATATGATGCAATTGAAACGAATTCCATTAATAGACCGAATTACAGCGTGAAATTAGTTAATGCGATTGCAAATTGGGTTAAATTTGCGTGCTACGTGTTTAAATATTCGCGTATCATGGAGAGACTATGCTGGCCATTCGATGACAATAATGATACCAAAAATGTTGTGATATACTCTTCAACATATTATTCTTAAGCCCTAATTGTGTTCGCGATGCTGGAAATCACTCCGAGATCTCGGACGGAGAAAGAATTAATCAATTGCATTCGGCAATTGGTCAATTGCCGAATTATTCAAATACGATCGGTGAATTTTTTCTCCGTCCGCGATCTCGGAGCGATTTGCAGTATCGTGGACACAAGGTTTTTATAAAAAAAAAATTAAATTATTATCAACAGTCACGATATACGCGAATATTCAGACACGAAGCGTGCGCTCCGAACATGCACCCGCCCTAGAGTTCCTTGTAGGAACTCTAATAGCAATATATAAGTACATGCGCATCTCTCTTCATACGGTACGCCATTAATGATCCCGCGCGCGCGCGCGGGTGCGTATGTGACGTCGCGCGTCGTTCTCCGAGCGATAGATTTCGCCGTCGGCGCTCGGCGCCGTCGCTGGCGTCGCTGTCAATCATCGATACGAATCACGACGCGAATTGCGGATCGCGTATCGCTCTCAAATCCGGTACCGTATTTTTTTCGGGGAATTATCGCGTGAGCGCCTCGTAAAGTGTCGATACGCCGTCGTAACGCGTTAAACGTCGCGTGTCGGTTGCGTGCCGTTACACGCCAATCTCCTGATTGCAGCGATCAGCGTCCGTGCGCGTGTGGAACAGCATGGAATCGACCGAGATCCGGACTCTTCGTCCTGCTACCCCTCCTGCGCCGCTCCTGCTACTCCTGCTTCGTCGGCGGCACGCTATTCTCTCGCCGAGATGCGTCACGAGCGCGACGAGCGCGGGATTATTGCAAGGTAAGTGCACGCATCGTCTTTTTTCTATATACGCAATTCGTTGCGTCGAAAAAGCAGACGCGGTTGTTGGACTGCGGGAAGTACTGTTTATATATACAAATCTCGCAGCGTTTTATATGCATCGACGAGATGCTAAAAAGCCAGGGTTAATTTGCGGTAAATTTCGAGATTACATCTACATGGATTGCACACGTATTGTTTACATTATATGTTTACATGAACTTTTTCCATGTAGACAATATAACCGTTATAAATTGAATTATTATAAATTATTGCAAATGAATAATTGATTGATTGATTGATTAATTTCTTTTAATTATATTTTTGCGGTCAAAAATAAAAATAAAAAGTAGTTTTAAACTAGGCTATTTAGAAGCATTTTAGTTACAATTTATTTATTAATTATATCTACAGACATATATAAAAATAAAATTTTAAACAAAATAAATTTCCTACATTTCTGACAAAATATGAATGTTCGACGATCCATAGATACTGCTCGTTTACATTATGATACGTTAAACATAATTTACACCGTATACACATGTATAGATGTAGATCATTATATTTTACGCGTAACCGTCCAATTCTGGCTAAAACTCATAATTACGATATATAAAGACTATAATTAATTTCGAAACTATTTTTACTCTTTAAAAAACACTCGGATAATAAGGAGTAATATTGGAGAGAGTGATTGGAATATTAAATAGATAATAATTTAATATTCACCTGTATTAAATAAAAATTTAAGAGAAGACTAGAAAAATAAATTTATTTGTAAAATTTTTTTGCCCACGGAAATTAGACGTTGGTCGGTTAATTTTAAAAAAGTTAATTTTAATTATTGATTTAATTCCGTTACACACCCTCCCTTTTTCACACATATTTAAAGTAATTATACATTTGTATCGATTCTTTCTGAAAAAACAGCTATGCGTTTAGATCTCGTTAGATCTCGAGAATTTTCCGGAAAAATTTACCGGATCAATGTAAGTACACTTTATTTTTACAACAAAAAATTTACTGCTACAGAAATTGGTACGAGAGAGAGAGAGAGAGAGAGAGAGAGAGAGAGAGAGAGAGAGAGAGAGAGAGAGAGAGAGAGAGAGAGAGAGAGAGAGAGAGAGAGAGAGAGAGAGAGAGAGAGAGAGAGTAATATGAATATAATTTTGTATGTATATATATATATACAATAAATCCATAAAATTAGGTATAGGTACAGTTTATTGTCGCTCTTATTTTTCCGGATGATTATATATCTCTACCGATTTTTATTCATCTCCTCCGCATCTTCTCGGTTCGCGACGCGCGATATCCGGAGGATTGTTATCGGTTTGTATCGGATCCAGGGCCGAGTGCGTACCTATTTCTGTGTCTGTAGCGCACTGTGTCAGCGTTCCGGAGACTGCGCAGCGCGCGGCATCCCGCGCGGATAAGCGAGGACCACGCAGGGGGCTACGGGGAGAGGGTGCGAATAGGGGAGGCACTATGGTTTTTAATCCGCGGATGTAACGGCGGTGGGGACGGCCCTCTCCTTCCGCCGATACGACTCCATTCCCTGTACCGCCGTTCTCATCCACCCCTTCTCGACTCGGCTCGGTTACTTTCCACCCCACCGTCTTTCTTCCCCCGTCGCTCCAGCACCCCACCACCGTCGTCGATCCTCCCGCCGCGTCGTCTGTCGTCCCGACGTCCTCTCTCTAACACCCTCTGTGCTACTCGCCAGGCGGGGGTCGCTACCGGTCTCCTAGTGACTTTCGTCGTCGGGGGTCGCGTGACACGTGCGTGAGAGAATACCGGTCCCGCGGTCCCGGTCCCGATTTCGACCCGGCCCGACGATCGAGTGGTTCCACGTCGGCGTCGCGACCGCGTGAGATCGGCGAGAGATCGATCGGTGACAGTGGTTGGCGATCCACCGAAGTCGCGGTTTCGCGACAGGTCCGCAGGAGATCGACGATCTCGTGTCGGATGACACTTGGTGATCCGAATCCACGAGTCACGGAAGGACGGCGGGAGATCGCGACACCTGAAACCCGGTGATCCATCGTCATCGGACAGCTCCGTTGATCGTCGCGATTGTGCCGACAGCTGTCGCGGACGACACTCCTCGAGGTGGGCTCCTTGAAGATTCGTGCGCGCGTCTTGCTTGAAATGGTTTCCATCCGGGATTACGGCGGATCCGGTGTCTTGTGGCATCCGTTAAAGATCGGGTATCCTCAAGTAGTCAATGAAGTTTCGAGCAGTTTGCTCCGCGGAGAGCCTTAATGCGGTGTCGACCCCGATACTTCGTCGTAAGTGCGTCGATCGCGGCGATCACATCAGAGACGATTCACGGGCGACGCGACAGTCAATATTTGATCGAATTTTACCGCCACTTTGCAGTTTCGTCATTAAAATCCGCTCTGCCGTCACGTAACCGGCTCTCATTCCTCTACTGGTTATCAAAATGATTTCGCGAGTGACATCGTTTTTCTTCAGTCTTCGTGAGCGTTTCGCGGAGAGTTACGACAATCCCGTAATCAGAAGTCGTTTTCTCGTCTTGCGTCATTACGGCTTTTATCGTCGTAACGTTCGCGTCGGCGAGCGTTGCTCGACACATTTCACCTTCTCTTCGTTTTCTATCCCATCGCGATCTATTTGGTTCGTCTCCTCTTTACATTCGTCACTGATATTTGATTATCGGTTGAGGAACGGATAAAACAATTACATTTTTTCCCTCTCCGGCGCACGCAAAGACGACGTCGTGACGCACGAACGAAGATATCGCGAAATCAACTTCGCGGTGTCACATCATTAATTCAAAGCGATTTCTCTAAAATAAGGTATCCGCGGCCGGGTGAGTTATAAAAAGCTTTAGATCTAGGAAGCGAAGCGACGTTATAATTGGATCTGGTCCAACAATTTCTCCGTTTTAAAACGATACGACGTTGAAAGGCTCGTGCAAAGGGGAAGACGGTATAATCGCGTAAACCAACATTAAGGCAACTGCCGTGGAATTGGATCTTCTTTGTGGGAATGTGATCGCGACCAAAAAAAGATATAGGAAAAAAAAAGGAGTTTGTAAGAGATTAACCAGGCTATAATTCCCTTAATAGCGCCGTCTTTTTCGTTTTAATTCGACGAAGTTAGAGATTGAAAAACAATCTTCGGAGTTCTCATTGTTTTAAGAACGGACTCGGTCCTTAATCGACGTTTCTTCGTCGGCTTCGTTCACTGGAATTGTCATCTTCGTTGACATTGTCGAGTCAATTAAACGTAACACAATTTTACCTTTAATTATTAATAAAAATTCTTTTTTTTATCTTTTAGATTAACTTCAACTTCATTATTTTTTAAGTAATTACATTGAAATCACATTCGGCATTAAAAAATTGGAAGTGTTATAAATATTATGTATGCCGAGATTAATTACCTATTATTTCACTGTTTATCGTTGACAATTTTATCTGTATACATTACTTTATATTTTACTTCCTTTGACACCACGTCACGCATAGCTCAAAGTTCAAAGCGAACAGGACTTGCAGAAATCTTATATCTTCTTTTCCTCGATCAGATGCGAAAGAAACGAAAAGAAGACGGCAATTGCAACTTTTAATTTCTTTTAAATTGAAACGAACGTGCTTGCAAGAAAGTAAAAATTAAACAAAATTAAAAAATTAAAAGAAAAATTGTAAAAGATTTTTAAAATGAGATCTGTCAAAAATGTAAGTTTATACGCACAATATGAAATAGAATACGATATGGGAAGAATAATGCGACGAATTAAATTATAAAGTCTTATTTCATGCAATAGTGACTTTTCTCAACTGGAATGAATTAAATTATAGACATATAAAAGATATATGTAACGATATATTACATATACCTTTTATATATCTGTAATTTAATTTATTATATAGATTAGTAAGAGCGCTTATTAACAAAAAGTTAATTTTAAATCAGTATCTTTAAATAATTATTGTTTTTATACGAATGTATACATGAATATTTTCGGATAGAGTTAGGATAGAGGATAGAATTAGGACAGAGTCGCATTGAAACGTAATTTATCCATTGCTTTGTTCACGGACTGGCGAGATCTATATATGGAAGAGCATGTACATACGTTTCTCCATTTGTCGGCTTCGCCCAAGCCGAGAACTGTCGTTCAAGAGCATATCGCAGCGGCGAGCGCAATCGCGAGCGTCGAGGTGCGGCTGCACGTCGTCGGTTCGTGCCCGATGCAGTTTATGATAATATTTAATCCGGTTACAGCGAGACGGGGGTGTGTACGTGGAGCGCGAGCACACACTCGTCGGCGCGCGAGCTCTCGGACGTGGTGCGGTCGACGCGGCCAGTCGATTATTCCGTTCCGACTGTGTCGTCGTTGACGACGTAATCCAGTTACAGCCCCGAGAGCTGACCAACGCTACGTCAGTTCGCGCCCTGGTCGCTTCGGTCGAGTATTTTTTTTTTTCACCAGCTCGCACTCGATCGTGGGATACGCGGTCGAACTGGCGCGCGATCAATCTTCTTCCGCGCGAGTGACGCCGCGGAGTGATTTTGTCGCGTGGATCTTAACGCGCTGTGCGTCCGCGTTTTAACACGATTGCTTGCCGACGACGACGGCCACGCTCGTCGACCGATATGTCATTCATTCATCCGCCATTCATCCGCATTGCGCGCCGATGTCATTCAGTCATTCAATATAGTTTCCTGCGTCGATCGGTAACGGCCCGCCGTTGCCGCATCCTATCGGTGAACCGTTCTTGGCGATCGCGACGTTGTGCTTGTGCATCCCGTGTGAACCGGAGGAAGTAGAGTCCCTGTTCGCGCGATCTAGCCGCAGTTAGCGTCGCGTCGAAACGTAGTTAACGTACTCGTCGAAATGTCTGGCTATCAAAATATCGAAGTTTCCGCGATATTGAATATCGTCCCCTTGTAGCCGGTTGACCATCTTCCCTTTGCGGTTACGAAACTGAATTACGAATGCATCTCGTGCATCTCGCGGGAGAGCATTATTCGGAGAATATTATATATATACGGACATCTAAAGATTATAGGTCGCATGCATACATGGTCACGCATTATAGATCTAAAGATCGTACTGGTTGGAACATTGAAGCTGTATTCTTCATCAGCTTGCACTAGTTGTGTCTCACATTGATCTCGTCTTTTCGCCATACCGTTGTCGTATTCTATATTACGAGATTGAACATCTCGAAGCACAAGACCGTTGCGTACACATTGTGCGTTTATATTATGCGTTTAAAGATACGCGCTTGCGTTATATATACTGATATAGATCTCCGAAGAGCCACGAGCACCACGATCCCCCGTGAACCCCGAAGTGTGTGAGATATCTATAGTTCTGGGTATATTAAAACTTTACTTAATCGCGAGCGCAGCCATCGTTCTCAATTCTCGGACCGTCACGGTGATATTGCAGAATTCAAGAAGTGCCGCTTCACGACGAGCCTCTCGATCTTCTTTCCACGAAGACTTTCATCGTGATTCGTGACAGGGATAATCCGCATTTCGCTTTGACCGAGGAATTAAAGAGAGTTTTCATCTCCAGTTCTGATGGATCTACCAACGACGTCCAACGATAGTTAGAATATAGTCTTTCCCTTGTTTTCGTGGTAAAACGTCATCTGTAGAATTGAGCCCGAAGGGGGTAAAAAAAAGGACAACAGCTGCGAATAACGTGGGAGACGAGCGATCGAAGGCGAAGGTGGAAGGAATGTACATACAATACAGGAATACAAGTATCGTTTCGATCGATTGGCTAAGCTGGTGGGACATTTTGCAGCTTCCTCTTCGAGTTCTCTCGAACGATTGATATACATATACACATACACATTCGTAACACACATACATACGGATCGTGTAGGCTTCACTCACGAAAATTCGCAGAATCGTGATGCACAAGTGGCAAGAAGCAGTAAACGGTAACGCAAACGATCGTTCCTACAACTGTATGATCTAATCAGCAAAGAATCGGTCGATTGAAGTGGCTCGTTAGATCACGTTCGACGTATTACCAGTTCGAATTGTTCGCGCGAGTGATCACGGAGTGAAGCATCGCGGTATCGAAGAATGGAGAGAAATCGGAGGAACGCGAGGTCGCACAAACGTGGAAGGACAGGATTTGCGTACCCGTGCGTTTCCTCTTGAGAGGCTCCGCGACGTGCCTCCGACCGTATATTCGCGCGTTAAACGCGAGCGCGCCGATTGATCACGAATCAGCAAACAGGGTGCCGTCGGTGATGTTTGCCGAGCGATGGGGAGACGTGCGTAATATAAGTTTGCCAATCAACGCGAGAGAGCGAGAACGCGGAACGTGCGAGCGCATATCTCGCGAGAACGAATTCCCAAGTCACCAGATAACGTCTATCGATTGGAAATATATCGTCGAACCGTCGAAAATCAACGGAACACCCACTAAATGTGTATCGAAAATCGAAAGATATATCCGTCACACGAAAGGGGATGAAAAGTTTATCCTATCGGCTTTTATTCAATCGTATATCTTATACTTTTTAATTGAGTATCCGATCGGATAATCCGGGCATTGTGCGGAAATCTCACGCGAGAGAGAGAGAGAGAGAGAGAGAGAGAGAGAGAGAGAGAGAGAGAGAGAGAGAGAGAGAGAGAGAGAGAGAGAGAGGGAGAGAGAGTGTCACGATGGAGAAGTGACTGTATCGGAGGGCCGAGTGCTGAATTAGAAGTCAAGGGAGATCGACGAAGTGGAAGCGAGGATCGATCAGTCGACGTGTGAGATTCGACCAAACGGCAAAGGGAATTCTGGGATCACGGTGGTCAATCGTTGCGATCGATCGAGCTTTAAAACGTCGCGGAACGAGCCGAGTGCGACGTGTCGAGAGGAGGCACCGAAGAGCGAACGAGAGCCGCCCGGAAGGACCATCAGCGGGAAAAGAGGAAGACGCGGAGGCGGGAGGTCACGTACACTTGTATTTTTTGCCCTCGCGGGAAATCAGCGACCGAGGAGCGGAGCTGTCAAGAGTACAAAGGATAGCGAAACAACGTTGTCGTTCTTTATCACGGTGGGCCGGCAAATTGATAACGAGTCGATCGTTATATCACGCCCTACGGAAACGAGATTTGTTTGAGCAGGAAGGGAGAAAGGGCGCGTCTAGGAGTGCGTTCTTCAAAACGATTCGCGAAAATCGTAAAAGCTCCTTCTCCCGGCATTCACCGATGCTCGTTTTAACTGCGCGCCAGATAATTATTTTCAAGCTTCATGGCAAATCTACCGGCGTGTTTCTCTGCGCCGCTCGCTGCTGATCAAAAGAACGGCTCGGTCGTAGCACGAAGAAAGGAGCGGAGAAACTAGAAGCGTGTAAAGACGTTGTGCGGTTTTCCGATAGAAAATCGTGGCCCGCCGTGAGACAATTCAAAAAATTCTCTTCAGACAAGGTAGCCGAGAAACGAATTTCGAGAACAGATCGAGGAACAGTGAACGAAAGTAACGGCAACACGAATGTCACGCGAGAAAGCATATAATTCAACGAAGTTTTATCCTTTTCTCCCCGCTTCTCTCTTTCACTTCTCGGGAACTTTTGGCGCGGCAATTTATCCTATCCGCGCGCCGCCCTTCACGGTGGCTTAAAGATATCACGAGGGATCCAAGATGTGCCTCGGCCTCTCCCGCGAGATTATCAGGAGTATCAGAACCTTTATCGGGAACAGGGAGAAATGAAGTTATCAGTGTCGGCTTACACAGCTCAGGCTAGTGCTCACAAGAATCTCTGTAGCTATCAGCAACAGCGGAGCTACGGGGCCACGAATCAGGCGTCCTCGGCCCGGACCCCCTCAGACCTTGCGACGGTCCTTCCTGGCCTCAAGGTTCGTATGCCGTGGCACTTTCTCATTATACGAAGTTTTCTTAATCGGTGTATTATAAGATAACAGTGCTTGAAATTTTATTTTTGGCCATATACAATTTTTACCACCCTTTATTACGATTAAAAAATTTAATGCGAGATATGTCTCCCACGCAATAATATATTTTATCTATAGACTCTTTGATCAATTTGCGTGGGGTCGATTGTTCTTTTTCTAACATAATATACGATATAATTGAGTGAATAGTGAAATAGGTGGTGACGAAGTCTTACTACGATTATACACGTTACACTTCGCTTCTCTTACTTCTCCGTTAATGTAAGCTGTGATGCATGCACATTGTGCACGAATAGTTTAAAGCTAGATACAGGGTGTCCAAAAACCATATTGTTCCACTGTTTTAAATTTTGAGGTTTTCAATTGTTGATTTTTTTTAACGAAAATATCGAAAGAAATCATCACTCACGGTACTTTTCTTAGATTTGTAACATTACGTACTTTTGTAATTACATTTTAAATTCTGGGGAAGTGAAATCTGTTTGAATTAAAAATGTGATTTTGTTATTTATTGTGTAATTTAGTTTGCTGATAGCAATTTGTTAATTATTTTTAATCATTAATTATTTGAAAACGATATTTTTATTTAATAAAAATTTTTAAAATTTAATTTAAAAGATTTTAAACTTGTCACAGAATCTAAATATAATTTAAAAGAAAAATCCAATGAGATATTTTTTGCAATAATGCAATATTTTACGCTAATAAATACAATTTTCGATAATTGTACGACACTCTATATAACGTTCGTGCGTATACTTTTACGTACAATTTACAGACAGAGTTTGCCATATTCGCTGGAAACTATAGTGAAACGTTAGATGTATTACATTATGGTAGATTTAATCTCTGGTTAATTGCTGAAATTTTGTGAGCTAATTTAACCAGCAGTTCAGTTTCAATTAGTACTAATTGTTGTTAGAGCAACGGAATATTTTGATTCAACAGATGATTGAATTTAATTGCTAGTCAGAAATTAATCAATGACTATCAGTTTTAATTAAAGGATGTATTTTATTTGGACAGTATTATGTAAAAATGAGTTAACTAAAAACGTACCAAGTAGTTTTGAGTAAACTTAAAGTTTAATAAGCCACGAAAAATAATAGAGGTTTAATCAACAATTCAAATGCATCCTTTTAAAGTATAAGAATTATATGATATCTTTGTTTTATCTTAAAATGCTAACATAATTAACAAAATTTAATTTATGTATACTATACATACAGAGAGAAGAATAGCTTTTTATGCTATATCTTTATATACTTGTAACACTAAGAAATATTTATCTTGTAATAAATGACAAATGTAAGAAAAGATAAGATAGATATAAATGTCTAAAACACAAAGCGTGCTTTCAACAGATATAATAATGAAAAATTGATATCATTTATAAAAGAACATGAACATGTATGCATAATGTTCTTGAATAACGCGTATTCTTACACTAAATATCTTACTTTTATTCTGAGATAACATATTTTGTATCAATGCTGAATGTTGTCTCAATCATCTCCTCAAAATCCAGAATGTCGTCAGGTCGAGTGCTTGCATAATCGATCCTCTTCAAAATTTTTCTTAAGTTGACTCATCTCTGCATATAGTACCGTCCTTTTTACAACGTTGTCCAATTGCGTGGTATAAATTCATATTGTTTCTTCTATGTGAATGCAGCTCTGAATGTCGCAACGTAGGGGTGAGAACGCGCGGTCGAAAAAACGGCGCAGTAGAAAATGTCGAAAAGACAGCCGGTGGTTCGTATCTCGCTTCCCGTAAGTGTCATCATCAGTATTTTTTTTTTGAGGAAAAATTATATTGTGCCTGGTAAAAGTACATATCTATTCGATTGTTTTTACTCTATTGTCTGATATCTTTAGATTATCGCACGAACGCGCCCATTCCCAGCAGTCTATCTATAATCCACTCTATCTATCAGCAATTGTTTCACTTTCTTTTCTCACTATCTGCAAGGCTCATTTTAAACGATCTGCAATTTCGCGACGACAATTTCTCTTGTTCTGAGAATTACAGATCGCCTTAATGTGGGCCTGAAACTTGCGTAGAAATTGCGTAGAAATTTCCGAGTATCCTAAGAGTGTGTTATCGTTTTAACATTTTGTACGACTCTTATGGAGATTTGCTCATTTTTCGTCGTCCTATTTGCTTGATTTCCCTATTCTATGGTACTGTCTGATGTAGAGATTCCCTGTTTCGATTCTCGTCTTGATCTATTTAAAAATAGCGTAGTAGAATATGTACTGTATCTCGGTAAGTATACAAGGAGTCGTCCGTTCTCCGGGTATCACATGTTTTAGCATTCACAGCGCGCTATTTCGTTATTAAAGAAATATTTCTCCGAACGTATGCCTTTTTCCTGGAACTCTTTTGAGATTGAAATTTTTCTTTATATTCTCGATCCGAGGCTGTGTGGCGTCCTTTCGTTGCGTTACACAACTTATATATATGTATACACAAGATTGCTATAATTTATCGCACTGTCAGTATGTCTGCAACTAATTTGTATCCGTGGAATGTTTGCTGTCGTGCGGTTCGACGCGTGCAGAGGAACATGTCTCGTAATGTCACGGTGCAATATTTCGAATAGGAAGCTGTTGTGTCAAGCGTATATACCTAGGTTAATTAACATTTCTGAGCGAGCTTAAATATATATTAACCCTTAATTTCACTCGAATCGTGTAAAACGCAATTTGCTTATATACGTCTGAAATGTTTCAATAATTTCAACAGCATTATTAGTGAGATTATTATGGATATTACAACCAGAGTGCAAAAACAACCCATGTCACAGTCTTATTGTCTACCTTCTTTTTACTTCGATTCAAACATTTCGAGACAATCGAAAGTTAAAGCAATAATAATAATCCACGTAACTTTCTCGATACCCTCTTTCGATACAGTATCATTGAAACTTCGATGTGTTTCTCTTTCGCTATATACAAAAAGTGTGCCAAAAATACATTTTTCGATTTACGCCGGAATAAGGAGAACTCCGATACATTAACTTTGATCGGTTTAACTTTTTACTAAAAATTTTGTAATTTAAAAAATTTTACGCATTATTATGTAACGTAAAGGAGAGTCGAATAATTGTAGAATTTGAAACTTTAATCGATCCACGTAACTTCTTTTATTTCATCTCTTACATTTATACTTTAGAAAATACTGTTGGAAAATCATAGAGAGGTAAGAATCAGTATTTTGGACAGTGAAAATTATCTAATAAAATATTCACTTATCTTGTTAATGGAATGGGAGTTAATTACACTTTGCAATTAATACACACAATTTCCGTAATCAAAGATCAATTTATATGACGGAGAAAAAAGCTTTAGTGAGCTCGAGTCTGCTCCGCGGTAACAAAGAACCTTTCATCTTATTCTTAAGAAGACGGTGACATTTTGATATATTGCGCTAATGCGTCTTGATGCCTCATTAAGATAGCACGTGCTGTACTTGCCGTTACTTGTCGATGTCCAAGCACGTCAAAATACGGTTGCACAAATACGATCGAGGATAGAAAAGCGTGTGATATGTGAAATGCGCGTTAGCCTCTATAAAAATCGAAAACTGACAAACGAGACTCTATTGCGGCTCTCCGCAGCGTGAAATTGGCTAATCTCACAATAAGAGGGCAAAATATATATATATATTTGGGGGGGGGGGGAAATTGCAAAACCATATATTGGTTTTTTTGGTCTTGTTTCTCTACCTCGTTTCCAATCGGAGCATAAATTTGCATAAACAGAGTCCGCGATCTGGTCGTATAGGTATATAGCCGAGCAGAAATAATACACGTGGCCGCGGTAACCCGATAAAGAAATCCGGACATTGTGCCTGCCATGGATGGACGCTGATAATCGATAGCGCGTTACATCTGGATGTGCGGTTGATTAGATTGGAAACGGATGTATATCGCGGCGAGTGTACGCGAACACGGGACACATCTCGCTCAATGGGAAGCGAATACTGGGTAAATTAATGCCGCAAACCGCACACACCGGGAGCTTCCTGTGCCGTGCATTCTCTCTCTCTTTCTCTCTCTCTCTCTCTCTCTCTCTCTCTCTCTTTCTCTCTCGTGCCGCGCACTCTTTAACCTTCTCGTTAATGTACCACTCTCCAGAAATAAAGATGTCACGCGCGGTTCGGGCGCAGCGCACCCCAATTACCGCTGATTGCCCTTCGAACGTTCGCGCACAAAGTGCCCCTGCGGGACGAACGCTTCGAGAGAATCGGGACAAGCGGTTCGCGTTATACGTCGCGTGACACGAACGATGCCACTTTAATTACGCGTATATATATATATACGTAGGTATATACCAGCCAGAACAAGCGCGCAACTCGCGAGCGTTACGTCCGATGCGGTATACTCGCTCGTTTGAAAAGAGCTCTACGATTGTATTGCGCCATATGAAATTCGCCTTGCCTGGGATGGGAAACAGTACACAGAATTAAGTACAAGATACGTTATTATTTTAAATCGTAACGCATAGTAATTTTCTTAGAACTCTTTGTCCGAAGCGTTTGTACACAGAGGGTTTTTTTGCGTCTGTGAACTTTTTTCAAGGTGCTGTAAAAATTTGGCAGCGTATTTTAAAGTCTTGTATCGCAAGTGAGGCTGTCATCTTAAAGTAGATAGCGAGTCGTCATCCCCGATTTAACTTGTCAATTCAAAGTTAAGGCTGTTGATGTGGCTTTCACCCTTTTAGGGTGAAGTACCAATCGCGGCGATTAGTTAAATTTCTTTCCCCATCTACATTTTACGAGTAGGGCCGTAATCCGGACGACGATCGCGCTAATTCAGAGTTCAGTTTACTTTAGAGTCAGATTACCTATCTCAATCTAACTATCGACATAATCGCAGTGTTGATGCATAACTAATTCCAAAGGATTGAGATCGGTATACTTTCGACGGTATATAAGTTAGATCTTTATGTAATAATGCAAAGTTTATGGCTTAGGATTTCAGGAAAATAAAGTGTTATTGATGGATTTGTTTTCCTTCTTCTTAGGGACTTTTCCATACTTAACCGTTAAGAATTGATCTAAAAATTATATCGATTTTAAACCCAATTGATTCCGTAATTGTTACACTTGATCACTCTATGATTTATCATTTACCCTAATAAATATCTGAGTAAACTTTAATTTTGACAAATTATATATAAAGAACGTTATATGTAAGCGCATGTCGGGAATGACGAGAACATATTAGCTCGCCCCGAGGGTGTATATCGTGCAAAATGCGTCTTTCATCTTCCGTGAAGTTTGTAAAAGTATGACGAATATACGTTACGTAACGGACGCGTACTAGGAATGCACGATATTTTCTACATGCACTTTTCGGGAAACCAATGCAATTCGTGGCCATTGTGCGGCAAATAAGTTTGCATTATTTATGAATAAACTCAAAATGAATCGAGTTGTTGAGAATTTCAGATACATTGAGTAACGGATCGACATTGAAAATTAACGATATAGGAAACATGCAACGCGCGCGTATACATATATATATTTTTTTAAACGTGTCGATTAGTTAATTGAAATATGTTAGAAATTCTCCATCCGGAGCAACATTTTATTACACTTGAGTGCGAATATAACATTTCATGTTTACGTTTTAATTAAAGAGCTTTGTCGCGCGTTTAGCACGATTCTGTCACTCGCCAGACCAATTTCGTCGGATATCGGACAAACTTCGGCTAATCGATTTGCTCGAGGACGGTCAATTGCACGTTATTTCCACGAATTATTTCTTATTTTACATCGGCGCGACGTTTAATTGTCAGGTCGCGAGGTTATTATTTCGCGTCGTGCTTTTTTTTTGCTGAATCGCGAGGAGATTTTTTTCCTTCGAGAAGGACTGTGTTAAAAGTCGATATTACAAAGAATTCTCGTTTCTGGAATTTAAAAATTTCGAGATTCTACGCTGCGTATTAATGAAATTGTTGCGTAGCTTTTACGTAACATTTTTTCTGGGCCACAATACGAAAATTCATATATGATCTTGCCTTCTTCCGCGATAGTCGAACAGATTTTGCTCTTTTGTGAATATTAACATAATGTCGTATATATAATGCTAAATAATAACACATTTTTACCGTCAATAATAACGTCACCTATTTTCACATGATTTCTCTCTGCGTAGACCTCTATAGTATCGAAAACGAAAACTCTCTCTCTCTCTCTCTCTCTCTCTCTCTCTCTATTGCTGCGAAATATTTTTATTCTCGAATATATGTGTATACTTTTCGACGCGATAGATACACGATGTATCTACTTTGTAAACAGCGCCTCGCTATCTCCCAGCCCTTTGTTCGAGAGCAAAATTTTGCTTCGTTGACCAATATTATTTATTGCACACGGCAAACACCGAATGCCGTCGGGATGGACGAAAGTTGTCGGACGTCCTATGGGTACAATATCGCGCTTTATGGCGCGACATAACGCTTGTTTGAGTTCTACCGGAATAAGTCTGTGTACATACGAAGAGCGAGCTATCGCGAAAATTTCTTAATACCGCGGTGCGCGCCGCGCCGTGGCGACGCATTTATTGGGTCGCGTGCCGTTGGGACTTGTATCCAAGTGTCGTTCCCGAGCACGATAACACGTCTCCGGGGATCTTGTCGGAATTTTTACCCCGTTGCGACATGGTACTTTTTTTATTTCAACTTCCTCGCTGTACCTTATCGTCGCGCAGTTTGTTGAAATTCTCCCGTATTAGCGATTCAGTTGCATAATCGCGTGGCAAAATCGAGCCATCGAAAACGCACATGCATTTCAAAATGCACGTGAATCCGAAAATTAGGATTTTTCTAGTTAGGGAAATTTTATCGGAATAATGGAATAAAATGGAGAAATATTTGTTTCACATAAAGATATGAGAAAGTCTGTGGAAGAAAAACTGAGGTTTTTCTCGCACCGGTAATATCGTTATAAATTATTTAGCCTCTGCAGAGTTAAAATAAGAAATTTCGATCGTTTTGCGAGATATATTCGAAGAAAACAATCTTTTTACTGGGATTGTAGCAAACAGTGCATACCATGCGATTTTGTAACGAGCAATCCAACCAGACATATTTCCCGCAAAAATTGTCATTCTGGAGGGGTTTACTTATTTTGTTGGAAACAGTTGTCGCATAAAACTGCCTGGGGAGAGAAAGCGAGTAATATTGTCCTACGGAAATCAACAAACAAGCGTAACAGCTATGTCGATGTGTAATGCGACAGGAGGCGTGTTTGTTTGCGCGGACACGCGCGGTTTGCTCGTTGCGCAATGTGCATGCTTACACCTTGCTTCAATCCAAGAGAATACAATATTATATCCTAGCAAAATAACATACATTTTACATATATGGTATTTTATCACGCGTCACACGGAAAAGGTATTTTTCCTTTCCGTGCTCCTTTACGTGCGTGAATGAAAATATAAATCAGAAAGTGTGTTGTTAAAAAATATGTACGTAATATACGTATATAATAGTATACCAGATATAAAAAGCTGTAAAAAGTGAGCCGGTCACATGACAGCTGTCTACGATAAATCGATGGACGTCAACGTCCCCGTTACACAAAAAAGTGCTTACGCCTAGATTTGATGTTTCTATATCGTTAATGGAGCGGTCTGCGAGTGTGCCAGTAGACTTTCGCACAAGGAGGGAACGTCGGTTGGCCGACAACTGGAAATGACATGATTCGGGACGGGGGTAGGAAAAGGCACTCCGATTAGCTTGCTATGCCGCCAAACACTCTGTCAGAACTCGCGCGGAGTAGAATTCCCATTTCGGGTGCTCGATGCCTCACGGCGCGGGATGCCAGCGGATCTACGCTCGAGTAGCCTGATATTGAGCGATAAAACGCCAAAACGAATAATTGTATGAAAGTTATAGCATTGCCCACCGAAAAATACTAACTTGGATAGAACAAACATGATAGTTTGGTTTGATTTTAGTCCGCGTGACTTGTCTCGAGACATTTTGTGTGTAAGAGGCAATAATAGAATTAAACACGGTTAAAAACGAAATAAGAATTTTGTATCTCTGACAGAATTTGATTTTTGCGAGTCGTAATGTTGTTTGCGCGAACGCTTTCATTAATTTCGTATTTTACCTTTGACACGTATATGAAGGCATGTTTACAACGAGCACGAAATAAAAACTTTTTTCGTCTATACTGCAGCCTGTTGTTGGTATATGTCGTATTTTGGAGTTGCAAAATTGAAAAACATCGATATTGGACTTATGTATGTGTGTAAACCAAACAACATTTAAAAGTTTCGTTATTGAGACTATGTATATATAAATTTTGCGCTAACACCCTTTGGACTAACAGCTTGGATGATATTCTCGTTTGGTAATTATTTAGTTAGTAATTATCTATCTGAATCTTGATCCCTCTGCTTCACTAGTTACACGAGTGAAGGATAAGCTGTGAGATAGCTATACATGGATTATCTCCACTTGCTCGTTGAAGCAGGATGATAATCATTACATATTTACCTTATATAAGGCATGACAGATAGGGCTTTCTCTCTGATGTATCAGCGAGCCGAGTACTTAGGGACAGCATACCGACTCTTGCAAAATTTGATTCTACCGTTCTATCAATTTGTTCGTTGTTTTCGTAGTGTCACCGTGTGACTAGGGAATTATAAGGTCTACATTATGTAGCAACGACTTTTTGCGCGGATCAAAGAGGCGTGGAAATCGAATCGAGCAAGAAAAATCTTATTCCATTTTCTCGGCGTTATTTTTTTCACGTAAAATCACGTTTTTTTCTCCGTCGTATCATTAATAACGATCCGTTCTCTCTCTCTCTTTCTGTACATGAAGGAATTATATATTCTTGACTGCGACGTTCTTTCACGCGGAGGAAATATCGAGCGCGTAGATTATCAGTCTCCGGGGACAGGAGCCGTTATTTTTTTTCTCTTAAGTGCGTGTCAAATGGTACCTGTGGCGCTGGAGGGAGGATCGGGAAAAGGGGTGAAGCGAGAGCAATGGCTCGTATCAGGAGTGACCGAGCGAGTTGAGGAATTTCCTGGGAAGTGTAAAGAAAGGCGGCACCCTCTCGAAGTCGGCTGATGATGGGAAACGACGAAGAATAAAGGGGGGAAAACTAGGCTAGGCGGCGGCGGCGGCGTCGCGACGCGTTGCTGTCTCGAAAGAAGAATCGCGAAGTCGCTCGAGCGTAGGACCGCCACGACGTTGCACATGGCAACTCCCAAGGAAGATCAATATCCCCACCAATCGTATTTCTCTCTTGACTACGGCATACTGTCTCTCTATGGCCGCGCAATATAGTCAACTTTCCTTTCCTCACTACTCTCGATCGTCTACCGTTTTTCTCTAACCATTCCCTTTGCTCACACCCGCCCTAACGCGAAGAGACGCGCGAGCTGCTTTTTTCATGAGCCTTCTCTCTTATATGCGTGTTTTCCCTAAATGTGGGGAAACGAAAGGGATGCTGGGTCGCGATTGATCCCCCAGTATCTCTTTTGGCCAATGTCCGAGTATGATACTCGGATTAAAGACTTAAGAAACGATATATCACATTATGATTCTTATTATTGTTACTGATGTTTTACATTATTTTAGATTTTATTGGCATGCGAAATCTGCGCGTTTTATTTTATGGGACTTTTATTTGCGTTATCGAAATGACATTTCTGTTAGTAAGTCGAATACGTGGCGTTCCAGAGTCAAAAAACTAGTTGTAAATAACGTGTACGCTGGTGAAAAGTGTCAAAGAGAAATGCCGTTTGCAGTTACGAAACTGAGTTGTTCGGGGACAGGTGTATTGAATTAAATCGTTTAGGTGGAACACGTGGTTACATGAGAGTCCACGTCCCTGCAACGTCCCGCATGCATGTCAGCTGCACAAATATTGGCTTTGCGACGACGAAGCATTTAATTTTTAATCGGTAGACGCTCCATACAGTATCGAGTATCTCGAGACCAGGTTAACGTTCCTTGATGCCTTAGATATCATTTTAAAAAGATTTTTAATCCGTACGTTTTGATATACAACGTGACTAACTTCGACACAATTTTTCATTTCCATTTTTAATAAGATTTAATTTTATTATTAGATATATTATAAAGATGTCTCAAAAAGACTTAACGAGTTACACATTTTATATCTGATTGTAAGTTTAATTGAGAATTAATTATCTTTTAACAAAAGGAAATCTCAAGAAATTTGTTTTTTGTAAGTTTTCCATATTAAATATCTTGATAACAATTTTCAAATTACTAATTTGTAATTTAAAAATATATAATCTATTTAAAACCAAATAATAAATTCTTATTATTTGTTGACATTTTTAAAGCTTAGTTTTCAAAAAAAACTTATTTTTTTGGTCAGTTATAAAAAAAAAATTACTGGTTCCTCGATAATCTTATTCGAGAAAAATTGATCTGAAGTTAATACAAAATTTGTGGATAAACAATGAAGTTGATAGTTTGGTATATCCTGCACGGAAAATAATGAATTGTTATTCTTCTCTTATATCAAAGTTTGCGTACAAACATCTGAAATTAAATATATAATATAATCTAGAACTTGATGCACGGTTCAACCTAAGTTTCGTTATTTGTTGCAATTAAAAAGAAACAAATAAAAAATTTTCTGATTTTATATATCATTGCGGCATTGAGATAAATGTGGAAGAGAACATTAAATTGTAATATAAAAGATGTTAAAACTATTAGATAATAATAAACCTGAAACAATTAGTCACAGAATCATATTAATGTTGATATCGCAATTCGTTCCTTCGTTCCTTCCGCTCTATTTTTATTTGACGCTACTATATAGAAAACTTTGAACTTTCGTATCACCCGAGTGGTAGAGTCTTGTTTTTCTCTGATATTTTCTTTAATCGCACGTGACTTTTCGATACGTACGGACGCGAATAGCGCGTATGCGTATCACGGAATCGATAAATGCTTAGGGTTATAAGACTTTGGCACGAAAACAGAACTATCAATCTCTCGTCTTTCTTAATTTCGCACGTGTCTCCAGACTCTCGGAAGGGGGACTCCTTTTCTTGATGGGTTTCACTCGTTCAGAACTCTATTATTAAGAACCTGGTATCCTCGCTCGGACACTCTCGGCTATCGACTTTCCTTCATCCTTCTGTGGACAATGGAAGGACCTCGATCTTTTCGAATAGAGATGCTCGCTATTTGTTCTTCCTGGACGGAAGAAGTCGCGCTGACAGTTCTAAAATATGCATTTACATTTGTTTTTAAAATAGTGCGGAGAGATTCCTCTTTTCAGGATCGCTTCTTGAAAATAGTCTTGAAAAGCCCGACATTTTCATCATTGCCATCTTTCTCTGCTAATATTTAGTTTAAGCTGTAAAGAGAAAATATTTCTTACAATAAGAGAAATAGTTTAAAATACCAGCTTACGCTTGCTATTAAATGACACAATCTCTAATAAATTTACTTATTATTAGATTAAATAAATGTATTTATTTTTTGGCTAGTTATCTTGTCACTTTTAGGGTGACTCCGATCTGGAACGGCTGGTAAATTTACGTATGACTCTGTAAAGAAGTTTGTAAATAGCACGGTAAAATCGAAACGAGTAGAAAACTGCATGTAAATTACAGTTAGCCTTGCAACGAGATAGCATTCGGTTGTCTGTTTGATCTCCGTTCGTCCATTTCTATAAAGTTTCTCGCAAACGCGTCTCGTGTTTCCGTTCTATCGACTTGGCGCTTCTATTCCGTTGAGAATTGTTCGTTGGTTGTTCGTCGTTCTTATTTCAATTCACTAATGTTGAAAAGTCGAACTTCTTTCGAGTCTAAGCACTTTTCATTTGCTGGTCTCTCGCACGATACCGAAAAGGAAGTGCAAAAAAACACTCCGAAAATCTTTGCATGAAGTGAAAAAAATGCACGAGAGCGCACATTTTAATAAATTGCGTTCTATGCCATACGATTAGATTTTATGTTTCTTATTAAAGAAAAAAATTATTAATAAGTATGACAATTGTGTTTTGACATAAACGTTCATGTCTTATAATAATAAGCAGCCAGTTTGAAGTAACTGATAAAATCGGATTGTGCATGGAATTGGATTTTGGTTATAAATTCGCGATATAACATTCGCAGAGTGCTCTCGATGTGTGTTCGTCATGCGAGAAGAACGACGCGTGTTGTTTTTGTTCACAAACCATAAATCTCGATCGTACCTTTTATTTCGGATCGGGATCTGGACTAAACGAAGACCGGAGGCTTTATTGTTGCGGCAACTGTGCATGGCACGCGAACATCTCTGGTACAAATAGGGCGTTTAATGGCCGAGTGAAAAAGAAGACGCGCGATCGAACGAGGCTTTATTGTGTGAAAAAGAACCTGTGTTAATATCGCATTACGCAATCATGATTTATGATGGTGCGAAATTAATGAGCGTTCTTGAGTCAGCTTTTTGCGACAGTTTCGTAAACGCAACCCGTTTTCCTGCCGTTTTTTCCCCATTTTGATATCACACGCATATCTTTTCAGGGAATCGCGAAATTATTTTTATTTTTGTATATTTATTTTTATTTCGTATAGAGCGCCATATACGCTCTCATTTGTCAATATAAAAAATCGACTTGCGTTAGATAATAAAAAATATAAGATTTTTATCAACGACATTACTATTCTCTCTTCGACGTTGCGGATTTAATTCGTTACCCGAGCAGCTCTATAGATGCATTCTGTTTTTTCCTTTTCCACGGTGAAACACGTATAACTTCGGACAGCTGTATGTGCATGCGTGCATGGGATTGCGAATTTTATTAATTAAAACGAACTTTATATCGCTGCTGCATAAGTCCACGCAAAGAATTGGGCGGAATTATACGTGAATACAATACTTTCTCAAGAACACGAACTGTACATTTTGTAAAATTAAGGAGTGAGAATGAATTCTCGTGATTGGGATAATTTATCAGAAAATTAGCGATTATTAGAAAGAGAGAACTCTTTCGGTTTATTAGAAGATTATAAGAAATTATACAATGTGTTGCAAATTTTATTCATAAATATTAATAGAATTAAGGATAGAAAAAAATTTAAATTGATTTAAACGTGATCTGTGTGTAACATTGACAGATTTTAATTCACAAAAAGTTAAGATTGATTACTTTTCTTCGATATTCGACAATAAATATTCAACAATAAATATTGCCCGTAATTGATTATTTTTTGTTATTTTTTCTTCGATTGTTTTTTTACATAATCAGTCGACATCATTCGGGTTCCGTCCTCGATCGAGCAGTTAGACGCGAATTAAAGGGGAAAAAGTGAATTACTGAACGCACGCGTGACAGCTGCGAAATTAAGTTCTTTCACTCTGAAAAATCCCGACATATCTGGCAAGCGCTCTCCGCGAACGGAGAGGGGTGTGCGCTACCGGGGGAATAATAAATTGCTTGCGGGGAGGGTTGTCGCAAACCCCCCATCGTATCTCCTTTTGCTCGTTACAGGATGTAGGTTCGTAACAGGCATATTAGATACGAAGCGCGCCGCTATTATTTGCATCTTCTTGTAGGACGCAGACGGGCATTTACATACTTCGTATGCGCAAAAGCGTCGTATCCTTAGTAGGATGTAAATTCCCCGATACATCGTGAGCGTGCTTCTCCTAGCAACGGAGACGGCGCTTTTGTCATTGTTTTTCGCGTGTCCGCTAAGTCTCGGGCGTACGAGACTCATCGTGGCTTAAAAGCATCACGGGCGATTCTGCAACGTCGGTCAGGAACAACGGTGTTCTTTACACTTTTGAGAAAAAAGAAAGCCGACCGAGCTGAAGTGATCCTTATAGAATCGTCTTAAATACTACCCTATATAGCCGAGTCTGGATTTCCGTTTGTTGAAATCGCTTATATTCCTCTCATATATGCAGTTACGTAGCGGGACCTGTTCTTTTATTAACAGCCACTTATTCATCCCTATATTCTTCATAGTTTTCATGGAAACACGCATACTTATTTTATATAGTCATTTTTATTGTCGTAAATTCTTACATTTCTTTATAGCTACCTACGCCCTATATATCGTAGCACGAATAGTCATCAGATATTAATCGGATTTATTTTCTAAAATAAAGTATAATACTTCTTGGTGAGCATGTTCTATATACGCATAATGCTATATCCATTATTTTTAATTAATACCATAGCTAAATATAAAACACAGTAAAAGAATTATCGGAGCATATACGCATATATGTTACATTTAAATCGACCCATCGTATTCCTTGATATTTGACATGTTTATTCGTAGTCGAGCATTCGATATACATTTATCTATGCATTAGAGCACGTATTACGCGGGTAAGGTAAATGTACCAATGCCTGGACACGTACCTGTGTCTGGACATTTTTATCATTTTAGTTCTTAAGTAAGTTATAACGCGAATTAAAATCAATAAGGTAAAAGTATTTTTCTTGCATTATATTTTTATCTTTGATTTTAATTCCCGTTATATTTATTTAAAAACTAAAATGATAAAGGTGTCCAGATATAGGTCTTAAGTGTCCCGGCATTGGTACATTTACTAATTTACATTTACTCGATTTGCATCATTCCCAAAAAATTGGACAGAGCTGATGCGACACGTTGCTCACGGTGATAAGTGCAATTACCGGGGATAAAATATTTTCGTTTTCCATTAACCGCCGAGCGCGCGCGCGCGCGATTGCGAGTAAAATTGCGCCGACGTCGACAGTTAGTCGTAAAAATCCGTATGCGGCCAGGAACGCTCTCTAAACCACTTCCATATGTCGACGATCTTCTGATGGAGAACGACGCTTGGTAGAAAATGCGCTCGTTAAATTGGGTCGCGTAAACTTCGCGAATTAACACGGACAATTTACCTCACAAATTTTGGTCCCAGATTGTTGCGCGGCCTGTAAGCATTTTACCAAATTAAAAGGTTGCGCATGCTATTATACGTACGTGATTCTCGCGCCAAGTGCATTACAACTTACAACTTCGTAAAAGAGCTAGGTCGTATTTTACGTTTCTCGTGCTTTAAAAACGGAAATCAATTTGACAGAATTTTAATTTGAGGATTCCTTCGCCAATAATTCTACTAAAAAGTTAACGTTAATTATGCATGTCACGAAGACAGCGAATTTCAATTACCGTTAATTCAATTAAATCTCGTTAGCGATAAAGTAATTTTTAATTATTCAATTAACAACGGAACTTAAAGATGATAGAAATCGAAAAAGCAGACCTGTAATAGCCTTATCACATTTTATCTTAGCTTTTTGTTCTCTCTTTTCACAATTCTTAATATAAAAATACGCGTATTTTCTTCAAGTCTTTCAATCTGATTTCCAGATATTATTTTATTCGAGCGGAATAATCTTAAAATAGAGACGGGAGACTTTCATAAAATATTTTTGTACAAATGGATAAGACATTTCTTGTTCGTCGAGGCAAATTTTAACTGTGCGTCGTAAACAGCGACACGCGACCCGCGAGTGCAAAACACTGTCTTTCTCGTTGATGTGTATTCGTATCTTCTTCGGTTTACCCACTCCAGCGTATCGATCGCGGCGTTGCGTCGTCGTCGTCGTACACGCCGCGGAAGCCAACATGAGTATGATTTGTTTCAAAATTACTCTCCTGTTTCATAACGGCACTAGCTTGCAACGCATTTACATCTCCGTCGACGGTTCTCCACTGGATGAAGCACGTAAATGGAAATACCTGAATATTTGCTTATACGTACGAAAGGTTCTTGAACGAGGAAAAAACGTTGCAAAACATCTGATCGTTATAGCCAAACACGCCAACGTGACCGCGGAAAACAGCTTAAGTAATTTTTTGCTTTTCCACAAACTTTATGCTTTTTTTATTAAAAATTATTCTTTTAATAATTATATATATAGTAAAAATACAGTGTTTATAGATATATTTAGATATAAAGATAAAATTCTGTTAGAATATATAAAACTCGTTTGAGATTAACTGAAGAATGTTATTCTATTTGCCATATTGAATATAATTTATGCGGAAACAGTTTTCGTTTTTAACTGCTGTATATTAAAATATAATTGGCGTGTCAATATTTTCGCGTTGAAAAGGAAAAGAGAAAAAAAAAACGGCTAAGAAACTTGTCATCGCAATTTTGTCTGTTTATCTTGAAACATTTTGTAGAGATAAGTACGTACGTCGGGTCGAGGGCAGCTTAAAATAAAACGAGGCACTATTCTCGGCAAAGCGACAGTACCGCGGAGAATTAATTATTGCACCACAGCGCACTGCGCTATTTTCTGTTATATAACGAGAGAGGATGCTTTTCATCTATGTTTCGTCGGATGCTCCGAAGATATGTACACTAAAACATTGTGCTAAAGGAGTCGCTATTTATTATCACTTATTTGCCACCTCGTTGCTCATGATGGCATCAAAAAATTAAAAATATAGGACGAAGTTCTATAATAACGCGACAAAATCGCGATAACGATGAATTCTGACGACAATGTTCGGCGAGAGATCTCTGTACCGCGCGTAGCAGATGTTTCCCTTTAAAAGAAACAATACATTTCGTGAAAATTAAATAAGGAGAATTTTCAGACCGTGTCGAGGGAAGACCGATGGTGAATTTTAACACTGAATTACAATGTAGCGTTCCGCAGCCCAGGCTGCTGTGAACGTTTAACGAGGTACAATCACGAGCGCAAACACAGTGGTGTGGACGGAGAGATATATGTATTTACATACTCCGTTTATTTAGCTTGACACCGCTCGAGAGACAAAGTGGTCACCTGTCGTCATAAGTATATGTGTCGGCTTCATACCGGCTAAATGGAAAATGAGTGTAATCCGCGCCGCGGTGTGTCCAAATGCGCTTTCTTACGTGACGCGGAAATTTCCGTTTCTGCGGGAAATAATGAACCGTTTCCTATAGACCGAAGCTGCAGCAGAGCTAATTACTCAGCTGGCCAGATAAGAACGAACGTTTCTCCACTCCCTCCGCCTTCAGACGTGAGCGTAAGGTAGTTACAGGTCTGCTGATGCGGTTGACTTTATTCCTGAGCTTGAAGGCGTCATAAAAGGCGTGGTTGAGAATTGCATCGCTGTAACTTCGCGACATTAAAAGCACGATAATGAAACAGCTTTTCAATGTTTTTTAAGCCGAAACATTATTTATAAGATTCTGCGGTTAAAACTTATGCGTGTATCGTATGATATTATATAATTTTTTTTTAAATATATAATCTATAAATAAATTAACAAAGTTATACAAAGAGACCTTTTAGAAGGTTCTGAATTTAACATTGGCGGTGTCCTCGAATTAAATATTTCTAATATGTCCTAAAAATGTAATAAAATGCTTATCGAAGCCAAGATTTATGAAATAATCTTTAGACATTTAATGACTCTATAATCTCTGTTACTACTGCACCGCGAAATTACTTCCGTTGGTGCAATTTTTCGACATTTTACGATATCGCGCGTTAAAACCATCATCGTAAGTACAGGTTAAAAATGCAAATTAGCTGCAAATTAAGTCAGACAGTTATTACCAGAGTCGTTATATTTTTTTTTCAATATAAATGTTGACCTCTTGGAAAGGATAGCGGTTATAACATTTAATTAGCCGAGGTCGATTTTCGGACTTCAATTTTTTAGCCAATTTTTTAGCGAGGATCCATAGTTTGGACAAGTAATCGATTGATGAAAAGACCAGTCGAGGGCGCTTGGCGAACGTAAAATTCCTCCTAATTGCGTATCCCGCAGTGACGGGCCAGCGACAATTTCCGTTTTATAACTGCGCTCGTCGAACATTTGACGCATCTCGTAACAGCGTGTGTGACGTGATTGGTTCTCGTCAGATTTATCAACCGCCGGGGAGCCCTAGCCAGAGACGACAGATTTTCGAAGTCAAATCCTTTATTTGTCTGCCTCGTGAACCGCACTGACGCGCCGTCGAAAGCTGCCGTCATAGTTTCGGTCTTTTGATTTATTTAACCCTCAAACCTCAAGCCTAACCAACATCTTTTATCTCTCTTGATACGTTTTCTTTCTTTATTCTTTGAAACAATATAAAAATAATTACAAGTACCATATTAAAAATATTAGAATTACAATACTAAAAATATATAGTATATAGATATAGAGAATAGGAAAAAAATACAGAATATAGAAATAATTTTATTTATAATTTAATTTACGGTGCGAGATAGTGGAAATACACATTAATATAAATTTTGAATCACAAAGTCCCATTGAATATCGGATTGATGTCTTGTTTCAAAAGTTGAACGATTTACGGCATATCATTACTATTAGTTTGTGATTAATATAGCAGCGAAGTTAGCTGTTACACTTTTTACCGGTAGTGCAATGTACTTAATTGAGTAGAAGCTCGTTATCGAGTATCCAAGGAATAACCGGATTTTGTGCAAATGATATATACTTATTGTTACTTATATTCTTTTAGTCATGCTTGGTTACGTACAATATATGTATATCCTGATCGAGATCTACTTGATAATCCCGTAACGCGCGCTTATCAACGATATTTTGCTCTGGGAAAGGCATTTTCTCCGGGATACGTATAATGTTGCTTCCGCTGATAGAACCGTATCGAGAATATAATTCCTAAACAGGTCAAGATTGATGCATCGATAGAACAGATTTTGTCCATTTTATCCTCCCTTCGGGAACTACCGTATAAGAAGGTCTCGACGGAATTCTAATAATTGATGACTAAGCCGAACCATTTCGCCTAGCGAACTTACGCGAGGTAGAGAGCATCGATTTTGGATTTAATATTCGCATGCGAGTACGTTAAGAACAGCATCTCTTCAAATTTTTCCTATATACAAACTCTCGTCGATTTCACGCAAGTTTGAATTATTGAATAAGATTCAATTAGATATAATATTTTCAAATTCGTAATTTACTAATTAAGATAATAATGTGTAGTATATCATGTTAGTAATATACAAGCTCGATTATTTTGAGTTTTATTTTATGCGTAAACGCGAACTTTATTTTCCGTATCTACTTACACGCGCACGTATATCGATCAAAGTAAATTTGCAAAAAAAACATTCTTTTTCAAATCTATCCTTCTGCGTAAAAAGAGATAAAAATGCTTTCATGAAAGGCGATATAAGTTAATGAACATGTGCGCATGAAAGCGAGCTTATACGGCGGCCTTCATTATAACAAAATAGTAGATTATATTATACCTGAAAAAAATTCTTTTCTCTTCCACGTGGGCCTTTAATTGCAATTTGAGATTAATTAATAAATAAAAGGAATAACTTGCTTGTAAACAATTATCGATATCGCCGTGCGCCCTCAAATGGATATTTTAAGGAAAAGTACTTCATTAATCTCAAGAACCTGTCTTTTGAACTCAGAGTAGCTCCAAAGTAGGGGCGGAGTGAAGAAAACGCGCGAGGGAGACGACGCGAAAGAGAAAGGAAGAAAGAACAGTTGGTCGCGCACGTAATCGCCTCATTAATCACTAGGGACATTTTAATTACAACACCGTATACGATGTGCCGGAGTGCCGGTTTCCGAATGTCGAATGCAACACGAGCGTAATTTTTTGCATGGCTCGCGCCATGGCAGCAATCGCGTAATCGAATCTAAACATAACGTTGTGAAATCACTTAAATTGCTTTTTTTACGGTTCGACAATTGCTCGTTACCGTGTAACGAGCAAACGCCGGCGGCCGTATATCTTCGCCGTCCTTTAAATTGTTACTTAAGCAAACAGCCCGATGACGCGCAAAGATTAGATGCAATGAGTGGCTTCGTATAGCGTTTCACATTTATGTATTGCATATTATATATTGCAATTATTACTTAATGGATTGTACGAGCGAGTATCGGTACAATATCGGTGTATATCGCCATTAATATTGCTATTAATATGATTAAAATGACCTCAATGGACATGCACATTATTATTAGAATTAATGAATTGGCGTCGCGACAATTATTCTAAATATAATGTTAGTTAATTGATGATTCAAGCAATACTACAATATGTTTTGTTAAATTAATTATGTAATCACGTGTATCTCATTAACCTGTCTGCATCGGAAAGCATGCAGTTCCGAAAAATTAGCTCAACAATCTTTCGATGGTGTTGATAGATTTCATCCAATCTGAAAAAGATTAATTTTAACAATAAAAAATTAGCCTTACTAAATAATTATAAAATTATTAGAATTGAGTTTTCCACAAATTTTGGTATTAATTAACTTTTTACTATTACTTTTCTGTTGTGCTGTAATAATTAATTACTCGTAACAGTACAGCGTTCTTATATTTCTCAATGATGCATATTCATGAGAATAAAACAAATTATAATCAAGTTTCTTGAAAATTCTAGAAACTTGAGAATTTTGTAGTTGTCGAGTCTTCCGAAAAAGATCCTCAATTGCACTTAAAACGCTTCGTGTTCGATATTTAACCAAACGAAGATTTGAAAGTTCCATTTTTCGTTTTTGCTGAAAATTCCGCATGGCAGCCAGGCTTGTCTGACTGAAGTCGGATTCGTTGAAGATTATACAACAGACGTGCTTACCAAAGGAAAACCAGAGACATAACCGATACGTTCATTTCTCACCTGTCCAATTTTGTCGGCTATTCATACCGACCCCGTGTTGGAGATCGAACGATTATGTCAGAGCAAACAGAACAGCGATACAAAAATGATTTGCTCATACATTTTAGAAGATAAATTTGCAAAATGCTTTCTCTAATATTACGATAAATATTTTATCTTGGTTCTTTCATTAAAAAAAAACGTTTTTGCGCGCGCGTATGTGTCATTTTAATTGCATTTACGTCCTCGATTAAATTTAGTCGAGCAAAAAATGTATTTCCATGAATTTGTAAGAAAAATACGCAATTTAAAAATTACACGCACTTCTTGTAATCAATTCGAAACAACTCTTCCTTCCGAAGTTAAAGGAGCTTTATATTGACTAATGCGTTAAATAATAATGTGGCGGAAGTGGAACGTTCCGTATACGTGATTCGGTTTTGGGAGTTTCATCTCGTAACTTTTCCAATAAAGAAGAGCGAAAAGTGAAACTTTCCACGTGTGTTTGCCGTGATTTCCCTCTCGAACCGACGAGATTTACTCGGGGACATCCATTCAGGAGTATGGAATAATCCATAAGACTTGCAACGTGTCGAAGGGCGATAAGCGCGAAAAAGCTTACCGTAACAATTGCCGCGATTTCTTAATAAATACGATTAGTTAGAACCGATGCCTTTACCTAGTTGGCATACGCGCGCGTAATACCGCTGCGCGAAACGTCCACTTTGAGGGTGAGAGCCAACTATACGTTAACTGTTTAAGTCTATTATGGTAAAAGTTCTCTCTCGTCCTCTGACTATACTCCCATGGCTCGCAGGTATAGGTGAACACGTGACGTTCACGTTTTGTGGAGACATAAGCTCGAGCAACTTTAATCATTCACTAAAATGGAAGTTTGCCCGTTAACCTCTGTTTGTTTTACGTATAATAGGATTACTTTCCTACTTTATATCCTAAAATGACGAAATGAAAGAATAATTTGTCATCAGTCTATTGTCGTGTGCGTTAAATTTTCTAATTAGCTGTGTGCAGTGCATGCCATATCTTTGTATCTGGTTGAAAATTTCTCTCTGAGTTCTACATTGTTCGAAGAGAACCGCACAATCCGTATTATTAATTAGATGGATATAACCGTTTATTATAACTGTTTCTTCGCGCTAATTAACTTTATCTTTGGATTAGCGAACCTCATCTACGTATCTTTTTGCGGCTTAGTATCAAAATTTGGAGAGAGATAAATTAGAACAATTGTTTCTCGAATGACTTTACTTTATCTTAACGTTTAATTGAAAACGAAAGGATTACAGAAATTACAAAATATAGTATAGTAGTGTTAAGTTTAGGATTCTAAAGTTTTCTTTCATATATAATATTTTTAATGCTTCGCGTAAGCATTGCACGTGTTTCTGTAATATTAACGTCGGCGCTGGATGTAAACTTAACTTATAATTATCATATAAAATCAGAACTTGCATGTACGAGTAGAAAAGAATATTCGTTTTCTTTTAAAGCTATTATTAATGCCTTAGATGTATCTTGCAACATCATTATCTAAATTTTATGAAAGTTTTGTCGAGAAAAACTCGTTGCTCCGAGGAGTTAAGAATATCTTCGCTTAGGTTGTCAGCAGCCCTGAATTCTGCCAATGTCGAGCGGGACGTGACCCAACCGTAATTTATCAGGTCATGTGAATGCAGGCATGATTGGAATTTTAGAACGCGGCAATTGCGGTTTTCGTTGCGGGAGAGAGAGAGAAAGAGAGAGAGAGAGAGAGAGAGAGAGAGAGAGAGAGAGAGAGAGAGAGAGAGAGAGAGAGAGATGGGGGGGGGGACTTTGCGCACTTCAGAATCATGCTGACCCTGCTGACTCACAGCAAAGCTATCGTTGTAGGATTTTGACCTGTTCCGTGCTGGGAATCGTCAGCAAGTTCTTCCTTCAAATTTGAAGGTTGCATTATTCACGAAGTATCTCCATGAAATAAATAACGTAATAATCCCGAATCTCGCACCGCGATGTCACTACGTTTAGCTTCGCGTTTTGAACGAAACTCGACGCTTCCACCTTGATTACGATTTCGAGCCGAGATTAGCTATTCGAGTGGCTGTTAAAGAGTCCGTTACTTTCACTCCTTATTGATCTCACAAAAGACGAGTATTAAAATCGAGTATTTTTTATTCAAAAAAAAAAAAAAAAAAAAATTTATTACTCGATCGAAGACGTTGACCTTGCAACGGTGAAAATTTTATCGAGTGTTTTGTACAGGATGCCTCGATCGAACTACACGGTACTTCATTTTCTGAGCCATTTGCAATTCGATGCGCGGTTCGCCGGCGCGGGCGCATGGAAGATTAAAACATAATTTTATCTTGTTATTGATTTTTACGATCGCAAACATGAGAATTTTAGAGTTTATTAAACCTAATTACGAGAAAGGTCCCGGCGCGACCGAGGAGACCCTTAGACACGCGCGGTGTTAGGTGGTTTCTATTCATTATTGTGTAGGCTACGGTCACTCGGTGGCGTAAGTGGAGATGTTGGATATACAGGCGCACGAGTACCTTTGTATTTGAGAACTGTATTCAGACTCCTATTCAACCCCGTTATACAATGGAGATCGGCGTAAAAATGTTACGGTAAAGTAAAGTCTCTCGAGACATCTAGCTTTGCATAGATCCCACTTTTATTCCATTATTTAGAGTCAGACTAAAAGAGAATTACCCAGAGGAGTCGTTCTTGAGCAAAGTGTACGACATTGACACTAGACGTTGATATTATAGACGCGTCCCTAAACTAAACTGAAGACACAAGAGAAAACACGGTGTTGTTGTCGAATTAGTTATTATTGAGAGAAATATGTATAATAAATATAATATAATAATAGACGTGTATAAGTATATCTCTTTCGTATCGTTTGTCTTTGTCTAAAAATCTATTTTTTTGCATAATTCCACGTAACTTTTCTCCATCAGTTTGTTTTATGCAATGTGTTGAGTAAACACTGAAATACTGATGGTGTCTTCGTATCTAAATATCGCTAAAATGTGCCTGTGACTTCGTTATCGGATAACGCTGCATTACGAGCGTAATGCAGTAGTGCAAAATGTTTCCAGACCATCTTTATGACTTACAGTTTGCACAGTTGTAATGCAGCGTCAAGTTATTAACTTGAACTCGTGTTTACGCGGCGGTTACGGTCAGATCTTCACGACTACTGCGGTACCCATGCGCGCCGCGGTATTAGGAAGACCCTTAATGTCATTGTCGAGCGTTTCCAAGTAGCGGGAGTTATACGACTCTACGTATACAAGGCGGTTCGACGTAAACACCCCGTCGTAAATTAGGGCATCGCCCGTCGGCCCTTTGGGAAATATCTCGATTCTCGGTACATTGCGACGGTTTAGAAGAAGAATGCCTGCTCTACTCGCCTCTTCTCGTCGAAAATATTTGCGCGACGTCATTCCGACGAACGGGAAAGGACACGATGCCTAGACTTTTTGGGAGGAGACGCGAGCGAGAAATTATTGGATTTTACTTGCTTTAAAAATATAGCAGAAACTGGCAGCGCTTAATCGATTAAAGATTATAGCCGCGACGTAAAGAACTTTAGTTAATTTACGAGTCTTTTAAATTCCTACAAAAAGTGTCAGTATGAAAACTTTAAGACCAATATTTATAGCTCTGCACAGTTTTTAATCTTTAATCGAGAGTCTGCATGTGGCAGCAATAGGAAAAAAAACTTTGCGATATTTTGTTCGGCACGAAAATATAATGTCTGACGCTATCGTGAAAAAATTGTCTCGAATTTCGAGAGTTTACACTGAAGTTTTTTAGAATAGTTTATTAGTTTTATGAAGATTTACCTTTAATTTGTCCTTAGTTTGTTGTGTATTATAAATGATGCCTGATCGCATTAGAAATTATTATAATAGGATTTTTCCATCGAATATAGAGAATTTTTACTGAAATGTCGTTTGGATTTGATACAATAATTGAATTGTGTAATAGAATTGCAAAAATTGCAATAAAGGATATATACAGACTGCATGACAAAGCAAATTTGAAAATATAAATATGCAAGAGATAATTCTATATATGTAAAAAAAAAAATATGTAAAAAAAATATTAAAGATATTAAATATATGAAGATATAAAAACTTTGTGAAAAAATAAAATTGCATAAATTTAGACATATATATATATATATATATATATATATATATATAGAGAGAGAGAGAGAGAGAGAGAGGAAAATGCTTTATTATGAGACAGGATCTTAATATGAGATATGTTAAGCTAAAAGGCCCTATAGGTCCCATCTGTTGAACCCATCATGAAAAAACCCCGCCATCTCATATTAGGATCCTATCTCATAATAGGGCGCTTCCCCCCCCCCTATATACAAATATATTAAATATATATATAAAAATTTTCTAAATTAAAATAAAAGTAATAATACATAAATACATGTAATAATAACAATACACTGTATAAAATAAATATAGCAATATTAAATAAAAAATCTAACAAATTAAAACGAACAATGAAAAACTTTCTCCTCCTACATCGATTGCACTTTATACTTATACAATGTATCCGCGAAGCAAAATTTGAATTAAAATTTTATCGAATTTAATTATCTAATAATTAACGAATTTAATAAGCTCGACAAACATTTATGATATAATAAAATTTGCGATTTTGACAGATTTCCGTATGTATATTTTTTTTACTTTACTTTATATTATTTCTTGCCGCATAAAAAATTGCACTCATGAGGCAAAATATACGATGTAATTTGTGAATTTATTTAAAAAATACTTATAACGAAAGATATATTAAACTTACAAGTTTTTTTAATAATGAAATTTACTGAATATTTATAAATTTATCTTAAAGTACATTTATATCGCAAAACGCGAAAATTATGTGAATTTTAATATAATATAGATTCAATTTATATTCGCGTTGCCTACGCAATATTTTTGCGATGGTTACCTCGCCTCGTTATATCTATGTGCAAAGACTGTTCTATATTTTCGTAATATTTCTGTCAAGTTTAATTTTTCGCTATTTCTTTGCGAATATTGTTTGACAAAAATTATTATGGAATGCCAAAATATGCATAAAACATCGGAATCTGCAGATTACAATGATTATTAGTCGAAATTACTAATTTAATAGGATACTGCGAGCTGAATAACAAAATAATAAAATTAATAATAATATTTTATAATTTGACACATCTATTAATAATAATAATAAAAAAAAATGTTTTATTTTGCATTTATGATTAAGAATTAAGAGCTTGTTTCTAAAGCATTTTAATTCCATATCTTTATAAAATAGAAAGTTGCAAAATTGTGAGAAATTTGAAGCTCTTGATAATCTTCACAAAAGAAGTTTTAAGACAGCTTTAAAGTAAACTATTTAATCTTTTGTGTGGAAATAAAATATTGATTGTAAAATTTGTTATTAAGCTTCGACTGTAAAAAATTCAATAGAGGTGTTCTAGGTGAAAACTTACTTTTTGATGGATTTTACAGAGTCCGAATCGGATCCTTTGATGTTGTATTTGTACTCATTCAATTTCACCATCCCACACAAGTTATATTTCACTATTTTTCACTTTATAGTTTTACAATTTACACCAATATATGAGATATATTTTCGCAATTTTTAACAAAAGATGGTACCTTTGTATAATTCTATTTTTTATTTAATAAAGTTTTATTTGATTTGAAAATATTTTTGTAATATTAAAATTAATTGTAATTATAATACATTAATATTAATTCTTAACATTTAATCGCCAAACAATTAATCGTAGCTCATCAAATAATTTTACTTGCTTACAGAAACTATATCGGTTGAAATATTCATTCCGAGATAGCGTAATTATGAAACATAATTATACGGTATACATTGTAGCACGTCATTAGGTATCGTTGAATCGAAGTAATATTGTCTTAATGCACAACGTAAGATATCGTTTCAACGAGACTGCACTAAAGAAATAGAATTATTAGGATTAAATCGTAATATTATAGTTTAATTAAGGGGTCATTTTACACGTTTCTACGTTGGGCATTGTTGGCGGTATAATATAAGCGTGTGGTGAACATTATTGTTAGTCATATTCGCTTGGCGTCGTGTCCACATATGGCGTGTTGACCTCCGCTTGACTTGGACCGAATGCGCGACATATCTTATAGTGACGCAAGTCTTATCCGCAAGCTCAACCGAGCTGAAATGAATAGATGAGCGTTCCTGTATGTGACCTTTATGTCGAGCCTCCTTGAATCACACAACGTGTCGAAAGAAGCGGGGTAAATGTAACATATATTCATAGCTAACACGTAACAATAAGTATGAGAATTATGAATAAATTATTAGTCTCTTCAATTCATTTCATTGTTCGATTTTAATTATTTAATACGTAAAAATTTCAATAATGATGGTTGAATAAAGAGCGGTTTATGAATCGATGTTTGATGAATTAAAAATTATCTAACAATTATGAATTTCTATAAGAATTTTGAAAGGACTGAGGAATAATTGGAAGTTCGCAAAGCAAGATTGCTCATCAAATAATAACCGAAGAATCAAGTAATAAACGATGAAGATCGATGTAACAGTGGCAAATTAGTTTAAAATTTTGTCTTGATTATAAGATATTATCACGTGTATTGAATACAGACTTTTATCATGAGTAAAGAATTTTATCAATTAATGCATTATCTGCAAATGTCAAAGCAATGAATAATTTGGCTCATCTAGATTTATATGTAGATACAAATGAGCCGATGCCTTTTAATGATAAAAAATGAAAGATCTTTTATAAACTTGATAAAAACATAGTATATTCTTACACTTACATCATTAATTATTTTATTAATTGATTGGTCGGTTATTGATTTTACAATTTCTGAAATTGTCTTTTTTTATATTGAAAACAAAAGAAGTGTTTGTGCAATTCTTTAAAAAGAGTTTATCAGTACATATTGCTTTTTTGCGAGGAGAATCAACTCTTTGACAATTACGCAACAATTAGTAATACTGACGTGTAACGAGTATAAAGTTTCTGTATTACGGTATTGGGTGATCAATCAGCCATATATCTATTTTCCTATTATTAACGAGTGATATCATCAATTGTGCAACTACTATCACTAAGTGCGTTATATTTATCATTGCCGAATACATTCCCGAAAAATATTTATTTCTTCAAATAGATAGTGACCCATTAATGTCATCATCTATATCAGAAGCGATTTGTATTAGTGTGATAAATATTTTTGATTCGGTTATGTGTGATACGTGCATTGTTCATCGAATTATGATACTCAGTTATGAATTCACGAATTTCAGGGGTGCAACCCATCATGCTGTTCTTCAAATGTTTCACTCCTGTAAGTACATATATCGTGTGCGAGTGAAGCGTTGAGAGCACGGCACGCAAACATGCTGTATATACATACTATCTGTATTGCACTTATAATTAAAAAGCAAATTTCTCTTCTTTGAAAGAAAAAAGAAAAATCTATGAAACGCACAAATGCATTGGCGTCTGCTTTCCGCCAAAATGCGGGTCAGTACACAGGCATTATGTACAGAATTGTCCTGCTTTTATCGTATTATCTTTCCGTTAAACAGTCGTCCAAGACTCTACTCTTTAGCAAATTTATTCGGCAGGGCTACTATTTATTTCGTTATCTCTTAATACTGGCATCTTTGTAATTCTGTTATTACCTCGGTATTTCAATTAAATTAGGATACCTTAAAAACGCTACGTCAACTACTCTTTTACCGTTCGCGAAAATACTGACGTTCGATCTTGACGAATAATCGGCGGGATGAGCTGACGCGATGCAAATCTTTAATTACTTTCGGTAGAAATGATAGAAACTTAGCTTATCGCTGTTCGCCAAGACTGAGCCGAACTGATGCCATTTAATTAGAGATTCGCGATGTGGAATGCCATTATCGTGTCTGCGTCAGTTGAGGAAGTGCTTCCTCAACCCGTATTCACGAGAACACTCCGGAATGCACAAACATTGTGACTGAGCTTGTCGTTCTGTTTACAAATTGCATCCGTGTACGTCACTGTACACGGATGTATTCCGTAATTCACGTGAAATACTCGATACTGTATATATAATAATGTATGTAGGAATAATATCTTATAAGAAACGTCCCCAAATCCGAACTGCACTGATAAATTGGATTTATCTTGCAATCTCGATCTATTTCCTAGAAGAACATTGAGGCGTTAAACGCCTGTACACTTAACGAGGGTAAAAATTTTTTGCGAATAAAACATTTCAGAGCAAACAATTTTGATAATTTTGACACAGGTTATAGGTTTTAATTTTATAAAATTTTAATTCGCGAGATTTAATTTGATATTTCTCTATTGGAATACGTAATGTTGGTAAATGGAAAATTGTGTGAAATAATATGACAATTGACGAACTTATTTCCATATTGTTAAATTCGTAAAATGGAGATTGTTGCAATGTGGAAAAGATTAAAAGAAAATTGCCTTTATTGCTGAAGCAAAATTGATTTCAAATTTGTCAAAGTAGCTATATAGTATTATAGCTTGAATCGCTTCAAGCATATATTTCAAAAAATATATTGCATTAAATAATTTACACGTTTTTATATATCTTAGGACAAGAATGTTTATCGAGAATTTAATTTTGGTAATTTTTTCAAGATCTCTTTCTAACGAGATTTTAATTTAAAAATGTTTCAGTTTTATTCGTATTTTAATTTTTATACATATGTATATATATATATGACACAGAGATGTGTTTGCAGTACTTTTTTGTGTCGATGGAAAAGAAGGAGGAAAATTATACGGAGGAGACGTTTTTGGGCTACGTCCGGAAATTAATCAAGGAACGAAATTACTTTCGCTCGTGAGGGGTCCGACATTCCATCTCGCGCGCGAGTATTAGCGCCTGACATACGATGGTGCTATACTACTTGTCTTGTTACTAACAAGCTGACGCACGTCGTGGGAAATGAGCCAGCTTCAAATTTAGACGTTTGAAAGCGTATAGTAGCTTCCTGATTTAGAAAAAATATATAATAAATTTTGATTGCTTCGAGAAATATTTTTCGAAACAGTTTTAAACGATGAAATCTTTTGATTTTTTTACAACAATCGAATTGCACTGTATAGTAAACTTTTCAAGGAGCTATACTCCTTAAGTATATCTCCTTAAGGAGAATATTACTTAATGCATTCTACGTTAGCTGTTATTCCGATAAAACGTAAACATTAAAAAGAAAGCAGAGAAATCATGATTATTATTGATTCAATTAGAACAATCAGAAAATTAATAAATTTGACTATTAAATTAGATCTATGAAAATAATCTAGTTTTTTTTGCAGTTTCTTTTTTTTGGAAATTACATTTACAAATTTACATTTTTCTCGTAACATTCCAAAGTGTAAGAGACTTTATTATTTGCGAATATATGCGGTATTTCATTGACGGAATTTAAATGCAAGTGTATTATATAATCACGAACATATGAATTACAAAGCTAAAGGTTCTATACTTTACATACCCATAAAGCGATAATCAAAAAATGATATTAATCGTAAAATTAATGCTTATAACACGGACATCATGTGGAACATATATTAAATGACTAATAGGGATATATCTATCTATCTATTCGTCCGTTAGCATAGTTCTGATTTTCTCACGCCGTCGCGCAGAAGGAACTTCCCAATAAAGACCGATATTACGACTTTTCTGGTGATAAAATTCCTGCTACTATGGTAACAGCGTTTAATGTGCCCTCTGCGACGCGGAGGTGCGGGTTCGCATCGTGACACGATCGGTTAAGCTTCCGGTTCAAACATTAAGGTGTGAGTAAAAGTCCATGTTGCTTGAGGCTGGTTTCAAGGAAAAGATATTTTAAGGCTTTGGGGAATTATAAAACTCTGAAAGCTCTGGTAACTCTGAAAAATGGATAACATAAATTCTTATTTTAATACACAAGAGTGCGTTTTAATGGTACTTTAATATCGACTTGATAGTAAGACAGATCAAAATTTACAAATTTAATCTAAAATTTTAATAAAGATAGGATAGTGAAACACAAAGCAAATTAAGATTTTATGAAAGTTAAGGCCAATTGAAGTCATTTAGAGAAGTATATGATCTTGACATTTAGTTTCTTTTCAGAAGTTCAGTCTGTCTGTATTTTCAATTATTAATTACTTGAAAATTGTAGGCGTCTAGATTTCCATCGGGAAAATAATTTAAGCTGAATTAGCTGGTAGGATTTCTTTTATGAAAAGAATATCCAATAGTTTTTAAAACTTTTGTGCGTATTATACGTTATTAGAAAGCGCCTCGTAGGACCGAGGCGTTTATTCGTCTATCAAGAGAAACGGTCCCTTTTTGTAACGCGTATCCGTCTCGAGCGGGAGGCCAAACGATGCCACAATAGTTTGCGAAAAGAACGGAAAAAGGAAGCTTTGTTCTTTGTTCCTATATTGTTTAAATCTTCGAACGCGCGTAGCAGCTATCTGTCTTTCCGGCATAAAACGAAGACTCGCGCGAGACGCGCGACGCGGTATGTACCTCGCATATATATCTTCGATTGTATATATCGCGCAGATGCGAACTCGCGAAGATAACTATGCATTCGTGGCTTGTACGCTTGTCGGGAGGCGATAATCATCGCGGATGTATAACGTAGACAGCTTACACTTGTCGGAATAATGCCAAAAACGATATTCGATCCTGGGATCGCGTGTTCGTACTTAGGGAAAATCATTCGGGTACGATGTACCATAAGCGATCTATATATTTTTCAGCGTTCAATATGTGAGTTCTTCCTTAATTTCTGTTCTTCCTTTTTCAATTATTTCGGGAAAATTGACTGATGGCTAAAAGAATTGCATTTTTATCAATATTAATGCTTGCATATTACAGTCAATATCAATATTTGATGTTGAGCAATTATGCTGACTATAGAGAACACGCGTTACGTCGGTAAGATGAAATAATATTACGTTGATAATAATAATACGTCAATTAAGCAATATTTGTTGTGCAATTTGTTAACGCATCGTATACTTAGTTTTATTGCTTAATTTTATTTATATTGTTGAATTTACATGAAATTAAATTTATTCGACTATCTGATTATTTTATTTTTATTGTTTATTTCTTTGTTTGCCGATATAATTATTTCGTAATGTAATAAAAACAGTTTACTCTTATCATTTAATGGTTAAAGAAGATTAATAGGAAATATAAATGGATATGGAATGCCATTTTACTTATTTAAATCCCAGAGTGATTGTTACGATTAATATCACGAATCAGAATGAATTGCTAAGCCATACGGAAAATACGCAGAAAAATGGAGGATAGGTATTTTCGAGAAATGGAAGGACGGAGTTTAATTTATCTGTTCACGACATAATTATCTGAGGAAATCTTGTATTTTCTTTTTTTTTCTTTATCTTTACAATACATGAATTTATTGTAAGACCGATAAATTTATTTGTTCTCGTCCTATATATATTGTATATCTCTGCATAAGATTTTTGGAATTCTAATAAATCGATTTCGAATATAAATATAGTTTTCATTCAGTCTATATTCTGGACAAATGTAGCAAAGTTATGAAGACGATTTCGCGTTGCTTTAGTTGAATGTTATTATAGTTAAACATTTAAATCTTCATTACATGAATTTAATTTTCAAATGAAGCAAAAATAATTCTGCGTGAATTTGTAGAGTAAAAAACGCATCATATTAATCTGTGATATGGATACGTTAAATACTTTTTCTAATTCCAGTTTTACTAAAAAATCATGTAACAGGAAAATAATGTTTACTTTTTAATAATATAATATTTATAATAACGTCTTTTGTTTTGCGTGTCTTTTGAACACGCTCTTTTCATATCGTGATAGAGATGCGTAATTTCGACCCCGACTTTTGGAATTACACGCATCGCAGCTTAGAAATAAAAGCTTTGCTGGCGGATAGTTTCATGATCATAAATGGCGTTTCTACGGACATAAATGCAAGCGTTACTTACGAGACAGCCAGGCTCGATCGTAAATTGCCCGATGTAATTTATGAACGCGTATACAGACCGTAAAAGAATTTCGGATAATGGTGCCAGACTTTTTGACTGTTCTCCAATAATCAATGAGTCGTCTAATGCGAAGTGAGACGCAGCATACGAAGCATGAGCGAATTCGTAGGAATTTTTTTCTTCGTCAAGTGTGACACTCGAAAACATTCGATACTGCACAGGAAGATCCATGTGCGCGAATGTTAAGAATTGTTACTGATGTTTGTAAATTAAATTGGAAAATTAAAATCTTTAACTTTTACTTAAAGCACTGCTTTTTTTACAGCAACATATCAACTACTGCTTTCTATACGTCTATCTTGATTAAAGTAATTCTGCGATTAATTTATTTTGTATAATGACATTTATAGATACAGTCTATGCATAAAATTTGTTTGGCGTGGCAGATATAAATTGTATCTCCGTAAACAAATCTATCGATTTTGAGACTCTATTATCTTTTCAATGACGCAACTCGATGACAGGGACTGCGCTGTTGTTATCGCTTATCGAAATATTTGTTTATTCGAACATTGACATCTCCCTATTAGTTTGGATAATGGAAGTTCTATATAATCTTTCTATATTAACCTACCCTTACTTTGTCTTTGCCTTGTCGCCATACTTTTTGCCGTAGGATGATCGCCCTGATTCATCTTCTTTCCATTTTGACCTTTAATCGAATAATCGGTTTGTACACACAGCACCTGTGCATGTCGATCCGCGATACATGAGAATCCGGAGTTTAATAACCATCGTGACAAGCCGATTCGTGCCTTTCACGCTTCTTTCTCGTGCTTTGATTTTCCTCCTTTCCATAACAAATTCCATAACGGAATTTCAGATTGCGCGGGAAATCTAAAAATTGTTATCCACGTCGTCCGGAACAGGATGTTTGCCAAGCTCTGATCCGCCGTGAAAACTTTATAAATACACGCAGGATAATATTTTACGAGACTTAATTTTATCGCGCAACGTTATCTCGCAAAGCGGATATAACAAGAATAGTTTGCCTTTAAAGAAAAGGAAATAGGTGAACTTTCAGGCGAATTTAATCGCGATGAGGGCGTGCGGTCTCTTCGAGGGTTGCGAAGATTGTACGAGAACTAATATCTAGAACGACAAGATCTCGGTGAGTGTGATAGCGTCTGATCAATTTTCCCGAAGAACAAGATGACCTCCGATAGAGAGTTTCTGCAACTGAAAGAATGCGTATCTGGCGTGCCCTACATTATCCCTCTTCATGTATAGTATCGAAAAACGTTACAGTTTTATTTGCGACTGACATTTTTGAAATTTTTCATCTGTCTCGCATTAGCTCGCTCGAGAAACCGGCATATTGCATTTCTCCCGACTGAACGTTATTCGTATTCTACCAATTTTTACTACATTCCTGTTTCTTTACAGATGAGCCGAAACGATCGGTTAAAACCGCTCTTTGGCCTGCTGCACACTGTAGCCGCTGCTGTGTGATAGAAAAACGTACTTGAAATAAGAAAAAAGAATAGTGAGTTTCAAGGAAGAAACTTGATATGATAAGCTCTCTTTTCACTTCTCGTAAACGGTATTTATAAATTTAGAGAACAAGTTTAAATCTAAAAACGTTATTACACATAAGATGGCTTTTAGAATTACCGTTAAGTCATCGGAAAGTCACTTAGATACTAATTTAAAACTAACGCTACATTTCTACTTAAATATTTGAATCTTCTTCGGGCGCTAAACATATTCATAACATATTCATTTAGTTTCTTCAACTTTGTGCGAACTTTCTAAACACTCATATAAATTTTTCAATTTATAAAGTTCTTGGCCTGCAGCAGCAAAATTCATTTGTTTTTATTTTTTCACGTATTATATTATTTGATGAAAAAAAAAATGTTAGAAGAAAGATTTTATTATACGTTAATTTTACAGTCTTAAAATTTGTGAAAGGTCCTACAGAAAACTCCTTTTTCTCCGGATTTTTTCTTTATAGAAATATTTATTACACTGTATCTACACTGTCTCTCTTATTCTTCTTCTTTACACTATTTCTACTTTTTCACTTCTGTGTAGCCTTGGATATTTAGCGGTGGTATTTCCACTAAAACTATCTGAAAATTTTCCTGCATGTGTACAAGCATCTCGCATCGAGATGTCCCGCTCGCCTCGATCTCGCGTTTCTCCGCTTCTCTATATCTCCCTGCTCATCCTTTCTCTCCGTCTCTCTCTTTTCTTCCTCATCTTTCACTTCGCATTCGCTCCGCCGATTTTCCCGTCTCGTCCGCAGGGACGATTGACGTATCGATTCCAGTAGGGTGGTGCAGTCTGGCCTTCGCCACCGTGTCTGCGTGTTCCAAAAGTGCTGGCGTCGTCTGTCCCGCCGTTCTTCGTTTCCCCCGCGCTCTCCGTCTTCGTCCTCGTTCACCCTCCGCCCGATCCTCCACCGCTCTTCTCGGCCTCCTGCTCTCTCTCCTCCTTCTCTCTCTCCTCCTCCGACGCGTCTCCTCGTCTCAAAATCAATGGGTCGAGTGCTCGCGGTCGAGCGCGCGAGAATCCGCGGCGACCAAGGGTTACGCGCGTGAGAAATCGAGGGATCGCCGGACTATGGGTTTTTCTACTCATCACACCGCACTTTGCATGACGCGATATATATTCGACCTCGCCCTTTTAATTTGTCCGACTCGTTGAAATTTAGCCGAGTACGCCGAAGGACGTCGTACTCGGAATCATTATCGATCGTTACCCCCTGCTAATAATTTGGCGTCTGGTATCAGCGAAGCGACGATATAATGGGCGCGGACGGGCGTTGTCGCACAGGGAAAATCAGATATTCTTCTCGCGTAGGAAAAGCAACCTAGCAAGAGTAATTGAGAGGGTGTAGAAGTAAAGCTCGTGCTCCACTTTCTAAGTTACATAGGAAAATTGAAAAGCCTCTCACATATGTGCAGATCTAGATAAAATTGTCTCTGGATGTTTTATCTTGTTTCAAAATTGAATTAAAAAGAAAAGTTCGATAATATAATAATTAAATTAATTGGGTTAAAAATTATATTTAATCGCATTTTTCTTATAATTTTAACTGATATTTAGTTTTACCGTATCTAAACATGTTTACTTACGATAATTTTAAATTACGAGAAATGTTAAATTACGAAATTATGTATGATAAGGAATATAAAATGTGAATACAGAATTAGAATACAGAATACAGAATGAATATACCTAATAAAATATTGAAGAAATTGAGAGAACGTTTGCTATAGTTTAATTATTAAATTATTTTTTAATTATTATGGCACAAGTATTGTGTGCGTCATTCTCGATCTTTCAATTTTCGATTATATTCGGTACTCCGGCAGAAACCGATGGCGGACCTGAAAATGTCACGAAAATATAATATTGCGAGTGAACAAAATGCGCGAGAGCGGCCAGGTGAGGTACGTCAATGTGATTGCTGTGAGAAAAATGTCCGGGTGTACATCTGAGAAGACGAGTAAGGGAATAGAGGAGGTGGATCACGTGAATCCCAACGCGAATATTATATTCTACAAAAGAGATCTGTGCGGAGATCGTTAGAAAAATATAGCGTATTTCACAGCGTGAAAACTTTTAACTTCTATTCTGATTGTCCTCCTGAAAGTTGTAACTTTAATTTTTTAATTTGGCTTTTATTTTGCATATATTAATTATTTATAAAAATATTGATATTATTTCGTTATTGCTGACTTCTAATTGATGAATCATTAATTTTATAATTAAGTATTGAATTAATGCTTTGCGTTAATTCCAATTTGCTTAAAAAATGCTTTTACTTTTGTTTGTAAAAATGGGTCCGGTATTTCGACAGCCTCACAAATTTTTGCCCATAACTCGCTACGGAGTGATCATAGTCCCGCAGGGTACAACCTGCCGTTCGATCGTTTCCACTTGGCTGCTTCAACAGGTAGGCTGGTAACTGCGGTATCATTACGGACGTTTATTAATGTCCCCGTGAATCCGACATCAGTTTTAACGTGCTCATAGATTTCATTTTGCCACTTAAAAATGCATTACATGTTGACACTTTCCACGTTCACAAATAGCAAGAAGTAATTTCTCTGATGAAAGTTAAAAGAGAAAAACTTGTAATTACTTGTTGTCGGATATTTTTTTTTTTTACGAAAGATATTGCTTAATTAAGAAAAAACTGCCATTAATGCTGATTATTTTATCGATAGTAATCTTCAAGAAAGTAGTTTATTATACGAGAACTGATTGTGTCGAATTTATCTTATTAATTTATCTTTAACACAATTTCTTGGTTTGTCTCTAATTTCACAGAATTATGTGGAATTATTTATTCTCACATCATAGATATTCTCCTTCTATCTTGTCAGACCGAGCGATTTCTACTTTAGCTCATACGTAGCGAGTTAAGACTCAATGCGTAAGCGAGGCAGCAAATTCTCTTAGATGAGTAAGCTAATTCGTTGCGTTTGAAAGGCACATTGATATGGTAGTTGCGCGTAAGTGATGTATGTGGATGTAGATAAAGAAAGAGAGAGAGTGAGAGAAACATGCTTGCTCAGTCGCAGATGGAGAAGCAATTTGCAACGCCTTTACAATGAACAAATGGCACGCTTTTATGATACGCGCGTACGTATATCACCCGTCGCTCGTGACACTTGTTCCTGTCGTTTGTCACGCTGCCGTTCCGTACAGACCGTTTCCAAGCTTTCATCGTACTTTTCGCAAGCTCTCTGAGAGCATTAACGTTTCGTTCCATAATAAAATGTTGTTCCATAATAATATTAGCTCAAATCTGGAGCGAAACAATTTACTCTTTCATCAAAAAGTAGAAAAACGAAAGTATTATCTCTTTTTCTTTTGAAGCGCCCGTTCTACTTCCTATTGAGAGCAGGCGTTGAATTTTCAATGACTATACTCTTTGTCTGGGAAATTGAGTATTCTTGCCGAATCTCTCGTAAATCCGGCGATCGACTTAGCAATCACAATCGGTTAAAGGGTTAATCACTCGACGGTTACATGAATTGAATTCGGTATACAAAGCAGACCGTGAACGTGTCGGGTGATAATGCGGGGTGACAAATCGGCTCAAGGTTCATGTCCAGACGAACTAATAAACGCACAGGTCGTGAGGTCGTTGACTACCCGGTCAGTTTGCGATTACGTCGCACCTCGTTCGTGTCTCGGGTTGATGAAACCACGAGAGTTATGCCGCGTTTTACATAACGAAAATGAGTTTGTTTACTGGAAATCATGTAAGCACCGATGGTACAGTACGCGACCGCGATACGAAAGTTGATCGATGATTCCGTTTGGCGCTCAATGTTTGGTAAATAAATGACGTTATAAAATTTCCCGCAGCCGTCCACATGCAAACTTATTTTTGGATTTGATCCAGGAAACGCGAACGTGCTACGCCAGCTCGAATCCGAACATCGGTCTTCCTAACTGATTTAGCACGTTCCTTTACGTTACCACGTCGTAATGTCGCTATTAATCATTCTACTTAATTCATATTTAATGCGAATTCAAATTCTTTCTTTGCGATGCGGAAAAAATAATGTGATTTAGTCCTATAATTGAATTATGCACGGATTAAATGGTCAGTCATCACGTTATCTTGAAATATTTCTAATTCGATAAATTTCTGTTGATAAAAAAATAATATAAAATAAATACGCACATTGCACATAATATAATCTCTAAATATTTGCATTAGTCATTGTACGTTTTTTATAAATTTTGTAGAGACTACTATTGACTTTGAAAGTCAAGTTATGGAATTAATTATGTAGAGCTTTCGAACTGCGGTACTTCGAGCGGCAATTTAAAAAAGCGCGGAGTAATGTCGTTAATTTATAAAAAGTAGTTTCGAGGAAAAATTTTTTTCGGAGAAAAAGTGTAACTTCGATACCTTCATTGCTTATTCACTTGTTAATCGATCACATTGATGTACTTTTAATCTAGGTTAATTAGGAGAGCGAGGAGTAATTACGAGATTCTGATCGGGGCGTGGCCAATGTCAAGCTGACCATTGTTTGACACGTCACCGCCATTATCGGCGCGGTTGATTAATGAAATTCTGCTAGTCCTCTCAAAGTGCTCTTCCGCTAAGAGACACTGTCGAGAACTTTGCGACGGATCATTTAATAACGTTAATGAAATATCTGTGGCTTCGACATGTGATGCTGTCCTCTTAATTATTACTATTGGAAGTTTCGTGACTTTTCTTCTCTTCCCGCACGTGTTATAAAAAAAAGTGAATAGGTTGGCTAAGTAAAACATTACTGACAAATTGCGATAAATTAGGATCACTATATCATTTTGATGCCGAAAAGTTTTGTTGTGTCAAGAAATATTCCCAATCTTGTGTTGTTGATTCTTTTTATAAAACATTGAAAATTTTCAAAATGTTTACGAAACAATTATCAACACAATGTGGCTCTCGTTTTGATCTTCTGTGAATTTAGTCTTTGTTCGCGCAATCGTTTCGAGCATAGCAGTCGCTTTGTGCGGCAATTGTTGCATCATGTTAAATGAAATAGCCTTTAAAATAACAAGGCCTTAACTCCTTCTTAAGGGACATGCTTTGTAGATTGCAGGTGATAGGAAGAAAGAAATGCGGTATCAAAGTGGCGACTAGTCGGTGAGGCGAGAATCGTTGTAGCAATTCGACGTTAATTGCGAAATTGCTAGAAATAAGCACCGACAGGTATTGGATTAATCAAGCCGTACCGGGAGAATTTAGGACGCGATTCTGGTCGCAGGTTGCTGGTTTTGTCCCGTTTATCCGCGGCGGCACGGATCTGGATAATTGCGGAATGTCTGAGTGTGACCATGGCCTGTCTTCCGTACGCTGTGAATCCAGGAAATCCAATATTCTAGGAAAATGGGATACAGCTGTGCGTATAGGGCCTGAAGGTCTCTTCACTGCGAAAAGATGATTTCCATAGTCCTTCGCTGTTCCTTCGAATGAGGACAAGGTCTTGTTGCACTTAGAATTTACAAATATTCAAAAAGAATCAATGGATTTTTCGATTTTGTTTAGTACTTTTTTTCTTTACGGTAAATAAGGGGCAAGATCCACAACACATATCTGGAAATTTTTGACATTACGCTATGCATGTTTTCTTTTTACACAAAACGATTATTAGACTGAAAATGAGTTTGAACTACTTCTTTGCAGGGTCTAAAATTTTGCAATTTTTTTTTACATTAGTTTTTTAATATTACGCACATCACGAGGAAGCTCTTATAAAAATATATCTCCATTAAACCGCTTACTGTTCTAATTACTAAATATTGTATCGGATATTCGCAATTAATTTTCTTTCAAAAAGTTTGGGAAATTATATTTATTCATATTTAAGCATTCGATACATTTTTGTTGCTATATTTAATAATTTAGATATTACTCTCAGTGATAATGTATTTTATAAAGTGCAAAAATAATTATATTACTTTTTCCAATAAAATCTCAATATTTCGTCATTGTTTCCTTCCTTGATAGTTTTTGCATTTCTTATCCTTGTGGTGCAAATTGTGGTGGAACTGTTGGGATTCCTGAGATCTGGTCATTTGCATTTGTTGGCCATGCACTTTCAGGCCAGGCATTTGGTGCACTTGGTGCACTTGGTGCACTTGGTGTATTTATATCTGCACTTCCGGATGTTGGTGGGATACTTCCAGGGGTTAACCCAGGTTGTTGTAGGGACTGGAACCAAGGTTTCCAAAGGGAGGAGCGTTGTCCAATAGAGCTGATTTTTCCAAATGGACTTGGTGCACTTATATCTGCACTTCCGGAAGTTGGTGAGATACTTCCAGGGGTTAACCCAGGTTGTTGTAGGGACTGGAACCAAGGCTTCCAAAGGGAAGAGCGTTGTCCAATAGAGTGGATTATTCCAAATGGATCCAGCATGAATTCCAATGGATTCTTTGGCTGATTATTAGGTGGAATGAGGATGCCTGATGGTAACACGTCATTTGGTCCCTTTGCATAGAATAGAACGTCATTATTCTTCAGAAATTTATCAATAACCGATCATGTTCGAATTAAGACTTACGGATTGCTGGGCCGTGGCGCACACCACGACCGTCAAGAAGACCACTGTTATTTTCATCTTGCTATCTTGCCAATGCTTGCACTGTTAATGCTTGCATCGCAGTGCACTAACGATATTTATACCGCGCCGCTGACTAACGATCTGCTTGTCTGCTTGTCTGCTACGCGTCTGTTTTGCCACTTGCGTAGATGTATTCTACTGTCAACTCCATTCTATATATAACGAGAATAATTAATAATTTCACAATGCATCAATATGTTTTGCATTCTTTTGGTCATATTGATATGAAATTGCCATATGTGTGCATGCGGAAATGACGTCAGACAAGCGTATTTAAATAGATTCCGTTAAGCATCTCTTCAATTAACTTGCAAATGTACTGTGGAATTATATGTCCGCAACATTAACTTAATAGCTTTGTGTAATATATTTACTTGTGTCTGAAGGGGAAAAGAAAGAGAGAGAGAGAGAGAGAGAGAGAGAGAGGGGAAAGAAGAGAGAAGGACGTTTAAAGGAAGAAATTGATATCAAATTCCCAGAATTTGTGTTTATAAAAATTCATATTTATATAAATTTGTTATATTCTCTCAATTTTTACTATTTTTTCCGTTTACATCAAATCGGTTTTATGGTAAAGAGATAACGCAATTCTTAACGCCTGCTGTAGCTCTCATTCGAATATCAAGGGCCAGATAATAAATTTTAAAGGAGACTGATTTTAAAATATCCTGAAAACGAAATCCGAGAATGATATAATACATACTCTCTCTCTAACTACAAGAATACTTTGTTTTATTATATCTTAAGTTTAATAAGTACAAAATATTTTTTGCGTTTTTTTTTAACCACGTGATTTTTTTTATCTAGATATAATTATTTAGAAAAATAATGAAATTATGTGCGTGTGTGTGTGTAGATTGCAAAATTACAAGTTGTAAAATAGAATGTTTTTTTAATTAAAAAGTATTCTCTTTTTTTAATATAAAAGGAGAAGAGATAGAGAGTTGTTTTACATTGCAAATATAAAATATTTTCTCAAATAGATAGTACGCTGCCATAGAAAATACGAGAATGAAACGTTTGATAACTGAACTGAAAAACACTAAGCAGTTTCTTGCATAAAATACTATGAGAAAGGTCTTATCTGAAAGAAGAAATACTGAGTGCCTTTCTATACAAAGTAGGACAGTAGATCTTGATATTTGAAACAGGAAAAACCGAGTGCTCTTTTGTAGCAGACACGCGAAAAGGCGGATCTCACAGCTGAAATGAGAAAAATGTAATATTTTCTTTAATTGATAATCAGTTCTAGTCGCGAAATCTGGCGACCTATTTCGGAATTGCGTCAAATATTTTAGTTTGACGTGTGACAATTTTAGGGTTTTAGCATCGAAACGCGACGACATGTGCGCCAAGTGCAAAGTGAAAATTATAAGAGAGTCCGTTGTCGAATTTTCCGATAACCATGATCTAAATTAACTTTAATGATGTTTATTCCCTGTCGGAAAAGTGTAACTACTTCTCATAGCTCGCAGCACAATTTATAGTTTGTGGATTACGTCGCTGTCAGAACTCCCGCAACATCATTAACTTGCACCGGGAGAGGAATTCTCTCATGAATTCGCTGTATATCTAACTCGACAATATCGTTATAATTCCGGAGAGTTGTTGCAACATTCGATAATGCGGCAAATATGTTATGATTATCGTACGCTTGTGATAATATAATTATACAATTACACCGCAAGAGGGAAAGATAACTTAATCTCCGCTTACCATAGCCGTAGAAAAGCTTTCTCACACATGATTTCTATTTTCTTTAAATAAAATGTGGCGTGAAGATGTTTTGAAAATAATCGGTAATAAGAATAATTGAGTTTTATTATATTATACATAAGGGTTATGTAAACCTTCCCTGTCTCTCGCGGTTTCGCGCCATAGTCTAATATTATCTCTTTAAACGGCAATTGTTACGTCAAAAGTAAGTTTTTTTTCCACGGTAATGTTAATATTTTAAGTGGACTTAACAAACACTCGCAATAATCACCTTAATGTTAGCCGATTTGCTTGCTTTTGTATCGTCATTGAAGTACGCGTCGACGCCCTGGTTGCGCGTTTCTCGCCAACCAACGCGTTTGCTAGAGGAATGGAAACGAGGCGCGAACTTTGACACTTTATTCTATTTTGCAGGGTTACTTGGCATCTTGGTAAACACCGTCTTTGATCGTTTTACCTAGTTTTCGCAACCGTCCAAAGTCGAAGAAAATATTTATTTGCCTTGTTACTTTGAAATTTTATACTTCGCGTTCGCGCATAGGGGTGGCAATTTGCATATCCGGTCGATATACGCACTTGCCAGGCTGCAGGCTTAATACAAACTTAATACTTTGAAGGTTTGGGTATATCTTTCTTATTTGAAAGGCTCAGCCGATCTCAGCCATTGGAAATTTGTGTAACTCGTGACCAAAGCCACGCAGCAAGCGCGATGATAAAAGCGTGTTGCAAATAGGAATAACATCCCGTTTTGGTACACACTCGGAAGATAGAAGCCACGGTTGCCGTGCATAACAAAGTTTCACACAATTTTCTCATAATTTCCGAGAAAGGTCACTCATTTCCAGACTAGAACGACTGACATGAAACTATTCAGCGATCCATGCAGCACCGCGTGTTCTCTGCGGTCGGCTGACCGATTTAGATTCCTGGTTTAATTCGCCAAGAGGCACGGATTTAGAACCTATCCGCAGGGTTTATTGTTCTACAGCCTAAGTTACATCGTGAACGCCATTATATTTGCAGTACCTTATAGATATATCCAGATCTTTAATTATATTAATATAGAATGTGTCATACATATCTAGATTCAAAAATGTTTGCTTTTCTTTTGGTCTATTAAAGTTATCCTTTGTTAAACCCGAGAATATTTCAGTATTTAGACAATGTCATTACATAGTTGCAAACCCTTTAAGTTCAAATCAAAGGGTTTGCAATTACGTGTAACGTATAGAAGTGGAGTTCCTTGTTTACTATTGTGCAAGCTGTATACATATCTTCTGCTTACGAAAATAGGAGAAATGCGTGAAACATCGTTTATGCTTCCTACGACCTCGCGGCAACTGAAAGACGAATTATCACACGCGTCGGTGCATAAACGTCGGCGAAACCCTCTGTATCTTTCGACTTGGCCACAAGTCGCCCGCTGGCTTGTGACAAAAGGAACTCCAACCGCGCCGGATATAATGGGTTAAAAGCGTATCCCTTAACGACGAGAGCTACGCCAATTGACGTGGACGTGTGTTACGACGCTCGTGTTGTTAATCTTGTACGAGGCGTTGTGCCTGCTAGTCAACTCTAGTCAGAGATTAGGTGTTCCCAGATGACTCGAATGTCATGCGAGAGAGCTCTGCATGCGGAGCCCACCGCGATGCAAAATTTCGCACAAATCCCAAACCCGCTCCTGAGGCCATCAGAATATCGACTTTTTCTCCATTGTAACGTTGCTCAAACATTTTTCGTATCCGATCCCTCTTATCGTATATCTGCAATGATATCGTTATATTATATTTAAGTTTTATACGGCCCTTTTTTTTATGGAGGCTCGACTTCCATATAAGTTCTCTCTTTATTTTTCCCATTCTTCTAACTTTAGGTAGGAAATGTAATGGAGAAGATATTGTATCGAAAACACTGGCTCCCCCGTCCCGTCAACTATTATTTCCAAATTCGGTTTCTTATGTCAAGGTTCACTTCTATTTTGAGTACGAATATCGAATAGCGGCGCGCGATCGATGACGGAAAATTTCACTGGCGTTCAGTGAGGCAGAAATGTTACATTAAAAATATCGCGATATGCATTATGCATAAAGCCGACATTTAATTCGGCGAAAAACTGAGATACGTTATATATATCTTCCACGATTTCAGTTCGTAGAAATTCGTGTGTATAGCGGCGATATGGCGCACGAGAACGGTGAAAATGCGGTTGGTAAATTGTGGCTTCGTGTCACGCAGCGCGTGCGGACGCGCGTATCACGTGTACGGTCATTTGCACGCGCCGACTTTATCTGTATAGCTGCGGACGCACACGATATAACACACGTAATCTTTTTTCGTCCTTCGCCGTTGGTTGACTGCGAATACATACCGTGTAATGGAGACGAATTGTACGACGAATTACACCGGCTTTTGTAACGAAGCCCCGGCGGGGATTGCTTTTAAATATCAGATTTTTTATTAATGGGCCACTTGTCCCGAAAGTTTTTAGCATTAATTATTTACACGTATAAATGGATGTCGCTGACAACCTGAGAGAACATTAATTTACGTAATTTACTTGATGTACCGCCGGACCCTCCGGTTTACGCTTCTCACTCGTTTTAAACAGACAGCGATTTTTTTAAATAAAGGCTTAACCGAGAATAGAAGCAAAATGATAACTATTTTTGTAAGATTCGGCACTTTTAAAATTAAATGATACGTAAATTGATGTATTTCAAAATTTGATGATGTTATTATAATTCGTTAAAATTGAGTCTCTGCTTCGTCAATTTTGCTCGCGATATCGCGAGAAAGAGAGACTTTTATAGTATCTATCTGCACATATACATTTATATAAAGAAAATATACCCTATCTCAACATTTTTAGTTTTCGCAGTTGTTTGTCGGGAACGTTCCGTAATTTTTGCTGCCGATATAAATGATGCAATTATTTTCGATAGTAATAAGCATAAAAGGAAAGTCAGCGAGTCGATATCTGAGGTCAAGAGAGAAGATGTAATATATTACTGATATATATTGTCGCCTAAATTCACCACTTTTTCTACGTCGAAGAAATCTCATTCCATCTGAAAGGTCCTCATCGACCGCTCTGACGTCGTAAAAGAAAAGCGGGCGGGAAAAACCGCGAAGGCTTTTCAGAGTGCGAGCGCAGCTTTGTTTCGCTCTTTTCGTTCGGACGCAAAAAATTACAAAGGAAAGGGAGATGCTCTCTCCTCCCTACAAAGAATCTATAGAGCTTCTCCTCTCTTGAATGCAGATACAATTATGCCATTTTCGTGATCCCTGGGCAGGTGATGCTGTCGTCAAATCATATATTATATATATATATAAGTCGTAAAACTTCCAACTCGTACGGATAATGGTTTGTTATTGTCGAATATTTTCAATCATTTGTTAAAGAGCTATTTGCCACGAAACCGGTCCATTAGAGGAAAAAGTAAAATAATATTATCGAATATTGATGAAAGGAACGATTATTCAGACGGTTTTATTTTCAAAATAAAGTTATAATATTTCAGTTTCGTTTACATTAGTAACATTTTATTTTAAATCAAAATACCAACATTTTTCGGATAAAATACACAATATTTAAAAAAATTGAAATATTGAAAACAGTGATAATTACGTACTCTAATTATTTACAATCACATTGTAGATCAAGTAGAAAATAAAGGAATTTTTCTTTTCCTACAAATCTGTGTGTTAACGATAACATATGTGCATTTCATGTATGCATGACACACACGGAAAAAGTATTTTTCTTTTCGACTACTGAAACCGAAATTGTTTCAATAAAGCGTTGTGTTATTTTTACGTATATGCATCGCGCGATTATATTTGTATACGTTCAACGCGCGTCATACTAACAGAATGCAGTTTTTTTCCAAACAATGTTACTGTCCATTTCACCATGTTTTTCTTTGGACGCCGGACACAGTCTTTTGGATTCAATTATTTGAAAAAGAATATAGAAATCACGCGTTGTGGGATTTAATAAAATCTTGGGCGTGACAATAAACAATTCCGCAGAATGGAGTTGGTGCTCGATAGAAGTAGGTCAACGCATCAGGACTGAGATATATATTTTGCGTAAGGACATTTACAAAGTACGAGCATACGTATACACGTTGAGCACGTGAGAGACAAGGTGGATAAGTTCGTGAACCAGTGGCCCGCAGTTATTACTTCCTTAGCGATGTACTATACGGTTATGCCAGCCCCCAGACTTCTTGCTCGACGTCACGTAACGCTTCATCGCGAGGAAAGTCGTGCGTTTTATCGCCTCTAAACCGTGTAGCAGATAATAGATCTTGAAAAAAAAAGACGCGACGACACGGAAGGAACTGGCGGCGAAATTCGAAATGTTTTTGCCCGAGGCTGAACTTCGCGATACACCGCGCCGGAGCGTTCTTGATAACTTTTGAACGTGTTCATGTTCGCTCCGAGAGAAGGACCGGCGGTAAATTTCGAGCTATTGACTTAGCTGTTTAGAGTTACTTGCGCGTAAGAGATAGCGAGCGCGTGGAAGAGGAGAAGAGGAACGTGTAAGACGAACAGATACAGTTACCTCATATTGAGAGCAAATTCTGAACGTCTTGCTTGTAAACTTTAAAGAAAAATTGGGTCTTCTGTATCACGTTTCCGTAGCAATTCTTCTGGATTATTTTCTTTAATATATGTAATTATACATTAGAGAGTAATATATTAATAATTAATAAAGCCAATATACTAATTTTTTTCTTATATATTATGAAAAGAATATTTATTCTATTAAAAATATAATTTTTTTTTCTTACGCAAGACTTAAGTCTACTTTTGAGTCTCTTTCCTTGTGTCGTGAATTTAGACGGTTAGTTGTATTTTCTAAATTCGCATTTTGAAACCTCATCAATCACCGATTTCGAACGTAGTCGGCACATTGACAGCGAGGTGAAGATTTTTCTTACGGAATCTGTGAGCCATCTTTTCTCGGCCCATCAATCACGATTTCGCGATTAATACCGATAGTGAAGTAACTTTTTTGCCGATGATCTATTGAAACAACTGTCCCTTTCGAAAGGACGAGATCGTAGTGGTATAGTGATCGTCATCCTTTCGAAATCTTAAAAGTTATTGCTCTCGCGTGACTATCGAATGGAGTTCGCGGGTTTCTATCACAAACTCAGATTCTATTGGAATTGAGAGAAGGTAGTACACGTACTGTTCATTTATCTCCTGTTTAGAGGCGATTAAAGCAGAGTACGATAAATCAAACCGATCGATGTTCTAAAGTTTCTAAATTATTTAATGTATTTCAACGTAACACACACACCTCAGTGTCTAGGATTTCGAATTTGTCAGTATACAATATAGATCTGCTATCAAAAATATACAAAAGTTACGATATACTTTACATATACAAATGCCTGAAACATTTTCCACGTTGATCAACGTATGCAGATATAGTAGGACATTACATAAATGTAATTAGACACGGACAAACATGTAGCGCGACAAGATTCTCGCGAAGGGATTCTAATGAATGAGAATATTACGGGGGTCGAGACTCGATGTTCAATTTTGCTTCAACCCACAAACAACACACTCCGGCAGAGAAAATGTTACTATGTTCCGCATACATTATGCAGGGAAACCTGAGAAAGTTTTTTTTCGTGGTGTATAAACTTATTCAAGATTTCCTTCCGGACACCTCGCGGCGAACTGAAATCGCGTTAGCCCCGTTGTTGGACAAAGTTTAGTTGGACAGATGAAGAGAGTTATCCGCGTAGACGTTCGAGACTGACAGCTTAAGAGATGGGTCGAAAGAGATTGTCCGTCTCGCAAACGTGACGGAACCGAACAAATATCGATCATTTGTAGCAAGTGAATTTGCGTCTTAACTTTTAGCGACATCGACCACGCGACGTGATACTTTTCGTGTATATACGCGTTAATTCGCAGCGATCGAAATATATTCGCGTGCGGTATCCTCGGAGGTGAAATGTATGATATGCTCGCGCCTCCGACTCGCGCGGAAATAGAGCTCATTTTTCGTTTCGCGTCATTCTCCGAGGCGGAGACGCGATATCTCTCGCGGTTCTAAACGTCTCCCAATTTATAATTTCGGAGCTCGGCGGAATGCTCGCGATCCATATTCCTTTTTTCATCTTGAAAACACGGCGTTTGGTGACAAATTTCCATGCGGGAGACGAAGAGCTCCATTCCCATAAATTGCTTATATCGGATAAAATTCCGCGTCGCGTCGCGTCGCGTTGCGTCCGTGCGTCGAGGAGGAGGAAAAATTTACAGGCGAGCGAGTTATTGGGGTGTGAAGTGTACCGGAAGTGCATCATGCACTGGGACAAATCACCACTCTTATCCTAGGCTACCGCGCGACATCACGTTTCAGATAACATGTCATTGAAAAGGTTGTACCATGAATTATTTTACTTTACCCGACGCCCTTACGCTACATTGAACTGTTTATATCAATTTCGCGGTGTGCAATAAAATCACATATCGCGGCTTCAAAATCTCCGCGCATTTATATATCGTTATTATTTCCACGATTGCACAGCAATAAATTATATCGATATATTATTGCATCACAAATCGAGCTACCTTTTTCGCTTATATATTATCCGACAAACATTGCTTTTCTTGTTGACGGACCTCATCTCCCTTGTGAGCTTTTAATTGTTATTGTTAATTAACTTGGTAATTTCCAAGTATCTGATCAATAATCCGGACGTTACCGTTTTAGTCTTTCTCGGATCAGTCGATATACTGCCACGAGCGGCTACGTTGCCACGTGCGACATGATAATTACTACGGCGGGAGGTATCCTCCCTCGTCGCCGCAAGTCAGCGTCCTCGCGGGACGCGACAATGAGGCGCACCTTTTTTAAACTCGCCTCCACTTTCAGCTCGCATTGTTTCGAGGATGGTTTCCAGGTGTAACGATATGTGCGTGCGCGCGGGGAGGACGGGAGCTCGAAGTGCGAAATGCGTTGTACTCGACGACGGTGCTCGCGAAGGAACGTGTATCTTTTTGTGTGGACGCGCGTTTGTGTATGTGTGTGGGTGTGCGTGTGGTCATTTTACGTCACGGAAAACGATGGATCGCGCACACGTGTCGGCGCGCTGCTCCGCCCTGCATATGCAAACTACTCGTTTCGGCTATAATGCATACGTAACGCGGCTACCTGGGGGTTGCTTCAACAATGGCGTCTTATTATGAGACGAATTACGTCTCATAATCGCCGCAATTTCCCCCCTATCCTTCTTTCCCGTTCTCCCGGAGAATTCCTCGCTTAATCCTTTATGGGCCGCTGCCTTCAGCGCGAAACCACCGGCAACATCACTTTTAATCCCGAGCGAACCGCTCGTGGCGATCTGTCGCCCTACTAATTTAATCTATTGCCGTTCGTTCGAGGAAGATAACCGGGATCGGACGCCAAATGATGCGTTCTTATCTCGCTTAATATTCGTTCGGTTGTTAAATGTTCGCGTTTGATAAATTTAGATGACACCTTACGATCAAAATTATAATGACAGCAAAATTAACTATGCGTGTTTTGACGTTTATGTGACGGTGTATCGCGTGACACTGATCGCGTGACAGGTTTATAATTTCTACTCGAGGCGATATTTACAATCACGTTTTGATTGAATGAAAAATGAGATTATTTCCGTGGAACGTGTCGTTTACAATTACGTGTACAATTGTATCGCGGGTTTTCTCGCGAAATTATACAGGTCGTCAAAAGCAGGATTAAGTGCCTCTTGACGGACAAATTTTTTTTAAACCCGGTTCAACCAGCGCATGAAAAGATATCATTCATCATAAGCCGTCTTTCGGGACGAAGACCTCGGATGTTACCTCGGATGTCATTTATCAACGACAAATTCTGCCATTGACGGATATATAGAATGGTCGTTGGCCATTCTATAAACCAAACGTGCGAATAACTATTACTCATATTACGCGTTGTCTCAATACTGCCATTACCGCCGGATAAGAATTTCGTTAATGATCAATCCACGATGAAGGAATGACCTACATTACGTCGAATCGGTTCCTAGCTATGTGAGAGAGAAGATTTTCAAAATCAGGTTTGTTTTTCCGTCGACACGTTTCGAGGATAATTACGTGCCGTACAATTAGGTCTCGAACTCTGCTACTTCGACATTCCGATCGATTTATTGAACCCGATGTTCATTACGGGCTCTTTTTGCGTACAGATTGCTGCGACGTTTCCGAGTTTCCGCATTCGGAAACACAAGCAGATAACGTAAAATCAATTTAAGAGAGCTACAAATAGCATTAGTTGAGAAATGTCAGCAGGGAGAACAAGCAGATAGTAACGACGCTTGCCAATGCGGAATTTTTTTCAATGCGAAGATATTTAAGTTATCGAACGCTTTAGTGCGGTTGGTCTATCGATATTCACGGTCGATCCATTCGTTTTATCATAAAATATGAGCGACATTTTTCTAGAGAATATTAGATATTTAATTTTTTGCTTCGCGTATCAGACGAACCAATTTCGAGAACCTTGACTTTAATACATCTTTTAAGATTCTTATATAGCCGTTTTGTAGAATTCTTGGATTTCTTGGTTAATTCTCGATTTTCCAGATGTTTATATATATATATATATATATATATATATATATATATATATATAATCCCACGATACACATCGTGTTCTATCGTATCGAAATATACGAAGTTATAGGAAAAATCAATGAGCGATAATTTTACCAAATAGGATTTTGTATAATATACACATTTTCCGCAAGAAAATATATATAATAAATATATTTTAAATAAATATATATGACTGTACGTGACACTCATCATTGATATGTTTCAAGTGGAGATATTTAATCTCTTTTTATATAATTACATTTTTTTCGTCATTATGCATGTAAAATCATCAAAGTAAAATCGTAAAAACAATCGATAATTTACGAAACAATTTATATTTTGTTTCACTATTTATATTATTATTTTATACTTTATTCTGGTACATGGTATTTCGACAAAATAAATATCTTATAAATCTCTATTTATATATATTATAATTTTTAATCTTCACATATCGATGACGTTAATATCTCTGTGAAAAGCTCACGCTATAAAGAATTTGTTACACGTTCATATTTCCCCCTTAGAAATTTTTATTGGAAACGTTTTGTCGACAATGCATCATTTTCGATACTTTTTAGAATCCCGACGCTTTATAGTCTTTATACCACTCTATCTATATTTGAAGGTGTTCTCCTTTCGAGGGTATTTTCCCGACCACTTTAAACGATCCATATTTCGCAATTAGTGTCTCGCAACAGCAATAAGACGGCAAGGTGCCGCGTGTAGGTACGACATAACCGTTTCTTAGGACCGCCACAATGGCGCGGTACTAAATAGATGCATAAGTCCTGTTAGGCGCGGTATCTAACAATAGTCAAGACGCTTCTCGAGTGTCGGTTGTAACTGTCCTAGCTCTGTATCCCGAACGCGACATACGAATGCATTCGAGCACCGCAAGTGTGCACCCTCGCGCTCGGAAGATGTGTGTCGCGCCGTATACGTCGCGAAGGAGCGGGTTCCATTCCTGCGGAAAATACGATCAACGGAATGGAGAATTCCTTAGTTATTCCGCGGCGAGAAGTACCTTGTGCGGGTGACCTAAATTACGCGACGCAAAAAAGAAGTATAAGAAATTATATATCGCAAATTTCTGGCTTTAAAATATGCGCGATGCGCGTTCTTTTCTCACTGAAAGAAATGAGCTCCAAAAGTCAGGAAAAAAAAATCATTCAAATAAAAGCTCTCGAGCATGGCTTCCTGAAACTCATTATACGACACAACGCTGGTAATGTACGATAAAGCGCCGTTGTATAGTTCCACGTAAAGTGTTTTCAAAATGCCTTAGACAAGTACGAGCAGTCTGCTTTACTTTACATGCAAGTCTCGCGACCTGGGTGAATTTATTTTATCCTTCTGGAAACGTTGCCGTGAATCTTAGCTTCCTCTTGAAAAATCGGCTCTCCGGACTTGCATTCTTCTGGTTCTCAGTCGCGGCACATGTCCGCACGTGTGCGGGATGACGGCGAGGCCGTTTATGGATATCGGTACGCTGGCGCGACTACTATGTGTGCCCGTTGACTGGATACGTTGGGTTGACGTTGATTTCGTCTTTCCGCTCAGTTTGCTATTGAACGATCTATCGGGCTTTACGAGAATTGCCGGGGCGCAACCCTCCGCTCTCTCTCTCTCTCTCTCTCTCTCTCTCTCTCTCGTTTTCTCTATAATCTTTCTCTCACGTCGAAGGCCGCTCGTCGTCGTTATCGCCTGACGTTTACCTCTTAGAACATCGCCTTTAATGCGTATTGGATGAAAGTGGCCACGGGGTTTGTTACCGCAAAGATGGTAAAATGGTGGATGGATATATACTGAATCGACATAATAATAATACGGTAAAGCAACGTAAAATTGAATGGTATTACGCAAAAATGAGGTAATCCACGAAATGAGAAAAGGAATGATAGGCCCATGCGCGGAAACAACTCGATAAATTTTAAGTTGAATTTTGTTTAGGGCAAATGTAACTTTTTCATTAGAATTTCTTCTTCGTACAGTTAGTGTAAATAAATGTCATATAATTTAATCCGAGTACAGCGGTTGTAAGTTCGTTAAAAGAATGTGCACCACTTTAAACTTTTACGTGCGCGCCAGTTTCATTCCTGAGAAATCTACTTTATGTACTGTACGAGACAATAATTCTAGTCGCATGCACTAAATGCGCTAGATCTTTACTGCAGCCAAGGTTGAAATTTCGTGCCGCTGTCGCTCGAATTTACAACATCGTGAAATATTAATACGTACTCTGAAAATTCAGCCTGCGCTTTTTAGAATTTGCTACCTTTTGTGTGAAAAAGTAACGGTAGCGTAAATATTACTAGCGCTAAAATTACGAGACATTTGCTTTGCTAACGTCAAATGAAAATTTCAGACATTATATAAATCGAGTAATTTTTGCGACGATCTCATTTCCTTCCACAGAGGCTTGCGCGAAATATATAGCTGTGTAAGACTTCCAATTTCTGGTCGGATCAACCTGAAAATTCAGAATTTCGCGATTGTGACTCACAATACCGCGATCTGAATACTTGGGTCGGAAATAATTTCAAATCTAAATCCAGTAAGCCGCGATTTTTGGACGGATGTTTATATCCCAAGGGCTGTTACACGACCGGATTCTGTCATATCTTTTTTGCACAACAATGCGCAGTCAGCTATTTGTAGATGCTGTGAGAGTGAGTTTTTTCTCATTTGCGGACTCCCATATCGCGCACGTTTTCCCGCGCGATATTCTATATACAAAGTTTTACCGGAAATTTGATCGGCGTCGTGATGTATCGCGGTTATCCTTTTATACGACGTATCTTTTTACACGATAAGGTGATACCGCATTGAAAACTGGTCTCGTTGTACGATATCTGCATTTTTACGACGTGGCCGCGGCAACCGCTCGTGAGAAACGACTTCTTCTCGAGTCTTTATTCAACACTAGCCGCATCCGTCAAGCTTTTATTTCACGACGGGATGGATATAAATCGATCTCTTAAGATTAATATAACGATAATGAACATTTTAAGACTTTTACAAACCTAATCGGTCTTCATCTTAACACTTAATTGTCAGGCGTTTCGCACATCCATCACTTACCGCTGACAGTTTTAACACTGCACAAAAATTATCATCATCATTTTATTTCGTGTTCTTCGACGAGATATTTGTAATTAAGACATTTTAAAGAAAAATAATATAATGTATCCGATCGTTGCAGACTTATTGTTAGTTATATCTTACTCGAGTGAAGTCGTCCATCTCTCGATATGAAAAATTCGACCGAAGGTCATCCCAGCGAATAGTCTTAGAAATTTCTTCATAGCAGTCTATGCTTGTAAAGTATGATTTGATGGAAAAATGTCCTTTCTATTGAACGACTCTTTCGCGCTAGATAAAATTAAATCGATGACCCAGTTCGAGATAGCAACAGCTCATAAAATTGAAATTTTCAACTTAATACAAAATTTGGAATACAGAAAGAGCTGTTATATCCGAATTCGATTTTCATATTCGAGCTTTTCTTCAATTGCGTTACTTTTTGTCGTGTGTAAAACGACTAAAGTATAAGTGCAAGACGTCGATAAAGCTTGCATATCAGACATTCTATACATTTATTAACTCTCGGATGTAGCCTACTTTTTTTTTATGCAGTTGCATAAGCAGCATTACATAAATCTGATCCTTTCAGTGACAATGGAAGAGACGCTAAATATCCTAGCTGTAAGAAGTTTTATACAATATTCGTGTACACAATGAAATCAAATAATACAAAACTAACAAGAATTTTTCCGTTTTAAAGAAAATATTCCTATGTGTTAACTTTAAAATGACGAATTTACAATAATTTTCGAAATAATTTTGTTTTTTTTTGTTTCTTATACTGTACATAGTGTACGTAACAACAATCTGATATTAACAAGTTGATTATTAATAGTAAATTTTAATTACTATGCGCAAATTATTTAATCCTTGTTTTAATAAATTAAATTTAAACATATTTAAATTTAAGTGATTAATTATTTTATTTAAAAGAAACTATTGAATTAATGTTCTGTTTAAATTTGAAGAATAAAGTTCATCTTTATTGTGATTAAAAAACATATCTACTGAATAATTATAATTTATATTTATAAATCATATATACCTATATATTTTTTATAATTTATTATTATTATTATTTAAAATTTTTTTGTTCCAAGAGGAATAAAATTGTGTAATTTTATTCATTAATAGAAAAAAATCCATTACCATATTTTTATGACTAATTTATTTCATTTTCCTATTTTATTAAAATTATAGAAACAATTCTTGATTCATTAAAATTGCATTATAATAGAGAAATATTTGAGAAATTTCATTTCTCTAATATAAAAGTTTGCCGAGCGAGAAATAACAGCGATTAATTTATACAAATGCTTTTTCCATCTGAATAACATATTTTACTCTTCAGATAAACACCAGGTTTGCTTATAATTCGTCGAAATTAATTTGAGATGTGAGAGGCAATGTTCCGATTTTATTCTGGTTTCTTTATTTAGCTATTATATACTGCAGGATATATAGAATAATCAGTTATTCCGTTTCAATGGTACGTTACATATTTCGTAATAACAACAAAACGATCGGCTATGGCATTTTGTTAATGTTGCGGCTTGGGGGGGGGGGGCGGTATATCGCGGCGAACTCAGTGCCTGTACAAGGTTGCGGGTTGCCGTGTTATCATTCGCGCCGCGGTAGTCGAACGAGCAGGTAACACGAGTCGCTCTCATCTCCTCGAACGATTTGTGTTGCAAAATTTGAGGTAGAATTTCATTTCGTATATTATGCAATACGAAACACATTTTAAGGAATTATTACAGCTATATACATATACGCGATAAAGTATATATTGAAATACATATATACGTATATGGCTTATAAAAAGTTATAGAAAAACAGAATTTTATTCTGAAATCTGACGAATTAGAGAGCGTCTAACTAAAAGCGAGCATTATTTCTCGCGACCATTTTCTAGAAACAATTGGCGATTACTATCCTGCGCGATTAATTCTGATGATTAAAAATTCGCATCTAGGCGACAACGACTGTTTATCGAGATAGACATTTCGCGCGATTTATTCATTCTGACGTAAAAATTCCAAGCGCGAAAGTAGTTATAAATTATTGTTTTACGATATTTGTTTACTGAGCGACGGTTGTTTGTTCAGAGATGCTTGGATCGGAACATATCTCACGTCTCGTACTTCGAATTTTTACCGACGTGAATGTATTATAATTTGTTCCCCATTCTCGGATTGAGAGCGCAGAGTGATATACGTAAATCGCGAGATCGAGTAATTCAATTAACGAAAAGCAATATATCGAGTTATGAATAATACATGCTTTTCGCAGGATTTATACATTCGAAATGTATTGCGCAACGCTGAATCGCGGTATTATATACTTTTGGACGGTTTATCGCGCCTTTATTAGTTCATTAGTTGAACTTTATCAATCGCGTCGCGTCGCAGGATGAAAAGTCGTCAATTATTTCCAAATTTATCGCTTATTAACGGTTGGAAAGTCAACACCGAGTCGACTAGTGTCGCGTTTAATTAGTAAGTATCATCGTAAATTAATCTTGCATTTTAGCTTGCATTGATAGTTAATTTTATTTAATACATTACATTACTTGATATATATAACGTGATACATATATTATTTGATATTCACTTATTATCGTGAATTGGGCGTTTGTATATTGATGATTTATTGAAAACCCCTTGTCGCTATACGTTCATCTGCCAGTCGCCGCGTGCGGAACGTACTGTTTTTTTTTGTTATATTTCCGTCGTGACGTAGTAAAGTGCGCGTCGTGTGCGATTAACGTCGGAAGCGCTGTGCATAGTGCAGTGTATTTATCGTATTTTTGATGATCAAAATTTGTGCGATCGTAATTAATCATGTTTTCGCAAATGAATGTTGTGCGAATGCAATGAAGAAACAAGAGGAGAAGAAAGAGAGAGCTTGAGACTCTGGACGACGACGGAGCAATTATGAGGTGAGATACACCAGACATAGGAAATTTACAAGAGAAATTTGCAGGCATAAAGAAAGAAATGATAGAAAATATTTTACAGATGAAATAAGCTCGGTAAAAAGTGACATTAATAGAGTTATTTTCGCCAAAGAAAAATTGTTTTTGTATTTAATACAATTATTATTATACTTTTTATCATGCACGGGCATTATTCGCGCGCGCGAATAAGATTTTCAGAAAACAAAATTGAGAACACTATACGAAGATATATAAATGATAATATTCAGACAATCTTTTTAGTGCAACATATACATACATATATTACAATTGATTGAATTTTCAAATTTATCATTTAAACAAATAGTAAAAAGTAGAAAAGTGAATAAAATAAAATATGATTGTAATAAATAAAATTTAATTTGTTGTTGTTGTTTTCTATTTTTTATGTCTTATAAACGATAAAGATTGAGGCAAGATTTTTACGTTATTCGTGTGTGCAATAATAATGGGCTAAATTAATGGAGTACTTATGGTAGAGAAAAATTAATAATATTTGTTGGGTGCTATTTTTTTTTTATTTTTATTTTTCCACTATTCCAAATTTAGCGTTTGGCCTCGTTGTATTTCTTTTCTAAAGTTAAATATTATATAAACTAATACAGATTAATACTTAAATTTCTTTAGTATATGTATATGCCGAAAGCATAAATAGAAAATAGGCAGAAGATATTTTATAACGCAATACGATGCAAGAATAAAAAAAAATTAAATTCATCGCTACAGATTTAAATTCGGAATCAGTTTGACCGAATTTATTTGGAGTAGTCGGAATACATTGTTCTTTTAAGAGATAAAGTATTATTTTTACAAGATACGTAACTCATAAAACATTGATTTAACATTTGACACGATAATGATAGCCTCAAAAGTGACGACATAGTACTTGGTGCAAATCAACTTTTATACCTAAAACCCTTTTACTATAATAATTTCGAATACGGTTTGTGTGAGACAAGCGTTGATAATGTGAAAGCAAATTACGTTGTTATTTCCTTCCGAATCTACGTGGTGGAATAAATTAAATTTGGATTTACATGGCCGGAACAGATTGCGTCAATAAGGGACAAAATATTGTTACAAATATTATACGTAATTCATAAAATAATGATTCATGAATGACACGATAACAATAGCGTTAAGAAATGCTGATATATTATGTATACTTTAGATACAAATCAACTTATACCTGACATCGCTTTATTTCTTTATAATAATTATTTCGAATTCGGTTTGTGTGAGGCAAACGTCGAGCAGCAAATAAAATTATTTACTTCTAAATTGATAATCGCATAAAATTAAATTTTCTTGGATAATGGCCGAAACAGATCGCGTTATTAAAAGACAAAATGGCATCTCATTACGAATATTACACGTAATTAAATTGAAATGATAATTAAATTGAAGAAAGACTCACAGATGATATGATAACGATAGAGTTGCAACGTGCTGGTATATACTTTAGATATAAATCGACTTTACACCCGTAGTCGCTTTTCACCCTTCTGCGATAATGATTCCGAGCTCGGCTCGTGTGAGGCAAGCCCCGAGACGGTGAGAGCAAATAACGTTCATTGTTATTTATTCTCGAGTGCTCGCGTAAACTCGGTCGGTCGGGCCCGGGGTTGCTTAAGCGGAGCATTTGCGCTTATCGTGAAGGACGAGTTGTATCTTCGTCGAATGTTCCTCCTCGCGTGAAATGCCGGCCGACATATTCGATCTACAGCGAGCATGGAGATTTAAACGTAGACGCAGTCGTGTCAGTCCGGGGAATCTAAAAATCTTCTGCTTGTCTTCTTCGTATGAGGTATGTAGACGTTACAAAACGACACGATACGCTATAGGTATCCACAATTCGACAAGAAGACTGACAATAAGCAGAGATCGATTTTGAGAGTTTCCACATTTCTACTCCAATACTTTTTATTCAGCTTTGGAAAGTTGAAAATTTTTACTTTTGCCTTGATTATATGCGTGAAATTAATACTATAAATCTAACTATCCCTCTTAGAAAAAGACGAAGAGTGAGTTTAATTGAAGGTTACAGTTAATCGGAGATGGTGAAATACGAGGAAGTATCTTAATTTCCATTCACAAGTCGTATTAAATTAAATGCGAATATATTGCTATGTCATATATTTCTTTTTATATATTATAGTTTTTTAAGTAATTTTCAGTGCTTTATTTAATTTATACACAAACTTTAGCCGTATTTTACAATGTGCCAATAACAATTTAGCCATCTTATTATTTTATATATCTAAAAAGAAAAATAGAAACTTAAAATGCATAATTATGATTGTGTTGTCTTTTCTTCTCTTTTTTTTTTAATTGATTGTTATATATATTTTTTTTTATGGAATTCATCAACGGAATCTGTTTAAATACGCTTGTCTGACATCGTTTCCGCATGCACATATGGCAATTTCATATCAGTGACGTATGCCCAAAAGAATGTGGAACATATTGATGCATTGTAGAATTATTAATTATTCTTGTTATATACAGAATAGAGTTGACGTAGAATACGGCTACGCAAGTGGTAAAACAGATGCGTACAAACAGATCGTTAGTCAGCAGCGCGAATAAATATCGTTATTGCACTGCAATGCAAGCATTAACAGTGCAAGCATTGGCAAATACGGTAACACAAATAGCAATATGAAAATAACAGTGGTCTTCATGGTCTTGGCGATCGTGGTGTGCGCCACGGCCCAGGAATCCGTAAGTCTTTCGAACATGATCTCTTATTGATGAATTTCTGGGGAATAACGACGTACTATTCTGCGCAAAGGGACAAGTACCTTGGTTCGTCAGCCCAAATGGCGTGTCAGACAGTTCCATTGCATCTAATAATCGGCCAAATCAGCATCGATTGGAATCAATACAATTCCCAATTCCATTGGGTCATTTTGACTGGTCGGACTTCGAACCGATCTGTTTTGACCGGATCTCTTGGTTCCGGTTCCTAGACCGACTTAGGCCAACTCTTAATTGGTCTCCTAATAGGCCCCCTAATAGGCCCCCTAATAGGCCACCTAATAGGAGGTTCACAACAACAAGTACAACAACGGCAATTGCAAACGAGATCCCGGGTACAACTGCACTATATGGATAAGAAATGCAAAAACTACCAAGGAAAGAAACGATGACGAAATATGAAGATTTTATTGGAAAAAAATAATATAATAATATATAATAATTATTTGTGCACTTAATAAAATAAATTATCACTGGCAGTAGTATCTGAATTGAATAGCAATAAAAATATATATTGAATGCTTAAATATGCCTGTAATTAATAAATATAATTTCCCAAACTTTTTGAAAGAAAACTAGTTGCAAATATTCGATACAATATTCAGTAATTAGAAAAGTAAGCGTTTTAATAGAGATGTATTTTTATAAGATCTTTCTCGTGATGTGTGTAATATTAAAATCCATATTATTATAATATATCTTCTTAACTTACATTAGGTTCTAGGAATCCTTGTAAAAAGATATAAAGGTTGCAAGTATCTTTTAATACTAATAAATATTCAACTAATAAATAATTTTGTATGTTTTTTTGAGTAGAATTTTTCGTACAGATCATTTAAATAATAATTATATTGATTTATTCTATTCAAAAAGATGGACGAAATTATTTATTAGTTGAATATTTATCAGTAAAAAGGCAAACATAATTTTTTTTTACTTCCACTTTCAACCTTTATATATATATTTTTCCAGATATCACCCTATCATCGATTAGATTTTCGGAAAGAGCAACTCTTTTTGCTCTTAAATATTAATTGCGGTCTAAAATTTTAATTAGTATGCATGTTACAAAGGTTTAAAACAGAAAAGCGTGTAAGGGCCTCCTAGGACTTAATGGGTTAATATGTGTATTCAAATCTAATCAATATACATCGGTTTTGCAAATATTTTTCTAGCGTGTATTAGTTTATTTTTAACATTAAAAACTACACGAATATCATAGTGATTACTTTATATACATATATCCAGGGTAGGCCGGAAAATGTAGCACAAGAGAATTGTATAGATGGTGATCCTATATGGCTCAAATCAAGTCGACTATAGAAATATCAGTTAAGTGTACGCGTACTCGATTAATTTTTAGTCTTTTTTTTTCGAAAACGAGATCTTATTCGAAAAAAATTTATTTTATCATTTTGACTTATTTTGAGCCATAGAAATTCCTTTCTCGATTGAATTCATGTTTTCCGGCTTACTGTGTATCTCTTGTTAACACTTGTCACGACAATTCAATTTTATAAGTGGCACTTTATTCGCGCGAATTATATCAATATACGGACCGTACATCAATATACGGTAGGAATTAATCTGTTTGTCAGTTAACAACAACACGCGGTAAATAAAAAAAATTGAAAGGGAAGCAATACGGGAGAATGTTATTCATGCTGAATCTGCCACGGTGCGAAATGTGTGAAATTCACAAACATTCCGTTGGTACTGCATAAAATATAAATTGTGACATGGGTGTTATGGGACGAAATGGATATTATAACGCATTCATTAAACTTTCTGTCCAGTAATATTCTGTCCAAAGTATTTACTGTTACGTAAGAATTATTATCAAAGTTCCTTAAAAAGCGACAAAATACTTTTTTAAAAGATATTTTTTTTTTCTATAACACTTTATTTTGTTGTTATTTTAATTTATACTTTTTCGCATGATATTTATTTCATTGTAATAATTTGCAGCGAGCTAAAGTGCAACGGTCGTTATTAAATAATTCCCCAAAGGTGGCGAATCGCGATCTACATCGTGGTACTCGTGCGGCATACTTTATCCCTTGAGATACGAGATACGACACCGTGGCAAAGTTGGCAGTATCTAGTTAACCTGTTTCCGGATCTTGAGGTAGAGGAAAATAGGATGTTACGTCAAACACGATTAATGTCCGTGGGATTCAAGGGGAAGGTACGATGCGACGGAGACTGACGTTAATGATGCCGATCGAAGTTGACAGAATCATTTTGCATCTAAGTTAGCTTAAACGTAAATAAACTCGCGATCGTGACAATTATGGGATTTGATCGTTTCTTCGCGTATAAAAAGATCAAAGTACTTTATAAGATGCAATAAATAATCGATCATTTCTGTAATGTCGTATATTCTACTTCTTTGCTCACGTAGCTTCCTACGTGCAATTATCTTTTTAATTTTATTCTACTACAGATAAATTAAAATTTAAAATTTTTAATAATAATTAACAAATAATTTTTGAACTTGTAATATTTTCTCGAAACGATCGCCTATGATCGTTCATGATCGTCTAGTCAAATAACTTTATTTCACATTTCTCCATGCGTAAAACGGAGAAAGAGATTGTTGTGCTTGTATGATATATTTTTCCACGAAATCTTAGCACGTAACGTTCAATCTGAACTACACTGCATATAGTCGGGTAAAAAAACACGATACGATTTAATTGTTTCCATCTATTATTCCACGTCGTCTCTTTTGAAGATCAATGGTTCCGCCACGAACAAGCAATTTCACAGACAAAATTACATAGCCGAAGCACACACAGCGGTAAAAGCTGTGTTGTTTTGCCGTCATATACAGATCAGGTTTTTTTTTCGCGGCATCTACGGTACGAAAATTTGATGCAGTATTTTAAAGAGGAGAGAGCGCAAGAGCTCGTAATCGATAGATGTCTCGCGGGAGTCGGCCGAACGATATCGCGAGATAACTCGACGATATATGCAAAAAGAATTCGGAGTGCATAAATCCAGAAACCTATAATTAATAAGATTTTCTATGGATGCATCTCGAATTTAAATGTAGCCGTAAATTTACTGTATTTAAATTTTACATATTTTGTCAGTTGTGGACCTAATTTAGCCTTGCTTCAAATTGCATGTAGAATCTGCAATGAAGAGTATTATATACCTATATGTTACAGTCGGCCTCATTGTGTAAATTATTTTCATCGCGCAGCCAAATAAATCATTTGGTGCACTCATTTCAAAAATAATGTTTTTGCACGTGGAGAGATTGATTTTACGTGTTTTTTAAGTGCTGTAATTGCTCATTAAAAAATGCTCTTTCAGAAATTCTTAAATCATCTGTGTGATTGATGCTTGTATAACGAGGAAATTGAGATAATTTCTACAGAAAGGCGTTCTGAACAGAGAAAATTCAAAAATGTTAGTTTTTCTTGAAGTTTCTGTAGGAACAGATAAGCTTTTCGGTGGAACTGAGTTTTAACAAGGAGCCTCGCAGTCGAGTGAATCGACCGGCGTTCTCAGCTCGCCCAATTTACGACTGCGACTCTCTGATGCTGCAAATTGCCCCTTCACCGCGGAATTTTCGCCACGCGCGGTATAAAAAAAAAAAAAAAAGAAAAGAGAGCACAGAACGAACAATAGATCGGTTACACCTCCCCTCGCATAATTTTTTGCGCGCAGACGAGAAAGCCTCGGCAGATAGTCGGTGCCGCCTACATCCCCCTAGAAATCCAGTTATATAAATGCGCATATGTGATTTAGACCGGGACAACGTATTATGCCGTTTCGATGGACGGGCGAATGGGGCACCGTCATTCGCGAACGCAAAATTGCGAAACATATTTCGCGTTCCATTTAGGGATAATAGCGTGCACGGCGCCGGTTTCCTGATAAAAGTGTGCTTAGCGCGATGACCATAATATTATAATCGAATGAAACTACATCGTCTACGATGGAAACGATAAAACACTGCAGAGATTTATATACATGTAGATATATGTTTACAATGATGAAATATAATATTGAAAATTCCCAGCTAATGGATTAGGACTCTCGATGTTTTTTTACTTGAAACGTTTAATGAAATAAAAATGCAAACAATATAACAAACTTGTTATCACTTGAATATATTACCTATGGTAATTTTTAAAATATAATTAATGTTTTTATATGAAAAAAGCTTGAAGAAGGGTGCATTAAAATTATTTAATTTAAAAAAGAGAATAATGTATTGAAAGAAACCTTAATACTTATTTGAAATTTAAAAGCTTAAAAAAAAATTATAAACTTTTGCGATAGATAACTTTTTTTGGGGAGAGAAATTTTTCTCTTTCACGAAAATATTGAGTCATAAAATTTGATCGAAATTAAAGTCACCCGTCGCGGAACAGACTGTACAGATATCGAGAGCGTGCCAAACATAACAAACTACGGGATCTATGGGTCTGAAGAAAATAACGCAGCTTATATCGCGAACGTTGTTAACAGGATTTACGCAGTATAGTGCTTTACACAGCGGGCAACTATAATGATGTAGGTGACACTGGGAAGTATTACATTCGAAAGGGCTGTGTTTTAGCACAAAGGTATTATTATTATCCGAGCACCGTTAAGCTCTGTACTTGGAACAAGAGCGGAGAACAATGGCACCATGTCCAATTCGGGACACGCGTCCATATTGGCTGACTATTATATCAACCACCGTGCAATCTCAGAGACGTGTGTGTCTGTTAGTTCTCCTTTCTCCCAGCATCGTCGTTTTGCACATTTTCAAGACAAATAGCACCGTGAGTGTCGATTGTGAGGCTACGCCGTCCACAAAAGTTGCACGATTACATTACGCTCCGCATTGCGTTATATATTATACACGTTATATTGAATACGTTATATTGTACATTTTAGCGAACGTACATCGAATCGCCGAACCTATCTTTACTATCACGTTACGACGCTACGACCATCGTTTTGCGGCCGTAACTTTGGTTTCGAGACTGCCCGTATAATGCGATAACGTAAATGCTACGAGCGCGAGATATTTCGTTGCCGATAAAAGCGACGATACCCCGGCCGTGAGTTCCATTTAACTTTTATTTGCCCTTCGAAATGAATATTATTCGATGTTGGCCGTTTCTGTATGTCCGAAAGAAACGAAGTGAGAACGAACGAGCTGTTTAGCAGTTTTATTTAATGCGGCTCTGACACCTGAATAGCCGATATATCTGAATTTGAAATAAAATGAAATATACGGGCATGTATGTGCGTCTTTGTATGCGCGCTCCGGTAAAATTCAAGCGAATATGTAGATCGGAATGGCTGCAGCATCACTGACAGCTGCAGCAGTGCTGCACAGGTTTATATATGTATAATATATATATATTTTTTTTTAGAACTCTCTCTCTCTCTCTCTCTCTCTCTCTCTCACTTATCCATATATATATGTATATATTTGTGTCCTATATATATAAACTATATATGTTTTGTGCTTGTTTTTGTTGGATTCATATACACGCATATATCATACCAGGGGAATTCATCCGCGTATCACTTTTCTTTCGTCACATTAAACACTTATCGTGCGCATTACTCTTTCGAATATACAAACGGATAATTTGTGTTTTAACGCGTCCGACATGTCCGCGTTTGTGAAAAATAAAAACGTACATTAGCGGAGAAGAGAGGAAAAAATTGCAATGTAATCAAGGCACTTTCGCGAATAGCAACGTGCACTTTGGAAGGAAAAACGTTTAAAATATAGCCAAAGAGGAAATATCCGTAAAAACAGTAGTTTTTATTTCCTGTATAAACATATTATTTATCATATTTCAAAAAATATTTCGCCGAATTGCAGCAAATAAGTCAGTTAGTTAAGCTGCTACGGCTTTGAACTGAGAACCGTAACTAAACAGAGGGATTTAACCGCGAGGAGGATCCTAAAACGAAACGTAGGTTCTAACCAACCGCAGTGGTATTGAGAGTTAAATCCATTTCTCAACTGTGTGTATATAGGTCTGATTATGTGCGTGGTTGGAAAATTTACGAATGTTGGAAAATGTACTTACTTGTGAACACAATTTATTGGTACACATTAGAATATTAATTATTAGAAAATATGAACATCTTAAAAACATAAAATATAAATTATAGGAATATTAAAGATATCCTTTAATAAGCATTATATATATATATTATTGTGAGATCAAAAATTGAGAAAAATTGTTGTGGAATTTACTAGTTAACAAGAGAGCATCCGTTTATTAAACGCTAGACAATATAACATCTCGTTAATTAAAGTTTATAATCTCTGCAATGGCGACGAGTTTACGAGTGCATTTTGCATTGTTTTCAGCTTTGGATGTAAACAACTTTCGCGTCCTTTGTCATGCAATTACGCATTTTGTCTCGCTCACATGGAACTGCGAAATACAGGATGTTTTGCAACTTGCGATCTTAATTATAACAGAGAAATTATGTAACAAAGTTGAAAATCCCTTCTTAATGAAAATATTAAGGTGCATGTATAGCTTTAGAACTATCGAAATTACAAAACCTTTTGTTAATTGAGTTTCAATAGACAAATAAGAGCGACACTTTTTATTTTATTTCATGTATTAACAGACATTCTTTTAATTAAAAAAAAAAATTTGATTTTTAAATTAAAACATACTTTGACAGAATTTTAATTTGAGATCTGCCAAGATAGTTCATTTAAAAAAGTTAAAAAATTATGAAAAATCCAAAAGTGGTGACATCCTGATGTACCTGTACCTTTTGCTAACAAATTAAAAACTGATGACTTTAAATTAGCCAGAGAATACGATTACAAGTTTAGATCTATTGTAGAAGCACCCTATATACGCGCGACCCAATTTTCTTTTGCTTTCTGTTTTCTTGCTACAATTCTCAGTCAGAGCTAATTAAAAGTATGTGTGGTATCCGGTACAATAAGTAGATTACGTTACGTATTCTGTTTTCCACTCTCTCGACCAGGCAACCCATCATGTAGCTTTACGATTTCCGACCGGAAATTCCTGGTCGCAACGCCATGATTCCTGTATCAATCTTCAGTGGCTACGTGCCGAAAACCAGCCGGAAATCGCAAAGCTTAGGATTTCGGCAACTTAATTCGTTCTGATCATATAAGACATTCCGTTTTGTTTTCGAAATACCGAGAGATCGGAGATCGCTGATCATTGAGGTTTTTCGTGCACGCATGATCGGTCACAAGGCGAAAAACGAGAGCATTCGATCAGTGATTGGAAGTCCAGCCTGAGCAAACGAGCGCGAACAATCTTTGAGTGTGTACGCCATCCGCGCGTTATGCACTCATTGAAGCAAGTTGTTTATTCGTATTTGTTTGCGCTTATTGTTTGGTCTGGATACGGTTTGATGATCTTCTGGGCACGTGATGGTCCTTCAACACAGCGGAATTGCGGAATAGGATATCGATTTAAGTACACGATACATTGAAGTACGAAATGCTTCAAATAAAAATTTTGTTAAAGCGTCTTTCATGATATTGAAGCAGAGCATTGAAGTATTATTAACGATATGCTTCTTGGTCTATAATAGCCATTTTCGTATTGTAAAACGCCGGAAGGCGCAAAAACAATTCTCTTTTAAATGGTAATGCTATCTGGCTTTATGATCAAATATCGCATGTTATTGAACGTTGGCATTTGCGATATTTATTATGTATGATCTTTTGTGTTACTAAGCCAGTGATCTTTCGATATCTGTGGGCGACATGGTGAAAAAGTTCGCCGCGTTCTTGCCGCATTTTTGATGCACGAAATGTCACGCGATTGCATATCATTGGTTTGCGCGCGTCGAAAGTTCGAAAGTTTATAACGCCTTTGCTCGATATTCTAACGGACTGATTGAATAGAATTTGATATTATTTAACATTGAACTAAAAGTTCTGTTTTAATTAAGTTTACACAAAGTACAAATTTAAATAACTTATTCGAACAAAGAAAAGAAAATTAAATCGATTGTCTGTCCGCAATCAGCGTCGATTTACCTACATCAAGTGCACGTGACGATATTTAAACAAATTCGGATGGTTATGATTGCAGGTGGATCGGGCGGAGAAGGAGGAAGGGCAGGGAGAGGGTGGTCTGGTGCCGTCTTGTAGTGGTGCTTCCGGTTCGAGGATGGGCCCTGGGCCCGATTCCGGTAGCAGCGCTCCCTCATCAGTTCCCCAGTCACTGGCTACCTCAAGGGACGACGAGGACGACGAGGACGACGAGAGCAGCGGTAGGCGATCTAATGGCCACGGAGGATCGAGGTTAGTGATTCTCGACACACGACACACTCTTGCATCCCGGTCATTCGTAATTATCCTGATTTTAATCCTTGGCATTTTGTCGCGCGCGATAATACGTTATAGATCGAAAGACGAATTCGCGCAACTGACCAGTTTTTCGACCCGTTTTTATGGTTCTCGATATATACGAGCAGATTTTCATGCTTCACATTCGAAAATTAAAATTCTTTAGATTCAACTAAATTTATATATTTGTTTATTTAAGATATATATAATTGATAAAGTTAAAATATGTCGTATTTTATTGTATTATGTAGATTGAATTACATATTATTCAGATTAAATTTATGTATCAAAATTTCTGATTAAGTAACGTAAATACATAAATGCAAATTAAAATGGCTGTAATTAAAAAATTGCTAGTGCGGAAACTAACGATTGTTCTTTCCTACACTTTGTTACGAATGCTATCTCCGTGTCCGACATATATCGGTTAATAATTTAACGTTAAGCTCATTAAACATGAACTCGCTAGTGTGTTCTGTTACATACGATTAAACTTGTAATTATATTCTGCACATCATGCAATTCGGCATGAGATCAAAGTTTATGGAATAAATACAGCTGCTTCGTTTATAATATATGCTTCGTTTAATAACATTTTTATCTTCTTTATAGATAAAAATGTAGCTGCATTGAAATTGAAATATAATGACATAATTGAGAAATGCATAACGCACACGTTGCACGAAGAATATCGATTATTAATCGCTTGCATTTAAGAAACGCGATTGAAAGAAACACGGAAATTTGCTTTTATATGTGTACATATTTGCTTAGAGATAACTACTTTATATTTCTCATTAACACAGGGAAATATTCTATATTTCTCATCCCTTTGTGCAATTGATTAATTGCATACCAATTTAAGTGTATCAATCAGCCGCAGTGATTTAGATGTTCAATCAATGTGATTCGATTAATTTCTATAGGTATACTTTTGATGTGTGCTCGCGTATACAGGGAGGTTTTAGAAAATTCAGACGAACCGTTGCTGCTGCTGCTGCTTTTTACGTGAATTACGAGGAGAGAAATGGCAAAAAAAATTGTAGATGTATTTCTGCGGAGAAGATATGGTCGCAGGAAAAAAATTAGATAACGCTGAACCACATACAAGATTCTCTTTTAGCCATTTTCCTCGACATTTTCTTATCTTTACTCAGAAAAGAGCGGCGGTCGTTCCAGTTAACAGCAACATGCTGTATAATCTCGGAACAGGTCTGTCTCTTCACAGTATAACTGCGTGTCGCGTCGGCTCAGATTTGAAGACGAGATATAATTTGCGCGAAATCCGAAATCTGGGGAAACTCGATGAATTTCGTTGTACTTTGTTTCGAGCGTCCCGCGAATTCTATCGTGATCGTTGACGATAGTCAATTGCGGCTGTGGCGCATTTTCTGCGACGTCTCGTGCCGACCGCAATACTTTGAAAATTTCATTCGATACTTGGTCTGCGTTTGATCTCGCTCGTGGTGAGAGTGCTTTAGTGCCGCTAACGATTTTGCTTTCATACGTGCATTAATATATCCAATATCTAACGATAAATGCGGCAACCTGGTAATATAGCGATACACGATATAGATTCCATAACATAAACTTGTTATTATAATACATTTTTTACTTTAGCTGCTTTAGTCGATAAAAGAAATAAAATCTCCCATTTAAAACGATACGACGGTTTAAAATCCTGTTTATGGCTCTTTTAATCGTGAGTTTTTTTTTAACGTAATGTCATGCAAATGTTATAACACACGTCAAAAGCTTTCGACAAAGTTTACATCTGTGAAAGGTTCGCAGATATTCGGGATTGATATCCTGTTTTACGCTTCAATCGTAGTGATCAAAGCTGCAAATGTCGTGTGTTAAATAATGAAAATCTATCTTGTTTTTTGATGCGTAGTGATTGATCGAAACATTTCGAATATTTAACAAATTCTCGCCGTATTATTTTATCCCGTTTATTTGTTATACCGAGACAGCGAAACGTAAAATATCAATGTATCGTAGCCGGATGACAACTTCCACTAATAGCTGTCGATGTTAGTAAAGCGAAATCTCGCGCGTTCTCAATTAATTTAAACGAAGCGTTTATTAATTATCGTCTCTCTGTAATTGGTAATTGCGGTAAGTTATGTTCGCAAAGTAACATCATAATACTATCGATTCATAAAATACTCTTTACAACGCAAATTGCAGTAACTCAAATCGCTTTAAAGCTAATAGTGATGGCGCGTCCTCATTATTCGATTTTCGCAACGCGTTTCGGCAACACGCCCACGTCACATGCATCGAAAATGCGCTTTCAATACGCCGCGGTAAATTTCAGGCGGAACATTTCGCGATCGTAATGGATGGGACTTTAATCGGGCGGTGATGAATTTGCGAGTGAGAGCCACCCTCTCGCGTTTCAAACATTTAAACATACGTAGTATTTCACCCTCGTAATCACACGCTCATCCGACGAACACACTAATTCCTAATGTGAAATATTTACTGTGTATACAGCCTGTATATACTTTGCTTCAACTGATTGTGTTTGTCACAAATAATGACTTTCTTTTTTTACCCCTGATCGTGCAAGCGGCACGTACTGATATCAGAATATATTGAAGGGGAAGATATTAATTGAAATTGATAAGGCTACAGAACGGTGATCGAAAACGTGGAATATATTTTTAATTTTTCAAAACTTGTGTCTTTAAAAGTTTCTCTTTCAAAAGCTCAGTAACGTGAAAAGAATCGAGAATGTTGAAAACTGAAGCGTTACGGAAGAACATTTTTCACATTGCATTGTATATAGATTACTAGATAGCATAAACTTTTTGGTATTCAGCATAAATGACTTTGTTATACTGATTTTGTTAATGCAAATGGGAACTTCAATGGCTTTTGTGGTCATGCATATTGAATGACGTGTTTTGAATGTTGAATGAGTCGTATACTCATTTAAATCATTCATATTTTCCGTAATATAATGGTGGAAAACGTAGATATACATATTCGCATGTAATACATGCGCGCATTATCTGATTATAGTAGTATAAATTAAAGGAATATGTGCACGCGCGAAATGCAACTGAATTAACGAGAGACTGAGTTGATATACAGTATGGCATATAATGTTTTTGGTCGCAAAGAGTTAATCATACTAATTTTGTCGTATTATTTTTTATTCTTATTAATATATTTATTAATTTAATTAATTTTTTAAATTTTATTATAGTTTAATTAACTTTTTTAATTTTATACTTTTTTTTAGAGAACCTTTATTCCTTATTTTTTAAAGAAACATTTTTTATTTTTTTCTTTTCAATGTATTTCCTCAAAAAGTTCATGGACGCCGTGTCGAATGAGAAATTTTTCTCGTGCGAATTTTACGCTAATTAGATAAAAAATATGTCGACGTATATTAAAGCAAAATGAAAGAGAAGTTTCATCGTGATCTCTCAAAATTCACCCTTCCTCTTGCAAAATGTTTAAACTCTCGATTGCTCCGGCCCCCCCATTAAAGTTTGCTCTCGAAGTTCGAGAGGACCGAGGCGAGGCTTAATCTTCTTATACACTCGGTTGATCGCGTCGAAGCTTTTTCAAGATATGGTCTACCTTGGGCAACGCTCGTTTCACGGCGAAGCGATAATGGGAATGATAACTCGGTGAAATCTTGCGCGTAAGTAAGCACGAGAAAATATAATCCGGCAAATCCAAATAGGGTGAAATTTTGCGGAAAAGCTTTTCAGCTTGCTTCATCAATCATGGCGGGTAAAGGACGTCGTGTAACTGGATATCGCGTTTAATAAATCCGAAAGAAAAAAATCTTAAAATTGCGAGATCAGTCTTTTAGATACTTGGAAATGCATTTAACGTCGAAAAAATTGAATTGATAATACAATAATCTTACAATTAATTTCAAAGATCGGAATGGTAGTATAAACATTAATGTAATTTCTAAATTTTTTTATTTTGTGAGGCTTGAGTGATACATCTATAAAATTCTGAATTAAAATGTTGAGAAACTAATGTAAGTCAAATTCGACTAATTATAAGTTCGACTTTAGCCTTTCGTAGTATTAATCCTGAACTGATTTCATAATTAACTAGGAGGGCAAAACTGAGACATACGAAGAATTATACGCTGTTTATATACTGGAGAATCCCACAACATGATAACGTTTTTCGATGCGCTGACCAAGTTGGCTTTAACGACGTTAGTTGCGGCTCTAATAACGTCGATCCAGCGGTCTCCCAGCGTGGATTATTACTCTCGAGCCAATTACAGTTCTCGCGTTCGATGGGGGCTGATACGCGACTCGTTTTCGCTTGGATGCAAAACGTGAGAGATTTTCTTCCGGCTCGGAATTATGTCTCGAGGCAATATTTCGTTGTCGCGCCCGATCGCGGCGAGCACCGTAATATCGCTTCTCGCGGAGATATTGAGTGAAACAAGCGTTCTTCTTTATCGCGAGACCGGATTCTTTCCTCGGGGCAACACGTAATTCAACGAGGAAAAGCTTCGATAAAGAGATTGAAGCAGAGATTTGCGCGATAATGATAGAGCTTAACTCCAAAGTGTACAACTCTTTTGTTCTCTTTTAAGCGACAAAATATATCTTTTTTTTTATTAACGTATTTTAAATATTCTAATATGCAGGACACTGCATTTCTCGAGTCGCTCATGGAACTCTACGACGCGACGTTCTGGAAAATCATTGAATTCGTTAGATTCGCATCACACTGCGACCGTTCCAATTATCATATAAAACCACGGTTCGAAGTTATTTACTTTTTGATTGAAGCGTGGAGACTGTAATTTAAGTCAAGAGCACTCGTGCATCTCAAGTAAACTATGTAACTATCTCACTGCAAATGCTGTTCGTACATTTTCCGTCTGAAAGAAAACGTGAAGAGCATGTCGGGCGTGATTTTTTAATCAAAATCCAAGCACTCGTTAGATTACGTGATCACCCGTACTCTACCATAATCGCGGAAAGTTCATTGGAAGAAGCATGTACGGGTTTCGAGATATTCGAGATCCAAGTGAGAACATTGTTGAGTATTTTTTTCATCGTCAATCGGCAGCGTAAATGCTTCATCACGCGTTCCACATAAACCTTTTCGTTAAAGCAAAAATTTTTAGAGCGGTAAATGTATTACCATTTTTAACTGTCTGATACAATATTGTGCATTTTTTAAAATTATCACATCATGTTCTTTATTTTAAATATTGAACTGTCGTATTCCTTCTTTTACTCATATTCATCATAAAAATATCAATGTTGAAAGAAAAATTTATCAGTTCTTATTTATTACTGTCTTTTACGTTATAATTTCTTTTTTTGCCTTAATTTTATAATTCTCTGGTAAAACAAGTTCCTTTTTGAGTTTAAGTATGTAAAATTTATTTTTAAAATTATGCTTTGTGCCTCTGAAGTAGAGAAACAGAGCCGTGTTACTTTATTCTAAAACTAAAATAAGCACTATATTCTGAAGTCGTGCAATCATTCTCGACAAAGCAGCCTTTTACGAGCATCTGGCAAACGTGTCATATTTACATAGAAAATTCCTCATTTCCCGACATGTTAAGAACGAATATAACAGAGTTCATTGGTACGTCGACGCTATCTCTGTTCCGCTGGAAAATATATAGTATAACGAACTGGACTATTATTTTTAGTTTTTAAAGATGTCTCTCACCTCTGCCGCCCTCATTTCTCGATTTTCAGCAATTACAATTGAATAACCGCGGCTCGAACGAGAACGTTTTCAATTTTCTCTCGAGTTATTCGATAATATCGTGATTATTTCTCGTATTATAGAAATTTGTGATACCTCAACTCTCAGCAATTAAATAACTACAATTCAAATAAGATCTCAGATTATCCGTTTCGTGCTTTTTCTTAACCAATTCCGCAAGAGAGTATTTCAGTTTACCAATGTATGTAATATTTAAGGTGGAAATATTGAAGCGTTAAATAGATAGACCGTCACGACGTTGTTAATGAATAACTTTATCTATTAATGTAGTACGATACGATGGCACGGCAGAAGCAAACGAGCGAAAATTCAACGTATCTTCTTGCTTTCTTGTTTTTCCCATTACATCGCAGATACCTTCATTCCGCGATTTCCCCAGAAAGCAGCGAGAAGCAAACACTCAACAATCAGGACCGGAATTTCGTGTGAGATGAGATAGCTATATATCCTGGTGTTTTCTTAATATATTATATATATGGATAAACACACACACACACAGATACGATATTTTTCATCTCGAAACCTGATACCTACCCTCCTTCTTAGGGGAGGACATAAATAAAATGGAAGTTCAAGTTCCATCCAGGCTGAATTCTGAAACTCTAGATAAAATCCGTTAAATTTATGATAGGTTTTTAATCCGTTGAAGCGTAGATACTACAAAAACTACTAATATTAAAATTACATAAGATATTTTTGCAAAAAGGCACGAAACATCTTTTATATTGATTGATCTGTTTCGCAAAGTGATCTGAAGAATGTTCCCGAATAAAATCTATAATTTATTATTTATAATAATCTATCGTACCGCTTTAAATAATGAATAAATAAGTGAAGATGAGTCATTTGAAGAATTTTTTATTGCCCCAAGAATTACGAGATCGATATAGAAAAGACTGAATATTTTCTTTTCAGAAGACGTCGACCGGCTCTCGGACGATTGAAGGAAACACGAGATTGTCGTATCATTAATTCGATTATATTTTTTCCAGCTACGCTCTAGGAATGACGAACATTGCGGTTGAACGCGACCGTGCATGCGGGACTCGCGTTAGCTTTAGATTTAATGGATACGGTAGCGAAAAGCGAATTCAGCTTTACCCGTTTCTACATTAATTCGAGCGCACAAAGAAATCTCGCGTGCTTGGTCGCGATACAAGTAAGCACTCTCCCACAAAGGAGCAATTTGGGTAAGAACGTAAGCTGAAAATCGATCTGTATATCTAGCGACTTGGAATGATTGTATCTCGATAGAATTTTTTATACCAGTTACGCGCGTACAGGAAATTGAGCGGAAGAACGTTGAATTATTCGTTTATCGTACTCGTCGCGAATTCTCTTTTGCGACGCTATCGAAAAGTTAGAGTCGTTGATAAAGTCAATAAAGCAACATCTCGGCAGCGACGCGCTAATGGAACATACAAGTACGTATTAAACGTAAAACAGTTTTTTCTTGACAGAGAGCCGAAGTAAGTAATATCGCGAGTTTTGTAAGGATGAGAAAGAACTTAAGAATTAAGTTAAGTGGGGTCAGTCATTTTAAAGTAGGCGAGCAGTCGTGGAATAAGTAATCGTTTCCTCTCAGTAGTGTCTCAGACTTCGCCGAAAGTATATGATGTACCGAATATATCTTTTGATATAGGGTATCTAGTTGAAAGTTCTTGGCTCGAATGCTTCTGTTTGCGCCGAAAGTTTGATCAAACGTTTCGGAAAGGCTCCTAGCTGCAGACTAACGTCACAGATTAGAACATATGCCATCAGACGCGACGCCGACGGCAGCAGGACACACTTGAAGTCAAGTATGACTTTTCGGCGATAACTCTTCCCCTGCTTTGTACGAATTTCTTGTGCATTCCTTTCAAATGCATTATCATTTTATCATGATAATTATTACGGAAAAAACTGAAGGGACGTTGAAAGAAATGGCAAGCACGAAGCGGAAGATGTGCGAGCATATTTTTTTGCGTATAATTGCCAAAGTAAAAACCGGATAAATACTGTCATCATTTTAACGCGACTAATGTCAATTAAAATTAAATATGGATTAATCTCTCTCTCTCTCCTTTCTCTTTAAGTTCTTATGAAAGAAAAACAGATTGCACTATTATACTTTATGAGTCCTCAGCTTAGTAATCAGTAGCAGAAATAATAGAATAATAACGTTCAGAACGAAATGACCACAGTATAAATATCTTGCTTCATCATGCGCATCGAATTTACCAAGAAAGGAGGAGAGAGAAGCCTGTGTTTTGTGTTGTAATATTAAAGTGGTATTAAAATTTCCGCGCAGAATAATTGGATGAAGCGATGCAATTAATTTCCAAGTCGAAGTTTTGCGTCCGACTCGCGCGCCTCGTTGCTCGCCCGTCTGTCCCGTCGTGTCTGTTTTCCCTTTTCTTCCTTCGTCTCTTTTTCTTCCTTGTGACTTCTCAACACGCGTGACGACTCGCGCAAACAAAGCGTACAATCAGCAAGTTCCGCCTTTATTTATTCAGCGCGGATCCGGGATCCACTATCCCCGAGTTTCGCGGCACCGGATTCCTATTTTCCCAGGCCGCTCGCACCCCTCGTCGTCTCTCTGGAAACGGCAGCGATTCTGCCGCAGTCGTGACCCCGCAATCTTCCGTCATAGTGGTAAATCGCACTCGGCAAACTGCCGGCGTTATCGAATTCACGCATCACATCAATTAATGCCGCGATATGCCGTGGCGCCGAACTTCTGTCGTTGGGAACGGTAACACTTTTTTTTATGGCTGAAAGAGGGTGAGGGGACAAATGAATTTAGCGTCACGTCGCATCAGCCGACGAGTTTTCAGCGGAGAGCTCGTTTTTCACGATGTGATATGGAGATGGGCAGACGGACACGGAAAGGAAAGGATGAAGGATTGCATGTGATCGCGCCTGTCTGAGAGAACGCGAGATTGACTTGGAGAAAGAGAAGGGGAAAGAGAGGGGGGAGAAAGAGAGAGAGAAAGAGAGAGAGAGAAGAAATGAATGACGAAACTTGTTCACGTACTCAATGATATATGTTAGAGTTCATAACTGTATTGCGTTACTTTCGTGCGAGATCGTTTCTCGTGATGTGAGTAAAGCTTTTTATTTTTGCGAAACCACTGTTAGCTGTAAGCACCTCGCGAACGTGTTATCGAGCATGGTTCGAGAATAACGTGCGGCTTGGGAATCACAAGTCACGTTGCATCGGGAATTAATCATTGTTAAGAGAAATACGTTCACGACATATACGATTCGCGTCTTACATAAATACGAAGCATTAATAGCTCATCCCCTGTTTCAACTTGGAACGAGGAACTCGGAAGTTTGTCGGAACGTTGATTTTTCCGCGGAGATCTGCTCTGATTTTGAGTAAACTTCAAAAGAATTTATATTCGAGGCTACCTTTCTTTCTTCTTTTTCTTTTTTTTCGCGCTAGGAGCAGTTATTGCGAGTTGACCTCTTAGTATTTTTAGAATTAATATTTATCCACAACACACGCTATACGCGTAGAGTACCCCCTCGGGACCCGGGGAAAACTAACAGACGTGTCCCACGTAGTACAGATTTGCGTGAAGAAATCATGGCGACATTAAAGGAAACCATCTTACCCGGAGCGAATGTTGTATCATTCGCTCATACATAACGCATCCTAAGGCGAGTGTGTCCTGGATCAGATCAAGGAAGTGCGAAAGAGGAAAAGGAGGAGCACGCTAGAGCAGGGTATGAGAGAAGAGGCACGAAAGAGATCGCGAGAATGTGTATGCGCGCGCGCGCGCGCGCGCGCGCGCGCGCGCGCGTGTGTGTGTGTGTGTGTGTGTGTGTGTGTGTGTGTGTGTGTGTGTGTGTGTGTATACGTGCGCGAGAGATAGAGACAGTGAGAAAGAGGGTGTGCGGGAGGGAGAGGCAACCCGTGTGGGTTCTGTGTCTTCTTCGCAGGTCATTGGAGATCTACCGTCGACGACACGCTATCTCGGGTCATCGACAAGCGAGCAGGTCGGTCGGTGCTGGGCTCGCCGCCGCCACCTCGACCACTTCGGAATCGCTGGAGAGCTACGCCCTCGATACAGAGATACCCGCCGCATCCAGGAGGCCTCGTAGCACGAGGGGCTCGCAAAAATGGAGTAACGTACGCGCGGTCATGGCGTTATATTCCTCTCTACGCAAAATCAAGAGGTACTCCCGCCATTAGTCGATATGGACGGTAAACCTCTGGCACTGTAATTCGCACACAAGACACATTAACACACTGACACACACACACACACACACACACACACACACACACACACACACACACACACACACACACACACACACACACACACACACACACACACACACACACACACACACACACACACACACACACACACACACACACACACACACACACACACACACACACACACACACACACACACACAGACGCGCAAAACTTTCATGAATTGTGTTGGGAACTCGGCACGGTGCCTTTGAAGCATTCACTTGTAGTCAACCCTTATATGTGTATGCTTTTGGAACTTCATTTTTAAAGGCGTTTGTCTCGTACACGTCTCGTACAGTTCTTCATCTAATATAACAATTATCCGTAATGCAATAATTCTTTTTTAACGAGACTCTAATTTGAGATTAGCTGAGTAATTAATTAATAAGCAATATGGATCGAGGAGATTCTAAAGAAGTAAAATTTTATAGATTAATTTTTTAGGAATAAATGACGCGATTGTATCGTATTAATTGATATTTGATATTCTACGATTATTATTATATATATTTTTTAATAAATTATTTCTAGTAACTGTCTGCGGAATTTCCTAGTTTCCTAGAAAATGTTGCTAGTTTACAGTTTACACGTGGCTTTGAAACGTCTCAGGATTCTCGGGAGCGGTTTTTGTTGAAAGTATTGAAGATCTTGTAGCGCGCGTCGGCGTTTGCATCTTGTCAATTATTCATCTCGTGTACACGATAGATTTTCAAATCTATTGAAATACTCCGAGGGATTTGGATTTTTAGGGCTACGCTTTGGGCCCCGAGACGAGTTTTAAAAGCATTTCGCGGATTTTCAACACCGAGTGAATTATTCAAGAATATCTCTCGACGCGCGCACGTAGAAACTCTGATCTGATATTGTTTCCATATCCACACAATACCACGGCTAATAATCACCGATGTAAAACGAAGGAACGTAAAAAAATTACGAAGGCACGGGACTTGCGCGCTAAATAAATGTACGAACTGCAATAAAGTTTGTATGGAAAATGAAACGTCGCTATATTAAATTCGAGGGCGATGGTGTGGGTTTGAGTATGAGATTATCGGCTTTGTACGTTTCAAAAATTCACGAAAAAGGCCAATTCAGGTAGATAGAATTAGTAATAAGGTGACAGTCTCGTAAAGCGACATGAGGAAAACTATGAAATCTAAAAATGTTTTTCTAAAAATGCAAATGTTTGTTACACATTTTAGAGCGTGACAAAATGTCATATACTATACTTGCATCAGTGAGATAAAATACAATCGAATAAATTTACGAGTGATGGTACATTTTCGTATGTAACTTTAGACGATTATCGACTTACGGTTTCGAATTTACAATTTAATATTGTCTTAAAGTACATCAGTGTCGATGTTAAAATGACAGTCTCGGGTAAAGTCTTGGGTAAAGGGGCTCGATTGTCGATCCGATCGTTTTACCTCGTGAATGTCGTCCTGCATTCGACATGAAACCGCACGAAAGTACTGGCTACTCGCTCGTCACTGCAACTCTATCCTATCTCTCTCGCCTACCACTCTTCACTCTCTCCTATTCTACTACCTCAGATTACTGTACGACTCGTGTTCTACTTTGTATTAGATTAGCTGACAGGTGACCGCTGCATCTATTCTCTGATATCCAGCGACACTTTGTAATTTCAAACGCTGATAATGAACTCACGAACTTAGACGTTGATCGCCCGCTCAGCGGCTTTATTCACCTCGCGGATGCTCTTACTCGTGGACAACGGGGTATCTCGGTTACCGCGCAAGTTTCTGATTAATAAATCATTAATATTAATTTTTAATAAACGGGAATTATTCCAAGCGACGCGATGAGCATCCCTAATAGCAAGAGAAATCGAACGGTTTGTATTGTTGAAAAAGCGGAGTTCGTGAACTCGTGACCTTGTCACTCATGCATTTAGCTCTGATTCGTACGCATGTATCGATAACACAGATCTCCATTTGCTTTGTATCGGCGCGATCCGATTGACTATACAGGATATACGATACGCTTGAATTAATATCCGCCCGCCAGCAACTGATCTCACGTTGCGAATTGAAATATTTTTGTTCTTGGCATCAAGTGTACGATTTGGAACGAGCTATCCCACGTGGTAATCGTTTCGCGTTACCAGCATTGGTATCGAGTTTTTAATTCTCGTCTACATCTCGAAATCTCGAATGTTTTAATTTTATTTTCCTTTTTTCTATAGAAAGCTATCGGTAAATACCGGTAAATATCGATGAAAATTACTTATACTCGCGCTTGAAGTCTTTCCTCTCGAGATATTTTTTCACGCGGATGACACTTAAATTTCCATAAACGAAACGATTATTCTAACTCGACAGTAATCGCTTTAAAAAAATCGCTCAGATTTAGCTGATATTTCCAACAAACACGTTTACATGCTTGACGTTCTAATTAACAGAAAGAAAAAAAATAGATTGTGTGTGTCATAGCAGAGAGAAGGAAAGATCTGAAAGGATCAGGGTGTTACATAATATGCGCGACAACATACACTTACATCAACGACAGAACACTGTACATAAATGTTACATTAAGGATTCAAGAATGCGTAGTGGCATAATAACGATCTTTAGTTCCGTTATTGTCTCTGTCTAAAACGTATGCGATTTGTCGGTGTCTCTGTCTCTGTTTGTCTATCTATCTGTCTGTCTGTCTGTCTGTCCGTCTGTTGTATGTCTGTCTGTCTGTCTGCCTCCTATCCATCTAATACTCTAGCTAACTGATCTGATCTCGATTCTCGCTCGTTTCTTATATTTCCAGCAAGAACTACCTATATCTTACATAGAACTTAGAGAGTACGACAAGTATAGTCGATCTCCCTGAAAAGAACAAAAAAAAAAAAGAGAATGATATGTTTCTTCCATTTCACTAGGTTTGAAGAATGGAACTACCAGTAGGCTATATACTTATATACCTTCGTGTGCTAGATAAATAGATCATAGCGAGGACTGCTGAACGAGGCATCTTGTAATGTAGTTTCTGCGCGATTCCTGTGTGACGTCGCGCGACGAAGCTCATGCATACATGAGGCTCGCGAGGAACTCGCGGCGTTCGCAGTCACGCGGAATACCGATTAAAAGTTACGTTTGTGCGTCGTGCGATCGTGTTTCCTTCGAAGCGATATGCGCGCGTGTGATGGCGATACGACTACGGTAAGCGAAACTGACATAATGCCTCGCCGAATCGCGAATACGCGAATTTATCGTCGTATCCCTCAACACGCGAGCGGATTAATCGTATCTATCAGTCGCAAACAGCTTGCGATGATAGACGCGGTTGACTCGAATCTGCGTTCACGGGAGCATATCGCATGTCTTCTTTAAGAGTGATTCGATTCAGAGAATCGTAATATTTCCCAATTAATCAGTTTTCATGAGCGCGAGATGTAAAATCAAGTGTAAAATATTGTTTCTAATTGACTTGAAAGTTCGATAAATTGATCGGGCATGTAGTTTGCGTTGTTATATCTGCTTTTCATTTACAATCGGATAGATACTTTCATGCTTATTTTTAATTTGAAGAATTTTTACATTATACGTAATTATCAAACGATATATTTTCGATTCTTATTTAGTTGTAAAACATTGCAGAAAATAATGAAAGTGGAAATATAATGTGCATATTTTGGGGAGTAAGTACTTGGCTGTGGGAATGGATATAGGTATACATTAAAAAGCAGCGTAATTATAACGATAGATTAATTCAGATTCAAATTTTCATTTACAAAATAGTGTTAAAAGTAAAATTGCGTTTTTGGCATTTTTTCTAAGTAAAAATTTGCAAGTCCTGAAATATATTTATTAATAAGTTATGATATACGGGAACAAAAATATAATTTTTTTAGTCATATTTGAAGAAAAAATACGGATATGAAGAACAGAAATTATTGACTCCCTCATTGATCTATTCTCTTTATTCGGATGATAAATGATTTTATCCGTTACTACCTTCATAAATCCGACGCGCGTCATCGGAACAGATTGTTTCCGTCTGGATAAATCAGTCTTTAAAGTACGTACTCGGTTTCTACGGGAATGGATACTCGTATATCACGCGGCTCATTTAATACCGCGTAGATACACGCGAGAGACGCATGATTATTTATTGAGCGCCGACAATCCGTGCTTATCGGGTCCTCTGCCGCGCGACGGGGAAACAGCGGAACAATAGGATCGCCGCGGGACGAGATTTCGATCGATAGGAGAGATATCTTCAACGGCATTTTGTATCGCACATTGAAAACCCCCTTTATCACATTTGAACTTTATCTTTTCGCATGCAGGCGCCGCCCGATAATTCATAGGTCAGTGCATACGATTAAAAACAAATAAAGTAACGCGTGATGTAAATTTGCCGCGGCATATGAAAGATGCACAGTGATATTTAAACAGTGCAAACTCTTTTTTTAGTTTATATAATTTTAACGAATTCTCCCTTTCGGCAAGAAAAATATGTTATTTTCCGCATGTCGCTCAAGTAAGTATATCAAAAATATTCCGGACGGATATGACGCCAATATCGAGGGCTTACGTATGTACATATAATGTTTACGAGAGCGTTTCATTCTCGCGGACGATTTCGCGAGCGTTGATGTTTACTTAGACCGCAATTTATGCATTTAAACGACTCCATTTAACCCGACGAGCGTACGCGGCGGAATTAGTGGTTTTATTATTGCAGTTATTCTTCTTACCCGCAAGAAAGTTAAGATAGCTTTAGCCGGGGCAGTCGTAACGTTCTCCTTCGTATTACTCGATGATTACCTTTATAGCACGGTTTACAGAGTATTTTCTTTATCTATAAATTATCTGCGGACAAAATAATTTTATCTTTTTATTATTTACATCGAATAAAAGGCAACATAATAATTTGATTAAAGGTGCGACGAGTCGCACAATCGGATGCGCATTTGTCCATTTACGGATAAAGCTAAATCGACAGGGGCTGGTCCGACGGAGCGTGGGAGAGATCCGCAGGATTCGCGCTCCGTTTCCCCTTTCATCCTTGACTGGCGACCTATTTATCTTTCTGTCCGCAGAACGAAGAGCAATCAACGGTGGATGAAACTGCGCACGACCGTGCAGCTGTCCTCGGCGATCTCCACGATCCAGAAGAAGCCGCCACTGAAGCGCGAGGACTCGTTTCTGAAGAGGTTCTCCACCAGGCAGATACCGGAGAGCCAGGAGACCCTCGACACCGCCGAGGGCGAGGGAGACGCGACAGACGACAAGGAGACGGGTAACCGGCGCCGCAGGCGACCCCGCAGGCCCCAGAAACCGCCCAAGACCGTGGTCAATCCCGACGAGAACTTCTATTATTACTGGCTGATGCTGCTGTCGGCCTGCGTCCTCTACAATCTCTGGACGCTGATCGTTCGTCAGAGTTTGCCAGAGCTGCAGGCGCTGGCGCCTAACACCTGGCTCGCTTGCGACGGCTTCACCGACGCCGTGTTCTTCCTGGACGTGGCGGTGCAGTTTCGCACCGGCTACCTGGAGCAAGGCCTGATGGTCTACAACAGCCGGAAGCTCGCCGGTCACTACCTCAAATCCAAGTCCTTCGTTCTGGATTTGTTCGCGCTGCTGCCGCTCGATCTGCTCCAGGTGAACCTCGGCAGCAACCCCATGCTGAGGTTTCCCAGGTTCCTCAAGATTTACCGAGTGTACAATTATTACTACATGGTGGAGTCGCGGACGGTCTATCCGAATCTCTGGCGCGTGCTGAATCTCATTCACATACTGCTCATACTGGCGCACTGGTTCGGCTGCTTTTACTACCTGCTGAGCGAGGCCGAGAGCTTCCAGGGCGACTGGGTGTATCCCTACCGGCCCGGCGAGTACGCCACCCTGACCAGGAAGTATCTCGGCTCCCTTTACTGGTCCACCCTGACGCTGACGACCATCGGTGACCTGCCCACGCCGGAGACCAACGCCGAGTGAGTGATATAATCTCTACCGACACACGTACAACACTACTTTCGCTCCCCGCTGCCCCCTTTCGTTTTCTCTTTTTTTTCCCCTTTCCTTTTTATCGCACCGCGCGCGCGTGCCTCTCGCGCTTTTACGCGCGCCCGATTTCGTCACGACGAAGCTTAAGAGAGAATGGAACGTCGGCACGTCGCGCCTTCTTCCGGACCTTCGCTCGCCTCTCGGACCGAGAATTATCGACGAGAGCACCGGTACATATTAAATCGCTAACGAGGCATCGAAATATCACGCGATGTACGATTTAAAGAGTACGTGCAATATTTTTTTAAACGTTAATTTAAATAATGTACAGCAGAGGAACATGGAAACTGGATAATTCATTAATTAATTACGGATAAAGAAGATTGATAACATAAAGAATCACTTTGTGTAATTTTTAGTTATAGAGTTCTAGTAAATATACCTCGAAAATTCTTCTTACACAAAGTTACCGTTAATAAACTTCGCCACCATGTTTCCCGAGTGTCGTGTTATTTCTCGTACGATATGATCGGACGAGATGTTATCCTTTGATTAATTTCGTTTTTCGGGAAGTACGAAAGAATTAATCGAAATCTGACTTTCTAAGGTTACTGCAATCTTTTCAAAAGTGGATAACATTATTGAACCCTTTATATGTTTCTACAACGATATCGATTCTTTTATCTTTGTAATTATACTCGTATCGAACTGTTCCGCGTAAAAATGGTCTAATCTTTCGAGAAACTTAAGAGAACAAAGCGACCTCTCTTCTAATCTAATTGTAAGATTGATTTTCTAAAGTTCCTCCAAACGTAGGCGAACCCTTCGCTAAACCCTTTATAGATTTTTACGTTGATGCTGGCACATGTGGCGGATTCCGATATGTGCACCTCGTTCAATCTCGAAGTCTCAGGTGTTTACGTCAGCATGAGGCTCGGGTTCAGTTTGCATTCGCACCGGACGTTATGACACCCTAAAAACTGATGGCTCCTTCAGGCTGTGACGCGGATCAACAGGTAGCCGATGCATAATTTTATTTACTTTACGACATTCGTTTTTGGGTCGCGCGACTCGCGATCCATCAAGCTGTCCGCGCAATAAAAATTTACGCAATAAAATTCACGTAATAAAATTCGCGTGCTTATAAAAAAAAAAAAAAGAAACTCGCGTGTTGTTAGTTAAAACCGAAATTAGTGTTGTTAAAAAGAAATTTTAAGAGTAAGACAAAAAGTAATCGGAAACAGACGATCGTTGATTTACAATTGATTTACAAGAGATTATTTTCAATAAATATTTTAATTGTGTGTGATGTTTGCAGATAAAAAAAAGAGATGTTATAAAGAGGAAAAATTACGTCCAACTGTCACACGTCGAAACAAATTATTTACGTTTGATGTCTATCCTCGAGGTTTTGTGTAAGCAAATTATTCTGCACGCAGACATAGCGAGCGTGTTACATCCGTTTTGATTTCAATGAACGGCATATAAATCGATGCGAGCGAACATTCCAATATCGACGGGTATCGATTCCAATATTAACGTTTCGCGAGAGAACGCCATTGGCTCAATAATTACGTTCGCGTCTTTGCCCCCCCACGTTTCCCGGTTTCCTGGTCGGTTCGCGTATTTTCGGAAGCGCGTCACATTCATCGGGAAATACAATACATGTTATTGGAACGTGTCCCGTAACAGTGCACGCCGCGCGTATCAAGAGCTTCCCGAGAGCGAGATCCCACTAGACCGGGGGGCCGAGCGCGCTCTCCATCTCGCGTGAGTCGGGTTCAAATTCTCGTATATCATTTGGATGCAAACGAAGGATACACGAACACCCGAATGTCATTGTTGCAAGTCATTCGTTATGCAGCGGTATCTCCCTCGGAGTGTCCTGAATTTCGTGAGCGTTGAATCCGAGAATAGGCGCTACTACTTAATGTGACGAATCCTGGAATTTGACGCGTCCTAAAATCGAGCCTCGATTGGCTTCGCAAAACGTTGCGGCGTTACGTAAGTCAAAGACTTTTATTTTATTACGGATTATCATGGCAACGACAGAGATATATTTCTGAAGATTACAATGAATAAAGCATGTTCTCTTCCCGTAAGCCTGATTTAGACGATCTACAGTTCAGAATACCAGATTCGAATTCAGAATAGAATTCTGTTCATATATAAATTTATGTCCTTAATTCGAAAAACATTTGGAAAATGTACATAAAATATATATCACACATGTATATATATATATATAAAATATATAATATTAAATAACATATATATACAAATGTAAAAATATACGGCACATCAAAAATTATAAATAGAGCTCTATCTTGAATGTGACGCGAATTATAGATCGTGTAAAGTGGGCTCTAGCTTCGCAAGCATTGAGTGAATTAAAAAAAAAAGATCCTCCATTCAGTGAACATCGAGTGGAAAGCAAAATGCGGAACATTAAATTCACGCGCGTTTCAACGCGTCACAAGCGGTACGCGGCCGCTATGCGGAACGCGAAACACGTTTCAATAATAATATCGTGTAATTTAACGTCGCCTGGTAACATAATCGGTACCTCGAATTAACTTATACAAATTAATCGTCGGCTAATCGGTGCTAAATCGATTGACAAAGCGCCCATTATGTCACGTGCAACGTACGATCGGGCTTAAATGGTGTCGCATATCGCTTAGTGTTTTACCGTATTATCGCGCGCGCTACGCTTGATCAGATCGAACGCGATCGCGTTGAAACGAGATCAGCCAAGCTGATTGATTGACGATCGATCGCCCTGTTTCACACGTGCTGTCATCGCCGCCGACGTGGATTTCTCTCCGTCCAACTTTGAACGGTCACGAAACGGCAGTTGTCCATGCATTATCGTTGATTTTCTGCATCGCCACGTTTGCCACTGTCGATGATGACAAACATGCAGGTCTCTCATGGTCGCGTCGTTAAGTCGTCGTTGAAACATGTACAGGGTTTCGCAAAATCGACGTCCACCTTGGAAGACATGCGAGAATGCAGCTGTAAACACGTTTGATTTGCGAAATAAGCGAGGTACGAGCGTTACTTGAACAATTTGAACCATTAATTTCCGTGTCTCTTTACAATCCGCTCGCGGTTGGAATCTCATCCTTTCCGGTTTGCGTTCCGCGCGCATGGTGCGGGAACGCCGGCGGTTCCATTGTCTCTCCTAAGTTAGTCTCTTAGTGAACTTAGATGCTTTAGGAATTAGACTCGTGAAGCGGCCTTGTTGTTGTTGTGTTGGCAGAATCGCGGGCGGCAATCCCCGGAGCCTCGCCCGTCGCGGCCGACTGTCCCGGCTTCTGCAGTTCAAGCATAATGGAGGGTATCTGTATCGTTTCCAGAATAAAGAAAAAAAACGATAAGAGAATGGAAAGAGAAAGGGCGAGCAAATGGGAATAAAAGAGAGAAAGGCGAGAAAGAGAACGAGAGTGCGAGGGGCGGAAAAGCGTGCGAGGGAGGAAATGGGTCGGAATGATAGAGATCGTATGCAGGAGGGAGTGAATGAGAATGTAACGAGAGAAAATGCATGTAAGAGAAGGAGAGAGAAGAAAGGGGAGAAGAGAGTGATATGAAAAGAGTGAGAGTGATTAACTCGTTTCTGAGAGAGAAAGAGCATATATATATGTCTTCACATATTCGAAAAGAGCGAGTTTTGTAACTACAAGACCCGATTCTTTTGTTGGCTATCGCGAAATGTTTCTCGGAAATGTTTGGAGCCGGTGAATTTGACGTTAGAGCAGGGAACGAAGAAAAGAGACGGGAGTTTTTTAGCATAGTCGAATTTCGCGGGAGAAAGGCGAAGTGAACGAAATCTAGACCATAATGGTATATACCTCGCGGAGAGAAGAATCGAAGCACCTATCATTTACGACATTGTGTTGCTACGGGAGGCGGGCGGAGGGGGAGGGGGAGCGTATACTCGTTCGAAAAATGATCGGGATCCCGACGGGGCTGCTCGTTACCGGAGCAACCGGTATATCGAGCGCGATTTAATTCACTGGTACAATAATGTTAAAGTGGCGCGTCTCTCTCGCCGACTGTTCTGCCGAGATGTTATTTTTCAACCGTAACGAATTTTCCGCGCGCGAGAATCGTTGTTTTATTACACAGCGAAGAATTTATATCCCTCCGCGAAATCCACAATCGCGTAATTAGAAGGGACAAACAATGCGCATTTATTCCGAATTGCATTTTTCGCAAGGACGGATTCTTTCTGGGGCGACGCGATGCGGTAGATGAAATTTTTCCCTCGGGAACAAAGGTTTCAAGTTCATCGGATATTGCGCGGTAATGGCTATTCGGATCAGTGTTTATCCTCCAAACAGTATTGTGTTTTGGTGCGCTCTGATTTCGCCCTCCACAGAGACGTGGACAAACAGTTCTGCAAATAACTGGACGATAAAAAAGTGACGATAAATCTACGCCGATTAATTTATACCTACAATCACGTATGGGACGCGTAAATAATATGAAAGGGATAATTATCTACGTGATTGTAAATTAATCGATGTAGATTTCGTGTTACTCTTATAATCCTCGCCTAAACAGAGCATCCTCTCCGTCGTCAAGTACGACATATTATTTCAAGAATAAAACATACCGGTCTGAATAATTGTTATCGAGTACCTAAGTATTGCTATAAATTTGCTAGTGCACAATGTTCTTTACGTTTTTAGTTAGAACACGTAGATACGAAATGTTTGAAGGAGGAACCCATCACGTTTTTATTCGTAGAATGCGGAAATATTTTTACGAGTGTGAGAATTCACGGATCTTCGCGAAATATTTCGCGAGCAATTGGGGCTGCGGAAGGGAGTCTATATAAAAAAGGGGAAAGAGAAAAACGTTTTGTCTCGATATTGCGTTCCGTTGGGTTATTGACCCACCGAGACCGCGTGCGGGGAAGGTAATTTATGCGTCGCGTGATATCGCGGGGAAACGCGCGTGCACGAAAGCACGTGTCGAAGCGGACCAAGTCGACGGCACATTCACGATCTCTGAGCTCTTTGAGGACGAGGCAGGAGACGATGCCGAGTCCGTTCCACGGCGGGGCAATTAGTCTTATTGTTAGCTCTGACGTAAAGACCGCTTTATATAGCCGGTACCCAATTTCAAGTACTCGGGACAAAATATATATATCTAATTGAAGGATCGAATTTAAAATGGTATTTAAAATGGTTAGGCCATTTAAATTATGGGGGTCAAATTAAAATTAATTGTAATATACAAGATATTATAGGTATAATGTGCATAAACTACCAGCTAGAAATAGAAAAGTTATTACCTGTCTTAAAGTCGTCGCAAAGTGCATCAAGGTACGGTTATTCGAAGATGCACTTTGGCAGAGGAGGTATCGGCATGAGTGCTTTACATCAATGTCAGCGAATAAGTGTCGCCATGATGAGACGACACGTGGTCGGAAACGTCTCTCTTAAACTCGCGACGGACTCAAAGTGATCGATGAGTCGCTATCGGGACATTTTATCGAGGAGAGGAGCTACGAAGGAAAGAGGGACGAGACGAGGCTGATAATGTCGCGAAATCGCGTCTGTAGAAAATAGCGTGAACCGACGGGTAAAACGAGCAGCCATAAGCCGCGAGATGACAAAAACGATGGGTTCATGTCGAACGGCGAATCATTTCTCATAGCTGTGGACATGCCACAAGGCAGAGATCCTAATGCAGTTACGTATGCACTTCAAATCGTTTGCCTTAAATCAATAAAAATAAAAAACCCAAATGACTAAATGATAGAGATTAAACGCATAAATAACACAAGAAAAGCACATAAAGAGTATATAATTGTATTATTGCATAGACATCCATGTTTTTAAACACGATTCGAATTTTTATAATTCATCTGTATAGATGAGTTAATTATTGTTTATTTAATTAATTTTATTTATTTATGTGTGTGTTATTAAAATCGAGAAAGTTTTAATGGTGAAAGAAAACACGTAAAATTGGATATAATCGGTTATCATGTCTCAAGTGAAATAAAACAGAGGAGATATGAAAAAAACGTAATAAAAAGTATAATTTTTTGTATATTTAAATGGTTGTTTTCATTAATTTTATTTAAAACTATAAAATTAGAGTTCGAATGGCGCGAAAGCGTAAAATTGGAATAAACGGTTGCAACGTTGCTTAAAGTGGAATAAAACAGACAAGATATAAAGTAAAACGTGAAAGTTAAAAATTAGCGTAATCTTTTATCCCGCTTGTTCTTTGAAGTCTATTCTGTCTCGCGAGTAATCGGTTATTGATGGCATTCGCGAAGAAAATCGATTGAGACAAGCGATCGCGCTCGCAACAAGAAGGAATCTTTAAAGTAGAAATTCGTCAACCTTGGGCGACAAATCAACGCGCGCACCGACCATTACTCATCCTCATGAATATGGTGGCCATCAGCTCGGGCTAAATAGTCAGTCATATTGCAGCTAATTACTCTTTGTTCGCCAGTGAATACTCTGGATGCCAGTGTAACAATAGCTGCGTTCAATAAGGGTGGCGGAATTGTTGAGTGACAATAGCGTATATGATTGGCATATAAACTACCTTCGATCCGTAGGAACTCGGTTCTCGAGGACAGGACGTGTCCATCTTCTTGAGGTGTTCCTCGCAAACGTCATCGCGGATTTCTCTGAAGTATTCTTAATTTCGTATTTGGCGTACTTCGCGAATTCAGCTGCGAAATCTGCCGTTTACAAAACTTGTATTCGTCGTATAAAATTGAAGCTTTGAAGTTTCAGGCAGATTTAACAAATCAGATTTGTTGTTCGAAAACTGCATTGTGTAAAGGTATGTTTGTCGAACGTGAGTGATGATACGTCGGCGGTACCACGCGGGAGGACACGCCGTCAATGACGCGGTGTTTCCGACTAGCCAATCGGAACGAGCACCGCGATCCGTCACGCAACGCGAGATATTTTTTTACGTCGAACGTAGGCGTAACACGTCAGACGAGAGTTTGGGATTTTTTTGTACATGCCCACGCAATTTTTTTTCGCGAAACTCGCTAAGTCACTCGAGAGCCGGGCTATTTTCATTCCACGAAGCGCAAAATGTATAACGGGAACACGAAGTACTCTTTATTTGATTTTATTCTAACCGCATGAATGTAACAGCGATTTGCATAATCGCTACTCCGTAAGTGAGACCGCTAATATTCATCGATTACGACGCTCACGGTGTCGTGTCCATAATTTGTCGAACGTAGCTTATTTCGCAGCGAGATAATCTGATCGTCCATTTTTATACCGCGCACATTTCAGGCTTGGTTATTGTATAATACGATCGCGCGTAGTCGTACGATAAATGCAGAGCTCCCGAAAATTATGTTTTTTTTTAGTTTTAATATTTATTAAAAAATATTTTACATCAAAAGTGATTTCGAAATTACACACGTAAACGCCATATAACGTATCAGATCTTTTATGTTTAATTAAAGTAAAATAGATATATTTTGTGATATAAATGTAAAAATTTTGGGAATGGCAATCGACTCTTTATATAATTATTTCCAATTGTATAATTGTATTTTATGAATTGGTTGTGGATTTATTTTAACTTGTTTTTTTTTTTTTTTAATAATGCCTTTTTATACAATTACATAAAAAATGTCAGTCGTTTTTTTTTTACAAAAGAATCAATCTCTTTAATATTTTGTTCTAGTATCTTTCCTATCGCCAGTTATTTTCGTTTCAATAAAAAAGAAATATCTGGAAACTATTCATATTGTATTTTTTTTTCTCTATGAGAGGATAAATATTTCTAGCGCTATTTTCGACTCTTCTCTGATATCACGATTTTTTTCAATAAAGTATAGACAGGAGGAAAAATATTGTACCTAAAAATATTCGAACAAAACGGATTTTCTGCCGTGAAGAGATTCAATTTTTTAATGTTGCTTTCTGCAGTCTCTCTCTCGATATTCTTGGTTAGGTGTTAGAACATACAGGAGGAATATCCAATGTTCCCTCCGTAAAGATGCGTGTAAGCTTGAATCACCGCATGTATCGCCGCTAATCTATACGATATATGTAGAATTAAGTCGCGTTACACCGATGAAATCGCGGCGTGCGCAGCGAGAACGGGAAACGCGATTTATGCTTTAACTTAAATGTTAAACGCAACGCGCGCAACTGAGAGAACGAACAATCGTCCGTCGTAATCGTTAGAGCCATGAAACAGATGTTGCCGACAGCTCGGAACACCGAGCTTTACAATTCTAAATGTAATCGATTTTTTTTTGTATGAGACTACTGAATATCACGCCACGAATATCACGCCATGCATGAATATCGGGAAAATTAAATAAGATCGGAAAAATCGTGCCATCGCGTCGATGCTGCTTCTGTCGCGATCGATTTGAATTAATCGATCATGGGTATTGTTACACGGTGACAGACAAAAAGCTCCCGAAGGGTAAGTTTTGACCTCGCAAAGTGCATCATCGATGCGGGGTGAGTTTCACAGCGAGTACTTTGTCACGTCTTACAGTCTTAATTTTCAGCCTCAAACTTAATATCTCTGAAAGCCTTTAAGAGATTGCCGAAAAGAGTAGGCACGAGGTCATCGAGGTTTTGAGAGCAGTCTGGCCATATCGGCGACGAGACACTCGCGTTTTCGCCTCAACTCGCGCTTCGGGATGGCAACGACCCGGTTAAAACTCCATCCCCCTACGGGCGTACGGCAGGGACCCCAATAGCCAGCATTACAAATCGTGTCTGTCGCGGCCGGCGACAGTATTCAGCCACACCCGAAACTAATTTGAATAATACCTATACGGGAATATTCCATTTTGTTTCCCCCTTGCCACCGCCTGGACCGCATCTTTATAGCTCCTTCTCGTCGAAGTTTTATTCGCTCTTTGCGTCGTTTTACATTAATAGTCAGAGCCGCGCGCGCTAAGAAGATTCACAATTGAAACGCCGCGACGCCTGACGTAATTTACAAATCTAATATACGTAACGTGTGCAATATGTACGCGGTTAGCAAGCAGCATATAAAACATTATGAGTGGAATTCTTTATTTAAATATAATCATCATATATTTAAATATAATATCATATATTTAAAAGTCCGAGTATTATTTATAATTATAAATGTGTTTGTGAAACTTATTTATAAATCTGAATATCATTTAAATTATAAGATCTAAATTTAGGAAATTTTAAATAAATTTTTCACCTGATTCTCTTTATACTTGTAAAAATTTGACATATCGTAGTAGATGAAACATAGCACGATACAATTTGCGTATCAACATGGGAGCAGCAATCTGTATTACTTTAACTTGATAGTAGTTTATGAGCGTTTCCTTAAGTCTTCTAACCACGAGCATTTGTCTGGCTTTAAGTACCAGGCCGTGGATGAAAAATCCGAAAATGGCAATAAGCATGATTCATAGAATTTCACGAACTTTATGATTTTTCCAAAACTTCCATTACGGCATTTGCCATTTGCTTGTCCCAGGGCACCGATATATAGCATCCGAGTTCCATTGACCTACATCATCCATCAGAGCTACAACCAGCTGTGATATTTGCGCCTCGAGCGAAAATTATATTCTTTTCTTTTCACGTAACTTTACGATATTCATTTCGCAAAAGGAACAAAAATACTCAACCAGAGCAATAATAATCAAGCGGCTTTTTTGTTTTGCGAGATTAAAGCATTTACAGAACAAAGTGATTAATAGCAGCAGAAAAGTAATAAGGAATTATTGCGAAGTTGCATAATAGGCTCGCGTAAATTAACGTCGGATGTAGAGCGATAATTTAACAATACCGCGGCAAATTGTAACTTCATCGCGAAGTCCAAGAAGAGCTTTAAATTTGTCGGTACCAAATTTATCCATTATTAACAAGTCGAGAGAAAATGGACATCAACTATGTGACCTGATCAAAATTACCATCGCGATTATTATTAACAGGGATTAGCTCCTGACCTTAATGGATCCCCATTTCATGCGCAATATTAGGTCGCGTTACACCGACTGTCAATTCAACTTTAATGCCAATAAAACGCCATGCACCGCTTTTATCTACTTGCCCTTCGATTATATACAATTTGATCACGTAAACTCGAACGCGATACGCAGCTAGCAGAGGTTCTAGGTGATGTTACGTTACGTTAAATCACGCACGTGCGTATCCATCGGAGTGCTCTGTCAACCTACGAATAATTCAAGGACAAATCGAGATAAAACACGTAAGAGACACCGCAGGGGACAGAATAAATCCAAATGTAATATACATAAAGCTGGGGTTCTTCCTCCCCGTCCGATTCTTTTAGTCTCATTGCCGCAGATAATTGCGGTCTCTGTGGAAGAAACGCGAGGGAGACGTAATTAGATCGCCGCAAAATCCATGGCCGACGCTAATGCGCCATTAATATGAGATTAATTCGAATTAATTTCGTTTACTGACCAAGCCGAGCGTAGTTTTTCAACACCAGCGACAATTCGCGGAGGCAATCCTCCTCGGTATTGCGCCGACATCGATCTTCGGTATCGTTAACGTTATCTCTCGGCTTCAATTCGTGTAAAGGCCGGTAGATCGTTACATCGGTGATAGCAATTTGCTTTTCAAACGGATAAAGTCAGGAAAGATATTGCTGGCCGATGGAGAACAACGTTGGCGTTGTGTCTAATAGTAACAAAATTTATCGTGTGAGAACAATAATTCTCGATTTCTCTTTGGTCACCCGACACAGCTCATCCTCTATTTTAATAAAATAAATCCGTTTCGGCAAATAGTAGCAACGGTGAGATGGGCGAGCAATATTGTGAAAATACAATTTTAACGCGATAGCAACAATAGCGCGACGCAATGTAATCGATAATACGATAAGTATACACGGTATACGAGATTGACACAGCAATATTGATCGCTCTCCGTGTAACTATGATTAGTGTGACTTTAAATAAACGCGTGTGCGACGCTTAATGCCGCGGCAAATGGAAACTCGATTCAATATCCGTTTTCGGACGTGCTCGACGGAGAGGAGTAGCAAACCTTGACTTAGCGGAATTATCGTGTAGGTATCCGTCAATAGCGATTCAGCGATCGCGCGACGCGCATTGACGATCGTAAATCGATTTATTGATCGGAATAAATCGACGCGACCCCGAATGCCATCCCGCGAATTTTCCACCCCGCAAATTAACATATGGAAAGCTTCGAAATGACGATGCCGAACGTTTACGCGCCTTTAATATACGTGAATTATCTATACATAAAACGTGCATTTCGATATTATTCAGAACGACCATTCCCGATTTCTTTTTCTTCTATCATGCCAAACAAAATTATAAATTCTGAAAATATTTTGATATAAAATGAGTGTTTTATATGAGAATTATGCAAACATTCTTTATAAATATTTGCATAAAGTTATTATAAAGGATATTAGAGAGGTTGCAAAATAATTATTGCAATAATACTTTGTAATGGGAATAAAAAAAAAACGCAAATTAAAGTAGACATCTTACAAAGATTTATGAAAAAGGCTATTAATCTTTTTTCAAAGTTACAAGAACAAAAGGATATATTTATTCTTTTTTCTAAATAATCCTGTTTTTTTTTTTAATTTTATTTTTTAATATATTCTTTACGCGCTTTCACGTTGCGTCGAAAGTAATAACGAAGTATCGAGCATTGCACAGCATTATTAATGACTTGGGGAAACAATGAGAGACGAACTCAATGAAACAACGTCGCGCGGATTATCGCTCTTCTTATAGCAGCTGATTAATTACTCTGACACTCGATCACACTATAGCATTATGAAAAATTCAATTTGAAAGTCTCAATGATATCGTTGAACTTGAAAAATCTATTCGATATTACGCACCTACAATTATATATCTTTCTATCGAGTAATATTTTTATTTAATTTTAAAAAGTGCTATTACAACACTCTTTTATCATTCGCAATACATTTTATCAACAATATTATATCAATTAGCAATATCGCATTGTCGAGCCATCCATATCTCATCCTTTCCTTGCGAAAACGATAATCGGCGATCTTGAAATGAGAAATGAATTGTAAAGGCGTGCGGCGGATTCGTTATTAGTCAAAGAGAAGCTAATTTCTCGAGAATTAAAATCTTCTCTTGGACGCGACTACCGCGAGGATATCTTCAAGGGGCGAGGGGCGTCATCTATTCTTGGACCCTCCGAATGTGCTTTACGAGACGATTTAGCGGAATGAGACTGGCAAGATTGCTTTGCCTACTTGATTAAAATATCGGAAGTTACCAGCGTATCCGCGCGAAATGCTAAAAAGGACTTTGCAGAGGCAGAGCTCGTCGAAATAGATATCTCTCTCTTTGTCTGTCTGTCTGTCTCTCTCTCTCTCTCTCTCTCTCTCTCTCTCTCTCTCTCTCTCTCTCTCTCTTTCTCTCTCTGTCTCTCTCCTTCTCTTTGGCTTTAAAGTTGGCAGCAGGTCTCGCTAATTAGAATGGGAATGAAAGCTCATAAGCCGTTGGCACGCTAACTCAAGCGGTCGTGAAATTGCGAGGGCCTACTCTGCGAAACTTGTGCTTTGCTTCAGCGAGACAAGTTTGTATGGTGCCTTATACAATACACGCACCCCTTGTCGCTTCCATGAAAGCGCGATTTAACACACGAACGTTGTACATAATACCAAAACTAAGTATCTTCTCAGACAAAAACACCTAATATGCGTCGCTATGAGAGAGATGACATACTGAATGCACGTAAAAGTGAATTTTTGAAGACTCAGAGATTTGTATCTATATACCAAAGCTTATATCCATATTTTTGTAAAAGATTGCGAAAATTATTCTTTTTATTTTTTATCTTGTCAATTGAGTGGTCTTATATAAAGTAATATAAATATAATTAAACGTCACGCGACAGGGAGAATAAATCCATAGAGACCACTCGTGAGACAAACGATATTTCGACGTCATTCTGAAATCGATTACACACGAGAAACAAATCATCATTTCGTGAGATTCGCGAACTTTTCGGCCGCTGACTTTGCCCACGTTTCCGGCTGTCTGGTCCTTGGCTCGTAGCTCGACGCCAAGATTGCTTAATGCATGACCAGACGACAGAGACGAGTATCCTACACCTGCAGGAAGATCGATTTGTCTGTAGGACTCTAGACGGCGAGAGAACGATCGGTCAGAATCTCATTTTAGTCGGGGTCAAATTTGATCTCTCTTTACCTCGAGTTACTTACGAGCGAATCGCAAACTGGTTTCCCACCGATTTGACGGTAGCCCTCGGGGGTTTCCTCTGGGGGGGGGGGGTCAAGACTTCCGCTCTCGATCTTCAATAGTTCGCCGAGCTTACCGCACTTTTGTAAATTGTCACGGATCATGGTGTGTCTCCTTGATTCATACGCTTGTTTACGCTCGGTTTTCCGAGTCTTCTAGTTCGACTGCACTATGGAATTAGATATTGCGTTTAACAATGAATTTAAAATAGACGGGCTGCCCTATATTAATTATACGCTTTCTACTCGAGAATTTTAGGGTCTTAAAATCGATATTTGTTTTAGGTAAATATCGAGTGCTTTACGAAAATATCGAGGAATTATCAACGATAATTTTTGTCGTAAACAATTAAATTATTCTAACATTATTTCTGCATTACACGTTTAGGAGAAGTTTGTTAGTCTTCGTCTGGCGACTTCTAGCCGAAGTGTATATACTTACACCAAGGTAACGGAATTTATTACACTCAAGTAGATGCGAATCTCTCTAGTTACGAAGTTTCAAGAAATAAACAATTTCCTCCAGTCACAAACTTTTAAGAAATGAACACTTCATTCTCTTACAAGAAAGAGCGTCGGATGACGGATAAACAGCGATTTTCAATCCATTTAACGAGCACAGAAACGTATACACTTTTTACAAATTTTGGAATAAATTTAATCTTTTATACACACAAACACACACATACACAAATTATATTTTTTATTGTAAAATTTCTTTCTATTTAATTTAATCAATAATATTTTTTTAATTTTGTGCGTTATACTTGTATATAGCTAATAAAATATATTAACAAATATTTGATGATACATTTAAAAAATTGAAAACAGCTTTTATATATATATATATATATATATATATATATATATATATATATACACATTCAATTTACGTATATATACATTTTAAATTTATTATGTTTGCCAATTAAATTTTGTATTGTGTATCTATAAAATGTGAATATTTATTTATATAGTCATATTTCGATTTTATACATAAATGTTTATATATATAAAACTTTTACGGATTTTAAATTTTATAAATATTAAAAAAAAGTCATTAAAAACAAATATTCATTTTTATGTCAATCACAAAATGTATGTCATATCATAAAATATAGGTGTAGATTAAAAAATCTGAAAAATTCTAGTGAAAAAAGGTCGGTAGACGATTTTTATATATATATATATTTTTATAATAAATAATCTATACTAATCTATACTAATATATAAAATCCTTACGGGTGGTGTATGTTTGAACGTTAATAACTTAAAAACTATTGGACCGAATTTTTACCACAAGTATATGAAATAGGGGTAGAATTTTCCGGGGAGTGCTATAGAATGTGTAGTTTTGACGTAGAACTACGTCATATTTCACTTACCGATTACCGATTTTTTCCATTGGTTTTTTAAGTGAAAAATCGAGGTTATGTGTTTATCGCGAGCGAGTAATCTCAAATTTCCCTAAAAAACGTTAGGGTAAACTAAAGGATGATGTCGCTAATCGGTAAGTGAAATATCGGAGAAGCGGAAATGACTCAATAGTATGAAAATTGAGTAGAAAAAGACCGGTTACGACATGTTTAATTCATGAAATCATTTATGCGGTCCATTTTGAAATTAGAGACATTTAGTTATGATTCAAATTACGAATATCAATTTTATCCGAAAGTAATAATTTGGAAAATTGATCCAATATGTGATCATTGTTAAGCAAAAAAGTTTAAAACTTAAGCACATAAAATGTTAAAATGTGTTATTCATGTGTAAAAGTTAAACTACCGTCTTTAAATCAACCCGACTCTTTATGGAACTCCTTAAAGAAAAACGACTCCCGGGCGAAGCCCGGGTAACCAGCTAGTACATGATAAAATTATGTTCTAACGTGGATGAATCCATTTTTCAATGTTTTCTAAGATGAAACTATTATTTTAGTTATCTTTCTTAATTACTTGCTCTCGGTGAATTTTTTGATACGATTAATTAATTATAATTATGATTTGTAATTTATATATATTTTGTAATTTTTAGTTTTTCTTGAAACAATATACAACTCAGTTTATCTTATTTTCAAAAACATTACTCATGTATAAGTCGAGTGTTTCATTAGAATAAAAGACATTTATTAATACGCAATTGAGATTTTATGCTCGCACACTGATGTGATTCATTTTATTCGCAATTTATTTTAAAATTCGAAAACGTTCACATTAATGAAACAAAAATCACTGAACAGCAAAACGAGTAAATAAATTTGTGGTACAAACTCGACTTGGCGAGAAAGAGAAACAGTTGTGCGAGAGCACAAATGTATAAAAAAAAAAGAAAAAAATACAGTTTGATTAACAGACGAAGATGAAATGGACATTTGTACGCGTACGTGTATTAAATAAGGTTAAACTGCGTTTGAAATGGCTGAAGTAAAAATACAAAGTAATACAAAACAAAAAGTGATCTAAAAGAGCGATGTTAAAAGGGAGAATCGATAATCAGTCACGAAGAAATATTTAATCAAGCCAATATAAGCGTTGATTTGATTTTCTACAGTATTCCTAAACGACATAATTGCTATTAATTTTATTTAATTATTCTGAAAAAATTTTTATGTAATTTTTCGACCAATGGGTACATGGTATATTTTTTTTTTTTGAATTATCAAAGATATAATCGATGTTTAAATGAAAAAAGAAAATTCTTCGAGTACCGATTAATCGATAAAACATCGCCCATCCTTGGAGCTGATGGGTCGAGAGGCGGGGTGAAGCCGTCACAGGGAATATATACGTATGAGAGAAACACTGAATGGGGGGAAAGTTCGAGGCCGGCGGAAACGCGAGAATTCTGCGCCGGAAGGGACAAAAGGAAGGAGGGCGGAAGGGTGTTTTTCTTAAAAAACCTTAGAATGGATTTGAAACTGTCGATAGAAAACGGAAAAGTGTGCTTAAGTGTAATGTGTGTGTATGTATGCTTTCGTACATTTGTGTATATGTATGCATGTGCCAGTTGTGTCGACGATACACGAAAAGCGGAAAGAGTATCTTTAGAGGAACGGTGAATCGTGAAATGCAGACGGAACAGGGCAAAGAGGTGGAAACTGTCGGTTGCGAGCATATCGGTCAGAGGGATCGTGTCGATACCATTACGGTAGAGAATACGAAGTGTCCCGAAATCACGGAACGTTATTTTAACCACGGCTTTAAATCTTGTAAGCTCTCAACTAAATGAAATTTGAGATCGTTTGAGGAATATGATTCCATTATTTGTTTTCTTTTTCCCCCGCTGCTAAAAGTCTATTACTTTCAATCATGAATTATTCGAAAATTATCGATGAAACTGTGTAAAATTCAATCTGACGAAACTCGGTTATGTGAAATCTATTTAAAAAACTATAAATTTTATACGTCGCGGAATATGTGAGCGAATATTTTCCTTAAATTTTGCAAGCCAATTGCAAAGTTTTACGTATCCAGAGTTTAAAAATGAATTAATCTTTCAATTGCGAAATTTTTGAGAAATTATTATCGAAAGCGTTGTACAATGTCTTAACGTTCGGTTAACCATTAACGTTAAGTTGTGTCAGAAGCGAATTCTAAGTTCCGAGTTCGTTAAAGGTTTCGAGAATCAAGGAATTTTAACGATCCGTAATGACACTCGACTATTCATCGATTCAGCAATCACGTTCAGTCAGAATACCAACGAACGGTTCTGCGGCCGAATGCAAAGTACTCGTTTCACCGTCGCTCTTTCCGTTTTACGAATCGACGAAGAGATCAAACCGAGAATACGAGAGCGAGTTGTCTGCGGTTGTCGTGCGTCGCTTGCATGTATGTACGTGAGCGCGTGTATGTGTGTCTGCATATCAGTATGTGACAGAGAAAGAGGGTGACTGGGAAAGAGGCAGGGGTTGTACGAGGGAGAGAATGAAAGGACGTGTACGAGGTGGTTCGAAAGAGAGAGAGAGAGAGAGAGAGAGAGAGAGAGAGTGTGAGAGGGGGGGAAAAGAGAGGAACGAATCGGAGGAAGGCAAGTAAGAAAGAAGGGAGAAAATAAAAGAGAGAAAGAGGAGGAAGGCTCCGGCGGGGGCCGCTCGTCCATAAACGGAGGACACTGATCACATCCCTCTCGGACTGATCGGCTCTCTTTCTCCCTTCCTGATTTGCAGGTACGTCTTCACGATAGTCAGCTACTTGATTGGCGTCTTCATATTCGCGACCATTGTCGGCCAGGTCGGCAACGTCATCACGAACAGGAACGCGAACCGTCTCGAGTTCGAGAGGCTCCTGGACGGCGCCAAGACCTACATGAGGCACCACAAGGTGCCAGGCGGTATGAAACGACGGGTGCTCAGGTGGTACGACTACAGCTGGTCGCGCGGCAGGATACAGGGCGGGGGTGACATCAACACCGCCCTCGGTCTACTCCCGGACAAGCTCAAGACCGAGCTGGCGTTGCACGTGAATCTCTCGGTGCTGAAGAAGGTCACTATTTTCCAGGTGAGCTTTCCCGCTCACGCACGCGCGAGCAGCTCTTCCCCCCGCGTCCCCCGATGATGAATAAATTCGACGAAACGAGCAGCGATATATAAGCGGGGATATTTCCGCGATCCCTCACAATAGAAGTCAGGATCTGAGGAAAGCGGGACGAATGTTTTTCATGATTGTTCATTGAAGCGAACGCTTCGACAAATATCAGATCTCATGGAACATATATATCGGGGTATTCGCTTATATCTGAAGTTAGGACGCTTACTTTTACGAATAAGGTGTAATAGAAGTCGCGAAAAAATTGCGAGGGATAAAAAGTATGAATTGTGCATTGAAATTTGTGCATCGAACACGCGTAGCGCGGATTATTCATATAGCGAAAGCGATAACGTTCGCAAGAAAATGAAGTTCTTTAAAACGCGATTCTTTAAAACGCGAGGCAATACTTTCGCAGTAAAAACGAGAGATTATTCATGCGAAGCTTACTTTCAAGGTATGCTTTTGTTTCATACTTTGAATTTAAAATGAGTGCTTTTATTATACTTCTCTACCTTTGTTATTTAGTTACGAACTTGTTTTGCCTAATGATTGGATTTCTATCAACGCTTTCCCTTCTCTCTGTGAGGAAATTTACATCGACCGGAGATTTTTCTCGTCATCCAAAGGAGAACAAAGTCGGAGAAAAGAAGGGAATGAAAATGAGAAGGTGCGCACTTATCGCGATATCGCAAAAAATGAGAATAAAATTAGCTCAATCAGTGCACAGACGTACAACCGACGAGAATGAAAAATATCTTCTCGATCATGTTCCAAGTTTTATCGCGATGGTAAACGGAGAAATGAATTAGGTGGGAAAAAGGTACAAACTGTTCTCGAAAAAGAGTATGCTTCGATTTATTTTATTTGAAGGGGAATCGCGGTTCTTGCGCGTGAAAGGATATGCAAACCTTCGCAATTTTGCTGCTCCAAAATGTGAATTACACACGCTATTAGCTTCCATTTTCCAATTATCGAATTCGCTGTATTTTTGTGCTTGAAAAGAATCAAATGAAACAAATTTGGAATTGTCGAGAATATGTCATAGTTTTTATAAATTCGTATGATGAAACAGAAAAAAAGGCTTTACGAATTATAGACTAGACTCATCTGATGAAGATTTCATAAATATGACAATTTGCAAACGTTGCAGCAACGCAGGAAGCTTTGGAATAAAAAATTAGAATTAAAATAAAATTATATATTCTGTAAGAATAGTACAATATTTTTACTACATATTTAAATGAGACATTGGGTATTCTCATTTTAAAATAAATATCCATTTTTATAGCATATAGACATATCAGCATATTCACACGGATCTCTAGCTGCATCTCGTTAGCAATTATAATTACTTTGTCAGCTTAAAAGTAAATTCGCATTATTCGTAGGAAAATGTGATTAAAAGTAATGGCATCTGGGATGATGCATTTCGCATTTGCCTTGTTTTCGTTAATAACATCGCACAAACAACTTAATTCAGTAAATATGTCGTAATAAATATTCGTATAATTCGTAATGAATGATGTAAACAGCAACGAAGCAAATATGCTTGATATTTTAAGACACGTAGGAAAAGAGTATAAATTTTAAAGTTAAAATAGTTCAGCTTCTCAGGGGTACAGTAACAAAAATCTCTCTGATAACTCATGTATCCTTGTAGCTATTCTGCAGTTTGCAGCTTCTATTTCGACGAAACAACATCGAAGTCGTCCCTTTTGCGGTCTTATTGTGTCATGCGACCCAATGTGTTAATATGTAAGTGGAATCGGTGGTAAAATACCGCGCGGTTTTTTCATGAGAAATATGATCGCAAGGAAAATTTCAGTGGACTCGGGACATATATATGAATCTTTGTTAAGTGAACGACGTTAAAGCCGGGCAAATATTTGAGCGAAAACATTGGTTTGTGTACTCTACGTCCAGAGGAAAACTTTCAAGAGAGCACGAGAGTGAGATTTTAAAGACATGACGACCACATTTATGACACGACCCAATTAGAGTTCTTCCGCCTGTCTCTGTTTATGCGTATAATATTATTTCTCGCTTTCTTCCGGAGTACGTTCTCTAATTCTCACGATAAACTTAAAAGAGATAAAATAGAGGGATACTACAATAATTTTTTTTTCTAACGGGGCGAAAAGCTACCGCCAAGTTCGAGGGTAATCGTAAGACGGTCAAGCCGTTTCTCGGCGGCGCAGCCACTTAAGGGGTTAAGGATAGGAGTGTTTTCTTGGACGATCAGTTTATACGTTGCTACCGGCCGATCGCGGGAACTTGGGATGATTCGGGAACTTTAATGTAAAGGAGATTTACTCGCGTAACTACTTAAGTTCCGCTATCCGAACAAGTGGCGCGGCGGCTTCTGTAATCCGTGAGCCTCGACCTACCTCTTGTAAACGTAAACACTTTTCCTCCGCCGGAAGCTTATCGTCCGATAAAAAACGAGAAGAAATAGAAGAATAAGAATACAGGTGCGGAGAAGTGCGCGCGAGGAGTATTTGGAAAAGTTCTACGGCGAGAGACCGGAGAATCATTACGGAAGAGATATGACGCGGTAGCTCCGTCACGGTGGATTTTCTCTTAATCGCTTCGAGTTTTCGCGCCGCGCAGAATTTCTCGCCGCATCGTCTCGTATGCTAAAAATGGACGACGGAATCGTTAAATGTGTAATCTTTTTGACCTTAAGAGTAAATTTGCTTGCGGAAGTCGCGTTATTAACGCGTCGCAAAACGACCGCGTCGGGGGAATATATTTTTTCACCTACGGGACCTACGACGGCGACGGCGACGGGAAGAGGAAAACGGAAAAAAACGCGATATAGAAAAGGTAGAGCTAAAAAGTTAAGTCCCTGGAAGGTAAATGGAGCACACGTGATAAACTGATATAAAGTGAAGTGCCGTTGGAAACTTGCGAGGTTTCTCGAGGGCTCTCGGCGAGGAAGAAAAATCAAGAGAAATTGCAGCAAATCGTAATCGTCGAAACGCGTATCTCCTCTACTCGAAAAATTCAACTGCATCCCGCGTGTGAAAATTCCCGCAAGAGATACATACGTACGAATACATAGTTGATTCTAATTAACTATGTATTTTATAATGTAGTCTCTCTCTTCCCAGAATATACAACTATAAAGAGAGAAGTAATTAAAGTTGTCGAACGCGCGTCAGCATCCGTTTTCATTCATGATAAATTTATCCGTGGAGGAACAAAGCTCGAAACTTCGTGAATTCTGCCTCAACTCTCGTGATATTTGCAATAGTAAACTCGCAACATTATTCATCCAGTGATCTTGCTCAGAATGTTCGATAACTTTGAAAAATTATGTATGGGATAGAGTATACGCACATATATTTTATACATTTATAATTTTATTCCTCGTATATTTTTTAAGCACAATCGCGGTAGAATTGTAATTCATAATCAGACACGTTTAATTATCAATAGAATTCTGTCTTCACATTCTATCGCGAATTATAATTTACAATAAGGGATTAAAGGAAAATTAAACCAATCAAATTCATATATATATTTGGCTTTCGCTCTTCTATTGAAACCGCAATAAAATTTTTAAACACGAAACAAAATGCTTTATTTGTTTTGTGTGAACAATAATTAAATATTGCGACGGCGATTGATTTATTACAAAAGTACATTGCATCACGTCGCGCAATTCATACGCGTTGAGACTCAGACAAATTTGCTAACGTATTTTGTAAGTAATAGATTAACGTGCCATGGAAACTCTACTCTATATATTATAACGTTACTTGCGCGAAACGCGAGCATCTGCTGCAGACGTGATTAAATTTGATTTTGCGCCTCTAACGAGGAGATCATAGTAAGTCTCAACGCGGAGATTATGCATATTGAACGATATCGACGTATGGGACATATTTTAATTAAAATACTTCTCTCTTTTTACCGGCTGCATTTTTTATTTATAATATTCGCGAAACTACGTATTTAATTATAATGAGATTTTTCACCTTCAAAGTCGGGTTTTTTTCTCGATATACGATAAATGTTGTGTTCCAATATATCACGTTTATATTGCTTTACCCGGAGATTGTGTCAGATTTTCTGTCACATCCTGCAGAAAATTGGATTATGAAACAGGATGGCTTCGTGTTTTTTACAAATAAAGTCGAGCGAAAATAGATGTTCAACCTTCTTCTAAGACTGCGGCTGTCAGAAGCCTTTGTACAGTTTTTCTTCTTAAAGTATAACAAGGCTATCGCGCGGGCTAGGATAACAAGGTCGGCGCGTTGCGGGCGTCTGTCAAAGAAGTCGGTCGACATCTATAATTCGCCCATAAAATTTCATTAATCCGTGTCGGATCGTACAAATTGAGTCGTTCAGGTGTTAATTGCCGAAACAGAAAAAGCCAGAGCCGCACTAATTCCGGCGCGTACCAAACCACCTGTGAACCGAAGCTACTATCGAAATATCTTGAATTTCGCATCCTAGAACTCAAAATCAAACATCCAGACGAGAGTCAAGAAACCTGTTATGCTATGTAATATACAATATGTGTTGCTGATTCAAATTTTAAATATCCCAAGGATTGAAATATTGTCCGTTCTCGTCGACTTATCCCACAAAACATGAAGTTATCTCGCGACGCGGAAAGTCTGACGATAACAAGAGACGTGAAAATGTATAAATCACGCTGCAGAAAATCCGACTTCAACTCTTTCGCACATACGGACTACCCGGCGCGGCGCGATGAGTCGACGGGACAGTTATATCTTTTATATGCGCGACGCGCAAGAATCCCATCTTATAAATTCCACGTTCTGAGGGATGCGTTCGCGGCGGCTGGTTTCGGGGGCAACCGCAGATCATAATCGCGCAGTTAACCCACTTTGTTAAAAATTTTAGAAAAAAAAACTGACCTAAATTTAATTTTCTCAAACTCTTCGCGCGCTTCAAGACCATTCTGTCAAGTTCTTAAGAGAACGGAATCACTTTTGCGCTAAATCCCCTTCAATGCCATTAAAGATCGACGATCCGGTAGAGTTAAGTAGTCAACTTTTTTTACACGCTGTTCGACTTCACGACCCAAAGACCAAATCGCATACGTGTCAATTGTGATTATTCGGAACTCTGAACGCGCGTAATACAATAACGCTTGTTACTGCATGCTACGGACGTCATATAATGTTCGCCAAAGTGTTAACACGCTAACCACCATGTCGACGACCGATGGCTAACACAATGTTGTGTCAACCACCAACCAGGTAACGTATTAAAGCGATACGTCGACAAATTGAATTTCGCAAGCCGCAGCCAAAGCGCAGTATGCTGTAACTACGGAGTAGACAATTTTGCGCTTTAGTAAATTACGTAACGCGCAGCCTTGGAAAATTATAACGACAATTAAAAGTTGTTGTGATTTACAGTCTTTGATCATCGCTCGTTTCTTAAAAATAATTAACACTAACTAATAAAGTAGAAAAATTGCATTTGTCTTGTGCTATCGGCATCTATTAGTACATCCAGATTTTATTCAGTTTGATTTATTCCCTAAATCTGGATTTTTGTCGTTATATTCCTAATAATTCTGGAAAAATAAAATTAAGAATATACACAATAATTTTTTTTAAATTTAATAAATAATAAAACTGTGCACTTTGACAATTTTCCCAAACTTTATATCAGCTACATTATAGATTTATCAGATCACATTTATATAAATTTTACGTTCCTACGCTCATCATTTACTTTTTTGGTCGTGCTACGTGCCTGTCAAAGTGCATCCTGACCTATCTTACACCTCAAGACTACCGCATTCGATAACCGTAGCGGATATTGTTCAAGAGAGAGAAATGTAAGCAGAGATAGAAATCGGCGAGTTGGTGAAAAAGGAAGCTCGACCCCGTCACATCCCGTGCGTCCGAAGAATTTCCATTACCTTAGAGACGCCCCTTTTCGCTCGTCTTTCTGTTTTCCTTTCCTGCTTCTCTCCTTTTCTTCGAAGGCAGGAAAACCGATGAAAGGAAAAAGAGAAGTAACGGGAGGAAGGCAGAAATAAATGACGCTGAGATAGAGTTACGAGCGACTGTGTGTCGCATTCCGAGCAAATTCTTTTCAAATATCTCGCGATACTACCGGTATGTGTGTAAACTTTATCATATAAACAATATTTTTCTTAGAGCACACCGCGGACGCGTTATTTTATGATTTTTCTTACATAAAAGTTACAAGCAGGCAGATATTCAAAAGTGCGAAATCTTCTCGAGGCGTCTTGAATCCATTATGTGATACATTTCCAAGACACTTGTTTCCTTATTACGATTACATCCAACGCGATTTAGTTGAAGCTCTTGAAATTGCGGTCGTGCCGCGGGAAGCAGCCGCTTGCGATTTTATCCGATCTTCAGAATTTTATTTTTAGCGATAAAATTTATTTTATTTCCCCGGTGTCGATTCCAAGGTAAGGAGGTGGAACCGAGAAGGTACTTATCGCGCGTCTTTTACGGGTGAGATCTAAATTACGGCCGCGGTTTTCGGGTCAACCGGGTATCCTCGGGGATGTTTTCGAGAAAACGACTGGCGTGACGCGAAATAGATGGGGTAGGCGCGGAAAAAACGGCGGCGGAAGGCGTGGAAAGTCGCTTTAATCGAAAATTTACTTGGTCCCACGTTCAGTTGCTGGGACACGGAGACAAAAATGATTTCATTTCCAGCTGCATCCGATTCTCCGATCCATTTTCTCGCTCGATCCCTTCATTCATTTGAAGCAACCAACTTGCTTCACAATGGCACGCTTAAAGTGCCCTATCAAAGCAGATCTTTTTAATAACTTTCCGTAAACAATACGTACGATAGTATCGCACCTTGGAAAAAAGAGTCACAGCTCAAAAAAAAGGGTATCTTCGAAAAGCGAAATTGATAACAATTCAATTCAGAGTTATAAAATCATAGATTTTTTATTCTATCCAGCGTTAAGGTATAGAATTTTGTTTATTAAAAAAAAATATAAAAAACTAAACTAAAAATTCAAATTACGATACAATATTTATGTGTAATACAGATAGCAAATAAAGTTTATTAATATTGCGCGCTAGCGTAGCAATTAAGAGAGGAAAGTCAAAGCTAATTGGTTAGTTTCTCAAATTATGATGTCGTTCTGCGGTATACTCTGAAAATATTGATTTGCCTGACGGTAAACGAAAACCATTCGTCATTTCCCTCAAACGCTTTTTACGAGCAGTTTTCTAATTTGCAGTGGCAAGTTCGCGATAAGTTTAATGAAGCGCGCCATGGATCATTTAACTTCTAATCTATAGGAGCGTAAAAAAATGAGAGAATGGTGCAAAATGCCGAAAGAAGGGGCATCGCGTCTTACGAGAAATTTACGAGAGAAATGCCAATTAAATAAATTAGGAAGTTGGAAAATAGGGATGTGGAATATTATAGAACGTGATGGGTTTCTGCATAACTTTTTAACTTTCCGAAAAATTAGACCAGTGTAAACGATTGAAAAAAAGTCATATGTAAAAGCTTGGTTCAATATTTGACGTCAATTATTAATTGAATATCGCTCCTTTCTCCCCGAATAAAAAATTTAGATATTGGATTGGTTTGTCAGAATTAAAATAGTTACCCGCATGCAGGTCGAAATCGTCATCGTTAGAATTACCTTCGAATTGTATGTTGCCATTTGAAAAAGCCTACATAGAGATAATGAAATTCGTTCGATGCCGCCAAATCTAGATTGAAAAAGCTGGAATTCCGAGCTTGGAACTGGACGTAATCTACTTCAGCTTTCTTTGCCGATTAGATTACGCGTTTGTGATGTTTTTTTTTTTTTCAGTAACAAACTATGTAACGCGCGTTGAGAATGTTATTAAAAATATCGCCGAATCGCCGGCATGAAAAAATAAAACTCTGGATGCTTACGCGCTAGATCAGTTATCAAACGTTTTATTACTTATATGTATTAAGCGTTCGTATCATTGCGTAATAACATAATAGAAAAGATGATTATAAATATGATATAACATAATCACAAAGTTAATAATACGCTCTCAACGCGAACAGGAGTTAATTCTCGTATTCCTTTTTCCGCCAACTTTTTCATTTCCTCGAGCATTTCGGTCGTCGCTTTACAATGCTAAATACGCACGCTGGCTCATATTTATTCCGGTTAGAAGCGCGAATGCGATATATATCGCACTGCGAAGATAATGAAGTTCACGGTATGGCGGTGCGGCGAATCTAGATCGGAGAGATCTCGAGTCGCAAGCTTAAAGCGGCCAGGTGATCCGGTCCGCGTAATCCACTAGATCTCTCTTTTATTTCACCCGTCTCTTTCGCGACCTCCTCGGGAAGGGAATTATAAGGGCGCATTGACGGTGCGACCAGGGCGAACAGAGAGGGAGGGAGAGACAGAGAGGGAGGGAGGTGATTTTCGCGAGGTGCCGTTACGATCGCCTGTAATTGGCGAGTCTATGTGCCACTTTTAATTGCGGCCACGCTCGTTTCAACAGGAACGTTTCTGGACTACCCTCCGGCGCGGTGCCTCGTAATCACCATTCATTGATTCATTTGCCCATTGCACCCAAACCTAGGGCGCGTCAAAAACGGCTGCTGATTAATTACTTCATAGACACGTCAGATGTGAAAAGGTGAATACACTTTTATATTCCTTCATGATTATACGTGTATCTCAAAAAGTCAACGGCAGTTTAATCGATCTTTTGAGTTTTACTGGCTATGGTATTCGCCAGTGAAGCTATCGACACGAAAAAGTACATTTTTACGTAAGAGTGTGCAATAATATGTATATGATGTGCAGTAATATAGATAGATCGTATATATCATACACACACTGAGAAAAAAAATTTGTCAATCCCAAGAAATACTTAGTCCGATACGTTCAACTAAACATTTTAGTTAGTTAACTAAACATTAGTTGAATTAATTAATTCTTGATTAAAGAAACGAAATAAATTGTTGAAACAACTAATATTTAGTTAACTAATTAAAATGTTTAGTTGAACGTATCGAACTAAATATATTTCTTGGGTTTAACAATTTTTTTTCTCAGTGCAGAAATACATTTTTCTTTCAAGCAAGAGAGATGCGAAATGGCGAGCGCATTTTCACAAGACCATCACGAGCGACCGTGACTGCATACACAACTTACTGAAAATGCTCCTCGCGCAAGAGTGACTTCGCTACTCACTCACAGTGCACGTAAAGGCCGAGTTATTAAAGTTATGATAACCAACCCGTAGCGACAACATGCAACCCCGGCTTTCCTACGACGGCCATCAAATATTACGTCGGGGAATGTATAGAGCTTTAGCCCTTGAACGTGCATAATTTTCTAATAAATCTTGCAAAAGCTCAACAGAATAATGACTTTGATCATTTTAGATTGAATAATCGGAATATTATTATCGAAATTTAAAACTTCTTTAAAGATCATCTAAAAGAATAAAAAGATTCGTTTTCAAGGGTTAATATCATCAAAAATAGATACTGCAAGCTGTTAAAAATCCGTCCTGTGTATATCTATAGGGCTTAAATTGGTATTACGATATAAATTGGTATTAAAATTTGCAAACGTCCTTAATGGAAAATTGATTGTACACTTCTTTCTATAAATTCTTAATCTCCGGCATTAAATATTTTGATATCAAATTAAAATTTTGATATTTTACTGTCAAGAAAGGTCCTCGAATATTTTTCTCTATCCAAGATAAATTAAATTTTTATTAAGGGGGTAAAACTTAGGCAATCAATAAAATACGATATTTTATTTATACTTCTCCCCGACTCTCGGAAAAAGTTTTTCATGTCTCATTGGTTCTCGTCGTTTGTAACTAAAAAATTGTAAATATTCTCATGATTGAATCGACTAAAAACTGGCCGGAGAAATACGCCAATCTACGCCATCAATTCAGACACCCTGTATTTTTTTTCGTTGTGCTCGCGCCAATATGCGCATTGACTGTAACGTATTTTAACGAAGCCCATTGTAGATCGGCTGAACAAAGTCAGACGGTTTCGATGATCGAGAATAAGAGCCTCGAGGGCCTCGAGATATCCTCCGGTCGTGTTCTCGTTACAAATCAAAGTGTGCGGTGCGAGGATGTGTAAAACCCGCGTCAGTGGGATCGGTGGGGTGCGCTGTCGATTGAATGAAATATCGCGGTGGAAGATTGACTCTATTAGCAGAGGTCGCCGAGGACCGACAAGGTGGCCGGGAAAGAAATCGTATCTCATGAAGAATTACGACGGTCGTCTTGCGACCGTCAAGGGCCACAAAAGAGCAAAATGTGACTAAAGGTCCCGCCGTAATCTCGCAAACGTCGGTCCATCTTGTTCTTCTCACTTCGCTCCTTGCCTTCAGATTTATTAAAACTTAAATTTTATATAAATATGTCGCGTGACAGCATTATGAAGAATTAGCATGCCGTAAAAAATCATGTACGCATTTATAAAAGTTTATATCGGTTTATATCAGATTAAAGTAGACGTATAAATATACTGCGATGGAGTGTAATTGTAAGCCTGCAAATCCATGAATCTGCGACTTGACTTGAAGAATAAGATGAATGGCATGAGTTTCGGACAACATGGAATAGGCGTGGTAGATGATCCGTCTCATCCATTAAATCGTCTAGTTGAAAAGATGTTAATGTCATTCGTAGTACGTAAATTAATGTGTCAGATATGATACCTTATTAATATATCGAGATATAAAATCAAATTATAAGAAATAAAGTTTCCTATTTTTTCTTATTAGAAAAAATTCTTTATTAAAGTCGACAATTTCTCTTTATCACAAATTTCATTTTTTTATTTTCTACTTCAAAAATTAAATAATTCACGCCATAATGTTTCGGAGTGTGATATAAAAACATAGATGTATTGCAAATACACATTTCTCGGAAGAACTACTCATCATTAATTTCATTAGGAGAGATAGGAGATTTTTGCATGATTAACGGAAGGTTTATGAAAAGATAAAAATTATACGGATGTGCGAGGTAGAAAATACGATAAAGGCTTGAGGCTAATGTTTAATACGCGTTAAGTCTTCATAAATGGTCTCTTTTTTTTACAGAGACTGCGTAGAAGCTTTAAATTTCAAGGTGATTATGAAGTTAGAAATGCTAAGCGGAATTTTCACTCTCGAACTTTAAAGCTAATGTAATAAAATCTGGACGGCTGTCCCTATTAGAAATGAAATTTTTTTTTATTGCTCAAAGGACGTTGGAAAAAGACTAAAGAGGTAAAGATATCAATTTTCCAAAGAATAAAATCTACGAATGCGTAGAGTTACATACGTATAATATTAATCGTGAGAACAATTAACAAACCGTTTGATGTCGTAGAGATTGTAAGAGATAAAATCAATATTATTAAGTCATTTATGTATAATACATACTGTAATTAAGATTTTTGTAATTTCAGTTCTTACATGTATTAATCGCAAGAGTACTTGGCAAGTTATACTTGATGCGCTTTAAGGATTTGCTTGTAACTTTGTTGGGACACCGCGATATATCGATTTCGCGAATCTCTCTGACAAATCATCGGTACGATCTTGCAGGAATGTCAGCCGGAATTTCTGCACGATCTCGTCCTGAAGATGAAGGCCTATATTTTCACCCCCGGCGATTCGATATGTCGGAAGGGAGAGGTCGCCCGTGAAATGTTCATAATAGCCGACGGTATTCTAGAGGTGATCAGCGAAACTGGTAGAGTCCTCACGACAATGAAGGCCGGGGACTTCTTCGGCGAGATTGGTATACTCAACCTGGACGGGTTGAATAAGTAAGTAAAATTTTCCCGGCCCTTTCCCGGAGTGTGATCGCGTTAGAATATCCATAATGGATGTACTTCTCATCTCGCGGAACGTGGAGTTGAGATAATTGTACGAATCAGCAAAAAAGACTCGTTTCTTTAAGTATAATTGTAAATTCTGAAAAAAGATATTTATTGATATTTCGGAGACGTGAGACGAGAAATATTTTTGAAAAATTAACTTTTCACAAATTTCATGTAAATCGCAGCCACAAAGTTTTATGTGCGTTCTTAATTAAATCTTGCAATTATAAAAATTCTTAAAATCAAAAACTCGGAAAAACTTTCAGACGCACAGCCGACGTTCGTTCGGTGGGTTACTCCGAGCTGTTTAGCCTCTCGCGGGAGGACGTGCTGGCAGCGATGAAGGACTACCCGGAGGCGCAATCGATCCTGCACAGCCTCGGCCGAAAGCGGCTGATGGAAGCGCAAAGGGTAGCGCGGTCATCGCGCCGGCCTACATCCCCCGGTCATGATTCGTCCGACAACAGTACCGGCAAGAGGATCGTTGACAAGCTGAAGAGCGACGTGAAAGGCCTAAAGAATGTCCTGCGAAAGAGCAGGCGTAACACACGGCCGGAGGAGAGCCTGGAGCTTCAGCCACTGGCGCCGAAGGCGCCAGTTCTGAAACGGCAGCAGAAGATCGACGACGGCCAGGACCTGTCGCTGCCCAATACCCAGGAGCAGCCGGTGTCACCGCTGGGCGCCGGTTTTCCGCTGCTGTCCAGGCTCAGGCTGTTGAAGGAAAAGGAGGAGAGGGAGGAACGGCATAACCTGATGGACACATCGAGCCACGCGGCAGAGCCGCACGCGCCGCCAGTTTCAGAGGCCTTGAACCCTACGAATCCGAACCTGCCGTTCCTGCAGAGGATACTTCTGCTGAAGACGAAGAACGAGCAGGAGATCACCCAAGTGGAAAGGGAGATGCCCGCTAAGGAGTCCCTGTTGCCCAGGAACACCATTCCCGAGGAGACGAGCACGCAATCGGACGAGCAGTCGTCCTCGGGTCGTCAGAGCGTCGCCGTGACTGCCGTGACTACCGTGACCTCGCAGATTGAGACGCGCGTGGTCGAGGCGCTCAAGAAGCCCTGGACCACGCTGAAAAACGCGTCGTTGACAACCGCCAAGGACAATTCGCCGCAGAGAAGCCCGCCGGCCAGGAAGCTGCAGCAGACCAAGATGTACGCCTCTGTTGACGACCTCTCGCCGGAGTACTGCGGTCTGCCGTTTGTCAAGAAGCTCAAAATTCTCAATGAGAGGCAGAAGCTGGCCGAGCTGGAGAAGGAAGTCAGGAGCTCATCCCTCGATTGCGGTGAGAATGCCGAGCCGGAGTTCGACAGCAACCTTACGAGGAGCCACTCGGAGGCCTGTGCCATTGAGTATGCCAGGAAGCTGGCCAAATTTAATCTAGTAAGTAATTTCTCATTACATAATGAACTTTTTATTTTTATTATTTCTACATATCGATTAGTTAAAAGAAAAAAAATTAATATCAGATTCTGATATTACGAAAAAATTAGATTGTAATTTTTTTATTTTTTTTTTATATAAATCCGATTCTTTAAAGGCAAAATTCAATATTATCGGATTTTATTATTGCCTCTTTCCTTTTTATTATTTAAAAAAAATGTGGATAAATGTGCTGGCAATGATAAAATAGAATAAATAGATATAGTCTTTCATATTAAAAGTTCTATATAGGGTCTCTTTTTGAACAGATTGTATTTTTAAATATAGAATAATTTTCCATAAGAAATTAAATCTCTCAACTGTGTAGAATATAATTAATTCAAACTTTATTTTTCGAGGAAAATGGAGAACTATTTTGGCGATTTCCGGAGGTCTAGATATACTGTTGGAACGATTTTGCTTAATACAATATATTAATGCTTAAAGTATTAAATATCCTGTTTGTAGGTACAATTCGGTCTTTAACCGACTTTTACCTAACAGTATATTTTGATAGATCATGGCATACTTTCTTTGTAAACTTTTTGAATTTTTGCAATATCTTCAAAATTGAAGAAAATATAGTACACGAAAATGTGCGTGACGTCATAATGTTGTTGCGAAATCTTTTGAAGTTGCCGTCATCAAAGAAACTTTAGAAAGCTATAACTTTCTCAAATTTGGGTTTTTTTTTTTAATTCAAAAAGTACTAAAAATCGGCTTAGATTCTCTACATTAATTATGGATACCGCTTAATAAAAAAATTTTACTTAAGAACCCAATTAAAATACAATGGAAACGTTTCTGTAAAGTTTGGATAATGCATCGACAATATCGATAATAATTAATAATCAGTAATTTATAATCATTAATAATGAAATGCGGACATATTGTTGATAATTTATTTCTTAACAATAACTAAGGAATGCAAGAGATCGTATATGATATACAATCAAAATAAGGAAAACGCCAAGATTAAACGGTCAGGATTAAACTGCTCTTGATTGATTTTTACTTTAATTATGTGATTGTGCTATTCTCTCTCTAGCTATATTACAGGTAAAATTCATTTTAATAATATTATAAGCAACCAAGATCCAGTCTTGATCGTTTTCCTTAATTTGATTATTTCTTAATAATAATCATTATAGACGCAGAAGAGAGAAAGACTTTAATTTAAATACAATTGTTTAATATCGAATTTCTTTTGTTTTAATAACAGGATCGACAAGCGGCGGGGTCGTCGGCGACGGAACAGCTGTCGCCGGAGAACGAGACACTCGAGAGGCGGAACCTGAAGAGCATCCTGAAGAAACTGTCGGCCAGCAGTAGGGCTGGCAGTTCCGAGACCGCGGCTACAATCACGCCGGATCGCGAGGCCGCGACCGCCGAGCTGAGAAGGCTGATGAGAGCGCCGACGATCGAGGGTTACGCCGCGAGGCACTCGAAGCTGTCCAAAAGCGTGACCTTCAACAAGTACACGCTGCAGAGCCCGCCGTCCGAGCAGCCCCTGCAGCTGCCATCGAATTACTCGCTGTCCGACACTCAGGATCAGCCGTCACTGCTGCCGCCCAATAAATTTAGTTTCCGTCCTGTGAGCAGTGCCGGTGGTGTCCTGCAAACGGTGTCTCGGCCGCGGGAGAAGGAGTGCCTGGGCGAATTGCTCTCCGGGGTCGGCGAGGTCATCAAGGCGGGCCTGGTGAGTGAAGAGAGAGAGAGAGAGAGAGAGAGAGAGAGAGAGAGAGAGAGAGAGAGAGAGAGAGAGAGAGAGAGAGAGAGAGAGAGAGAGAGAGAGAGAGAGAGAGAGAGAGAGAGAGAGAGAGAGAGAGAGAGAGAGAGAGAGAGCGCCTGCCGTTTCCTTTGTTCTTGCTTTCAATGGACAAGCTTTGTGTACCGCCCCCTGTCACTACGCAGGAGTGCCTTTGTCAAAGGGCCGCTCTCGTTAGAGACACGAGAGACGCCCTCGACAACACTCTCAATATCGATATTTATTGACAGTACAAATAATTAATCTATCGGAGGAAATAAGTTCAAGCGACATCGCTCTCTCTTACCGGTAATTTATGTTTAATTTTAAATTGTTCTAAATCTGCTGTTAACTTTTCTTCCCTCGTGGAGCGGAAAGAAGCCATATGCGTGTTGTAATTCCGCGAATTTAAGCCCGTTATCATTATAAGTGTGTTTCCCAAAGTCTCCAACTTGGTACTCATCGTCGCCAGATGTACGTCCATCAAGCTCATCAATTATCCCAACTCCGCTCACAGAAGTTCCCCATTACGCCGTGTGACACACGACGGTTGTCCTGATTAATCATACTGCCACTTTTGACGTTGCAGGACGACATGCAGAGCAAATTCGAGCGACAGTTCACGTCGCTGGAGCTGGAGGTCCACAAGCGTGACGAGATAATATCACAGCTACAGTCGCGGATCCAGCAGCTGGAGCGACGGAAACTGCGGGGTGCGGACGACTCCGGCGGAGACAGTACCGAGCACGACGCCTCTATGGAGGAGGATCTCGAAGACGATCACGAGGATCATCCCTTCATGCGTGACAGCTCCGTGGACACCGTTCTTGGGTCCATACGGTCCCGTGACCGGCATTCGTCCTCGTCGGTCGGGTCGAGCTCGCGCAGCAGGCGATCGTGGGAGGAACACTCGGAGAGAGAAACCCTGGAGCTGCAGGAGCTGCCGAACTCGATAGTGCCGCAGAGACTGCCGCGGGAGGATATTGCGATCGACCTCGAATCGAACAGCGACAGCAGATCGGACGAGGAAATTGACATTTGCGGGCGTCGCAAGGGTGACAGCGATGAGGGCGACGAGGAGAACGACGAGGAAGAAGAAGAAGAGGAGGAGGACGACGACGAGGACGACGATGACAAGATCGTGCGGCAAGACGGCTACAACAATTGGGAGGTCGCTCTGCTGGCGAAGCAGCTCGAGAAGAGGAGAAGAAGCGGCGATAACGCCAGCCCGGGTTCCTAGCGCATTAATGAGATTCTAGAAATACTGTGTTACCTCACGAACACGTTACGCTCCGACGGATGGTGCAATCCGCTGGCTGGGTCCAGCGGTAGTGCAGCTTTTTGCGAACACGATCATCGCCCATATTCACAGTTAGTAGACTTCGATAGTATGACTAGCTGCAGTGAGACTATGATGTAGTCCGATCTCGTAGGGCATTTTAATAATTATTTCTCCCTATTTTTCATCCGTTTCATCTAATTTTTTCAGTATCTGTGATAGGTCTCCAGCTCGATGGATCGGCGACCCTGTAATAATTTTCTCTTTGCCATCGCGCCGATATTTTATCTCGCGTACAAAACAAGTACTTTTGTCTCCTTTCTCAGCCTTCTTCTTATCTGCTTTTCTTCTTCGCTGTTAAAGCGATCTTATCGCAGATATAACTAGTTCAAATGATTTGGTTTTTCTCTCAAACGTACATTGGATTGTAAATATTCACAGGTGTGCCTGAGGAAATATTATACATGGGATTCTTCTCTTATTATATAGACATCCTATAATTGAACTACAAGATATCTCGGAGTAGCTCTATACCAATAGCAGGATTTGCGACTTACAGGGAGTTTCTTAAACGAATTTGAATATTTTCTAGGGCAAAAATCGAAACTTGGGCTAGAATGCCGCGCAACGATACCTAAACACCATTACATCTCATTGACAGAAGTATATGTATCTTTCTGCCATTTTGTTGGCAATGTCTGAGCGCTCTTCTCTGCTCTTCCTGGTTTATTCATTTAATCATATTCCTGAAAAGCTGCACCACGAACGAATGGAGATATTAGTCGGCTGTACGAAGCGAGAGGAGGCATAAATAATTTTAGAAAAAAACAGAGAAAAAGAGAGAACGAAAGAGAAAGATATAAACAGAGAGATATAAATATAATTTGAAGCGACAGAACTTAATGAGAATATATTACGTATACTGACCAGACCAAGCTCAATATTTCTAGAGTCTTTACAAGATACGTCTATTAAGCGACAAATGATTATTAAAGTAAGAAAAAGAGAATTATTAAGATCTTGTACATATTAGTCGATAATTTATTTATTTATGAGCGAAAGAGGAAGAGCGAATGCAAGAGAGAAAGATTGTGGAGAGAGGAAGTAGGAGATACAAAATATAAAAGTTAGTGCAAGAATGAATTTTACTGGATTACAAGGAGAGAAGCATTTTAGATGCCGATATGTACCTAATATGCGGACGAAAGGAACATACAATAAAGCAAATGTTTTCAAACGTCGCAATTGTCATACCCTAATCCCTGAGCAATAATTTTGGCAGCTGTTTCGTAATTGGTTTATCGTAATTTTTTTAACATCTATATATGAATAACGCAAAATATGTATTTTATGTTAAAATTAGACAAAAATAATATACTAATTTAATAAAAATTTATTAAATAATATTAAATAATATATTTTATTGAAACTTCATGGAAAAATATTACAATTAATATCTATTTTTATTCAGATTTTAATTGAACATATACTTAGTCATATTGATATCGATTAATGCTGAAAACGATCATTTTTTATCATTTTTGTTTTTATATTAATATTTTATTTCTCGTATAAAAAATAAGATTTGAAATTTATTAACTTTTTATTAATTATCTCTATTATTGAATCATTCATGAAAAATCAGAAAATTTAAAATTAAATTAATTTAAAATTTAAAATTAGCCTTTCTGATTATGTGAGTAATAAATAAAATAAAAATTTAAAAATTCTATATTTACATAAGAAATAAGACATATGAATTTAAAAAACAAAAACGATAAAAAATAATTATTCTACACTTTTAATGTAATGAAAATACTTTATCTCTCGAATTTACACCTGTTATCGTAATTTTAATGTCATTTCCAATTTTTATTTCTGCTTATCTTTTGGATTAATAGTAAACTGATAGTAAATCATTGCAGTAACAGTCTGCAATTGTTAGAAATTTTGTCGTAAAACGAAGCGCTTCGGGATTCAAATCACGCGCCACTGGCCGACTGACGAACTGTGGGGCGTGCTGATCAAGCGTAGCGCCACGCAAAGGCTCGCGACATAACCTGCAACCACAATAATAACAAAAGGCGTCGCGACGGACTTTTGTTATCAAAATATTGCGGAGTCATATCTCGGGGCCACGGTTTTTCGCGCGGTACGCGCCGATATTGTTGTGATGCCGAGTACGTGAACCTATCGCGGACGGTTTCGACAGGATGGGCGACATACGGGCTGGCCTCGAGGACCTGAAGTTCGACGGTGCTCTGTTTGCCAAAGTTAAATACTACGTCAGCGGCGAGGGCGACCCGAAGGTACGTTACTATTCCCGCTTGTTTCCCGCGTTTTTCCCGTCCCGATGGCCCGGCGGATCCAACAGCCGTGAGATTCGCTGCTCAGCTGAACGCGCGAGCTACGATGCCCCCCCCGAGAGTTAAGATGCTCATTTTTTCCTCCGCTGTGAAACTGATGTATCTCGATCGTCAACGAAGGTTATAGCTTGGAACACCATTTCACATAAATGTGGTCCTATTGTTGGACTGCTTCTCTATCCTGTAATATTTTTTTTTCTAATATTTGAAATTGCAATGCTGAATTATTTCAGATTTATATGCGTGGCGTTAAAAGATGTTATTGTTTTATTAACTACAGGCAATATACTTTTACAGATATTGAATTTATTGCAAGAAGGTGGGGCTGAGAGGTCTAATTATTTTAGTGATTTCGTTACACATCTGATAGCAGGCAATGAAGCATTAGAAAATGATATCTCTGAGGCGAAGGAACTGTATGACATACCAGCAGTCACACAAAACTGGATTTTGTATTCCGTTAAGTGCAACAAGCTTCTGCCGTATCCTTTTACGAAAGACTGTGATTTTAATATTAATATTTTGTTCACTCACAAACATAGACACACGTACTAGCAGTTATGACAATAGAATTATATTTAGAATTACAATTTTTGTATAAATGTTTTCATATTTTAAATAAGAAATTTTTAACGAGTTTTTAGAAGAGAAATAATATTAAAAAATGTTAAAGACAAAAAGCTTACATTTAAAAGACACTTTGAGATAGATTATTAAACATACCATTAAATTTATGAACGTATATTTTCTTAATGAATTTATTTAAATAGGACGCAATATTTCTCACCAGAAGAGAATCAGTTGTTTTCGAACATATGTGTCTGCTTATCTCAGGTAAGTCGAGCAGACAGTAAGTCTTTATGGGCAATGATAACATTGCAAGGTGGCAAATGTCAGCTACGCTTGGACAGATATTGCACTCATTTGGTTGCGGCCAAAGCAAACGGTGTGAAGTACGAAGCTGCTACGAGACACCATATACTCGTCGTAACGCCTGACTGGATAACGGAATGTTGCAAAAAGGGCACTCTCGTTAGCGAAGTGGAATATCACCCTAGACTGTTAGTGTCTCCAAATAGCTCGACAGCCATGATTACTGGATTCATGGACGAAGACACGGATAATAACGTTGCGCAAGAGGAGCAAGACAGGACTAAGGCCATGTTGGAGCAACTCAAGCAACGTATGCCATGGAATCAGCCGAGTCCACCAGTGTCTTCGAGTGCTTCGCACAGCCTTGGTGCGACCAGTACAGTGACAGTTCCTTATTCGACGAACGGACAAAATACCGCGAACATACAACCGCAACCACATGTTTCACGATCAGTTTCCTCGACCAATTTGAGCACTTCCACAGTTGCTTCATCAGTCTCTGATCAGGATGTTAATCAAACGAACTGGCTTCCACCGACATCTCAGCAAAATAACATTTCTCAGCAAATAAAAACTGCACCGTCACAAATGCAACAGCAAGAGCTGTCCTCACAACAACAACAACAACAACAGCAAATAAATATGCAACATCAGCTAATACAGCAGCAGCAATTAACGCAGCAACAACTCACGCAGCATCAACAACAATTGCAGCAGCCATCATATAACCAACAACAACTTTTAAATCAGCAGCAGTCGCCTCAGATACAGCAACAACAATTAGTAGGGCAACAGCAATCTATAACGCCTCAACAGCAACAACAATCAATAAATTCGCAATTACCTCAGCATCAGCTAAACACACAGCAACAGCAACTATTAACGCCGCAACAAAAGCAGTTAAATCAACATCAAATTATTCAGCAACAACAATTACAGACTCAACAGCCACATTTGACACAACAGCAGCAGCAAGTGCAATTGGCAGCTCAGCAGCAGCAGCAACAACAGCAAATAGTAATGCAACAGCAGCAGCAGCAGCAGCAGCAACTACCTTCTCAACAGCAACAAATAGCAGGTCAGCATCAATTGACTCAACAACAAACTTCACCGCAGCAACTTACTCCCGAGCAAAGGCAACTTATTTTGTTGCAACAACAGCAGCAACAGCAAAAGATACAACAGATCTCACAGCAACTACAGCAATCTGCTCCGCAGAACTCCCAACAATTTGTCATAAGGGACGGTCAATTACAGCAACAGCCACAAAATCAGCAGTTAATCGGACCGAATCAACAAGGATTTATTGTTCAACGAGACTCACAGTGGCAGCAACAGCAATATCACTTGCAATTGCAAAGGCAACAGCAACAGCAACAGATTGGACCTCAGAGATCCGGAGGACAATGGAATCAACAACCGCCTCAGCCTCCCCGACAGTTGATTCATTTGGACGCACAGACACATCAGCAATTGCAGCAAATGGACCCACAACAGAGGGCTCAGTTCATCCAGAGGATTCAAAAGCATCGGATATTGCAGAGACAGGTGCAGAATCGCCCGGGACAGCAAGGTTCGCACATCGCCGTTATAAGGAGCCCTGGTAAACCAGTACAGCCAGGCAATTTACAGTGGGTTCAGCAAGCCCGACCGCAGATGATGGGACCACAACTCGCGCAAACTCCAGGACAGAAGCCGGTACATCCTGGAGTACAGCCACCAGCATTAGCTCCAATAAATTCTTCCAATCAAGTCATAGTGTCAGCCGGCCAGGCCGTTCAAGGCCCACAAGTGTCACAAACAGGACAACCATTTCAACAGGGACAGTTGATCCCTCAACAGTTGGCGCAATTGCAGTTACAACAGAAACAGCAACAGATGGTTAGACTACAACAATTGCAGCATTTACAACAACAGCAGCAGCAACAAGGCGCGCAGCAAGAACCGTCGTTAACGTCCCTACCGAATAACGTGCAAATTCCGCCGGATCAGCAGCTTGTCGTGAACGCTAAAACAAAAACTGCGCTAGCAAATATGCTAACTAACAGATTGCAAGGTGCTGCCGAGGGTAGCGCAGCTGGCCAGTTGCGATTGATGACTGCGCAACACCGACCTCCACCGCCACCTTCACAGGACCCGCAACTCTTAGCCGCTTATCAGAGAAGAACTCTAGGGAATATAACGAATGGCGCACCACCAGGTATAAAGATGCAATATGCTCCAGTTATGCCACAACCTAAGGCTCAATTTTACGGTCACAATCCAAATCTGAAATGTACGTTTCTATCTTTTTTTGTTATCTTATCATAATATTATTTAATGACTAGATAACATGACATAAGATGACATAAAATACGACCGACATATGACACAATCAGATAACATATATATGATACACAATTAGATAACATTTTATATAACATTAGTAATATAATGATTTAAACAGTTATTTTATTCTTATATTTATATATAGATCTGATATTGTTATATTATCATTAATGAGAAAATAATATATATATTTTTAGTGCCGCCAGAACTATTTTTGTTAGGATGTATCTTCGTTATTGTCGAATACGACGTGCAGCGTCCTGATGACATTCCAGTTTGGAAACAAGTGATTGAGAGACATGGTGGCGAAGTGGAGTCGCAATATTGTACTCGTGCAACGCATGTATTAGCCATCACGCAGAAACATCCGACTGTGGTGCAGGCGCTGCGCGAGGGAAAACGTTGTGTCAGTGCACATTGGCTTTCCGACGTTGTCAGTAAGCAGCAAGTAATCCCACCTTGGCAGGTTCTTCATTTTCCAACGCCGTTTAGCTTAACTGAGCTTCCATGTGGCAAGCACATCATATCGCTTTCCGGATTCGAGGGAGAGGAACGAGCAAAAGTCAAAATCATGTTAGAGGCTTTGGGCGCAAAGTACACGAATTACTTTTCCAGACACAATACTCTTCTTGTTTGTAGAAGGTACTGATCGTGTTCTCTTCGGCTGTTATATTTTAAATGCACTATTTATCAATTGGTTACGTTATGCCACGTAATGTTTTAATGTTCTATTAATCGACAGTTTAATAATTATTTGATTCTTATATAACAATTATATTTGAAATGAACTTTAGGCCAGAGGGACAGAAATATAAAAGAGCACGCGAGTGGCAAACCGCTGTGGTAAACGCACAATGGTTGATAGATTTACTTTGCGGGCAGATGAATGCTTTGCATCAACTTGAGTGCCCCAAGTATCAACAGTTTAGTCTGAGTAATCCTTTCAAACTAGATTATTCACTAGTGCCTCATCTCATGGGTAAAATTTACTTATTAGATTATCATAAAATAATTATATATTTGACATTAAATGTTATATACCAAATTTTTATCAAATTTTATGATTTTAGTTGCTTGGAAAATGCCAATAAATATTTCGCAAGAATCGTATGATAAAGTAAAACAGGTTGGTCAGGGTCCAAATTCAATCAGAAAACACAAAAAACCACGCCTGGATGGCCCACTGTTGAATAAGGATCCACATCTTCTAGGTCTGGAAGAACCGATTGTCATTAGCAATCCTGATCCTCCGCCACCTGATAAACAACCAAGAATACTATTTTCGGGTATTAACCCTAAAAATCATGCCAAGGTATAAATAAATACCATTTATTTGGCTTTTCGGAATATCCGACATTATAAAAGGGCACCCATTTCTTTGCAATTAATATTTTTCTATTAACTCTTCTACATATTTCACTGTTAAGTGCTTGCATTATTATTTCTACTTGTATTTATTATTTCTACTTGTACTTATTATTTATTTTTACTTGTATACTTATTGTTATTTTTACTTGTACCATCTTGTACCTTTTATCATGTCGTTCCTCCTCGTTCATTGTCTGAAAATCTTTTGCGTTATTCTAATAATTCTCATCTTTACTTTCTTTTCTTTTGCATTCCTTCAGCTTATGCCTTCAGTTTTTTTCCATTTGTATATCCTTTTTTGTACATCTTGCCCATATTTTCCTAATACCTGCCGTCACACATACACATACTAACAGGTACTAACTTTATTATTTGTTCGTAGTTATAGAAATCTATTAGTTGTAATATTATATTATTACTGCGTTCTGCTGTTGCAATTTTTTGAACAGAGTATGTAATTTTTAGAGGATTCGAGAATTGGGAGGTGCTTTAGCCGCTAGTTGGCGAGATGCCACTCATCTTGTAATGTCGGCACCATTACGAACGGTAAAATTATTGTGTTGTTTATCACGATGTAAGTTTATCGTCAGTCTTCAATGGTTGCTCGAATGCTCTGCAAAAAACACTTTCGTGGACGAAAGTACATACGTGCTCAGCGATCCAGAATTTGAGAAAAATTTTAATTGCAATATCGAAAAAACTTTAACGAGTCCCAATCGAGGAACAGTACTTAAGGTAACGGATTATATTTATCACTATATAGATTGATTTTTAATTGTACAATAAACATTAGGAATATTTTAAACATAGATGGAAATACGAGAGTTTGTTTTTAATGCTTTCCCATTTTTTTACTTAAACAGGGTAAAATATTTTATGTTACGCCGAGTGTGATACCATCTCCTTCGGCGATCGCGGAAATAATAGAAAGTGCGGGAGGTACAATGGAAAAGACGCGTAGAACAATCGCTCAAATACAAGAGCTGAATTCTGGGAAATTAAGTTATATTATCGTGACCCATGACAATGACCTCCATCTCCTTTCTGATGTCTTGCGTGCAAATATCAGTAAGTAATCAAACTAGTCTTTGATATTTTGTTATCACGTTCTCTTTGTACAAAGAAAGTTGATTATAAAGAAAAATGAGAAGTTAAGTAGATATTAAGCGTAATAAACATTGTGCATTGTACTAAACATAATTTTTTCCATTTGAATTTTTACAGATGTGTACAGTGCGGAAATCGTATTAGGCGCAGTTGCACGACAATATTTTCAGCCTGATGCGAGTTAAGTCTAAGATGTGGTTACACTTTGCTATATTTTTATCCCTGTTATGGGCCTATCCATTCTTTAGTGATTTATTTTCGAAACGGAAACTTTGCTTACTTTCTGCAATGGGACAATAAAGATCATAATTTTATGATAAAAAAAAAGGAAATTATTTTTACACATTTTTACATCCACGCCATTTTCTTTCAATTGCACTTGGTATTATCTAGAGGTAACCGCATTAAATTTTATACGTTTTATTGTTGTACAAGTATTTATATTATCTAAAAGTTTTATATAAAAAAGCGATATATTAATATTAATTTTTTCATATAAATTGTTTGATGCATCTTGCACAATGCAATAATTGGAATGACATTAAAACTTGTCGGCAAAATTTTATAATTCTGAAGACACTAAAAAAGAAAAATTATAAATTTTTTTTTACAGTTGTACGAAATTATGATGTATTTTCAAGTAAAATGTAAATTCCGTTTTATTCGAGTCAGCGCAAATTTAGTGGAATCAAAGTGAGAGACGCGATTTGAAACAATTTTAAGTTTTGTGATTTGAGAAAATTCTTGTGATGAGATGCACGAAATTTCCAACGATAGTTTTTATATAATTGAGAGATGAAATATTCGTCACCGTGATGTTCTCAAAAATATATCATAAAACAATAGATGAGATGATATACGAGGCTCGATTTTGTATATCTCCAATAGTCATTAGCCGGTGATATTGGAGCTAGAGTTATATTAATTAGAGAGCCAGTAATACTTTTGTACTTTTTATAATGCTTTATAATGTAAAACGTTAGATTAGGTGGTGCAATATATTGAATAAACACACATCGTTAAGCATATTATAACGTACCTATGTCATGACACGATTTATTTGACAGCGCATAACATTTTTGCTTTTATAACTTTATTCACTTACTTTCCAGTTGATATGCACATTTCTGTTTTAACGATGATTACAGTATTTTAGATCAATCTGCATTCAAAAGGTTGATCAGTTTAATTAAATCCAACTACTTAAAAGAATTGAACGATTAAAGTTTAATAATCTCGCTAAATAATCAGCTTGCAGTAGAAATGATCTTTAAGTATGTTTGGAACATTTTCTTCTCTAGGATGATTTTAACGTTATTTTTAATTACTAATAAGATACGTAATTTGAAATCGGATGTTTTGGATCTGTCTTGAGCCATTAACGATGCGGCAAAAATTAAATCAAGATATATAATCCCACGTTCTACAATATTCCCAGGTTAGGTGATCTAAAAATAGCGTAAGTGACACTTGATTAACGATCATAGTTTGTAATATGATCGGAAAGGTCTGATTCATAATTGTTTACCCTATTAAAAATTAAAAATTGTAAAATAATTAACGTACTGTTAACCTTGTTGTACTCTCAAAGCTCACCTTTTACTTTGAGATAAGCTATTATTTCTATTTATTATGTAAATAGAATTAACACATGACAAATTAGATAAAAATTTAAAGTAAATCTTTTAAATTATTTCTTAACCATTCTGTTTTAAACTGCGAAAAATAACTATGTTTTCCATTTTGTTTTGTTAACATCTAAATCTATTGAAAAACTATATTTCATATATCTCAATATATGTGCAGCAAATAAACTACTTAATAAATAAAAAAACATTTGGAAAATTATACTCAACGCGTATCTCTCTTAAGACAAAAAGTAATTCTATTTCTTTAAAGAACTAATTGCAGAAACTATATTTCTTTATTAGATATAAACTCTATTGTAAAACGGTTTAGTTCAAAGTACCAAAAATTATTAAAAATCGCCTGTATCAACGCCCACATCTTATACGTATAAATTTCTTTTTTACATTCTTAATAATAATAAAAGGAATGCTTACTGGCAGAGATGATGCATTTAAAAGTACTTTTAAACGAAATTCAGTACTTTCTGGCTCAGGTGAAATTTTAAACTGTCCAAATATATATCGTGTGTTTTAGGATCGATAATGTATGTAAAGTATTCGGGCATGGAGTTTCACCATGTACCATGGTCCAAAGTAGCAGCAACGCGATCAAGATAAAAATCTTGACCATCCTAGAGGCTCTGTTACAAAACTAACAAAATACATCGTTTCTAAATGCACTTAATTTTTACGAAATGTTTTTAATATTTGACACAATTTCGAAAAAAATTGTCATTGATCAAAATGATAAAACATTAGCATCATGGCCACTGGCCTGGTAATGCGTAATCACCGTTGGGAATCAGACTATTTGTGCTATCGGTATAGTAGCCAGTGATACCGCATTTGTCGTTGTTATTGGTATTGCTTTCTTGGATTATCTCAGTTGTACCACGTACTATGGTATAAACTAGGTGCGGCAGCAACACAAACAAAATAGAAATCTTAATCATCTTGTGTGAGGCTCTGTTACAAAACTAACAAAATACAGTATGATTTCTGAACAAGTTGTAGCGGATATAATCATCACTGTATTTAACGAATTTCAAACTCCGATGAGAATCAACGCGACCCTCTCATACAACTGTCTGCCTTCACTTTATTCCGCTTTATTATATCTCCTTACTGTCGATATCAGTATTGCTTATTTTTGCGTCTTTTATCAGAGTACCCATACTGTGCCATTTCTTATCAATGATTAGAATATGCCTTCATGCGTTTCGAGTTATATTTCGATACCTCCTTTACGTATTTTTATTGGTTTATTTTGTATTTATTCATACTTTTTTCAGACATTTATTTTTTTGAGACACTTTAGTGAAGTATTCTAAAATGCTTCTTGACGGTACAAGACGGAAATGAACGTTGCGGTGCCAGATATTCAGCATGCTAATCCTTGGAATTACGCTAGTACTCACCGAATCTTCATGACTAATCAGTTCTCTATTAAAACGCTTCAAAACACGTTTATATGTAAATTATGTTATATCATAATTATAACGCGTATAATACATTTAATTTTATATTAAGATAATATAAAATACTTTTGCATTTTTATATTAAAATTGTTTGCAAAAAGTTAAGTGTATACTTGAATGCAGACGATTTGTACAAAGTAACAAAAAGAGTAAAATAATGAAAATAAAACTATATTTCTTCCAACGCTCGCAGAATTTTGAAGGATATAATTGTAATATCTTTTCTCTTTATACTCGACTCGAGTTTAACAAAATAATTCGTAGATACTAAACCTATTTCTTAAATCGCTGTAATGGGAAAAATTTTATTAACACTTTTTATTTGATTTTATTGCATAGTTGTAGTTTGATTGTATTTTACCGGAAAACGATAGGTAAAAAATTCTCCGAGAATTTATTAGATAGAATCATGCGATACAAACAGTATAATAATATGTTAATGATAAATAACTGTTCCACAATTCGGTCAACTAAATTAATTCGTTAAATATAGACCGAAATGTTCGGGACGAGATATTGGCGGAAATGTCAAATATGAAATTTACTCAATGAAAGAACCGTGCTCATTATTGAACTAACTAGAACGATACGACAAGGCACCAGCGCCATAGCCCTCGTAAGCCACGTTATCGGCAAGCTGCTCGGCCAAACGTCGTAAATTATTGTCGACACTGTCGGCGCGCTCTATCATCTGCAACAATTGCGCTAGCAATCTACCCCTGGTGGGATGGGCATTCAGATCAACTTGTCCTATCTTCGCCTCCAAGCCGCTCTGCGACAAAAAGCTCTCCAAGCTTCTGTATTCATCCGTGTAGGTGTCCAAGCCCGGCAAAACCTGAAGAAGATCCTTGACATCGACGTTCTCAATCGTCTTCTTTTTGTCGGTTTCGATTTCTACTTGAGTAAGATTAGCCAAGTATGTTTCTAATCGATTGGAGCACTCGGCCTGTTCTTGATTGAGTCTTTTATCGAACGTGGTTATCAGCTCGGCGATATTCATCGACAGGACGCCAGACGGAAGAAAACCGGAAGCTAGCAGAGCCTTCAGCGTTTTCAGTACGGCGTTTATCGGCCCACTGGTGTCCTCCGAAGAAGCGAAAGCAAGTGCCTTTTGCCAGACTGCCGGCTTGACTGTTCTGTCCGCAGCCACGTCCATGAGTAGTCTTCGAATCTTGACGAAATTCTCTCTTCTGGCTATCGCGGTGAGCACCGGTGCGGCAATAATAGAGTTCCTCGGAAGTTGCCAACGCTTCCGGTTATTTCTCAGAATCAGCTCACCGTAGACGCTGTCTACAACGCTCGACACTTCGCCCTGATGACTTTGCTGACGCCTGAGATGACTGACGATAGCCAGCAACAGATCTTTCCGGGACGCATATTCAAAGGGGGAAAATTGTTCTATGATATCCGCTACATCCGTATTGTTCTGCTGTATCATGGAAAGAAACTCGACACCGTCTTTCGAACTAGAGATCTTCTTATCCCGAGATATCAGCAGAGTGTAATTCAGAGTGTTGTCTTGAAAGAAGCTGGCGAACTCGGCGGATCCTCGACACTCCGAGGGCCTCCGCAAGAACGGCAGTAACACGTTGGCGGCTATCAGCGTCTCATTTTGCAGGGACAGACTCGAGACGGCGTTGGCGACCAGCGCGTACGGATCGGAGGACATGCTGAAGCCGGTCAATTTGTGCTTGCCGTGCGATCTTAGATGTTCGACGAGAAGCGCGACCGATTCTCTCACCTCCGTTGTCGCGTCTGGTATCCGCAGATTCGCTAACATGTACGCAATCAATTCAGAACGCGGAGGGATGATCTTGTCGTGGATCAACGTCGCCGTCTCGCCAACAATCTTCGGCCAGGGTCCTTTGACATCTTTGGCAGGCGAGCGATAAGTCAGAGGCGAGGTGGCTTCCTTTAACTCTCGCAGAGATATCTTCTCCAATGGGTCGGCCTTCGGCGGTCCGAATGTGGGCCTGTAGATCTCGTCGGCGTTCAGAAAGCCCTCCGACAGGGATCGCCGTATCAAGGATATCGCCGGCAGAAGATACTCGGGTAAGCGGTCTTCCATAGATCCAAGGATACTGTCCACTTGCTCCGCGATAGGCGCGTACGTTACGGAAGATAAGACGTCGAGACAGTCGAGCAGCGAACCGCCGTTTTTCAAGTAGTCCTCGATGATCTTTACGGAGTGATGCATCTCGTAACTCTGTATCTGTGAGAATAAAAAAAAACGAATGAGCGTAAATTCTGGCGCCGGAATGAAGTGCATAACTAAAGTTCTCAAAACAGTAAAAGCCGACATTATTTACATTAGATAAAAATTATTGAAATCAATACCATAGCATCATCAACCTTCACGATTGAATGAAACTTATATGTATTTGTTCTGTTAATTTATTTCAAAAATACATCTTTAGCATCGCGATCTCTTTCCACGCAAGGATGACTTCTTACGTTCTGCTTTCCGGAAAAACGAAACTTACCGGCAACTCGTGAAGAATTTTCCCGACATTGTGCTTTAGTTGTGCCGCTGTTTTCAATTTCAACGTCAATTTTCTCTCCAGAGATGAGGAATGTCTCCCGGCATCGTCGAACGATTTGGACGATTTCGCGAGGAGAAATCCGAATAGGTGGATCAGTATACCGCAATGGAGCCACATATTCTTCGCGTCGAGAGCTGATTCTATCGTGCTGTCGACGGCGTCTAGTTGAAGGTATATATGAAAATACTGTTTGAACCTATGTGTACGTGTGCGATCGTAAATAACTTTTATTAAAGCGTGCGGGTGCGAACGTTGATAGCGCGAATTGAATTCCCGCGATCGGGAACGGTATAAAGATTTCTGATTGCGAACGTGGTCAGCATTAAACAATGATCCTGTCACGAAGCGATTTCTGTGAACTGTTGTGAACTGATTTCAACATTTCTTCCTTTTATCATTCTTGCCTTATTATTATTTATAATATATCAAAAAAGAGTAACTCACGTGTTTCTAAAATAAATCTTTTTTTTTTATTAAGGTGTGTACATTTAAATATTTTTCAGACTTACAAAATATTACATAGTGAAAAAAAGAGTATATATACGCATATATATTTTTAAACAATCTTTTTATACATGCTGTTAAACAGGTAAACTTAAGTCGCGCTAGAATTATAATATATATATATGTTTAATATATATCTAACAGTCTCTCATGTGTGAGCAGTGTTGCAGGCAATATTTTTTATACTTTTTGTAATACTTTATAATATAGATCATTAACGAAGTGTTAAATTAAGTAATACGATGTATGGCAGAATATTGCGTAAGATGCATATCAATAAACGTATTACAACGCATGTCATACGATTTATTCTTAATTGTTAATAAATCTACAAAAACAGATAGCTATAATTATATCCATTTACATAAGTATTTTATCATTGTAATAAATTCATTACAATAATAATATCGCCGTAAAATGACTTTGACAAATCCATTTGTCATGGAGATATGCGGCAAATATTGTTATATAACATCGTTGTCATAATAGCAATTAACTGTGTAACTGTAAATATAGCGAAATCAAATGGAGTATCGCGCGTCATCGTTACGATTCTCCATAGCCTCGCCAAGTCTCCATCGAGACACCAACTGATCAGTTCTCTCAGTTTCAGCGTCGAAGATGCGTTCGAATGGTGCGATAGTGGGGTACCGCGAGTCGAGGCGATCATGAGTTAGGTCGTACCTATCATTCAATTTGTCTGAAGCTAAACAGAATATCGTAAGCTGACAATCGCAACCAGAAAATGAAATACCCTCTTTTCCTGGATATCGCATCTTTTTACTCTGATATCACACGAGAAGAAAAAAAGATTGGGAAACCCGTAGACGCGTACGTCCGATAAGTTACCGCCGATTTTGCATGTTGCTTCAAAACTTATCAGCAGAATGTTTTGCACAATTCTAAAGATGGAGAACGGCGGCAGAAGAGGAAAATATAGAATTTTTCTCGGAGTAGTTGCGCAAAAATTTAATGATGTATTTCCGAGTAGAACATAAGTTTTGGGCATTTTATTCGAGTTGATGGAAATTTAGTGACATCTATGTGAGAGACGAATGTTTTGTAGCCATTTGAGGATTTGCAGGGACTGATTCGAAACGATGTCTTGACGATCAACGATTGGAGGACACGCTAAAACCGGTCAATTTGTGTTTGCCGTGCGATTGCATATGTCGATGAAAAGTACGTGCGACTCCGGACATGCAGCATTGAATCTTGTTTAAATGATTTTGTAACGAAGTGATGTGGATTGTGATTTTAACACTTCTTTCCTTTCTTGTTTGATTATTATTTATAACATTTTCTAAGAAAATTACAAGGTTACAATAGGTAACGCATATATTTAGAAAACAGGAAACAATTTTTATTATTACATCTAAATATTTTTTAAGACTTATAAAATAGTATAACGTGTAAAAAGAGTACATACGTAAATCATAACTTAACTTTGTAGGTTAATTTTATATGTTTAACCATTGTTTTTATATATGCTAGACAGACAAAACTTAAGTCGTTAGATTTATATATTTAATATATCTCTATTTTATATATTTCTAGTTATGAGCAGAATTTCTGACAATATTTTTTGTATTTTTTATAATGTTTTGTGATGTAAAATGTTGATATAATGCATTTAATAAGTTAAATAATACAATATATGACGGAACATAAACGCTTCGGTAATACATAATACGTATCATATGATACGATTTATTCTTAATTATTAATAAGTCTACAATAACAGATAGTTACATTTTTATCAATTTACATATTCTATTTTATATTCATAATAAATGCATTACGATAAGAGGAATTACCGTAAAAAGTCAAAAATAAAATTCTAGTACTTTAATCTTCACGTCGTCGTATATAAGTGCCGTTGCTTCGGATAAACATATATATGACGGAGTATAAACACATCGGTAAGCGTATCATAACACGTATCGTGATACGATTTATTCTTAATTATTAATAAATTCACAATGACAGGTATATGTAGTTACATTTGTATCAATTTACATATTCTATTTTATATTCATAATAAATGCATTACGATAAAAGGAATCACTAAAAAGTCAGAAGTACGTGACTTTCAGTCGTGACTTCAAATAAACTTTACGTAAAAAGCTTGTCGATTAATACATCTTGCGTTCTGAGGGTTCTGAGGCGAGTGACTAGGGTCTACGTGGAGATTTGCTGTAAAATCCAAGATTGGTATTTGGCCACGTCGACAAAAACGACGAACTTTGTGAGATCGCACAACAGTTCATTGCCGAGCACCGACCGCGAAACAACGCCACGCAACTGATAACGACCCGTGGTAGCGTCGAAAAGCACCAGACCGCTCCCGCTGTCACCGTTGCAAGGACCTGTCCCGTCTTGCATACCGGCGCAAAAAGTGCGGTTCGAGGTGAGAGAGACGAAACCCTGGTAGCTCCAGTGACAGTTTTCCTATAATTAATACGACAATACCGGGTCTTCATCATATGTAGAATTTGATTCTACAACAGTAACGCGAAATCCATGTTACCCGGATAGCGTCGTTAGTATCTTGGTATTATGTAAAATTGTGTTACTTTAAAAGCATTCAAAAATTTGAAGAGAGTCCTTACCCTGTCGGCGATTGCACTTATCCTATCCTTATAACAATTATTGCATTTATCACTTTCGTTACGCGATGCCTAACAAATCCATCCATATGCAGCGAATAACAATGTAATAATTAAATTTGTAAACGTAGCCAAATCAAATGGAGTGTATTTATCGCCTAGCTAAGTACTTCTCTTCGGTGATATAAATACCCCGATTTTGTTATTATGAAGATATCTTTGTTTCGAACGTTTGGAAAATCATTCTCTCGTTCTTACCAAACTCACTATCGGCATCATCGCCATCCGTGGTTCTTCGGTGTAACGACGGCCGTGTTCGTCTCGGCCCCATCCCACGACGTATCCTGTTCTATCGATGACATTTTGAAGATCGATTGAACCGGACCACAGGCAAACAGGTCTGATGAAAGGGCTGTACTCGACTGGCGTCCTGAGGATCAAAATCGCCAGATCGGAATCGCCGGTGGTCCTGTGCGCATATTCGGGATGGATCTTGTAGCTAGCGACCTCCCGATTAACAGTTCCCTCTTCGCGAAACCGGCGCAAGTTAAATCGCCCCAAGGCCACCTCTAACACGTTAGGGTGTAGGGTGTCGTTGCTAGTGAGGCCCAACTTCAAACAATGTGCCGCTGTAATAAGAAAACATATGTATGAATATAGTTTCTTATTATAATCTGCTCGGTCTATCAAGAAAGAAATTAAGCGGTAAATAGATTTCAGATATATTCTTGTATTTTATAATGCGTATTTTGTAATAACAATCTGAAGGTATTGTGTCTAATCTAAATCTAAATAAACAATTAATTATTCCAAATATTTGCATGCTCATTTCTCGATTATATTCGGATCAATCATGGATATTTGTGAAAATTTATTAAATTGTATATTACTATGCAAATATGAATAGGTATAAATAAATAAATCTCGTGCAATTTAAGAAAAGAAATAGATATAGCATAAGAAGCTCGTTTTATATACGTGGAATATTAGTAATATATAAAAAATTTTTTCTTTATATATAATATACCTGTTAGAACATGTCTTGTAGTCAGAACAGAACCAGCACACTGAAACTCGTATCCATTTCTAACGACGAAGAGTGCCGCCAGCCACGGCCACTGACCTGGCAACGTCTTCTGTCCGTTGGCTATCAGAAGATTGGTGCCTCCGCTGCGGCCGCTGATACCACATTCGTTGTAATTATCATCATTGTTGTTATTGTTATTATTGTTATTATTGTTATTATTATCGGGTTGTGGGACTGGTTGTGGGGCTGGTTGTGAGGCTGGTTGGGCCGGATTCGGTCTTAGAAATATATTGTTATACATATTGGTCGCCGGGGTGGGTTTTAAAAATATGTTGTTGTTGTTGTTATTATTATTATTATGTTGTGAAGCTTGTTGAGTCGGAGTCGGCCTTAGGAATATGTTATTGTTGTTGTTGTTGTATTGTGGGGGTGATTGGCTCGGAATCATTTTCAGAAATATGTTGTTGCCAATTGGTTGAGAGAGAGTGATCTCTTCGGTGGTGGATCTCTTCGGAGTGTTCCGTTCAGACGATGGTCTCGGTGTCGGTTTCGAGTTTTGACGCAAGGGCAGGAAATTTTGCGAAAGCATCACGTTCGGCAGGTACAGAATATGTTCCAACGTGATAGTAGTTACGATACTTCCCGTTACTACAACAAAACGTAATAATGCTATTCAATTTATATGGTGCAAGAAAATTTCGAGTGTTTTAATGAGCTTTATCTTCCAATTTATCTTCGTCGTTTTAGTTGGAAATTACGCATAATTAGATAAAAATAAGAATTGATTGGTAACTTGATAGAACTCTGTAATTTTTGCTCCTAGGAGCCCTATAGGTCATCAAACATATGACATTTATATATTGCATTTTAAATAAATACTCACCATCGCGTCCCGAGCAATATCGTTCACCGTTGAACCATATTCCAGACAATGTCGGAATCGGATAGCGTAAAGGAAAATAAACATGATACGACAAATGCCTGCCCTGTTGAACAGCTGCAGCAGATTCCTCTTTCGATCGCGCCAATTCCAGTCGACCGACGTATCTCTAAAACATATTGATGATTAAACTATTTCTATTTATTAAAATGCTACCAGGTGATTCATAAAAATAAAAATTTAAAACAAAGTTTTTAAATTATTTTTAAATCATTCATTTTTAACCACTTTTAAATTGCAAGGAGATATATGTTCGACCTTGCTTTTTAAATATTTAGATATATCAAAAAATTATTTACAGTTCAAAATATACAGGAAATAATCTTAATCTTTGTAAAAAAATTTTACGGTTGGTACTTATTTTACGTAGAAAGAGTACGGGGGTCTTTTCTCTCCTATATTATTAATAATATGAAAAAAAGGATACTCTTACCGTAGGCAACTCAGCAGCGACTTTTAAGGACACTTTTAAATGGAGTTCACCAGTTCTTGGTGGAGATTGGATTTCGATCTGTCCTATTGTTTCATCTGTCCCAAGTTTGGTTATATATGTGAAATATTGTGGACACGGAGATTCTTGTCCTTGTACTAGCGTGTAAAGCAATTGCGGAAACAACGCGATCAGGATACAAATCTTAGCCATCTCGTGAGGTTCTGTTACAAACTTAACAAAATACATGATTTATAAATGTACTTTATTTTTACAATCGTGTTTAATATTTTATTTAACAATGTTGAAATAATTATTATTAATCAAAGTGATCATCGGTAGCTTTATGGATTTTTTTATTCAGAAAGGAAGTTACGATCGTCTCGAAAAGAACTTAAAAAAATCTGTAACTTTGTTCCAAAGAAAATTTGAAAATACAAGTTTATCATGCGCAAATGCGATTTTATAATTGACATTTACGTAATTAATATCCATTTATTCATTATACATCAAATTTTGATATGTTGATGAGATTAGAAAACAAGATTTCGATATGCGAACCAAGAAAACTGTTAGAACACGCAGATATATATATAAGCTTGAATACATTTTTAAGTATAATGTCATGAATATGATAAACTCAACAGCCAAACATAATGTAATACTGGGATTTACTCCTTGCTCGATAACCCTTGAAAGATCAAACGCTTTACTGCCAATACGTCATGAGGTCAGATAATAATTTTACTTCTATATAACTTCATTTAGTTTTCAACTGGTGTACGTTTCAAATTAATCTGTATTCGAAAAAGGTTGATCAATCTAATTACGTTCAATCTGTTAGAAAAATTGAGCGATTAAATTTAATAATCTTGCTAACTATATAACTTCGAACAAAGAAAATCTTTTAATACGAAACTGTTCACAGGAAAAAGAAATTATTATGAAGATTCACAATCCACACAGATTAAGACTCAAACGAAACGGCAAATACTTATCATTCATATTAGTGAATAAAAAGTTTGAGATGCTAGTGTCGAGCGATGTAGCGTATAAAGTCGACAGCAAATGTATACGACATACGTATCCAATCAAGCAGGTAATAAAAGTAAAAATTTTAACGACGCAACTCACATTTTCACAAATTTGATAACGTTTCCACGAAATAACACTCTAAGCTTTCGTCAAAAAATTTTGTTAAAAAATATCGACTCCAAACAATAAGCAGATAACTTCTTTAAATCACGTTTCCAGATTACGTTTAGAAGAGGAACGATTCCATAAAGCGAATCGACACCTGCGCGCGAATCAGAGTATCTTGAGCATTCCACGAGCACATATTCATCTTACACCTTGATTATTCAACAGTCGTCGAACCGGTAATAGTGGATAACGTATATAATATCACCGCTTCATTAAATAAATTTCAAATTTTAATAGGAATTAACGCAATATTAACGTATAACTGTCTGCCTTCGCTTTAATATTCTGCTTTATTATATTTCTTTACTGTCGATATCGGTGTATCGATTGTTTCTCGTGTTTTTATTAGAACACTTCTAGAACATTTCTTATGCATGTCGAGTTATGCTTCTTCAATATCTTCGCGTTCACATAAGTATTCTTATTTAATTATTTACTATTTATTTCTAGCCTCTTGGTAAACCACTCTGAGGCGCTCCTCGATGGTCCGCAGTCCTCAGCGGAATTCAACGCTGCGACGACAATCTCCGGATGTTCAGCGTGCTAATTCTTGGAGCTAAGCTCTCACGGCTTCACCGAATAACCTTCGCGAGACTGACCAGTTCTCTACCGAAACGCATCGAAACACGTTTACAGTTTCCGCGCCGAAGACGCGTTCGAATGGTGCGGTAGTGGGGTATACCGTGACCATGAGTCGGGTCATGTCGTATCTCGTATCATTCAACTTGGCCGGGACGGCACGCGGCACGTCGTAGGCTGACGAACCGCATCGAAGAAAATGAGAGATAAGTGTGCCTCGAGTACCCTCTCCTCCAGGACGATATCGCGCGAGAAGGAAGACCCGGGGAATCCGCGGACGCACGGGGAATCCGATGAATCACGGCCAGCGCCAGCTCCGCGTGTCGCTTCGCTATCGTCGCGACTATGATTATAAAGCGAAACCGAAGACTTATTAGTGTATCTTCTTGATGACGCGCGTATCCAAGCAATTATGCAAGCGTGCGTTCGAAAAATCACCGTCATACAATAATTATCCTTTATTATTCTTCTTTCTCTTTCGTTTCTTCTTTATTTCTTGCCTGTCTTTCTCTCTCACACCTGCGTCCAACTGATATCCGTGACGTAGTTTCGTCTGTGATCAATCAGAGGATTAAAATCTTCAGTTAATCATATTGTTTTAATCTTTTCAAATTGCATGAGTGTGCCAGCGTCTACAAAAAAGCAAGACTTTTGTTTTGTATTTCCTTTCTTTATATTTTCGATGATATTTTTTTTTCAAGTTTGCCTCAGACGAGCAAGCTTCGCTTTTTCTTGTATGCAATGTATGTGGTTAATTTGTCTCTTAGGAAATCGAGAGAATATTGCGTTCAGTTCTTGAAAAAAAACGTTAAAAAATTACTCTTGAATGTGCAAATTTCTCATGCAAAACGGAAAACTCGTTCGTACATATTTTTTTAGAATTGCCCATTGTTCAAACTCGTTTGCAGCGAGCATCGGTGAAGAAAAGAAGAACAAGAAAAATAAGATGTTCAACGATGTGGATGTCCCTTCCGAGTGGTTCGATGAGTTATCGAGAAATCCGGACAATTTAGAGACACGTCGATAAAACGCGTTATGTATACCGTAATGTGTACCACAAAAATGTTACACACTTACTTATTAAGATATACTGCAATACACTACAATGAGATATCCACATGGAATATTTGCTGGAACATATCTCGCATTTAAAATGAAAAACAAACTCACGTTAATACGTAACTTTTATCATATTTATTAATATTTTAAGGCATATATATTTGTTTTAGTCCTTTTATGCTTGTCTAAGTAATTTTTGTGTAAGTTTCGCAAGTTAGGATACGTCTTAAACAATTTAATTAATTTGCTTCTACGTTTGCTTCTGCTATGTCTGCGCTGATTCTAAGAACATCATGCGGAAGAAACGACCGTAAATAATTTGATATTTCTTGCGTTTATGGCATTCAATATAATGTGTATTCAATCATTTTACAAAATTTATACAATTGCTCGTTATTATGTACATCTTCGCAATTATAGAGATATGAAAATAGAAATGATTCAACAGTACGGACAAATATCCCGGCATACTAAGTGGAAGATGGTTATCACTCTGTATATATACCTTTGTGTGTATTATTATTTTCGTTACGAAGAACGGAGAATATACAATGTGTTCGTAAACAATTTGTCCGGATTTCTTCAACCAATTCCGAGTAATTCTTCTTGATTGAAAATTTTATTTTTTTCGCATTTATCATAATTTTCGATTTAGATAATATATCTCTCAATCAAAATTAAAAATATCTCTGTTATTACTTTGCGTTCTGTAATTTACACTCATCAAAATAAAGTTTTTAGAGTTTTCCTTTTATTGTAAAATAAAGTTGGTTCAAAATTATTCAACAAATAAAGTTTCACTTTTATTGTTAGCACATAGTTTAATTATAAATATATATGTATTTTTCCGTTAAAAACGCGTACACACAGAAACATATTCCTCACAATTTGTAAATATAGCACCAAGTGGATATGCACCAAGAATGATTTACCAACAGTCTTCAGAGGTAGATGTGGCTATGTAGTTTATATCCACTTTCTCAGTTGGCGGTAGTGTACAGGAGATTTAATAATCTTACGAATCGAACCGATGTGACAGCTTTCTGGCTTTTTACAGGCTGTGGGTTTCTTTCTGATATCTTTCAAAATAAAACTGATACAATGTAATATTAAAACAATTAAGAATTGGACCAGAAATTTTTATTCGTTAAATTAACTTTTTAATAAGCCTTAGGTAATGGAACAACAATTTTTCCTTCTTTAAAATACTTCTTTCGTAAAACTTTGCAACTGTTTCATGTTCTCATATTATTGAAATATTTTTTATTAATTCATTATATCTAGTTGTATCCAATTAATTGTTACTAAATTAAATGCAATATAATTTTTATAATCAATTGTAATTTTGATTGTATAAGCAGCAGATGTGTGTGTGTGTAACGAGTTTTAAAATTTATTAATTAACGTATACGAAGATAATAGATCCTGTATCATTTCTGCCTTTCTTCAGAACAGACTGTAACAGTCACTTGGCAAAATTTGTTTTCAACAAACTTGATTTTCTAAGAAACTGTCAACATATTGTAAACATTTTATTTATTGGGTATGACAAATGAATTTTCTTTTCTTATATTATATGCACCGTAAAATTTTTAGCAGCATGAAATTTAAAAAAAAAATTTAAATAGAATTTGACAGCAAAAAATAAATCAAGTATTAATCTGTGACAAATGAGATAAAAAAATCGATTTGCATAGGAAACACAAAAACATACGAAACGCGTCAAATTTTTTCGGGAGTTGTGCGGAGAAGGAGCGGAGGATACCTGGTCTACCCTACGGTTAAGCATAAGAATGCGCAAAAGGATTCCGAAGTACGTACATAGGGCGAACGTTTTATTACAGTTTTCATCCGCAGATTAGCCCCTTTGGAACCATCGATACTCGAGAATCGAGATTCCAGCAGTTTATAGCCCCCTCATAAAATCTATTTGGTGTTTCCGACTTGGGCCGACTGGACTCAGGCAAGAATCGAACAAAAAGGTACCTTTACGTTGGCGCAGACCCGAGGAATTTTCAAAAATACACGCCACGTAAAGCCTGTGTTACGTGTCTCCGGGTCCAATTACGCGCAGGTTGCCGACCGGGTGTCCTTCCTTTTCAGAATTTAATCCCCGAAGATACCAAAGGATGACGCCGATGCACACATCTCGAGTCCAGTCTCTACCCCACCCGTTTTTCCTTCCGTTATCTTTGACACCGTGTTTTCACGTGCGTTCCGCGAATATCACGACAGTCCCTACGGTCTCTTGTGGTCTCCTCGCGTTCCGAAAAATATGGCAGGGGTATATCTACCTCTTCTCCCAATGCGGCACAATGGTGGACAGATGTGCCACAAATGTAGCATTCTTTTTTTTTTTTTTTTAAGACTTAATAATTTTAATTCAAAGATGTATAATAAATATTTGAAAACCTGTTAAATGCATTATTATAATTTAGATAGAGTATATGCAAATATTTTATTTTTAGGATATGTAATGTACAATTAATTTTCTTTGCGTTTTCTTATTGAGATAAATGATTTCCTTGTCGTATCAACATCTTTATCAGCATAATGAATAAAACATGACGCTTCAGAATTTATAATTCATTTTTGTTTATTATGTCGCGATTTTAGAATGAGCAGCGAGCGGCCTTTGTCGGCACGACGTCGCTGAATAAATTCAATCTGAATGTCTCCTTTTCGGTTGTACCTAATATCCGCTACCTCCGCTACGCCGTGCGTAATACATAAAACATGCAACATCAAATCGCTATTAATGTTTCCTAGAATACTACAGCGAATAAATGAGCAAAAATCACATTCTCGTCAAAATCTAGATTATGAAATTTTATGAGACACGATATCGTGCTATTGTAAAAACCTTTATGTGTACGTGATATCCGTTTCTGTCTAGACGCGTGAATAAATATCAATCGATGTGTCTCCTCCATCGTGGTCGTCCTTGACGAATAAGTTTGAAGCGAATGGAAATAAGGTGTTGCAAAAATTTGGATGTATCTCCGCTTTTAATATCGTCCACGGTGACGTCCCTTCACATTCCTCTTCCGCTAAAACAATGATACATCGGTGAGGATTATGTCGAACCCTCGTATAATCAACAATAGTAGTAATTGGAGCATAGATACGATTATGCCACAGCACGTCCATTAATTCTCCGCAGCGCTCATTTCTCATTCCGTCGGGCGCAATCGTCAGATTCATCCGAGACCCTTGCATCGCATTGTTTGTTAACGAAATTATTCTGGCACAGATAGAGCAAAGTAGTTATGCAATATAATATATATATATTTAGTTATTGTATGTATTTATTACATATATATATATATATATATATATATATATATTTTTTTTATTATTTATCTTAAATATATATTATATATTTTTGAAATATATTTCTTTCAGGGAAAAATAGAATAAGAGACACCTCTCTCGATATTTTTGATGAGAAAAAATTTTCTTTATTCACTAGCAATATCATCTGTGATTAAAAGTATAGAACATACCTTGTATAATTTCGGGAATTTATATCAAAATATAATCTTTTACGTAAAATTTTTCATTTACGTGAATTCAGTACCATTTGGAAAACCACTTGATGTAAAATGTATTTTAATTTTATTTTATCACAGATCTGTTTTATGGTTTTAAAAAGAGCGTGATGTAGATTTAATTTTTCATATTGTGCCGAAATAATCACGCACTGAAACGTGCGTCCGTAAATAAAAATTGCATTTTTCTTCGTTTCTTACTTGTGCATGGTCTTTACCACTATTCATCATGAAACGATCACGATCGCGCCGAGTAATTTTTTAAAAACCATTACCCCACAATCGTTTACGAGGCGTGTTTACGAAGCGAGCTTTCGAGAGACGTCTCGCCGTCGGGAAGAGATCATCGGGCTCGAGCTGTGTGTCGCATAAACCGCGCAAAATTCTCGGTTCGCCGCGACAAACCAGCTCGATTGCGTCGAAGTGTCGGGAGGGTTGGTTTTAGGGAGGGAAAGGGAGAAGGGGGGACACCAGAGGGTGGACTGGGGTCGGACATCGATCTGGTAGTTAACTTCAGTGCCCCCGCGGGACTCGTTGCCACCTTCGTCTGCGCTCGCGGTATGCGTGGATGGGGTAGGACCCAGGACGGGAGGGGGTTGATGATTCGCGTGCTCGCATAAAGCGCATTACGCGTTTTTACGTTTGTGTTTACCGCGCGATCTCCAACGAGACCCGTTCGCGCCTACAGCGTCAGCGGACAGCGGCACCGCCGCAGCCGCGGAGCGACAAACAATTCGCTAAAGGGTACACTCCGTACCCCGTAATTCCTAAATCGGGATTAGACCGGCAGTGTGAATTGGATAATCTCGGACTGACCGCTTACCAAGAGTCGCATCCGACTTTCACGACGTGAAAAAAGAACGCGCTTAACTATATATAACGTTCTCTCACTATATCGTTTCGTATTAATATATTGTTTTATACTATTAACATTTCGATTGTTATTGAGGTAATAGACTCCATGCGTGCGTTGATTATTGATTTCACAAAAAAACTGTTCAAAGAGCACATATTACGCTTTTTATTAATATCCAAAAGCAATCAGAAAATAACGCACTATTTTTTTGCCCCAGTCTGTACGTAATGTTCGAATCCGTAATTTATTCGCCCGCGAAGCGATCGTATTCGATATCAAACGAATGAAGCTATCTCTATGATAATCAGTCGTTCAGGAATCACGATCGATCGCTTTATTTTTCGATTATTCCATAAATCTTCGATCATCTTTAGTCACCTCCGATTATATAAATGAGCGATATTAAGGAACGAGAAATAAGCGAAATTAAACTTATACGACAATTTAATCCTAGTAAGTCGTTAAGAAATACGTAGCAGAGAATCATGGATCATATCGGATCGAAAAGTCTGATGATAACGTTTGTTCAAAGTTATTATTCAAAATTAGAGTTTGTATACTCGGCGGACGTTTTAGAGGTTCTCGCCGATGTTTTTCTTCAGTTTCTTATATACCGTACACTTTCCGGGCGTTTCAAAATTGGCCAAACATCAGTCAGTACCTTTTCGACCGTGAAGTAATAAACATATCATCGGACAGGTTTCCGCATTGTTCTTTGTCCGAGTGTCACCCTCGCAACCGCTCACGGAATAACTTGAAACCCTGCATCGCCCACGGAACGACATGTCAAATTAGCTTTTATAACAGAAACAGTCTTTTTCAATCGCGAAGAAATTTTCCGCGCAAAGGAAAAGGTAATTGTAACATCACGTGATCCAATCTTGAAATCTTTCGCCGTTCAGTTCACGTCGCGTTTTCGATTCGGGCTTTCGCGCGTCGCAATGAGAACGTTCCGCGTCTATTCACGCGAGCAAGGTACTGACCGCTTTGAGTATATTATTGATATTACACGTATTACGGAATCGGACGCGCGACGGAGACGAAGGGTTAATCGCCGCGATCTGAGGGAACTATCACTTTCTTTTAACGCGCGCCGAGTCGGTGTTCGTGTCCTCGTCTCGCCTTTCAGCGTGCGTATTACTTTAATTATTACTAGACGTGCGAGACGGGGATGGAGTCGGGAATTCTAGGCAAGTATCAAGTCCAAGTATCGACGGTAACGGCCAGGGCTCGTATTCCGTTCCTGCATTGCATGCCTTACCGAAAACTGTCGATTCGATAAGTGTCGTTGCGCAGGTTTTTCATGCATATAGTGTAAAAGCTGCGCCGACACTGTTAACGACACCGACGATTGTCGGTAAACGGATTTTAATAGCGGAACAGAATACGCGAATAGCGGAATATCTCCCCAAGTGGGAGATCGCAGCGAATTGATTAAAATAATTTCTATAGGTACTAATGTTAATAATAATTCGAATAACGGTTAGCACGTTGGTGTCCACGATAGTTACCGTCGCGCCGAATCACCTTCGATTTTCTCAACCGAAAATTTATCGCGAGCGCGAGTTAGCGTTTTAATGACGACTGGACCTGTTAATCTCGATGAGTTTTGGTCCATCGTGCTGTACAATACGGGAAAATAGACCAGGATTGGAACAACGGTTGTCCACTTCGTGTTACTCGATCGAGCAGTAATATCGTGTGACGACAAGATGCAGCAGCGATCGAAGGGTGAGTCAATTCTTTTATTACGGAGCAAAGTCGTATTGACTGTATAAAATTGTATATATTTAAATGAGAGACGATTTGTCAAGGCGAGTAAAAGATATATAATTTATTAAGAATTGACAAAGATGTGGCTCGGACAAGTGAAAATTCCATCCTAGTTTCATTGCGGGAATATATGACTATTTACAAAAAAAATTATATAATATTATTACAATGCGTGTTATTATTATAAAATACTGGACAGAAACGAATCACATTTCTATAAATATTATGTTAACAATATCACTTTGTATCTAAAAAAATATGAATTAAAAATGCAGGATATTTTCGTCCACGAAAAAAAGGCATTATTATAACAATATAATCCAAAAAAAAGGATTAGACAATTTTTTTGGATTGCAGCGATAAAAAAACATTCTTATAGATAGAGAAAATTATAACAGATAAGATTTATTCTTAACCATTATATCGGAGATTTAAATATTACATCGTTACTTTTCTCACGTTATAAAACAACGAACAATATTATCTGCTAATTTTACAATTATGGCGATAGCGTCCCGATCGAGGCGATCGCCATTTTTGTCGTGTAAATATTTACTATAAGAAATATACGAAAAGTCTAGGGAAAATATAGACTTCGCGGATGTTATCGTAATATTCAAATTCAAGCAGCACTTGCTTTGCTATTAACAAATGTAACACTATTATATTATGCCGTTATGTTAAGGTATCGAATTAGAAATGATTATCCTCATATCGACATTATCCATTATTCGATCTATATACTTTACCTTAAGGCACGTATCCCTTTTAATTTCATAATTTACAATTTTATTTCATTTACAACGCGTTTATATACAAATGCACGTATTTACAGTGTATTAACAGAAGGTTCACGCTATTTATTAGCGTGATCACGGGTACGCCTAAAACCGTACGGCAAACCCGATCGTCGTAAGCGGCACCGACGAATGCCGCTATTTTCTTCGTTTATTTTCATCGATTATGGTTATTATGATCAAAGCTGAGTACTCACTTATTGGGTTTTACGCGACGATACAAAAAAAAAAAAAGACATAGGTACTCAGGTATAATAAATCGCGTGAAATGGTTATCGGTTTGTTGAAAAAAAAATAAAACAAAAAAAAGAAAAAAAAAGAAAAAAAGGCGCGCGCGTCGTGACGAACGTGAAAATATGTGCTTTCGCACGCGCGGATAATGTCGATACAGAAAGCTAACGATCAATCACAACAAATGGGAGAAAGAGTAATTTGTGTGATGTCGTGAGCACTTTTCATCGACGCCTAAACATGCACACGTTCCACCGTCACGTGTACATAGTTACATAGTGCGCGCCTTGCAATTTTACATTTACGAGCGCCGTAAATTACGTTGACTAGTGATATACGAGTGATATCCAAAATTTTCGAGCATCCGGCGTTCGATTCCGATCTCTTTGATTTGAACTGAATCCGATCCGAGACCAATTAACTCTTCAGCTGTGAATGCTGCACGCCCATCCTATTTATATATAACAATAATATATATTTCATATATATTTATTCTCATATATATAATAATATGCGTGCATATAGATCTAGTAGGAATTGAAACAGTTGCGGTAAAAGCAAAGTGAAATTTACGACGCTTCTCGCGGTTAATTTACGACGTCGATCTGCCGATGGAGATAATAAATTCGTGCAATGTCATAATTGCAAGTATTTTTCCCTGTAAGTTACTTACAAAGAAGCTCCTTTGCATGCCGTAGTTAAAGAGTTAATACATTTGTTTGGATAACTCGATTATTTTCGGATACTACTATCCCTATCTTAAAGCTAAAAGCGTCAGACTGTGCGCGTAATTCTCGATTCGCGCAGACGGTTGAATCTCCCTATTATAGGGGGATAGTCAAACAAACTCTCTATTTTTTTTTAACCCTTCCCCTCGATCCTCCCTAATATCCAGGTACAATTACGAAACACGATCGTGTAGTAGGCTGCATGAATATCTTAGATACGGGTGTACACTTAGATCTCAGAATTGCCAAGCGCGCGCGCGCGCGAAGGCATCCATGCAGTCCACATTCGACATTCACTTCCGACTTGGAATTCTTGCGGAATTAACGAATGTAGAACGTAAAATATCGAAGCACGACCGTCATATTAACGGGGATCGTTGTGGACGTAAATCCGACGAGATTAGTGAGATCAATGCGCTTTCCACGATCTGTAATCCACAAACGATCCATTTAATTAACGGTCGTTTATCACAGGCCGTTGTGTATCATGTGCGAGCTACAATTAATTACCTTACGCGTCTTAATTATTTTACGCGGTGTCCCAGTGTCGCTGTATTTGTCTTGCGAATCCCTTTGTACGTTGAGTTCGAAGTGATAGACGATGGATACCTCGCCATCGCTCCACCTCGTGGAGCCGTCCAAAGGATCCGGACAGCGGATCCCTTTTACATTGGATTAGAGTGGCCCGGGTATTGCATAGGCAGTGTCGTGGGCAGCGACGCGGGCTGCGACGTGGATTGCGACGTGGGCAGAGGTGTCGACGTCGTCGGCGTCGCTGGGAGCGGTGCGGAGGAGGTGCTCTCGTTGGTCTGCATCAGACCGCCCAGCATCCCACCCATTTCCGTGCCGGCGGTGGCATAACCCATGATACCTCCAGCCATCACCTCCAACGTTGTGGAGGCCGCCGCCGCGGCCGCCGCCACTACGTCCTGCGCTCTCATCTGCCGCTCTCTCGATTGCTCCTGCTGCTTCTTCAACAGCTTCCGCTCCTTCGCCCGTCGGTTTTGAAACCAGATCTTTATCTGCAAAAGCGACGGTTACGATTGGGCGATCGTCCCGCGTAATAATTCGACAATTTTTCACTGTGATGGACATGATTTACCTGACGCTCCGTGAGACCGAGCTGAGCAGCGAGGTCCGCCTTGCGTTTGATAGTGGTATAGTGATTCATATGAAATTCCTTCTCGAGTTCTAGTCTTTGATAGTCCGTGTAGACCACGCGGTATTTGTCTTTTGTGCGAGTCTTCCCTGAAAAAGAGGTAGATAACGGCCGGTGTTATTACGCGGTTAATATCTATCGTGCTGATTCTCTTGTCAATAATACGTTAAAGAGATAACGTTTTTTAGCGAACGCGTATACCGCGTGGCGACATTAACAAAGTGAAGGATATTTCGTAATTAATTTCATGTCGAACTGCCTGCCAATTCTGTACTTGCGAATAACACAAATATACCACGTCCAATATAATATATTGAAAATGAAAAAAAGATATAAGAAAAGAAAACAATAGACACACAGTCGTGTAAATTTTAGTCAAAAATGTTCCGACTGAGCAATTCGTTTCGTTCAAGATCTCGCCCAAACGTGTTGTAATAAAGAATATAATAGAAAACAGCCGCATTTACAATTTACAGTAATTATTTCTCTCTCGTGAGGGAAATTGATTATCTTACATTAGAGTTGCAGTAGTGCGAAATAATTGTTAGGATACAAAAACAAAATTGAGAAAGACAATTGTACATCAATAATATATTGTATATATTGCCTTTCTAGGACGCCTCTCATATCTCAAAATTAGTTTTACTTTGAAATATTACAAATTTTTTATCAATAGATAATAGAATACATGTTAAATATACTGTCACATTAATAGCTTGCGTTTGAAACAATTATAATCATGCTTTAAGCATAAAAAAATTTATGAGAAGATATGGAAAGAGAATAAAGAGATGTGGTCATTAACTTTTAATAAAAATTAATTTATGTTTTACAGAAAATATAATGATTACAAATAAAGAAAAGGTAATACGCATATACACCTAATACTCATACATGCACATGTACAAAATTGCGGTAGCTTGAAGCAACGGCATTCGCGGAAAGAGAGATGCACATCTACGATTTTTGCAATAAATAACGCGAAGCGCGATTATATCTTATGGGAGAAAACGACGCGCCAGAAGGCGGCAAAACGAAGAAGAGGTGCGTTGGCACTCGCGCACGGTGTGAATGCGTTTCTTACGACGTGGTGTTCTTGGCGGTAACACCACGCGCACAAAATATAGAATGGAGAGAGAGAGAGAGAGAGAGAGAGGGACGAGAAACAGAGATACGAGTGTGTGTGGGAACGGCGAGAGATGGCTCAAGAGAGAGGGACACGATTAGATAAGGCTCCGCCGGCGAGATCAAAGGCGTGCACGTTAATCCACCACTCCTCGATAAGGGAACTCCGAGGCCTTCGCGGCGTTACGAATAAGCAAGCGACCTTAGACTTTTTGTCGGTACACAGAATGGCTACAGTTTGAGGCCAGCATGGCTGGTATCGGGTCAGAGCAGGATATCCTCGTGGCAGCAAGGATGCGCAGCAAGGATGGCAAGAATAAATAATGGAGTCAATGGAATCCATAGAAGCCGAGTGTTTCTATGAAAGGAATTCATTGAATCGAATTGACACCTATTGCAGATATATTTGATAATCTTCGAGATCTCAGATTACTTTGTGCTTCTTTTTGGATTTTCTTTGTGTATATATATTTTTTAAATCAATGATTGCGAAATCTTGATACCAAAGAGAGGCCGAAAGATAAACTCTCAATTTACAAAATAAATTTTTAATTAATTTTTTTTAGCTAATTAATTTTCTGATTGAGGATTCCGTGGAGTACGAATTTTTACAAGAATATCACGTCGGTCAGTTATAGTCAAAGAAGTTTTTGTATATTGATATTTATTCACTGGCAAAGAAAATTTCCTATCAATAATTTAATAATTTTAGTTACATATATATAAAATAAAATATATATGTAGATACAAATACATTTAAAAAAAAAAAAGGGTTTTACATCGAAACTTATACACGCGTTTTAGAAAACAAATTTTATATATCTACGTCTTTATATAAGTCGGTTGCGAAAGATTTATCTTATTTGTAAAACGTCTTTCTTATACACGATTGTGTAGAAAACTCATACGAGGCAATGTAAGCAATGAGAATTTGAAGAATTAGGTGATACGTTGGCGTTTAGGCGTTATACATATGTCAACGCATGCGACGCGTGTTCACGGTTTAAATCCGTGTAATCTGTTCAAATAACGCAGCAATATATTACGGACTGTCTGGTTTTGAGTTTTCATCTACTCAGAATGAGATTGAGAGATTGTTATCGCGGGCACTTCCAACTCTCCGTATCTATAATAATGCTTGAATCACGTCTTCGCTACATATCCTATAATGTAAGAGAAGTGCTGTATAATAAATCAACATGTTCACCACTAATCACTCTTATTCGCTACCGAGTTTTTCGATCAGTTGGTTTCCAACTTCGATTTTAAAATGTGAGCTACAAACTTCTTGTCAGTCCTCCTTACTTGTCATCAAGATGTAATTGAATTAATACGCGTAAAAAAGACACGAGTCATCTTTCTTACGAATAAATTGAATAGAACTTGTGCTGTTTCTTTTCTAAAAAAAAGTATCGTGTTCAATTCGAAGATTTTAGCTAAACACGTCTGCAAAAAGGAATATTGTCACTTAGGACAAATTTTCTTTTCGCGATGATCGATTACTTCGCGATTGCATAATGTTTAATTTAATCTCTGATATATCAATAAAGTGTTACGAGATAAACGAGGAATAAATATTAGACAGCGTTCGCCATGGTTTTTGTCAATATGATATCGCGTAATGTAGCTCGGATTTTTCTCTTTCTCTCGCTCTTTTTTTCTGTTACGCTGCGCGCATTGTTAGGCGTGCAAATATTTGACGCGTTAAGAGTAAACGTCGCGCAGCCTGATGCACGTAAACAAACACATGAAACATCCTTAAACCTTATCAAAAGGCAGACTCTTTATCTTTCAAGATTGTAATCGAATCAAAAAAAAAAAATTTCCAAACTGTATGCGGTACTGGCCTTAATTACGATAGATTTCTCGTGAGTACTCGCCACGCCACACTCGCAAAGATAATTTCACGATTCCGAATCAATTTTTATCGTGAGGCGAAAGAAGTCGCACCATTCACCTATATAATAAAAACCGAGACTGAAGAAATCAGTTGTTTAAAGACAAATATTAGCAGCAAACTGTTGCGAGAAATAGCAAATTAAACTTCATCATTATACAATTTTTGTAATGATAATCTAAATAAGTATTAACACCGTCTTTTAAATAATTTTATAATCAAAATTATATAAATGTGGTAATTGACCACGACAAGGGAAAAATAAGTAATTAATAGTAAAGTTGAGAGTTAAAATATCAAAGGTGAATGATTTGCTCTTTCGCTGTAGTAACATCCGACACGAAGGGGAGACTTAAGAAATCGACGTTTCTAGTTTCTGGAACTTTTTTACGGTTAACGGAGCAACTTTGCGCGACTCCGAGTTGAACTTTTTACATTCGGAGGAGTCCGTCAAGTCTCGGATGGTTAGCACGTATACAGGCTGTTGTTCGAGAGGGCAAGTCGTCGGCTTTTTTCGTTTCACGCACGAAACACATAAGCGTATGAGTTAGGGAAGGATTACCGTCGGCGTTTTTCATCTTACCGATATCGCACCTACGATTATCCGGCCTCGTCAATCGCGACCACGCAAATGTACTTAAATTAACTAGATGCTCTCAATAGCAAGATTGTATTACGACAATTGATATTTTAATCGAGTCTATATTCTAAAATCAGTAATTAACGCTGTAAAATATTTCTGGTCATTCCATCTTTAATCTAAAATGCGTACCAATTATTGCTAGCTAAAATTTATCACCACGAGCGGAGCATCGGGACGATTTCTTAAAATGTATCTAGCTCGTTGAATCCGTCATTGTCTATACTTTCGAACGAACGAATTCACCGGAGCTATTTCTCCCGAGTATCCGTGCGCGAAATGCGAACGAGCGCGACGGAGAAAGAGAGAGAGAGAGAGAGAGAGAGAGAGAGAGAGAGAGAGAGAGAGAGAGAGAGAGAGAGAGAGAGAGAGAGAGAGAGAGAGAGAGAGAGAGAGAGAGAGAGAGAGGAAACGCGACGGATTTTACGAACGCTATGAGATGCGGGAGGACATCAGAGAGACGTGGAGAGAAAGACGCGAGCGAGGGAGCGAAGAAACGGTGCTCCTGGGACTCGTTGCCACCCCATTATAGCATTTGCTCTTCCATTTCACGCCGCGGAATGGCAAAAGCGCGTGCCCCGCTTTTCCTGCGGGCGTTTGACACAACCCCCCGACGATATCTCGTGTTGGCCTAGCCGGAGCCGCGCGCCGACTCGCGCGGGTGCCATTCGTCAGCGGCGTCACAATTACCTCTATTGTGCCACCTCGCATTTGTATATATCGCATATCAAGTGCCCGCGAACGAAGGGAGAAAGAGAAAGAGAGTGGTAGCGATTTAGTCGCGATGTAACTGCAACTGTCCGTTTCTTTTCAGCACTTGAAAATTCCTTTCTTTTTTTTTATTTTTTATATTTCATGTAACTCGTTAATATCTTGTAACGTCCAGTATTGCCATAAAGTAACTAACGAATATGTATAGCTATACTCTTAAATAAGCTGTGCTAAATCGCATCAAATTTATTGTTGCCCCTTTTCCGCGATGTTGATTGGTTCTCTCGCTTCGTGCTGCAAGGTTAAAAATGCTATAAATTTATATATATATATATATATATATATATATATAAATGTTATATACATAAATAGTATATGTATATACATAAAAGTAACATTAAATTTTACAAAAGAAATTGGTATCATGATTAAGTATAATATATACATAGTTACATGCGTATGTGTGTTATAAGAACTTAATATTATAATCTTTATTATATTAGTGTGTTTAATTTAATAATAATCGCATTTAGCAAATTTTTGAAGAATTCTATTTTAACTCGTATCTAACATTTAACTGTTATGGATATAAATAAAACGTATAGTGCACACACAGAATAAAGAGAAAATAATTGAGAAAACTATCGAGGGTTAAAAAAAGGATAAAAAATTTAACAGTACGTGCTAATTGATGAAAAAGAAACAAGTATACGTTAAATGAACTAACACTTGGTTCTCTTATACCGTGATCATTGACAAATGCAACGAATCGCAAACAAACATGTATTGACAGACAAAAGATCAGAAACTGTGGAAAATTTCATCGTATACCTGCGGAGCGCGTGGCCAAACGGAACTCAACAGCTTCTAGATTGATTTATATCGTCTTGCAACCATTCGAACTCTATAGGGCTAGTGACGACAAGAGAAGAACATTATCGTAAAATAACTTAAAAATATTACCTTAACCTTGGACTGGCACGTAGCCCGGTCGTAGGAGTATACAAGAATGAATGAAGTCAAAAGTGTCGAAGCTATTTGTTGAAAGATTTCTGTTAACTCTCTCAACGCTTCTCTCTCACACTACGGGTCACATGGATTCCATTCTATATTAAACCGTGCCCTGGTTCTCGACTGTGAGTCTGGAGCTGATTTTTTTAGTCGAATATCCAACCGAGAGGCTTAATTCGTGGACGCGCGTTTAAGTTTTTTCGTGTGTAAGTATTTTACTTCAGTCATGTGACTCGCGTCCACTACAACTCGATTCCAGACTGAGCTCACGGCGCCAATAATGAATCGTTTTACATCCTTGAACGGAAAAATCCCAATGTCTGACGGCATGCTGCGAACCGAATCGCATAACACCCAAAACTCTCTCGTGATTCGAGGGTTTCCGTTGTGGATCGACTGACGACAAGGTTTAACCAGAGACTCGACAACATCGGCACCGATCCTGCTGTTGATCTTGCTACTGTCAAAACACTCGACCGTAATGAAGAGTTCCAGTCACAGATACGGTAGGTGGAGTCTATTTTACGGATTTGCAACAAAGTCAGATTGAAAGGAGACGTTTTAAATCTCACAGGACGAATGACGAAGCGACGTCTTGAAGGAAAAGATCCATGGGTTTTACTAAGATAAGAAAAATTGTACATAATAAAGGGCTAATTCACTTTTAAGTAATTATATTTTCCATAATTATCGGTAGGAATAATAACGACCGATGTCGGCGATGTCTTTACCTGGATGATATTAAATCTTTCCTCTTTGTTGTTTACCTTTAATCGCGCCGATAAGAGGATCGTAGCCAGACGAAGGCGTCATAAAAGCGGTAGAAATCGCGTGTTCACGGAGGGTCGCTCTCACGGAACCGAACGGCGCGGCGCGGCGGCGATTCGCGATGCGCGAACGAGAAAGCGCATGCACGAGGCCGTCCCTCCACAAAATTGTAATGCACACGCCTCACGTTTTTGTATTGTCGTGGTGAGAGGCTCTGCCATGCGGCTTCTGCCCGCAATATAACCATAAAACGTAGATAATTGCCGCTGGAAGGTACGGGACGCTCGTTTCAAGGTACTTAAGGTGCGTACTTACTGCACGCGCGTGAGGTAAAATGCAAATAAGAGGAACAGGAGAGAGACGGCGACGAAAGAGAAGAATTGAGATGGATTCTGCGAAGCGCCTGATGGCGAAGTGCATCAGGCGAGGAATAATTTGGGATTTGGGGCAAAGCAGTTTGAATGTATTAACATGTTAATCCCGTTAGCGGTTAAAGATTGACCAAATATATCCATGAGGCACGCTGATGGCTTTGCGCTTTTCTTTAGAAGAGAATTTGTCAATGTCGCTCACGAAAACATAAATGTAATATAGTAGAATTTAAACATAAGTATTCTTTTTCTGCTTCTCATCCAAAAACTCGGAGCGGACACCCGGGTGAAAACGTGAATACGTATAAATACGTGAAGCTGTGTGTCTGTACTCTGCGCGTGTGTACATGTATACACGCGCAAAACACATGCGTGTAACGTGTAACATCAAACATAATAAGCGTCTTATAGCGACATAATAATAGTAATAATAGAAATGGAGATGGAAATAATCGTCTACGTGTTTACAATTTCAAAATTCATATTTCGATACGCGTATGCTACTTTTAATATAAGTATACCTAAATTCGGAGATACTGAAAGAAATTGTATTAGACACCGTACGAACGGAACATGAGCAAATTTTTAGAAAGAAAAATTGCCAGGTTATTGCTATTTCAGTTTTGAATGTATGGTGAAAAATTCGCTGAGATGAAGATTAAAAAGTATCGAGATCTCGATGAGGTGTAAGTAAAAACACCCTCGCGGAAGAGCGTACCAAACCGATAAATTTATGATCCTGTTGAATAAAAAATGACTAACGTTGTCACCTCCGATTGCTAAAATTAATTAGTCTCTTGTTTAGCGTTGTTAGTGTAACATTGTCAGCATGATAGTCATTATAAAATATATCACATTATTTTTTGAAGTATATGATACATTGTATACATTAAAAATAGATTTTGAAAACTGCAGGTTCTCTAAAATATCTCACTTTTCATTATTCTTGTTGTTTTCCTTGGACAGTTTGAGAACTGACGTATATCTTCAGTTAGAAAACATCTACGAGACACGTTTCTACCAAAGAACAATCGGCTGCATGCACAATCGTGGTACAATAACGCATGCAAACACCAAAGGTAATAGTGTACATCGACAATCAATTAATTATGATTCGTACCAAGAATTTCAAGTCGGCAACAGAGTTCATTAATTGGCGACGTTGAATCCGCGCTGCCGACAGTTTCGGCGTTACATTCTGCAACAATTTGAGAATAAGAACATCTCTTTCACCTAAAAGCTGTTTCTTCAGGCGCGTTTATATCGAACAAGGAAATTGACCGGATTTTCGAACGGCTCGTGTATACCGAATTACGGTCCCGCGGAAACGTAGAGTTAATTGTTCCTCGTCGCGTGTGTTGATTCAGGACGCGTTCCGTGCGAACGGATGGGACTTTCGAATTCGGTGAAAAATCGAGATGGACGACGAGAGGGAAGGAGGGAGGGAGGGAGGGAAGGGGATTATCTCACAAATATTTGAGAGCAATTAGATGTTTGCTCGTCCGTTACCGTGTTTACATGGTTTGCCGTATCTAGACCGCTGGAGACGTGTTTATGACCGCGGGCGATATGCGCGAAAGAAGTGCTCGTTAGGCGCGTAACTTCGTCACGTGGCTTTTTAATCCGATTTCTTAATCGAGCTCTTGAAATTGAAGATTAACTGTTCACGGGCAGAGCTCGGCCACGCGAGTCGTTTGTTCAAGGTTCGCAATCGCGATTTGCAGAATCGCTTTCTCATTGTCAGTATCAAATTTTGTTATATTCTAGCAAAAGTTTTATTGATACAAATCTGCAGTATATATATTTTCTAAGATTTGATAAATGTATTCACAGGAAATACAGATATATGTATAATATCGAAAAAATTTTCTTTGGACATCTTTTGAATTTCCACGTTGTTTCAACGGTAATTCCTCAATTTTCTCAATTCAGGACCTCGATTAAGTTTAAATATTTGTCTTGCTCTTCTTCATTAAAGAAAGATGGAAGTAAATCATTATTATGGCAAAATAAATTATGCTAAAGCAAAATTTCCTAAAAAAACCGCATCTGAATTGAATTATATTTAAAAAATTCTTCTATGAGTTTTTTTAGAATTTTGTGTTACGTTAATAAATATTTGTTATATGTTCACAATAATAATTATCTTTAATGTAAATTTATATAATTCAGAGCTGTAAAAGAATTAACTGCATTCTTTTCGTGTTAAATAATAAATAATAATTTTAGAGAGAGAAAGAAGCACATGTGTTATACATTTGATATCTAATGTTTAATTATATTTTGCAATATCCGAGCAGATAATTATATTCTTGACGATTTATTTGGTTCATTAATAAAACTATCAATATTATAAATCGAAAAGAATGTATTTACATACTTGATATTTTTATCACTTCATATGATGAGCAAAATACACGTACTGATGAAGTTTAATCAAATATTTTAGGAACAACCAGTAACATCTTAAAATAGTTGTTTTTATCTCTTAATTAAAATTTAAGTCATTTAATTATAATCTACAACAATTTCCACGTAAATTGCGTTACATTACATTTAGTCAATTGCAAGATAAGATAAAAATAAAGTGGGACCATGAAAAAGGAGTGATAAATCGAGGTATAAAATGATCCGACGGCGACGCCGACGGTGCGCGCCGTGTCCATTATTCACGTTGTCGAATTCATTTTGATCAATTTTACGAAGTAAAAGAGAAAAGAAGAGGAGCAGCCTTCAACATACAGCGTATAATTTACAATAACATAATCTGTTATTATCGAATTTTGATAGGTAACAAATTTATTTGACGATATCAATTATGCTGTAAAATGAACCAAATTATAAATATATATTCATTAAATTTAATATTAATTAATTTTGGCGAACTTTTGCTGCTCGCAAGAAATATAGAAAAAGTACTCTTTATCTTTATTTCACATGCTATAAATTTTGTTATAATTCCAAAAGCTTTTTACAGTAAATGAATTTCATTCTTTTAAGACAGAAAAAATTTTATACTAAACATCAAATATCATGTTTTATATAACACGACGAATTTTGGGCAAAAAGATAATTGCGAAGAAAAATGAAACGTACAATTTTTCCATCTCAAGTCCGTCTATTTTGACAGTTTCACCCATTCCAAATGTTTACTGTCAACAATTGTTCTCGCATACAGAATTTTCAAAAAAAAAAAAAAAAAATATATATATATATAATATATATATTAAACAATGTTGAGAATGTATTCTTTCAGTGTTCGAAAGCGTTTGTTATTCATGCAATTGCAAATTTTTCAAATTATGATTAAATTTGAAATCCTTATGTGCCACATTTTTTTTTAATTTCTCGAAAGCGAGTTTGAAGAAGATTTAGTGGTGCTAGAAACATGATGTTTTACCAACCTGGTTTAGGTTGACTTTGATAGGACGGCCTTTTCATCCACTCGTACGGACTCCTTCTCCCTTGAATTCTATGGGATGTGTATAATTGGTGACGTCTTGATGTGGATGACATGTCTCTTGATGTGGACGACATATCTCTGGACGTGGTCGGCATGTCTCTGGATGTAGACGGCATATCTCTAGATGTGGACGGCACGTTCATGTTTGTAGGTACCAGGTTTATATTGCCAGATGTGGATGATAAATTCATGTTGCGAGACGCACAGGGTAAGTCATCGTATGGCACAATATGAAAATTAGGTGGTGTTGTAGGAGAAGCGCTGTTGTTGCTATGGCTGCTGCCGTTCATGCTACCGTTCAGGCTGCCATTCATACTGCCGTTCATATTGCCGTCTACGTTACCATTCATTTTCGTGGTCGCTGATGGATATTGATTACGGATCGCCATATCGATATTCATGTTTCTAATGCTCCATTTCAACATCCGTCGTCTGTAGGCAATTTCATATTCCTGTTCTCTCGATGGTATTTGCGACTGGAGATATTGTGGCGGTGAATTTTGTTGGAAGAACTGCGGCGGCGAATTTTCCTGCAAGTGTTTCGGCAACGATCGCTGCTGAATGCGCTGCTGTGGCAATGAATTTGGTTGGGTATGTTGTTGCGGCGGAGAATTTTGCTGCAATTGCTGTGGCGATGAAGTGGTCAATTGTTGACTGTGTTGCTGACAGAGTTGAGGCGGCGAGCTTTGCTGCAGGTGTTGATGAGGCGACGGATGCTGTTGGCAGAGTTGTTGGGGAGGCGAATTATGTTGGAGGTGCTGCTGTGGAGACGAGTGCTGATAGAGTTGCTCGGGCGGCGAACTCTGTTGCAGATGTGGCTGTGACAAATGTTGCTGGAGACGTTGTTCGGACGGTGAATGTTGCTCCAGTTCTTGCGTATGATGTTGTTGCGATTGCGATTGCGATTGCGATTGCGATTGCGATTGCGGTTGAAAATGTAGATGCTGCGATTGATACTGATGTAGATACGGCGGATACTGAGTGTAGTGCCATCCGGATAGCATTTCGGGGTGGTTAAATAGCTGCGGAGGAATTGAACTTGGCTGATGCTGAGGATGCAACGCCGGTGTCGCGGGTATGGGTCTGGTCGAGTATCCGTACCAGTATTGGGGACCTTCAATGGCGGCGGGAGCCGCAACCGCAACCGCGGTGTGTGGCTGGACCTGTTGCGTCGATGTTTGCTGATGTGCTTGATTCATTATCAGTTGATGTTGTTGTGGGTTATCAGCGACCTGTTGCTGCTGTGGGCGATATGCGAGGTTCGTTTGATTATAGTGCATCATGTTGGCGATGTTGCTGAGGTTCGATATAACGTTCGAGGATTCTCCAGAGATGGTGTCGTCACGAAACGATGGCATGTCGGTTCTGCGAATTGGGCTTAACTTACACAATATAAACGTCTGTTTCTTTGAACAGAAAATAATTGAAGTCACCAAGAAATTGTAAATTAACGTGAATCGTTATACATTCACGACACTTATAGCGACACAAACAACAAAACCGGCACAGATGAAACGTACCAACGTTATTGCTGGTGCCCGACAAACGCGTTTTGTCCGATATCGATATTGAACTGACAACGTAACTCCAGCGTTTACTAGCTGAGGAGTAAATCTAACAGACACGGAGCTTGGTGGGGATCTGCCAGTAGGCTCCGCCCCTACCGAGCGGCATCGAACGACCAATCTACATCCGGCACCCAACATAATGGTGTCCAACGAGAACGTCGCCGAACAGTAGGAATGTCGCCCGCCTACAAAAAGAGAACCAGAGAAAGAGTGGGATGCCGGTTCTTGTAGCTCCACCTCTCGATAGGCACGCTGTTGCTATTTTTATACATTTTTGAGGAAGTTGATCGGTTGCTTTCCTCGTATCGACTGCATTATGAAGATAGACGTAATTCTTATAGGATATTAAAATTAGTGATCTTCTGGACGAATGATACTGTGATGTTAATGATGGCATCGATCAGATAACTCAGTTTTCTTCTGATGATACACATATAATTAGTTTCACATGCATCGTCTAATAAACAAAATGCTTCTTACTTTCTTCGTTCTTTCTTTTTCTTAGGCAGCTGCCTACATTCACAAGAAATTTTAAAGAAGTGATAAGAAAATTTGCATCTTAATATTTATTGTTTGATTTTGTGTTTCTAGTTGAAAATGAGGTAGAGAGATAAAAATTGTAATGTTCCTAAATATTTGATTAGCATAATGATGAAAAATTTTCCTATTTGCATCCGCATTGTGCGCCAGGCTCGCATCAGCCTTCATTTTATATATTTATTTATAGTATAAAAATGTGATTGTTTCTAAAAAAGATACTTTTAATCGTTATCTTAAAGTTCAATACATCATTATTAATAAAATATATAGTATTTCTACATTATGTTTTTATATGTATATATATCATAGGTTTTTTTAAGATCTCACATTAACAAGAAATCATAAGTTGATTTCTCACAGTGGCACATAAATCACGGCACAGTACACGTATCATATATCTACAATATCCACAGTATCTACAGTATTAATCGGTGCATTCGCGTAATATATTATTTTATTACGTGGTTGTAACAAAATCGTATACCGATTCCGGGATGTATAACACTTATAAACCGTACGAGAAGTTCATAAATCATTTCGTCGCTTAGATGATTTAGAACCGAAAACTCAAGTTTATCGCGGCTTGCGATTAAGATCGATAATCATTGTTTATTACGTTTACTTAAGTTGAAGTGGGAACGTTATGTGTTTAATAAGAGATGAGTGTGTAACCAACTACTTATACTGAATGATGCTGATATAAGTCAATGACTTTCTTACTTTGCTCTCACGCATAACGTTCGATAATCTTGAGTTTCGGATTTTATAAGAAAATCTTACGTATTTTCTATTAATAAACTATTTGTAATTTTAGGGCCACTTAAATCATCTTTTTTAACGGAGCCACATACTCGCGAAAGTCGCACTGTGGTGTGACGCATTCAAGTCGCCCATGCACCATGCAGTGTAAATACTGATTGTATATATATCTATGTATAATTATGTATATCTATATAATTATATATATCTATATTGGTCTAAACAATTTTACTCAGAGATCGGTCAAATTTCATCCTGCACATTCATGTGTGTTTGCCTCTCTTCTCTCTTAATTCTATTCTAAGAAAACTTTTGCATTTATTTAGAAGCATCGGAAATGTTAAACGTTTTCATTTATTTTGACAAAGATGCTTACATATTAATAAAATATTAAACAATGATTTTATATTAATCTGAAGTTAAGGAAAAAAACAAAACATTACTGCCTATCCAATTAAATGTATTAAAAATGTGTAAATACATTATTGTGTGTATATACAATTATATAATATACACAGAACTGTTGTAAGTATTATATAATAGTTGTATATATCATACATAATTATAATATTTATAATTAAAAGGTATACCATGTTTTTCGTCTTAATTTTAGCTTTATGCTTAATATGCATTAGAAAAAGGATTAAAAGTAAAAATAAGTTTTTTTAATTTTCAATAAACATTTTTAGTTTTCCTGACTTTGAGATTCGATTTCACTTTTATATTGCAGTTTTATATAGATAGCGAGAGATCTACCCGTCAAAGTTAACATTAAATTGAAATTGAGTCATCGACGTCAAAATGAAAACAAAATTGTATTTCGAAAGGGTTGAGAAGATCTAGTCACAACAAATGGTCTATTATAGATCTCTCATATGGTATGTAGCCGCTGGTACATAGAATTTTTGGACGATTTTCGCCCTTTGGTGCCAACATATATGATTTACGATAGATGAAAAAAATGTGAAAATTACGACCACATTTTGTTGTGTCCTTCATTTTAGTTTTGCCTTTCTTGGAAAAAAATGATTTAATGATCTCGGGTTTGAAGATAGTAGCGGACACCTTTAATCATAATGTGGCCTTTTGGCCTTTTGGAGCTAGGTAAGTTACATACAAACGCTATTTTCGAACACTGTTCTACAATAACCGACTTATAAGGGGATATTTTATTCTTTTAAATCACGTTTCGTTTCTTTGCAATTTTACTTTCGCAATTGTGCACAGTTATATTTATTCCACAACTATTTGCCAGAATGTTTTATTGCAAATGATGCATTCTATGTCATTATGTTTCATGAACATGATAATAATGTTTGTAGTTGCAATATTATATATGATACTTTTTCTCTATTTCAATTATGTAGGTATTAATATTTTGCACGTAAATGAAAATATTGCAATAAATCGCAAAATGTAGTTTGTTACAATTACTTTTCTTATTTCTTAAATTAGTTTTGTAACTTTTTAACAGAATATGTCTCAAAGATTTCCTGAGATGTGTATAATATTTATTATATCTGAAATTATATGTATGTCCGAAAGATTAATAACAAAATGTATTCTCGAATCACAAATAAGTATAATAAACTTGTGTTTTTTCGCACAAGCAGCTATTTGATATTAGACATAGATTGTTTTTGTCGCAATAATGGAGGTTCACCGTCTAGTCAATGTGCGGTGTCAAGCATTTGATTACCACTTCATGTTTATTTTTATTGAGGTAATTTAGGTATGGCAATATATCTAATCTACTTGTCGGCTATTATCGCGTAGTAAGCACTTATCTGGTTGTTAATAATAGAGCATTAGTTATATGGCTTTTTATAGCTGTCACCAGTGTTAAGAAATGCATCTCTATATTTTTTGCCCTTATTAAGTTTTCTCGAAAGTGAATGATCCTCAATTCATTAAATTCTTTACAATAATACAAGAATAGAGTGACGACATGCCAATTCAGATTGTTCATGGCTATAAAAATTGTTTCAAAACAGTAACGCGTCCTATTGACAAGACGAATCTTATTTTATATTCCTATATATCTAAAAAGATGAAATATGAATCCTAAAAATCCATTTTTTGCTAGGAAACTATTTCAGGAGCTGAAAATCATTATCGGTTTCAGGACAAATTTAAAATGCGTTTAGTATGTTCGATGAGACGTGAGGCCTAGAATATTATATGATAAAAAATCACGCATCTGGTAAATATTGAGTTATTAATGCCAAATAGGGCTCATTTTAAAGTGAATTTTTTAAAATATAAGAAATAAAATATATAAGAAGAATTATTGCATTAATGCTAACGCCTTTAGTTATTTATTTATTACGCGTATAAAAGCTAAAAGATAAAATTAGAGCATAGAAATTCAAGAGATTCTACATCTCTTCAATATTAAAGATTAAAATGTTGGAAATTTGCTGTTTCACGTTTAAGAAGAAAAATTTGAGACTGATATCGGAATGTTGATCGTGTGAAGATTATAGACGTAAAAAAATATTTTTTTCTTTATTGTTGGAACTTTTAAGTTTTTTTTATTGAAGAGATCTAAAAAAATTTTTTTCTTTGTAATTTTTTTCTTTTTTTTCATCTTCGGATCTTTATACTTATTCATCTTAAATAATTGTCATCACTTGTGTCTGTCATTACCTTGAAAAATTTAGTGATTGCATAAGATCGATGACTGTAGTTTTAGCGTGGTAATACATGCTGGCATACAATTGCTGAAGTTTAAGTAAGGAAACAACTTTCTATAATATTTCCACCTGTAAATACAATTTTCGAGAATGATTTCGAGATAGAAAACAATTAACCGCGTGTTGCTCGCGTTGAATGCGTTTCTTTTCAAAATTATAGAAGGCTAAAAACAATTTAACCGTGCACTAAAGTTCTAGAAAGCTTGTGGTATACGAGCGATCACTTTTATAAATCTAGACTACATTAATTTTGTTAGCCACACGCACAAGTTACACGAAAAAGACAGGAATATCCTGAGAATAGAGTTATTCTTTGACAGTAATATTTTTAAATGGAAGAATAGAGACGAGAGAGAGGGAATTGTTCTTCACAATGGTGAGATAAGAGTCCCGTTATTCCTTTCATTTCCATTCAACCTTTTTTTTATTAAAAACAGATTGTAATGTTCCGTCCGTGTTAGAAAAATACTTTTCCGAGAATGACTCTTGTTGCGCTGTAATATAACTTCCAGTATTGCACAACATGGTACAGAGCATGACGTGAAAAGAAAAAAAGGTGGTCTATTATATATCCCTTTTTTAATTTTTCACACCTTTTTTCCTGTGTGTGTGTGTTTTTCCTTTCCTTTTCCTTTCTTCCTTTCTCCGAATGACCGAATACCACCGACTGCGACGGTTTCCCACGCTACCGATTACGACACTTTAGGACACGCTTCTTTTTTGCAACTTTCTTTGCTCCCTTTCCTGGCGATTTATTAAACCTTCCAATTATTTGAAAGATGGAAACTTTTTCTCTCTGGTCATCCCTACAATAACCACGAAATTTTCTTATTGTCAGATTAAAATTGACGTCCTTTCGTCTGGTTTTATATAGAATCCATTTTTTTTTATTACGCAAATCTCTGTTATTATTAATATTATTTAAGATAATTGATATAATTTCTCTTGCACTGTGTGCGCGATGCAAATATTTGATATGTAAATATTCGCGTTAACTTTCGAGTTTCGATTCTTCTTCTATAATTATGATCGTGTTCACGAGTTTTTGTTTTTCTTTATCAAGATTGTATTTATGTCCTCTCTATGATCTGTCTTTAAAGGGTTTATCCTAAGTTAGTCATAAATGTTTCAGTGACTCAATCAGTTATAATCAGTCTTTCTTCCTAACAGTCACTTTCAAACGGATACTAAACTTTATGCCATACCAATAATATTTACAATAAGGACAGACTGAAAAGCAAAAACGTCGACTTATTGAGCTTATGCCGTTAGTCAGACAATAAAACACATAATTATTACACTTGTCTCGTTTCTTTATTACAGATTGTGTGGGTCTAATTTATATAGATTTAGTAGTTTACTTTTAGTTGTAAACTTTTTGTCTCCTCAATATATGTGCTCGAAAATATTAATCATCGACTATGTTAGATATTTGAAACTTATCCTTCATAATAACATAGATACGAAACGTCCCGTGATAATCTTGTCTTTGTCAGCAAATAAATTTATTCTTACTCCTTTACACATTATCTGCAATTCCATAAAAATCTATATAATCCCTTTTAATTAGAAAAGCAAGTGACTGTAACAGAACGTATATAAAAACCAGTAGAAATAGACAGAACTCGAATAATTTTGTAAATATGTAATGCTATTAAAATATAATATGATGACAATGAAGACCCTAATTCAATTGACAATAAATGCAGTTTTCATAATTTTTAATCTAAAAATGTTTAACTTCAGTGACTCTTCTTTATCTTTTTTACTTCTGTGACTTTTTGCCATGACTTTTAACCTTCGTTCCTTAATTTATTTTAAGTTGTATTATATCTTTTATCTATAATTTTATGACTCGTAACTTCGTGCCATTGAATATGGAAGAATAAATAATTTCTCTCTCCTACAACACGATAAACGCGCGAAAAGAAAGGAAAACTTGAATAGACGAGGATAACTCGATATACCCATCGCGTTGTGCACAACCGGAGAGTTATAGTTACGTGAGGCTACGGACATTAATTGGCGGACATCTTCGTTGCTTCGCCGAGTCGGCTTTAATGATCAGCCCGTAAAAATGTTTCCTATTTTTATTTTTTTACGATGCCATAAACACTTCGCCGCTGAAGGCGCGCATAGTGCCTGTTGCAGCTTGTTTATACGGCGATATCTTTTCATAAGCATTTGTAATTAATTCAAGTTTTGAAAAAAAATATATATATAATATATATAATTAAATAAAAAATATATATATATTACTTCCGATTACTTCTGTACAAAAAAAAATTAATTCTTGTGAACAAACTTACTCAGTAAAAGATTTTTTCTACCGATAAAACAGATCTTACTGTAACATTTAACAATTATCGCTTGTTTGATCTCTCAAATCGTAAATATGTATAATATTATAGCATGTGTGCAATAATGTTGCTGGGAGAGATAAATTATTTCTCTGCACATACGCCTTAGCAATTTAATTTTGCTCCAACGCGTGCACTTTTCATCTATATATGTGTTAACTTTTTACGGAGCTTCAAAGCGTCGCGCCGTGGTTTATTTTCGTCGAAAGCTCTATCATCTTCAAAAGAATCGGAATTTTTGGAGTCAGAATATTTAGTTTTACTGCAGCGAGGCGACTGTGTGAAGCGCAACCTCTCGATTATAGCACCTGCGGGAAACATGATGGCACATTGGAGCGCGCCGCAACGTCTCATAACTTTACATAAAATTAGTACCTAAAAGCCCTTTGGCCTCGGAGGCCGCGGAAAGCTCTCGCACTGGCATTATGGCCGGTCGGAAATTCAAATGTTTAATCGGCGAGCATAACATTAGATCCTGCGTAATAACATAACCGGGAGATTGCTAGATTTTACCTCAAATGTGATTCAAGGTATGCGGCTAAATTGAAAAGAAAAGGATAGTAGGCGCGTGTAAAAAACTTCCAAGATTTTTCGCATTTTATATTTTTATAGTTATTATATATTATATTGCTTTAAAATAATTTTAGAGTTTAATATCATTGCAATCGTCGCATATCTAACAAAATACTAAAAACAACGGACTTTTTTAAAAAAATTTAAAACCAAAAAATTAATTTAAAAAAATTATTCGTGAGAATTTCACAAGTTTTCATTATTAAAAGCTTATGTTATTGCGCTTTATTTTGGACGACGATTCGTACTAATGTGTTTTTGACACTTGAAATCGCGTTTTGCATCAAATTCTGCATACTTTGAAACTCGATGCTGTCGATGAAGTGAATTAAAAGAATAATGTAATTTTATACGCACGACTGAATGTCTATGGTATGCGCTGTGTCATATGTGTCACAGTTGTCGCACGATCGCGCGTGTACGATATCTCGGTAAGCACACACGAGAGCTATTAATTGCGATTGCATAATATTTACGATGGCGTTTCGAATAGCGGTTCTATCTCGTTCCGCGCGTGTGTATTGCGGGATACTTGCCAGAAAATTACTCATTAGCAGCAGGACTGCCGGGGACCTGATGAAAACAGTTTTTCTCCCCCTTCTTTTACCTCTTTCAACGAATTAAGAGATTGCCAAATAATATAAGGCAGATACAAAATAAATAAGTAAGAAACATTTATATTAAAAGTATTTATATAAAATAGACTTTAATATTAAACTGATATATCACATTGTCAAGTAGTTGACGAGACAAATGACGACGTACAATGAATCGCGCGCGAAAATAATTGCGCATCGAATGATTTCTGTTTACTTTTCTGCGCGCGTTGGAAACTCTTTTACTGCGTGCATTCGCAAAACTAAACGTAAAATTCGGGCTTCGAGCCCAAGCTTATTGAAAGGGTTGATCCCTATGTTGGGGAAACATTAAGAAGAACTGCCTTTGAGCGGAAACATCCGGGGTGTATATTTTATGCTGACTACTTTTCATAGTTCAAATTTAGACGTTTCAGCAAAACGATAATTTTCAAACCGGCGCCGCGGCGCTTTAATTGACGTGCCGCACGTTCGAACCAGGTAGTTTGCGTTTTTTCCTTTACTTTTTCTAGCCTGAACCTCGCTCGAGATTTGTGTAACAAAAGAAAAGAGAGTTAAAAGGAACGAAGGAACTACATCATGTCGATGTTTGTTCCGCATTTTAGCTTGAAAAAGCAGACGCCCAATATTTTATTTCTTTTCAGAGTAATTAGGAGTTCTAAAATCTAACGAATTTTTCATAATTTTTACGAAGAAGAATACACGACGAGGAAAGTACTGTAACACGTACCTCGGGACTTTTTGGTCGATTGACTCTATACGATTTCGAATGGGTTTCGAAATAAATTGCAGCTTTCCGCGCAAAGTGGAGCAATTCCGCGTCCTCGCCATATCCGTCGCTCTTTGATTTCCGAGCGATTTTTGGCACGCGAAATAATTCGTTAACGCGTTTCTCGCCGATAAGGCGACGGCGACGTTGCGAGAAATGACGCATTATGTTTGCGGCAGATAATGCGTCGGACATTTCGTGAAGCGCCCAAATTGGCAGCTATTCTTAACCACGTCGATAGAATGTAAAACTATAACGCTTTATATAGGCATAACTTAATTATTATATTTGTTAATGTGTTTATATCTGTTAATACGTAAAACTATCCTCTATGATGGTTTTAAAGGTCTTTAAAAGTTTAAATATACGCTCTAAAATATAAAAAACCAAAGTATAATATTATAGTGTTAAACTAGGAATTGTATCTTGCTTCCGCCTTTCTCCTCAAATATTCATTACATTATTACTCATATAAACATGTGTATATATATATAGGTATATGTGTACATACATGATGTGCGAGTGTCCATAATAATGTATCATGTTTGGGTCTGTAAGTCTAAATTCTGTGTGGTTCAGCTGGATCAGTTATTCCTGCGAGAAATTCTGGCGGGCCAGGATTAAAGTAGTAAAGTGGCGCCTCAACAACGAGCGATTACGAACTAAACTTCATCAGAGTTCCATCGATATTATATTTGTATATAAGCACCACCTTTCACTGATAAAGAGGAAAATTGATTTTTTTTTTTTCATTTCAACAACACATATGAAACAAGGATTGTTAGCATTTCTCTTATTTAATTGCAGTGAGTGCAATTATTTTTAAGATAAAGCAGTAAACATTTTCGGAACTTGTCAGTGACGAAAGTAATTCTAAAAATATAAAAATTTTCAAATAACGCATGGCGTAACATATCTGCAATAAATAATTTAAAATTGATTTATTACACAGATTTAATAGTATATTTACAAGTTTCATCAATAATACAATTGTTCATTATAAATGAGGCCATTACATAAACAGACAATTATGTAGATTTCTCTTTTAATAAAATAACACCATAAAAGTCCGTGAAACATGATTCTGTTATATGTTGTATATCAAAATTCAACTTTTTATATACTATTTTTATATCTAATTTTATATGATTAGATATATGTCTGTAAATAGAAAACTGCAAACTCTTTCGTTCAGATTGTAGAATTGCTTGTTATAAACGTTATATGATATAAAGTACATTCTATTTACAATTGGTGATTATTAGTCAGTAAAAAGTGATATAAATAAATAAGTGTATAAAATTTTGTATAAAAGAGTAAACTTTCAACATAAATCTAATAAATTCATGCTGAATTTGTCAGATTTTCAGATATAATATACGTCAAAAATACAATTAAAAGAATATGCACGTACGATATACAATTCTGAACTATTGTAACATTTTTCTTTTTATCTATTTATTATGCAGGCTCGATTTAGATGCTTTTTAGATTCTGTATTACTGTCATTATGTATATCTCTTTTAGCAATTATTGCAGAAGTCGATTCTCCTTCTACATATAGTTATCTTCTTTCAAATATCACACAATTTTTCACATTTATCAATTTCGGATCTTTACTTCGTCAAATAGAAACGAAGCTCTGTTAGAGATGCACGAAATTATATAAATAAAAATTATTTTTATGTCATAAAGCACGATGATTATTGCACTTGGCTGTGCATAATAAAGAAGTTTTAATATTGTGCGCTAATACATATTATATCATCTATATCTTAACAACAATATCTATGAGCATTAAGGGACTTCTATATATACTCCAGGGCAGTCTTTATACTCGCTTTATCGTACGTTACCTAACGGAAACCATTCGATAGTTTCGTTTGTCAAGTCGAGACATCCGAGCGGCAAACTTATACCACCGAGAAATTCATTCTCCTGCAAAGTATCGTGATTCCATATCGTTGCTTCAAGCGTTCTCTCTCTGATCACTTCTAGGGGCATTCTATACTCCAACTAGTGCAAAAAATGAGTTATAAAACTTATCATATAATTGATTAATTATATAACGGATTGCATCTTTGTATCTAGAGCTTATCCATTTTCTAAATGTATATAGTTTATTACCAAGACACAGACCGTGTATCTAAAGACGTAAAAATTTGATTTTACCATCTCCATGAATGATGGGTGACAATTCTTCTTTACTACTTTCGTTTTCCGTTTCGTCGCCTTTGTAGGATCGGGCTTGAGGTATACCTTCACGTACGTATTTGGCTCTTGAGCATTAGCCACTTTAGGGAGTCCTCGGGCATGACAAACCATGACAGATAAGGTGCCGCGAACGTAATGAAGAGCCAACTTGATCTGACCGCTCTGTACGTTGTCTCGAACTCTTTTCTCGGCCCACCAATTATTTCCCACTGTTATATATATAAAAGCGACATTATTTTATGTATTATTTCATAAATTATTAACTGTATTACATAAGTTTTAAACTGTTATATGATATTTTCAGATAAATTATATTTTTGACACAAAACATAATTTTGTCAGATATTAATCCTATTTACATAAATATAAATATACATATATTTGCTTTTTAATCATTGTAATATTTTGTTATAATTGATATTTAGTTTTCGTTCAATTTATTGTTAGGTTTATTATTAATACAAATGTATAAATGTTGCTGCGCTTAAGGAAATTTATTCCGAACTGTTAATAGCGCTTACAAATAATAATAATAATATATGTCAATTCAAACCTTTGACTTTACGTAAACGAATGTCGGGGTTCTTTTGGTCTCGTAATAGCGGATGGAAGAAAGTGTACACCAGATCGCTTTGGGATATTTCTGGTGCCATTTTAAACAAACTTACAAGAAACTTTTCTATATCCGCCCGTCGTTTATCGGCTACTTGCTTAATATTAGAACGTCCCACGCTCATTCCACTTGGTAAGCTGTAAAACAAATAGAGAGAATCGATCTTATTCTCGCAATGTGAGTGAATGAATAGAATGTTCTGTATTCGTAAACATTCCTATATATTCCCGCCACACTCGAAGAATTAACACAGGTATCATTATATCGTTTCGTAAATAAACAACATAGCAGAGGCCAAACGGCCGCATTAAGTAGTAGTCACATTGTGAGAGCTCTTTGTAGCAAGAGGAAGAATAAATTGAAACTCAAGTATTTTATTTTGAATAGAGTGTCGTATTAATTAATGTATTTCTTTAACGTTTAACGAATTGTTCCACACTCGTTGATTAATCATTGTATGACTAAGACTGTTATAAATATGAGATATGTCTGATTCTAATATCAGATGATCTGAAGATAACACATATCAAAAGGAACGACATTGTGCGCGAAGAGCTTTTACGTTTAAGATATCCTCTTACGGTTCGTATGACATATTGTCTTCGTTCTGTGTCGCTTTAGAATCGCGAAAAGTATTTTGGTTTGTGACAACGTAACATACAAACAGTTTTTCCTTTAAAGCTGTGATTAGTTTAGCTAATCAAGTCAATCTGGTACTTGATACTTTTTTTTTCTAAAGCAAGTACGGGCAATAACAGGAGCTTTGACACTTTGACAGTTCTGTGTTGTAAGTACATAAATTATTTTTGAAAATTGCAAGCAAATAATCATGCCATTTCACGTCATCTTATATAAGAAAAATTAATATTGCGAAATAACAAAATAAAAAATATAACGTAATTTTTTAGGATACAAATTACGTTATATAAATATACCTGATATTTAAAAGAGAGGAATCACAACCTGTTAATACATCAAAGACTTCTTTTCACAAGAGTAAGTAATTTTATACAATATCTTTGTAATATTTGCAGAAAGATTGTAAAATATTTTTAATGTCATCAGTCATGTTTATCAGTACAAATATGAAAATGTTATCTGTAGATAATTTAAGAATTCATTTACGACTTGAAAGTCTTTAATACAAATTAACTGATTTCTAAAGATTTAATACTAAATTTGGAAGAAAATGGGCCTAAAATGGTTTCGAGCAAGTCTATCGATGGAGGAAGAAGCGGCCAAAGTTCCAGAAATGACGGGCTTCTATCGGAGAGTTTCATACTTTGAGTCGGCAATTCCGAAAAATGCAGAAGTCTCAGGTGTACCTCCTTCAATCACAAGTGATTCAACGGCGAGTGACGATAACGAAACAGTACAATATGACCGTTCAAAAGCAGATCTTACAAGTCAATTATCATCGTCAATTACTGATTCGGATGAAATTACGGTAAAAGACAATGATAAGAAATTACAGATAAACAATCATGCAGTTGAAAATGCGGAACCTTCTACTTCCATCAAAGATCCAAATGTAAAAGAGCAATCAACATGCGGCGACGAATCAAATAAGATAACAAAAGATCGGTATGATATGTCAGATACAAAAAGTCCTATCTCTTCAGATAACGAGTTAGTGATTTAATACAGAGAAAATGTAGATAATGCATGTATATAAAAATATTTTGCACGAAAGATGGATACTTTTGTCTCAATTTGAATATCTTTATACAATTTACCATCTTCTATCTTTCTATATATGTATTTACTTAATTCGCATTTATTATTTATACACTATATTCGAAATTAAGATATAATTTAACTATGTATGAATTAAATATGCAACATGTTAATATTATACATAAACGTAATATTTATATAAAATAATTTAATATATAAGAAAATGTTAATATACAACTTTTGTCTTAAAATAAATATATCTATAAGATTGTGATAATCTTATAATATTATGCTATATTAAGCATCGTAAGATGAAGATGAAAATAAAAATGAGAATATGAAAGGATGATATGCGACTGAGATATATGTATGATATTTACCTGGTTACTTTAGCAAGTGGAAAATGTATGCACAATTTCTGATAGAATTCGCAAAACTCCTTGTATGATCGGAATAGATATGTCGGGTCCGGTTGGCCCTTCCGTTGTATCCGTAAAATGTACATGTAATATTTCTCTGGATCGTAACGTTTTTGATATCCATGAACCTGGACGCTTGTTAACTCACCTTCTTGCTGCATTCTACAAGAATATATGTATTAGAATACGCGTTGACTATTATCCGTGGAAAAATCAGGAAAAGTCATGCTTTAAAAATTTTCGATTTTTTTGCGCCTGATACAGTCAGCTTTACGTTTGCTTATAACGTTTAGCAACAGTGAAAAACTCACGTATACGTGCGTGGAATGAAAGATAATAGCTCCCCCTCAGTGTGTTCTCCGGAGAATCTCATCTGCGCCAGATTATGCAGGAAGAAGTTGAATTGCGTAAACCAACTTTTCAATGAACTTTCTATCATGCGAGCGAAGGTCGCCGCTGCTTCGGGATTTGTTTGTCCAGGAAGCAAAGCTTTCTGCACGTAACTAACTGCGTCCATGGTCACCCCAGGGATACCGGACGAAGTCATCTGCGAAGTCGTGTACTCGTTCATTCTTGCCTTGTTTAAATGATCTTTTATCTCGATATCGTGCAACTTTCGCGCTATGACACTTCGCTTGTGCAGATCACTGAGAAGATTCTTTCGCGATATTAACTTATCCATTGCGATTTATTCGTTGAATATTAAAACAACAAATAAATCTATTTTTTTACACCGCGCGATCTTTATATAAATGCTATTGGACTTTATAATGATTCCTCAACTTTTTTATTCACTCCCAACGGTACTTTACTCTTAACATGATTGACTCAGACTGCTGCAACATACGATATTATGGGAGCGCGGGCGATAAATACTAATTAACTACATCGCATATAGTTTAGTGAGATAGCGGTCCGGTTTCTGATAAAGCACACGGATATGTTCTTCCGTTGTGGTTTTATTGTTTTCATAACGGTGTGGTGACCATACAATTGATAAATTCTTTATTTCAAATATATTCTAAAATTGTTCAAAACCTTTGCATAAAATGTGCATTTATAATAGAAATTAATTCAAAATATATGTATATCAGCTATTCATATTGAAATTATATATATTCCCAAAATAATTTATTCAATATCACTTAAATTTGAGCTGTTTTTAAAGTTTATTTATCTAAACTAAAATTTAAAAATATTACGTTAATAAAATTTAATGGAGGTTGTCGTATATAGCTATTTGTGCAAAAAAATTATTGGAAATTAAAAGATTTATATATGTTACTTGTACCACATAGTGACCAATTATTTACCTCTAAGCATAAAACTATTTTAAAACATACCAGTCCAAAAAGATGAAGAATAAGATTTCCATGTTTCCGCACTATATTAAAAGCTTGACAGCACAAGTCCACAAAATGATGAAATTTCGCTGAAGGTTTATCACCACCATTTATAACATATGCCATATCGGACGTCAGCACAAATGGCGTCCTATCTCTGATTAAAAATGTAACATAAGATTACATATATCTCTCATCTTTTCTATTTAAAATAAAAATATGGTACACATAATATAATTCAGAAATAGATGAAATATAACATACTCACCTCTTGAAGTTTCCAAACATTTGTGCGTCACCGAGAAACTTTCCAAAGTCAATATGAAACAAGTGACCAGATGTCTTTAGCATGATATTATCATTATGTCTATCACAAATTCCTAAAATGTAAGTGGCAACGCTATAGCCGGCACAAGAAGCAGTGAAATTTTCTACCGCCCTCTCATATTCTAATTCTGAAGGGTTATGCTTCGCAAGCCATTCCGCGATCGGTCGATCCTTAAACGATCCGGTTAGCCCAAACTCAACTTGGATCTTCCGTAACGTTTCTGCGTCTGTTACCATTTCTATCATTCCGCGTTTGTGACCAGTGGGCACACAGGCGAAAGTCACCATTTTCAAATCGAGGCCTTCCTTCAACCACAATTTGTCCATAATGCGTACCATTTGGAGAGTCAACATATCCTGCTGCAAATCATCGCCAACCTGGAAACAAAAAGTACAATGTATGTTAATATCAAATTTTTCGATATTAATTTCGAAGAAAATAGTGTTTTGTAAAAAATTTTTATGGATTAAGTACCCATCACGAAAACGTACCTTGAAGATTGCTGGGCTTATAACATTGTCACAACTGATAAAGTTAATTTTCAACGGGAGAGTGAACGACGGGAAATAGGCACATGTCTGTACATTGATACCGAACACTAGTTTGCTGGGAGACAATGGTAAGCATGTTCCATCGTCTTCCATTAACTGACAGTGTATATTTTGTAAACCAGTTTTAAGCGTATCCATTCGTAACGATTCCTTTGTAATTTTGATATTCTCAGCCACTTCGTGCAGGTTCTGTACGGATTACGACTTAAAGTATATTCGAAATAAACAAGACTGTTTAAAATAAGCAAGATACAAAAGTTAAGGCGCACTTTAACTAGCAATTGTTGAGTGAGGAAACTCTTTCTCAGCGCATCTCCGATAACTGCTAATAACGCTCTCAACATTAACTGCAATCTTCGTTGATAACGAGCACAACTGATAGCTTTATCATCTTCCGCGGCAATTTCACCAGAATTCTATAAAATAAAAAGCCTTTATTATTTAATATAAAAAAATTTATATTATTATTAATAATATATATCGCATGAAGCAATTCTCTACAGCTTTAATTAAAAAAGTTATTCTTTATCTACAATCCATACTGTAAGCATTTAATACAAATGCGTAAGCATTTAATGTCACCAATGCTGATCACCCAACCTGTACCTGGGGACTTTGTCCCGGCAGCGCTTGATTTAGTAACCAGTAAATATAATGAGCTATTCTCGGCGAAAGTAAGGCACGTTCTAATAAGAATCGAGTAAGAGGTGATGCTTCGTATGTCTCGTGTTTCATCGCTTGAAGTAACTGCGGCAGATAATCGACCAATTCGTCATTACTTAATTCGCGAATCCAGTCAACTGCCATCTCTCTGACTTTCATATCTGGGAAGCTGCAGGAAAAAAAATAGAAATTGCAGCGTTCTACGAGACGATTCTTCAGGAGTTGTAATAGAGAAATAATCGATAGAAATACATACCATGGTAAAAGTAATTGTAACGCTTGTACCGGAGGCAGTGGACTCCAAATTCTAAGCGACGCATGTAAATCCGGTAGACACGCCCAATCCCAACTGTGTGCAGCTAGTAATACTTTAGGTAAAGCTTCAGGTCTGTCGTGTAAATAATGCCTCTTCTCCCATAGAATTTCTCTCTCATCGATAGGCGGTCTAGAAATAGGAATCAGCTTTTGCAAAATGTCAAAGATTTAAAAAATTTAAGTCTTTCTATATTTTTAATCATATATTAAACATACCTCGAAAATGTATCTTGCTGTGTAATATCTATTAATAATTCTTGTGTATTTTGATCTAACGAGTTGAAGTCTAACGATTCCACGTCATAATCTCGCAATTCCGAGGAATTGGGGAATAATACTTTTCCTCCATAATCGGGTAATTCTACTCCTACTATAGGATGAGTATCGCCACGTGGATGAATTCCAGGCGCCGGCGCCGGACCTAATCGTTTGTCTGCAATGGCTGGCCAAAGGGACAGAAAAAAACTCCCTTGGCTCATAACGCTAGAATTAAAATGAAGGTACATAAAACCGTGCATGATATGAAGCAACAAAAATACAATTATTGTAAATTGATATTGTAAAAGTTTCGAAGATAAAAAGCCGAATGCAAGGAACAATTCGTGAAATGTAGCAGACACATCATTTACCCGTCATAATCAAAGAATTGTATAGCACCCCATCCCAGTTCTTCTTTCTGCATTGCGTTTTCCGCGGATGAGTTGGATTCGTGCTCCGCAGGCTGCAGCGTACGTCCGTAAAGAACTAACACAAGTCTAGCTTCCCGTGGTACTTGACATACACTTATTCCACGAAATTCCAACCTTATATAAATTATATAATTTTTATTAAATCCAACTGGCATTCTTGAGTATTGTAAGAGTCTTTTCGTACTTACCACGAATTAAATAAAATCCTTGGATAAAAATTTGTGCTAACCGTCATTGGTTCTGATAAAACTGGATTTCCCACAGGTCTGGTTCCGTGAAAGATTTGAGCTGCCACTATATAATCATCGTGTTTCCACGTGGTTGGTAGCCTGTGCAGAGCTCCAACACGCACCAGAATAGTATCAATTACTTCTGTCGCAATCAGTGTATCTGTTAAGGAAAAATATATCATGATTATATCATGAAATTTTTTCTTATACAAAGTATATTATTGCAATAGGATTCTTACTTGTCGAAAATTCTCCTTTGTTATTTAATTGAAAATCGACCCTAAACGCATGACAGTAGGTCTCGACGAGTTCCTGAATAGCATCGCGAATTTTATGACAATGAGAGGCAATCACATCAGGAAACTTTTTCCTCAAAGTAACTACAGCATAATCGCCATCTTCGTGTATAATCTCGGGCTTTTTACAGTCTATATTAGCTGTGTGAGCTTGCGGCAAAAATTGGCAGCAAGCATTCACGAAATTGTCAATAGCTTCCGTGATCTCGAATGTCTCGATGTTTCCCATTAAGGCACACACTGCTTTAACTGCTTGCACTACGCCGTGCGGTTGAAGTTGAGGTAATAAGGTAGAACCTTGATTTGTGGTTGCCAATTGTAACGCTGCAGTTTCTACGCGTTCCATTTCCTTTTCTACTGTTTCTATAATCCATAACATAATATTAAAATGCAATGTGCAATATAAATATATTATAGACAAACAATTTCTTTTCATATGCATGTGTGTGTGTAAATATACCTAATAAAATAACTAATGTATCATACGAAATAGGCTGTGACGGTTCATTTGGTAGAATATCTTCTAATTTTAGAGTCTGATCACAATTATCATCTTGCAGCTGGAAAAAAAAGAATAATGGTTTGAACAGTCTGCTTGCGATACATTATAATACGTATACAATATACATATATGTCTGATACTGACCGTTCGAGCAATGGATTGTTTAATTTGTGCTCTGCTCATTATAGCTAATTCGATATCTTTTTCTAATTTAATGCATAGATGTATGTATTCGTATTGTGCTAAGGTTGTGTTAGGTGCAAGGTATTCAGCTAATCCCCATACTCTTAAACAATATTTTTCTACATTTACTGTATCTTCATCCTCCAAGGAACAAGCGACGTTCAAGATAACATGCTCGACACTGCAATTCACTGAAACATAACGTTTAAAACGATTTGCTTTAGATACAAAAGAGAGAAAGTAATCTTACTTTGGAAAAAAAAAAAGATTTTCTTTTTAACTTACCATTACAAGTGAAAGTAATAGATGATACAGGATCTTTATCGTTATTGAGTAATTGTGGATGGACTACTAATTTTATACTTGTACCATCTGGATATAGATTCTCCATTATTGGGCTAACAACGTATCCAATATTTGAACTAGGATTATTAAACGGAAACTCGCCTGAAATTGAACCAAATTGTGAGCAACAAAGATGTATCAATATACCATTATAGAGAACAAAAGATTCTCTACTAACTTCGTATGGACTTTATCATGTTGTGAAATGCCTTCAGATCACAATCATGCAGAGATGATCTAGTTTTAATGACTGTTACGTTTTCATATAATCGTGTTTGACGCTTCTGCTGAAAATAATATTGAAGTATAACAATTATTTTATGAAAAATTAGACAGACATTTTTTCGCAACTTACTCGGCGATCTAAGGAAGTTCTTCGTCTCTCTATGGTATTCCATGCAGATGAATTTCGAGGAGGCAGTGGAGGTGGTGCAGCTGGCGATACAGCTGGCGATTTCGCAGATTTTTCCACAGCAGCATAAACGGGATCCGAGTTGACACTTTCATTTGTGCTGTACATATAATCAAACGGATCGAATGGATCATATACACTGCCACTAACTTGTGATTGTGAATCTGCAAAAATTATTCAATGTTATTTATTAATATTAAAATAACAGAATGTACTTGCATTTTTAGTCATATGTTTCGAGTTTTAAATTTGACATATTATATTATTTTATGCTACAATTATTCTGTAATTATTTTATACCATATTAATAATTTAGAAAAGATAAGATGTGATAATTTACCATCTTTATGCTCTGGTATAGAATTATTTCCGTTGTCAGTCTTAATAAGTAACGGATCGAATGCTTCCAACACGCTAACTCGTACATTTGTTTTGTCCTCTGTTTGCTCGAAACTATTCAAATCTATAAGATTGCTATTTGGTTTCTTCTCTATCACTTTTAATACATTCAACTTTTCATCATCCAAAAATGGTGTTCCACATATGGCAGGTGGAACAGTTGGTCTATAATTCATAGGCAATGGAGGAATCTAAAAAAGAAATGTATAAATATATTCTCAAAACAACTATTTTGAGAAATGTTCGTCATTAATTAATTAAATTGTTTTTAAAAAGTAGCAAAACCAACAATATAGAATATGTATATTTCACATATTTATAATTAAGAAAGATTGAGATAATAAATATGTAGATATATATATGTATTTTTTTTAATATTAAAAATAAATTGAAACATATATATACAACTTATTAATAATACTAATAATACTATAATAATAATGCTATGCTAAAAAAAAATAAGCATCTACCATATCTTCAGATATGATATACCTGCGTGAAGAAAAAATGCTTAAAGATAACAGATTTCCATGCAGGCTGCAAAGAAAAATGTTTTAACAAACTGTTTTGTATTAATCCCGTAAACAAACAAATTTAAAAAAAAAAAAGATTTCTGTAAGAAAATATTCATTTCAGAACAAGGCAAATTCTATAGAAGTTTTTATTACCTGTGGTGCAATATCAGGTACATTATTGCTAACGCTACTAGCTCTTGACATGATAGGGCTAATTCCCGGTGTTCCTGGCGTACATGGTGCTGTGGAAGATCGTGGGCCTGGGGAAAGAGAATGATATCTAAAGTCTCTAGAATGATACGCGCTGACCGAGCTATTACTTCGAGACACTCTTGATTGTTTCTTCAATAATGACGGATGGGTATCCCATTTAGGCTCTAACGATGCTGCTTTTCTGTAACAAAAAGTTTTTAATAAGTCACAACTGTATAAATTGCTATTATATAAACTTGATAATTTATTTCAAAATCGAAATAGAAATAATATAATCATCGTATATGTATGTAAAAGACAATAATTATAAAAATATGCTTGCATAAGTACAGTTCTTTGAAAAAGTGCCTTGTCTCTTAACTAAATATACAAATAACTAAATATTATAAAAATATATTTACGGCGGTGGCGGAGGTGGAGCCGAACAATATTCAGCCAGATTATCCTGCTTTACAGGGCTTGTAAAATTGATTAGGTCGGTAGAAGAATCTTGATTTGATGCGGTAGTCGTCGAATTTCTTCTACACGGTATGGGCGGTGGCGGTGCTAATATTACAGTACTCTTTTGATTTGTGTTAATGGATCCTGGTCTTGGTCGACTTCTGCATTGCAATCTATACATATTACGCAGTAAACTGCTTAATTGTTATGCAGTAAAGAGTTGCACCTCCATCAAAATTGCCAAATTGATACACATTATAAGACACAATTAATTTTGAAAAATTAAAAACAGCCGATTGGAAGGTGAAATGTCAAAATATGTACCTTTCTCCTTGCGAGCTGTCCGTCTCCGACAAGCTATTCGTATTGCACACATTGTTTTGCGCGAGGCACGCCTGTCGCACGTTACTAAGCTCCAATCGCAGCTTCTCCAATCTGTACTTCTCCAGAGCCAAGCTTTCCAGACTGAGGGCCTTGGCCTGCTCCAAGTCCTCCTGATACTTCCTTTCATGGTCAATCACCGCAGTCTTTTGATCGCAGGTGTTTCTACTGTAGTGTGACATCTGGAATCAGATTCGAAGATCATGCTCGCCGTTACGCCGGCAATACATTCCGATACGATGTGCGTTGCCACGCGCGATTCAACGCGTGCGACAGCCGAATTAGGAGCGGACGACGGTGTGTCCCGTGTAGATCACACACGCTCTAACCTATATCGAGCGGAGTCGCGACGGAGCAACCGGAGCAGAGACTTCCGCTACGACGAGGGACGAGTAAATCGCTGCTGGCCTCGAGAACGACGTCCCTCCCGGGAGTATCTATCGGCTATCGTGCATCCCGTGCGCCGCGTCGTTTCGTGTCACCCTGTAAATGTCACCGCGTCGGATGGATCTTTTTTTTCTCTCTCTCCGGCTGTCGGTCGCGAACAGAGTGGCACGTAGCGACGACGCGTGCGCTACTGGCCGCCAGCGAGCGACGAAAACGCGTGTGTATCGATAAATAACGGAGGGGAAAGAGGGAAAGGGCTGACGATAATAAAGAGAGGAGAAAATCCGGAGCTGGCGGCTGGCGCGCGGGCGAGCGCGTTTAAAGGGCCGCGTTATCGGTCACGCGCGACCAGGCCACGAGGTGACGTTCGAGTGATTCCGGTAAATCCGCCGACGGCTCACCGTGGCATTATTCCCCGAACAGGCTCGCTCTCGGCTCGCTCGCTGACAGGTGCTCGCGAAACACCGCCGTCTGTCTCTCTCTCGCTCTCGCGGTCCTCCTCTCCGCCGCGCCTCGCCGATTAACGGGCCCGGGACCGATCCGCCGACGCAGCGCCGTTAATGCGCGCGCGCGCGCGCGCTCAGGAAAGTAACGCCCTCGCCTGGTGCTCCGCTCCTGGCCCCCCGGTGCTCCGGCGCGTTTTCGGCTCGGGGATCTCGCTCCTTGCGCGCTTCGTTCCGAGCAGCTCCGAGCTCGCCGAAACCTGGACGTCCGGCGTCACACTGACAGACTGACTCGACTCGCTCGAATCGAATACCGAGACACCGTCTGTTACTGATGGTCAACACGCGCGACGGCACTGTGCGGCGGGCGACGCCGCGCGCGTCACGAGGAAGTGGCTTCGCCGACAACGAGCGCGGGCCCGCGCGCTCCTCGCGCCGATCGCGCGCCGATCGGCCGCGTCGGCGAGCCTTATCCGATTCAATTTATGGAGCGCGTAGGCCCGCAGCCAGTTAGGAGTTCCGCTGTTCCGCTTCGAGACGAACTGTATATGTAACTCAACCGCGGCCAACTCTCCTTTCGTAAATGGAAACGCGCGTCACCACACTGCTATACGCTTACGCGATTTTGTTTGTTTGTGCCGGGTGATATTCACGAAGTCGACGCTCTCGCGCGAACCGTTATCGTCGAAAGAATGATACTTACAGATAAAGAGAAAATATAAAAAAAAGTAGATTCAGAGTTAAATCGGCTGGATAAGCATGAATGTGTGCTACATGTAACACAAAAAATTTGTCTGAACAGCGCGGTACTTTATTTCAAAACGCTGCGTTTATAAATATATTTTATAAATGTTAGAATAAAAAGTACACTGCCTCTCGTGGAAAGTTAAGAGCGAGTCACTTTTAGAATTTAATGTAATGAGATAAATCTTTGATATGACAAAAACTACGTATAAGTACCTACGCATTGCAGAAATGAGAGTCGCTAATAACAGTGACTTAATGTTCCTTATAGTGGAGGTATACATATATATCGTTTCTTTATCTAGTTGAATATTTTAGGATATTGAGTCATCCCGTACGGTTTTTTTTATATTTGATAAATAAAAATTAAGAAACTTAAAAGAGTAAATTTAAATCGATTCGTCTCGCATCTTATACTTTTTCCAATTTTCCATCTTTCCAGTTAAATTTGCAGCAAACAACTTTATTCTCTTTTCTTTTAAAGCCTCTAAAAAATATTTTGCTACTTATGGGGGATATGGCATGAGCCTATTAGGAACTCAAACTCTCAGAACTCGACCACAACTCCATGAATTAAATAATTAAAAAGTAGAGAAAGTTGATGAAATTATAAACTAATTACGTATACTCTGGTACTAAAATCAAGAAATATACAAAAAGTGAAAATGATCACGTTTGACTTCTGAAGGGATTCAGAAGTATCAGTTCACTCGTTATTTCTTTGACTGAATAGGATAATTTTTCACAAATATCGCATTAAAGATTGTATTTATGCGCGCAGCATAAATCTCTAATGCGCGATTGCAAAAGTTATTCATATAGGTAAATCGATGTAACATAAAACATAAATCATCGATAACATTTCAAAATGATCTTGTTTCGTTCCCTTTTTTAATATTCCTTCGCGGTTCTAGATATAGGATTTCTATTAAAAGCGTCAAAAGTAGAAGAAACTAAAACACTCGGACTTTTCAGGAGAGCGAGAAGAAAAGATCTTTCAAGATTGAGATTTCTAAAAATCAAGAACAAATATCTTTTCTTAATCTCGAATTTAGATGGAAAAACAACATAAAGATATTATATGAACTTAATTCATTTCGCGAGTCTTCCTCCAATTCTGCATTAATTACTTGCAAGAAACAAACGAGTGACAACTGACGTTCTATTACTCTGTCGCGAATTAAGTACATTATCGTAGCGAATTTATATACGCGTCTATTTTTAACGTTAATCACTGGTTTCTCGAAGGAAAAAGAAACGCGCTATCAAATGCAGTCTGTATTTAGGAAGAGGAAGTAATGGCGAGCCAAAATCCTGCCTCGTTCGTGGTCACGAGACTCCGTCTGCTGAACTTGATCGGCACCGTCGACTTGTCGCATATTTCGACTCGATGATCCTTCAGAAATGATATTATCCCCATCTTGATTTGCAGCAACGCGAACCGCATGCCTGAAAAGTTGCAAAATCGTCATTAATGTGTCGAGTTTACGACGCGTCAGTTACTTAATTGCTGATTTAACGACGAGTTTGAGGCAAGCTTGCTTATCAAATCGGGACGGTGGCTTTTGCATAAAACACGCGCATATACGGTACATTATCAAGGTCGTCGTCCTCCGTGCCGCATAAATTTGCACGCTCAAGCGCGGTGCGTCTCGCTTCTTGAGCTAATAATTGCTAAGCGAGTTATTTAAACGACGAATTTCGCACGCTACGCAATCGCTTTAATATGCGATCTGTCGTCCGTCGATTATTAGTTGAATTAACGATCGCTTAAAGATAACGAGGAATATTGGCTGATTGTGATTCAACAACATTGGCACGCTCTTGCGTGAAGCATGGCAAACGGAGATAAGGGAAAAATGTGTATGAATCTCGATAAGACAATCGAGCGGGGATTACACGGCGTGTTTGCGAATTCTATAGATATTATTTCTTATCGACATCAAATAATTTTGTCATGGTACTAAAGTGCTGACCGGAATCAATAAGCCTTTTTTTATTCGAACGCGAGCGACGTAGCACGTGACGTAATGTCGCGCGTTGAGTCAGCGGATTATGAATTCTCTGGATTCACTGTTTGCTTAATCTCTCTACTCGCAATTCGACTGCGATATCATTCGCAGCCGTCCTACGGAAAAAATAAATAATTTAAGAGTTTAGACTTTAGACGTTCGTTCGAACAGCACAAAAGTCCGAAAACTGTTTAAAATATATCTGGAAGATAAACGATGTTGAGCAACTCTTCTTAGATCTGATAACATTAAACTTACGACATTTCGCAGAAAATTTCAGCTTTCGCGCTAAAATCGACGATTTGTGCCAAAAATTGTTTATATTTTTAAGAGAAGAAAAAGAAATAGATAAAAAAAAAGAGATCATGCTGTAATAATAGAAAATTTTTCGAAGCTTTCCGTAATAGATAGAATGGAAGTTCAACTTAACGCGAAATATAGGAAAAAGTGCGTTAAGAAGCTAAGTACTCTCAGAGAAAATAGTTCTAGCAACCATAATGTGACACATCTGACAATGAGATTTAAATACCCGCATAAAGACCCCTTCATATAAAGTCATGAGAATTATCAGAATATATAGCTACGTTGTTTCTCTCAATTTTCTAGCTGCTGGTACTACGTCTTTCTCCGATTGTGAGCGCAAGATTCGGGTACCTATGCAATTTCGTGGCCCTTCTCCAAATGGAAGATACGTGTAGGGATGTCTCGCGCGTTTATTCTCTTCCGTGAATCTCTCGGGATTGAATCTTGCCGGATCGGGATAGTAATTCGGGTCGTGGTGGAGGCCGTAAATCGGTATGATGACCCGTATGCCGGCCGGCAGCTCCACATTGCTGTTGGGTATTCGGTAGTTGTACTCGCATCTTCGAGAGAGCAGCGGGGCCGGCGGATATTTCCTGAGAGTCTCTACACATTTTATATATATATTTAAATAAGCATTCCCAGATTATCTCCAACGGTTTTATTTTTACTGACGGAACTGTCGCGTGACGACTTTTATCGCGATATAAAATTGAGATCCGAATCTCGTTGTTTGCGAGAAAAGGGTTATGCGTTCGGGGATATACATTTTTTTCCCTTACTTTCGGATTTCTCAATCAATGACATCATCAGGTCCATACCTAATATTACCATGTCGAGATACTTCATTTCCTGCACCGCGTCGTAAGTCAATTTTTCACCCCGTTCTTGTAAAGCGTCGTGTATCTCTCGCCTGGTCTTATCTTGAATTTCCTGGTTCAAGGCCAGCTCGTAGAGGCAGAACGCGATCGTGTTCGATGACGTTTCGTAGCCGGCGGCGAAGAAAACGAATGCTTGCGCCGCGATAGTATGCCGATCTAATTCTATAAATAACGGATTTTTTTTAGCTTTTGTAAGTAAAACGATGCCGTATATTCCGCATCGCAATTTTTGATTTACCGGCTTCCTTCGCCGCTTGGGCGTCCTCGTCGCTGCAGATCGTCGGGTTGCCGGCTTCGTTCTCCAGAGTACCCTTGTTTCTTAGCTCGATCAGCAGGTCCATAAAGTCGTACCTGGTCGTGCCGTTACTTTCCCTCTGGCTGATCATTTGCGACACGACGTCCATGAAGAATTTGGTAACACTTGGATCAACGAGCTGAATACCCAGCAGTCTGTACAACTTCGGCATGGCCGTTCGTAGCATCCTCCAGAGAGAGTCCTTATAACTCGGCTTGAGCCTCTTCGCCGCCCTGTGAAACTCGGATTCGTCGTCAGTGAGCGCGTTTATCTGTATGCCGAAGGCGCAGCTGCCGATGACGTCGATGATGAATTTCGCGGCCAGTTCCCGTACCTCGACGGTTTGGTCGTCGTTGCAGCTCGCCTCCTTGATGAGTCTCTGCAACTCCTCGGAGCACTCCACCAACAAGTAGAACATCCGCTTCAGCTTTCCCGACGAGAAAGCGGGCGTCAGTTTCGACCTGAGACCCTTCCATTTGCGCCCTTCGAGATTGAACAGATGTCCGGAGAGCGGATCCTGGCGCGTGCACAATTAAAATGGGATTTCATCAACAGAGCTCTCGCGTATTTTAACAAATATTAACAAGAAGTAGCAGTTAGCGTCTCGGCGATGAAGACAGCAGGAAAGGAGATTAGTTGTCGCGCGTACCTGATCGTTATTGACCGGAATCCCACGGTTCAGGAAGCAAGCGAAATCCTTGACGCATACGCTCTTCACCAGATCGGGATCGCGTAAGATCAGCACGGGCGATCTTACTCGGAATGCGCCGAAGAACCTTTCATCCTTGAACCACTGATACATCTCTTTCACGTTTTCCGGCAGAGACTGTCGGAACAGGAGTAAGGGACCGAAATTCCCGACCAGCACGGTCGGCTTTCTGAACGGTACGCCGCGGCTTTCCCAAAAGTCAAAGGTTGCCGTGAAATAGAAGTACAGGCTACCGAGGAGGAGCCCGATAAGCAGAAAAGGATCCAGTAATATCGCTACGATGCCAAGCATTTTCAATCTCTGCTCAATGCGCGAGTCTCAAATAGCAGCAGCCTTTCTAAAAGCGTATAATCTATGATTTATTATTATGACTGAAATGATAACTGTTTTTCTTTCATGTAATTTTATCGTAGATACATGTATATGATTAATGTGTCTTGTAATCCTTAATTTACACTGCATTCGATAGCTCTTCGACGCGAGCGGGTTACTCGATAGCCGCGCTGAATCGTTCGCATAATCGATTTACGACGTTGTTGGATCCTTCTCGCGGCAAACGAACAGCCGCGGCTGTTTAGCTACCGAGGTCTATTTTTGAATTCGTTTTACAAACGTAAACACTTGGCGGCGCAAAGGAGCACCACGAGGAGAGATTACGATGCTCATGCTCGCGCGCGACATATATCCGATTACACGCGAGCTCCGGTCGTATGTATACAAAACGCGTGCGCAGTTTAGCGGAGTCCTACGCTTCTTAACCACCTGCTGCTTTTAACGGCTACGTCAAGACATTAGCGTTAAAACTTTCCGTCGTTCACAGCTCGATTTCTCTCGTGCACGTTGCACGGACGTGTCAGAGATTTCAAATATTCTTGAGAGTTTTAAGAAGAAACAGTAAGACATATATTGGTCATATTTTCTCTAAAAATTTTGTACGCGATTTGCAATTTTAATATTTTGTTGAGAAGTGTATACTTTATACTACGACGTGGTAATGATAATAATATAAAATAACGATCGAATCGTTCTTAATTAATTCGGCTTTCCATCGACATCCGCTTTTACTTATACTACGTCTCGTTCGAGCGTTTGGAATTTTTAAGAGAGAAGAAGAAGCTCGGGGGATAATCAAAAGAAAAAAAGCACGTATATTTTATTAATCTATTAAAATTTTCGGTGTGATATATTTGTTTTAGTTTCCGTTACGCCAATGCGATTATTTCAAATTCCATTTAGATAAGCGACGATTTTTTATTCCTCTTACGTTATTCCTCTTATGCTGCGTCACGCAGTTTGCGTCGGCAGCGATTATCGGCTCACTCCGTTTCTTCGCCGAGGGGATGCGCACTCGCTCACTGGCATTCCAAGGAGTAACACACCCAAACGGCACAAGTTCCGTTCGATTTAACGCGAAGGAAAGTCGGATGCGCTAAAAGACATTCCGCGGCATGATTTCGCTCGTACCGACCGCGGTTTCCCGACCGCGGCGGCCCGCGAGGGGACAGCGAGAAGAAGAGACAAGGGACGACAGGGAGGAGAGGAGAAACGACGCGTTTATTCCAAGCGTGTAACGTTGACGTTGTATCGTCGCGCCGTATCGTTCCCGCGGAAAGGCTGATCTCCCACCGACTGGAAGGCATGAACGAACGCCACGCATTTATAGAGACCTCGCGCTCGGCTTTGAGCCGAGCCCATATGGCCGACCCGATACCTCCGCGGATAGCTCCGGGTTATCTTCTCAAGAGGCTTGTGCATCCCTCTCCGTCGCCGGTATCAGCCGCTCCGACAAAGAGTAGAACGAACTTGCATTTGCATTCTTCTTCGCGCGCGGCCGCGTATCTTCTTCAGTCGTGTAAATTCGCTGCCTCGTTCGAGTGAGTGGCGTGTATCTTTCGGTGGAAGACGGAAAGAGAAGCGAATTTGAACACAATAAAGCATTTAAAATGCGCATTACGGATCTTCGTGTGGAACTGAATTTTTCAAAGTGCGTTCTATCAGATCTAGTAAAAGTTGTTGTATAACTTTGTATGAACTTCGTTGAACAACCTGGTAAGTTAATCTAATCTTTGTGAAGGCAACATTTACTTCATTCTGATGAGAGTCTGCAGAACGTGACTAATCATTATCTTTAAAATACGATCAATACGATACACGTATAGATAAACATAGAGATACTCCGATATATTTTTATATTTCATGTAAATAAAACAATGCAGAACTGGTCGTTACCAGTCGTATTTTCGCACTAAAAGAAAATAAAATGTTTTATTTTTCCTACTTTTTCCGTTCTTGAGCTAGATCGGATATTTGTTTAAACATTTGGTTAAACAAGCGTGCAAAGTTGAAAATAACGCGGCTGAAAGATAAGTAAACTTCATTTCTCCCGCAACAGAATATTGGTTGTTATTTGCGCATTTACTTTGATATCGGTAAAACATGAAGCGCGCAAATATTGCGTTAAGATCTAGAAGTTAGTGATGTCCGTCTCTCTCTTGTATTGCGACGTGCATTGCAAATGAAAATAGATTTTTCTTTCACGTTTATCCCTGCAACGTTGATCTCTACCTCGATGGAAACAGATGGCGGAGCACGGGGAGAGACGCTTACATTCCTTTTGAACGTTTATTCGACTTGTGCATGCATTTCCAACCGATTCGCTATATTTTCTTCCGCTCCCATTTATTTATAATATCTTTTTCTCAGTCGAGAGATTCCGAGCGTTGTGACTCTTCTGCATATATCTGTGCGTTAGATATATTTATAATAAAGACAATTAAGATTGGAATGTGTCACGATCATTGAAGTAGATTCTGTCTAAAAAAATTCTGAGGAAATCTTGTTCGATAAGATACAGATATTATTACGTTACGAACGATAACGTTTCGCATTGTATCAGATGTGAATGCAAGTTTATCTTTCTCAATCAAAACTATAATCTTATCGAGCTCTTTATCATGATCAACAATTTTTTATTATGAAATGGTCATAAGTAGTCGTGAAATATTATTTATTACATGTGATTAAATCTTAATTATTGTTAGACTGTATATGTAGAAGCATCAATCGTCAGCGGTATGTCAAGTTTCCCTAGTAGCATATAATGGAGTATATACGTCCTAAACGTTTAGGAAACGTATATGAAACGTATATACTCCATCATGTGCTACTATGGTTTGTATTCCGCAATATTTCTTAAGAATTTCTAAAAATATGATAAATATTGCTGACCTTTTTACATAAATGCAATGTGTAAGAATATATAAATATTGCTAACCTTTTTACATAAGTGCAATGTGTAAGAATATATAATCGTATTATTGTGTTAATTATAAAAATAAATTAATGTACTCTTCCTGTTTTGTGCTTCACACGAGACGTAAAAGAGACATTATAATGAAGAGCGATTCTCCCAAATAAGAATAAATAATGAATTATTGACAAATGTAGTTTTCATATTTATAATTTTCACAAAAATATAAATATAAAATTATAAAATTGTGTGTGTGCGTGGAAAGAAAAAGATATATCAAATCAGTGACCAACCGCTGATAATTGGCCGACTATTGATCTTGCTGCCTGCTACAGAAGCGACTGGTTCCGTCGCTAGAAATGTTTCGCGAATTGTACAATACGCGGTGCGAAATATTCTCCTATTTTCGTTAAATCAAAGAGTTCTGTTCCAACATAAGTTTACTAATAATTGAGATATTCGAATATTATGAAAGAAGCAAGCGTGTTTCGAAACTGCATATCTATCAATTATCTCTATACAAAAATAGCTATTAAAAAAATATTAAGAACTAAATAAATTTATGTTTATTATATAAAAAAAATATTATACTAAAAATTCAAAGATTTCAAAGATTTGAAATATATCAACACACATAGTTTTCTTGCAATATTAAAATTTGCACCGTGTAGTAGGACAGCGTAGCAATAAATCGATATTAAAACGTGTATGTATGTAATCAAATTGATTTAAATAAGACAACGAAAACTCAGCACAAAATAAATAAACTTATTTTATATCACATGAGAAAGTATGTTGGCTTCAATTGCTTCGCTGTATAAAATACACATAGATAATTACCTGATAAAACTTTTACTGACATAAAAGTAGCATTAAAAAAAAATTTGAACTTTGTTATAAATGTTCTTAAAAACTAATCCCGAGGATAGAATCTAAAAACATTCATATATGCTGACATTATTTATAAAGCAGCTTATGTTTTAAATTTCAAGCAATTTATAACGTTTCTAATTTTTTTTTACAATCTCCTTAATATACTATATGCGTATATTAAAAATAATCAATTCTTCTTTACACATACTTTTGCAAATAAATACTTCAAAGAAAAATAAATTATTAAAGAAATATAAATTATTAAATCGGTAGAAATATACAGTAACATAATATAAATAATTATGTATATATACTTCTACAAATTTAATTTATTTGCATTTGTTTTTAGAAGAATTTATATTTGCGATTTGAAGATTCTGAGTGTGCAAAATCGTAAATTTCCTATTTCGTTTTATTACTGTCGCAAATGATTTTTTGCACATTCTTCGAAATTTAGAATCATCTTTTTGTAGCATATAAGTTTCGTGCCCGAAGAAGCAGACAATCTCGCTGGCTAAACTTGGCAGCAAAATCTGGGAATTTGAATAGCTCTTCATTGTGTCCGCATATTGTTCTGAAATACGCAATAAATTGCTAAACCAGATGGCTGCTCAGTTTAGTACAAGTTTACGATCTAATTGTAAGAACAAATTTCGAAAAATAGCGCTAAAAAAGATTTGACTATATGATCAAATTATGTTATATTTTTATGTCTAAATAATTTGATAAGATAACGTTCCGCTAAATGTTTATTATATATAATTATATGAAGAGAGAGAGAAAGCATACACGATAGTAATGCCTTGAAATTCTCAGACGTGATTGAGATTAATCCGAATATACGTCGGATTTTACTGGTTGCAAAGGCCAGTGTGAGCTTTGTCCGCAAAATTTCGCCATCGTCCGTCGAGATTGACTAAATTCGCAATAAGCGGATCAGCGTGTTCGTTTGCTGCTGTCCCACAACCTAAATAGGACTATGAATAAATAATCAGCCAAACGTATTCATTTGAATGCAATCACTGCTACGGGAAAGTCACATTAAAATTTCATTACTTGTTGTCCAAAAAATTAAGAGATTATTCATAGTTTAGTCATAATTAAGAAGAAGAGAAAATAAATTAATAAAAATGAACACATGTAATACATACATTGACACTTATTAAATTAATATTGATAATATCGATACCTAAATATATTTTATTTATGTGAGATTTTTAATCGCAAATGTGATAAAAAATATTTTTAATAAAGTCAATAAACTCTCGAATTTTAAGCTGATTATTTGATAGATATCTCATTAACGCGGAAATATAATTGCTGTATACACATTGTTAAAAGTGACATTTGAATCGATTCTCACAACTGTGAACGCTGCTTCCTAAATCTCAAATTATTTCGTGACAACAATAAAGCAGTGAGATTTACTTTATAATATGACGCGGGAGATTAAGCCGCGAGCATCACCGAAATTACGCGGATCACTTGGTGATCCTTTGGTATCTTGCGTAATAAATACGCGTCAGATGGACCGCAGCGGATAGCGTCGATGCAGTCGGAGCCGCGGTTAGAAGAGGCCGCTGCCGTTCTGCTGGCGGTCGACCGCCTCGAAATGTTGATGCTAAATAAAACTCCTAGCTGCTTGGACCGATGCCATGCGCTCTAATTTCCGCGAAGGCACGGCCGGCTGTAGACGTGGTGGCCCGGGGTTTGCCACGTCGGAGGGCGATCGGCGCGACAGATCGTTGATAGATCCTAGGGTTTCTTCGCGATCGCGAAACGGGAAGTGGAAGATTGCGGAAGAAGCGGAGAGGCCGCGGGTGAAAAGACGCGGAGCCGTTCATTTTGGACGGATTTCTTGAACGGGAAATCGCTCTCGCGCATCAAGCGACAGGCATCATCGGCAGACGGTGGGTCGAGCCTCGCGAACAACGTCCGGTACTCGCCTCTTCCATGTGAAGGCTGCCCTGTCATGGCTATCGCCCTTCTGGGCAAGTGCGTCGCGCTGCTGGGTCTCGTCATACTCTACGCCACCTGCTATGGCTTCCGGATACGCGACATCGTACCGCAGACGCACCATCAGACCGTCTGCGTCCCGGCGCACGGCAGAGCCTGCCCAACGGACAGAACGGTGACGACCGGGGGACTTTCGGCACGGAAATGGCACGAGGACACGGTTCCGCGGACCATCGCTGGTGGCCGGAAACCACCTGCCGAGTCGACGTCAGATGTCGGAACGGAAAGAGCTCGAATAGAGAAGATCACTCAACATCCGAGAGACAGGGATACGACTGGAACTATGCCGAGGAGTTCCAGGATAGAAAGTGACGAGGAGGATGACGACAAGGAGGAGGAAGAAACGGTTGTGGAAGTGGAAAGCATGGAGGAGGATGAGGAATTAGTGGGGGATTCTGAAAGAGATCAGGCGGATGGAAAGACAGATGAAGACGAAGAAGAAGAAGAAGCATCTGAGGCTGAACTATCAAATGAAGATGCTGAGGATAAGAAAAAAAGAGTGAAGAAAAAGTTTCCTATTGATGATGATAATGATGATGAAGATAAAGATGAAGATAAAGGTGATGATGATAAAAAAGTTTTTAAAAGAGATTCAAAGAAACAAGTGAAGGAAATTAAAACTACAAAGATTATTAAATCTATGAAATATAGTAAAACTGATGATAATGATAAAGAAGAGGAAGATGATAAGAAAGAAAAAGAAAAAAAAGCAACCAAAATAGATCAACGAAAAGTAATAGAATCACTTAAAAAACCACTTAGCGTATTACATAAAAAACAAGAAAAAGATGACAAAGATGAAGATGAAGATAAAGGTAAAGAATCTGATATAAAAGAAACCACCCCAGCACCTAGAAAATTAGAGAAAGTGAGGCTCGCCGATAAAAACAAAACAAGGATAGCTAACATTTTACCTAGTAAACCCGATGTGGAAAAACCAAAACAAGAAGATAAAAAATCAGCCGATGTTGCGAAACCAGCGGTTGAAAGCGTGAAAAAGACAATCGAAAGCACAAAGAAAATTGAATCGATCGATAGCACGAAAGAATCCGCCGACGGCACGAAGAAATCAGTCGAAAATGCCAAGAAATTAACTGAAAGCACGAAAAAAGTTGAATCGGTGAAGGCTACTCCTAAACCTAAACCTAAACCTGAAACTGCAACGAAGACGGACGAAAAATCGAAGACGCAAGTGAAACCCGAAACTTTAACACCTGCACCGAAGATTAAGAAGCAAGCGAAACAACCGGAAAGGGCGGATGTCAAAAAAGTAACAGCGAAACCAACTTCGAGACCGTCGAAGGAAGTTTCGCAAGCGGAGAGTGAGTATTATGTGAAAATGGTTCGATACGAAAAGCGAGCTTATTCGAAGACGTTTAGTGTTTCCGCGTGAATAGGCGCTGGTGGAAGTATCTTAAGTAATAATCTAACTAAGTTAATATTCAACAGCCGTGTGTAATCTTTTATTCGCTAGCTTCTGCTACGCGTAGAAATTCTGCATTGTTTCTTTTGAATAATCTTAAGGGACACTAAAACAAATTTTTTCTCTTTAAATAGACCTTTTTGAAAGTGCACATTCTTTATCTTTATTTCCTCGTTCAATACAAGCAAACTCAGAATTTCAAAATAGATAGACGCATCTCAAAATTTCAAAATAAAACTCGTAAAGAAATTTCGCAATTTATTTTAGGTAATTAATCAGGCGATATTTTTTAGAGCAAGAGACGAAGCAAGAGCCGAAATCGAAGAAACATGTAGATGCGTCTATTACATTGTCCGAAGTGAATGATGCAATTCTGCGTGTGCCGACCTTCGTGCCAAATTTTACGAACGTTGAAAATCCGGAATGTCAGCAACATGGCAAGATATTCCTGCGACAATTGAGAGGTTACAAGTTGTGGGCGCTGCAAAGTGAGTCGATTGACTGAAATAACTCTTCATTCTATTTTCATTCAGAAGCCAAAGTTATTTTAATTACTTCAACTAAAAGTTGTTCAATGTTCAGACTAATAATTATGTTACTGAATAAGGATACGTGGGCATTGTTGAATTAACAAAGCTTTTTAATCGAAGCTTTCGGCTCGCATCTATATATAAACAATGATCGGAGGAATGTTTCTGTTTTCGAAAAATTGCATCAATTTCATCGAACCAAAGATCTGTCTTGTTTCCAGTGTTAGATTCGAGCGCAAAGATTCCGTCGAGCTTGTTACGAGGAAACGTGAATCAGTTCGGTGATTACGATCAATGTTTGGGTGTGCTGGCGCATGTTAAAATAGACGACAAGACGATAAGAATTCAAGGGAAATATTGTCTGGCTACTGTGGATCTGCAAGCTTCCCATTCAGACATGAGGCTGCCGGTCAATCTAATGCAAGCCCGCACTTTTATACGAGGAAATATGCACGACGTAAGAGAAGTTTTGTTAAAGTTAAACGAAAATAAATTGTGAAATTTATATACCGTCTGTATCTCGAGCGAAATGTAAACGAAAGTTAAAGAAGATATTGATAATGGAAATCTATTTAGATTCATATTTTTTTTAATTAAAAATTTGTTTTTTTAAATTGTATCACTTGGTACTTTTTAAATAATATTTTTATAATAGGTCTTAAAATAATCTTGATTTTTTTAAATTTAAATAACTCGTTTTTTTAAATTAGAAACTTCTCAGCAATTCGTTGTTTCGATTGAATGTTTCAGCCAGGTCATTTCATTCCAAAATTCACTACATTGAATTGGGCGCTGTGTTTACCCGCGGCGTGTTCTGCCGAGGACGCTGAACGTGCGTTAGGAAGTATCTTAAAGGATTACAATGGAACTGTTGGAATTAAATTTACGGTGAACGTCGATCCTAACATGTGTTACGTCAAGCAAAAATCTCAGACCTATTCGAAAGAGACAATCGGCGTTTTGTACGTATCTCTTTATTACACCACGAAGAAACGCAATTGTGATAAATCCATGTTACTAATTTATTTTGTAGGTATTTTTACGCTATGATTGTTTGTCTCGTTATTGTAGCGACTGTGAGGGATTACTTCGTGGAGACGCGAGGGAAAGGTACGCGGGTCTCTCGATAAGATTTAATCTCTTACGAAATTAGGTTTGCCGGAATATTTCAATACAGCGGCGATTATGGCATAATGCATGCATTTCCTTCGTAGGAAATTATTCTGAGAGGATAATCATGTCATTTTCCTTACGAAGGACGATTAAAGACTTATTGAAGGAAGCGACGGACGCTGCGGATATTACGTGTATCTACGGAATAAGAGCCCTGGCTACGATCGTTCTTTACGTTGCCCACCAGCTTATAACAATTTCTCGAATACCGTTTAGCAACCGCACTTTTCTTACCGAGGTAAGATCGTTGGACGAAGTTCGCCTTTGTGTAAGAACGCCTCGACACATCGTTTCATTGATTAAACGTTGCTCGTATAGATCGCCAATAATCCGACCAGCTCTGTTCTGCGAGTATCGTTAGTTTACACGGACGCGTTTTTGCTGCTAAGCGGTGTTCTCACCGCTTACAACATGGCGAAGGAGCTGAAGACTCGCGGTGAAATTCGCTGGTTTTGTCGTTTCGTTGCCAGATTTATCAGGTATTTTAGATTCAGTAAAAATGAGAAAAGTCCTCGCAGTTATTCGACTCAAATTCAAGAAAGAAAGGTTGCATTGAATGTTCTGTCATTGGCACGCTCTTCAGACTTTCACCGGCGTTGCTCGCGGTGGTCTTCTGGTATGCGTTCGTGATGGAACACATCGGCTCGGGTCCGCAATGGAACAGCGTCGTCGCGGCAAACGCGGAACTCTGTAAGAACAACGCGTGGACGAACCTGTTGTACGTGCAGAATTTTTTTCCATTCGAGGAGATGGTGAGTAGATAGCGAGCGACGAATCGAAAAATATTTATGGATCGTATCTATCCGTGGAACGATGGATCTTTTACAGTGTGCCACGCATACGTACCAGTTGGCCTTGGACATGCAACTGTCGCTCTTGGCGCCTATCCTAGTCTTCTTCCTGCAATACAAACTCCTCGTTGGTATCCTTCTGATGGCGTTCCTCATCCTGCTATCTGCCACTCTTCGTTACATAGCGACAATGAACAATTATCTATCTCTCGTCATCTATCACGGGATATCGTGAGTATTACAATATTTCAGACATCTTACGCGCGCGCCCTAGTAATGCAGACTTTGGCGGTATATCATTGATTGCAGATTAAAGCGCCTTTACAAGACTGCCAATTTAACTTACGCGCTGCCGCTGCACAGAGCGACGCCGTACGTCTTCGGCGTCGGCCTCGGCGTGCTGTTGCATTACGTTGGGAATAACGTCAGGATTCACAGGGTACTCCCTCCCGGCATAATCATAATCGCGCGTGATCGTGGCAGTGTTCTAATTTCAGGTGTTAGTGATCTTGGGTTGGTTGATTGCGACGGCCTTGGGCTCATGGTCGTTATTTTCACCCTGGCGCCAGGCCAGGCGGGACTACGTGTACGACGCTGAAGAGGCTACTCACTATGCAGTAATCGGACCGGTGCTGTGGGCCGCGGCTCTATGCTGGTCAATATTTGCCTGCTTCACGGGGCACGGAGGTCCGTTGTAACGCTGCGGTAACAACAACTCGATAGGCGTGTAAATAGACAGGAGCACTGACGCAATAATCACTCGCTTTGTAGGCGGCGTTAACAGATTCCTCTCCAGCTACTGGCTAGTGATCCTGAGCAGAATATCGTACGCCGTGTACCTAACGCAATTCGCAGTATTTTTCTACAATGTTGGGACCACGAGATTCTCTACGGAGTTTCAGCCTCATAGAGCAGTAAGTCGTGCGGACGAAGCGGAAATAATTTACGAAGCCGCGCAGTCTCTTGAAATTGTAGATTTATTATAAGCTTATATTCTCACCGCACATTTAGCGCTAAATCTATCTGTCTGATTATTGTCTTTAACAATATAATACAGTAATACACTATCAGTTTCTGTATAAAATACCTCTCAGAAGTATAAACGACACTAGAAAAATAATTCAAAAGCGAATTTCAGACCGCATTTAATGCTACTTTATGTGCGAGAAAATTAATGCATATATGGGTACATTATTCTTACGTTTGCAGATTGATCCTCTGGAAGTAGCGATAGTGATAGCCGCGTCAGTCGTTTTGACGTTACTTTTTGATCTTCCGATGCAGGAGGTGAAGAATGTCATAATGGAAAGCACGGACGTTTCGGCGCTCGAAGTTTCCGAGGAAAAAAAGACACGCGCGAGCGAGGATAAAAATGCCGAAACCGTGGAAACCGCGAAAGTGGCGGTCAAACATGCAAATAGTTTCGAGGATGACGAAATCGCGTCCACCGGGTGGGACTGGCAGAAGGATATAGTTCACGGTGCTACCATTCTCGAGAGGCACGACACGGAAGAGGAAATAGTAGACGTACCGACACTGAAGAAGGTGAACGGAAGGCGAATGTCATTCATCGATCATGATTCCGAAGAGGTATCGAGCAAAGATCGAGCCAAGCTAGTGACTAGAAAACCATCCAGAGACACGGAGAGTTACACGGATCGTAAGATAGGTATAAACAGTCAGAGATACGCCACGGATGACTCTGAAGAAGAAACTGTCGAATTTCTCAGAAGTCAACGGGAACATGACGAGGCTGTTGCTCAGCGGAACAGGCGTTCGTTATCCAGGACCAAAGATAAGAGACCGTCGTCAAGGGATAGAGAAAGTGACGAAGAATGGCAACGCAGAAAAAAGATCGAGGGCGATTCGAGGCAGTACAAGAGATCCGAATCCAGAGGAAGAACGTCGGCCAGGGAAGCGGACGATCGTTCTTGGGAATTCGTCGGAAAGGAAGGTTCATCCGCCAGAGAACAGCACGAATCGAAACCGCTCCTCGTAAAGTCGGTGGATATCACGAGTAGAACGTTCTCTTCCGAGAGCGAGGATGAGCCGTCGAGCCAAGGAAGAGCGAAGCCGGTACGCGCTTCGAGTTCCGAAGCAAAGACGAGCGGCGAGGAGGAGTGGGAACGTGAGTTGAGGATACGAAGGAAACAGTTTATGGAAAAACTGATCGCTCAGCAGCGCGAATCGTTGGTTGAGGGGGAGAGCGAGGCCAGCGTGGAATCCTTGACACGCAGATCCTCAGCGGAGGGTAGGATAGCCTTGCTAAGGGACGATATCACGCCTGAAGATAACATGGACTCGTGGACCGTTAGTGTTGGTCCACGGATTGCGCTTCTTGGATCCTCTCAGGAACCGAGTGAGCCCGAGGAGGATATTTACATGCGACGTAGGGAATATCGCGAACAGGGTCCACCATCGAGAGAAGACAGTCTAAGCGAGGAAGAGACAAGTCTGGACACGTCGAGGAGGCCATCCTACACCAGTAGTAGTCAGAAAACGTCCATGGAAGAGGAGGATATTAACAACTATAACTTCACGTTGACCCAGGGAAGCAAGAGAGAATCCCTGCAAGATCTGTCGCAGTTGTCGCAGGAGAAATTGGCGAGTGCCGGTTGGAACGTCGTGAAGAAAGAAGGCGATCTCTCGATCAAACCGACGTCGACTGGCTTGTTCAAACGAGAGTCCATCGTGAAGAGTCAAGCGAGCGAGGAGGATCCCGAGTACCTCCTGCCGGAGAGGCCCAAACTGGTTCAGCAAGAGCGGGAACATCCCTTCAAAACAGCTTGGCAGATGCAGAAGTCTAAATCGGAGGAGGAAGGCTTCTCGGTGTATACCATAAAGGATTCCAAGGAGCAGCAATCCGAGACTAAGACGAAGGAACCGCCAATTAAACGCGAACATAGCGGTGAACAATCCGAGGATATCGAATTGTTCGCCAATGACGAATCGGTCGAAGCCACCGTGGTGCTAAGAGGTAGGAGCACCGATACGGAGGATACAAGGACCGGCTCGACGAGATCCGGCACAGACGAGACAGATTCGGTCTCGACGGAATGCAGTAGAGCTATGCGCGACAGAAATCACCGGCAGAGCTCGACGAAATCAGAGACCGACGAAGATTCCGCGAAATTTAATTGGCCCGGCGAGGAAGAAGAAGAGGCGGCGGAAGATGAGATCTACGAAGCTGGCCAGAGAAGGAAGTCGGAGGAAACGGACTGGGACTGGGAACGCGAGGAAACTTGACGAAAATGATTTTAGACGATTGTATAGAGTGACTATGTTTTACCTTCAAATTCGGTTGAAGGTAAAGACGAGGGGAAATAATGACCGGATTGCAGTTGTGCGATTTACAAGACAGAAAATACGCTGGCAAATATACATGGAGAAATGGTGGAAATTTATATTAATCGTTATATTATATAAGTTAATAAATTATGAAGAAAATATTATATACACACTATTTTTTCCATTTTTTTTTTTCACCAGTGTTTCCTGTCGTTTTGGTAAGTATTTTGCACACGTTATGTGTTTGCGATATGGATTCTTTCGTCATTTACAAATCTGTTAATTTTTTATTTTAAGAAATTCGATAGAATATCCGGTAAACATTTCAGAGTTAATTATAGTTATTGTTAAATGATATACGAATAAGATTGCTTTTCTTAAATGTAGAAGAAATAAAATGATTCAAGTATTTGCCTTCAAAAAGTTCATGAATCTCGTCTCACAATGAAAACGGAGTAACACACAAACAGGATCGATAAAATACATCATTAAAATGTAATCATCAGAAACGCATTGTTGTCTTCCAATTCTGTGGTCAAATGGTCTTGTTAACGCTAATTATGCATCAAAAAGTCCATGAGCTATCTGTCATTTCATCTTTCTGTAGAAAACGAACATTTTACGAGTTTGTCGAAAGTACGACTTTAACAAAACATATTTTTGATGTATGATTTCACATCACTTTTTATATTAATTATGATTAGAAAGTAGACATAATTATGCAATATTGAATTAACTTTGAAATTCAAATTCTACATATAGCCTTTTTAGGTAAAATATATCACAAATGAAACTTTATTTTAGTATTATATCGAAAGAAAGAGAAAAAGGAGAGGGAAGTATCGAATCAATTATATGTTATTCTTAGTATTTTTTAAACGTTCAAGAAATTCTGACTGATATGTCACAACATTTCAATTGAAATAAACCAAATATCGTTAAGTACTGATAACGATATTGATTTCGCTTACTTCATTTGCCATTCGCAGGCTGTTCGGAGAATTCTAAGATGCAGATGTGTACTCGCAATTAATTTTAGACTTATATTGTTAGATGTAAGGCCTCGTGGACGTTTTACGTTTTTCGCGTTGAGCGCGGAAATACGCATTAGTAGGTTAAAGAGGAGAAACGGCTGATATATTTTACGAGACAAAATCTCGTAAAGAGCTCGTGCGCGAGCGCATAATGTTCACCGCTCGCTCGGGCTGGTAGGCGATCCTCGGACGGCCGGATCCACTGTGAGGTGATCTACGCTCGCATTTATGGCGCCACGGGGATTACTTCCGTTCACCATACCTACGGATCTGCGGGCGGCGGTCGCCGCTCTCACGGCGGCGCGGCGGCGGCGGTTTTCATTGCTTTCGCCCGACCGCCGCCGCGGCGACGGTGGTTTGCCTCGTTTATGTCTGTCACACGGGACACGGAGGTAAACGAAGGCTTTATACCCCCTCGCGTAAACATAGCCCCGTACACGCACTGCATAGACTGAAAAGATCGGCGCGTTGTCGATCATATTTCATGCTTACGATCTGACATCTTTATTTGTGTCGCAGCTACATTGAGAATAATTACCGGTTTCCCTACTGGCCGACACGTCACACCACAGAGAGTGCTTGCGCGGATACGCTTGGCCGTGACATGTCGCGCAAACAATTACTTTTAACCCTTTATTTTGCCGCGTTATTAAAGTGTTGGTACTGTTTTCCCGTGACATACCCAGTCTCACGAGTGCTGGTCAGCCGTAAGATTATCTTAACTAGAAAGTGTATTCACGTCTCTTTAACGTTAACGGAGTAATTTTGAGAATTGTGTAGTCAATTTTGTTCAAAATTTTTTAATACTTGCGAATTATTTGATATCGATTAAATTTTCTGTTATAGATACATAATATAATATAGAATTACATTCGTATATATCTATAAAATCTATTTAAAACAATTGCGTGGGATTGCCATAATTTTATCGCGCGCAGAACAAGATAATTTATTGACTTGCATTTAAAATATTTCGCGGGACTGAATGAGGTCCGACGTTATTACGCGGCGGAATCCTTACGTAAAATATATATATATAGGAATATCCGGAGACTTCGACGAGTGCTTCTGGTTCCCGCGCTTTCTCGGGTATGAAGCCGCAAAATTGCATAGTCAACGTGATCCCGGACGTCCGAGGAATCCGAAACGGTTGAAGCGCGAACGGTACGACCTGCCACGGATCACTTCGTACCAATTTGGACTACGATGCCCTGCGAGATCGTGGCCGTGAGCGAAAGCCTTGGAACGGGACCCTTGAAATTCTAGGCTTCAAGATCTCGGGATCAGCATGGGTCTTCATAAGCCAGGAATTCGATAGCGGTTCCGAATCGCGGGCTGTTCCGCATCCTTGACGTCTCCGTCGAACGCGGATCTTTGCCGGAGGGACGCTAGGGACGGATTTTTCTAAGTAAGCCCTCTCTCGAATTACGATCCTCTTACGAGCTTACCTCCTATGTCTTTATTTCAAAATTTTAGTTATCCAAAATAATCAGAGCAGAATAAGAGAATTCTACAAAAAAAATCTATAAAAGTACAAAAATTACGTATAATCGATCATAAATCGCATAAATCGAAATATATTTTTCTCCGCTTCTCTCTCTTTAAAGTGACTCCTAACGCCATGAAAAATCCGAAAAATATGACGATTCTCAATTTCAGTTATATCTTAGAAATTAATAACGATAATGGTAAACATTTTTTTTATGTGAAACAATATTTCTAAACTTTCTATTCTGGAGAAATGAGGACATGAAATTTCTTATAACTCCTCCCTCGATTCGCAATATGACTGATCCACGCGCCGATATCGCGATTCGGCGTTGATGAAGGTGGCGGTGACACGCCGCGCGGGACAAAGAAGCGACGTGGAAGTTGTGAAGAGGTAACAGAAGAGGGAATACAATAGAAAATATTCGTCCGGGCCCGCCTGTTATTGCCTCGCACGTACCACGCGACGTACGTGTCGGTACGTTCTTATTTACTTTATCGAGAGAAGACGAGTCGCGCGGGCGGCGCCTCTGGTGTGTTACGATTTCCACGTCTTCTCCCCGACCGTTCCCCAAGTCCCCAAGTTCCAGCCATACTCCGACCTTTTTTCCTCCATCCCTTTCTCCCTGCCACCGCCTCCCTCGCCGACCGAAGCGCGACCCTTCTTCGTCTCTTCGGAAATGCGCGCGCCGGACGTGATCTCTCCGCGCGCATCGTCTCGTTAGTATGGCTGCTTATCCGCTTTTCCCGTTCCCCGAGAGCGCAACGTGAATGCTGCGCGTTTCTTCTCTATTGTCGTTGATTTCGGCTTGGTCCACGTGCAGCGTGTGCACACGCGTCGCACACGACGGCGACGCGTGTCCACACGAGCGCACACGCCGACGACGGAGTTCGCGCGCAACCCTCTATATCCTGCGAGACGTGCCCTGACTACCATCGTGGGCTCTCTCTCTCTCTCGCTCTCTCTCGATTTTCAAGACCCGGTTCCGTTCTCCCCGGTGTGCACCATCCGGGATGCCGTCGCGTAACGGCGTTTCTCGAGAAGTATGTGCCTCTCTTGCAGCGCCAAACGGCCGAAGAACACCTCGCCAACATAAATACCACGAAATCAAAACATAAACTTTCAGCATTGCAGTAGTTGCACCTCCTATTTTCATGGCAAGTTTGAAATTCGCCCAAGTCCGCAAATTAAAATTTTTGTCATCGTATTGAAATATGTATTGAATCGCAGCAGCGGATATATTAATAAGTCTCAAAATTACTTAAACTTTATTAGTAAAGGCAGATGATTCTTTAGTTAATCATATTTGTGAGAAACGAAGAAGTCAGTGACGATTTTAAGCCATCTACGTTAGAATCAAAACGCTGGCAGTTATTTCTATAATAACTGGAAGAATCTAATCATAACTGCTGAGCTTACATGGCGTTTATCAAATTCCGCTAATCTCAAACAAGATCTTTTGCGCGATTGTGAGCACCGTTGTTTTTTCTTTGCCAATTAAATGTGGTTAGAGCAGGATCGTAAACAGGTTCGTGCGCGGCGATGATGCTGCGCGAGGAAGAGAGGAAATCCCGAACAACAAGAACTCTCGAGTGACGCTCGAAGGCGAGGAGAAACGTCTAACGCTACGGAGACATTTGCATACTTGGGTATTCATGCAGGGAAAGCTTTCGTCGGCACATTACAGGATCCGGGATTGTTGCACGTGAATACGCGACACTGTCTGGGGAAGCGGCTGCGAGAACAGCAAAGAGCCGGCAGGAGAGACATTGTTAATGCGAGTAGAGTGTGCGCGGCCGGAGTATTCGCGACTCGCGATCGCGAGTATTTGATGTAAGTAAATTGTGAGATATGCGCCTTGCGACGTAATCGGAGCGTCGCGTCGTTCTTAATGTTTCGCGGAACCGAATAGCGCTTTTTGCGCACTGAATATTTTTCAGCGTTCAGACACAATAAATGATCCAAATAATTTCAGATTTAATTGACGTTGTCTTTAATCGCCGCCTGCGATCGTTGCTACCCGATCGCGTCCCTTCGATATCTTAATCCTCTACTAACTCTTCCTTGAGGCTCGCGAAAAGTCACTCTCGAACTACATGACGTATTACTAATCAATTCGTGCTCGACGAGATGAGAGAGGTATTCTCTTTTTCTTCTTTCCGCGAAGATGGAAAAGTTGCGCCGGTCTCTTTTACGAGATCGTCGTCGTCTTCGTGCCACCGAGCCGGATAATTGCTTCGATTATTTACAAGATTTCCTCGTGGCAGATTAAAGCGATACCACTCCCCATGACGCAATACTTTCCCTTCCTATCTCTCTTTTGAGAAATCTCCCGCTTCCTTTTTCACGCGCGACTCGTACCTTCCTTCGTCGCGCGCCTTCCTATAAAGCCTAATCCGATCACGATGAAACGAGGTGTCCGTTCAAGTGTAATTCCGCGATAATGGATATTGCTATTCAAAGTATCTCTCGCATTAAATGACAAGTCTCATCGCGACTTTGCCAGCGGTAAAGGAGGAATGTGACGCGGTCATGCTGTACGTAGAAAAAAGGATTTAGCCAATTTCGATTTTAATTTAATTTAATGGCTCAGCGAGAGCCTGTCTTGATCTGTCCCAAGAAAAAAATATAGATAGAGTAAGTTTGCTGTACGAAATATGACGCATAAAAAGCATAATAGACAGGAATATTTTATAAAAATATGCGACGTATGCGAATATTTTAACAGGACAATTTTTCTCGATTAAACTTTACCACTTTATACTCCGCGAAACGTTTAATTGGACAATCTGACGGTACTGTCGCAAGAAGTATTCGTTTAATTTATTTACGTTTATCCTTATTACGTCTCCCAAACGCTATCCGATTCCAATTGCCTTCCTATTCCATAATCAATAAGGATAAGGAAGCGCCTCGCTCAACGGCAATAAATCGGATCCGTGTGTAATTTCGCAGGCTCTGGCGGGGGCCCAATGAGAGGCACTTGATATTGAATTATGAATGCGTCAAGCGCGTGATGGGAGAGGCGACGTGATGAGCCGGTGATGTCAATGGAACGGGCGGGAGGAACGGGTTCGCGCGCTCGCACGGAGCGTGCCGCAACCGATACCGCATCGTAAGGTATTATAAGTTCAGTCGAATATCCTTCGTGGGAATGAGCGGCTTGCGCCCGCGAGACTCACCTTTGCATTACTACTATAGCTCGTCCCCAAGCGTAATCTCTAAGCTCCTAAAAGGTATTCACCCCTTTCAGCCCGACCCGCCGCTCCACTCGCTGCTCCCTTATAGACCGTGCCGTCTATACTTTCTCTCTTTCTCTCTTCCTCTCAACGATGCCGACCTCGAACTTGGCGTTATCGAAGGCGGTGCCGAGAGATAAGACGCCTTCCGCGGAAAAACCAAAGTTCTTGGAATCATACCGGACGTGATTTGTAACGCTATGTTTCTGCGTAGAAAAAAAAACAGCTATCTCGAATTATATGCAAAATTTTCCTAATTTAAATTTTATAGGCAGAGTACAATCTAGAAGTTGTCGCGAGCTGTATACTGTTAATGCCATTAAATATACATTTCGTGAGATCACTGGCCTTTTTTCGCCACGTGCAAAATTTTTTTCTCTGAGATATCGAAGTAACGATATAGGAACGCGTAGAATAATAAATTATATTTGACAATAGCAGGGACTAAAGTGTTTTGATGACGCGTCTGAAATAAATTTCAGAGCGATGACTTTCAAGATGTCTCAGTCAAAAGCTCGTCAAATCAGTATTTAATCATTCGTGATGCGTTCCGTAAGAAAGGCTGTTACAGCTTTTTTCAACAGCGCGTTATTTGCATAATCGCTGCCGGATGATTTTGCATCACCGCGCGAATCATGCGTGTTCCGTATCACCCTAGTACGCAAAATGTGCTCCTCGCGTTTCTTATCCCTAATTCTCGTTGCATTTTCATCATTCCGTTTCTCGTTTTCACCTATCTCGAATTTCCAATATAACTTGATAAATGCCGATAAAAATTTGATCGCTGCTCTCGCACCCGCTTTCTCCTTCGGTCTGCGCTTACGCGGAGGCGCGAGCGCGGTAACCGCGCGTTCGCGCGTAAGTACGCGCGCGCGGCCCCGCGTGTGCGTGGGTGCGCGCATGCACATATGCGGTCGCGTTTTATTACATAGACAAAAGGGCCGTGTCGGCTACTATCAATAATTGCGCGATCGGCGCGCAATCAAACGCGCTCGGCGATGCACATTGAATAATATTCGTATCGTATCAAACGGCGAGCCATTCGCGGATACGCGGCAAAATTTTCAAGCAAATAATGGCCGATTGCGTAAAGCAATTTCGCGGCTCATTGCTATTGAAACGTACGCCTATCTCCTCCTCCCTCCCTCCCTCCCTCCCTCCCCCCTCTCGCTCTTCCACCGCCGAAACGGACGTGCCAGCAGGAACGAACAATTTTTCCGACGAATATTTTGAATATCGCAGCTGGAAAAAATGTGAAAACGGGAAACCCGTGAAGAGGAGGATTATTCGCGGCGTTTCATCGCAAAATTAAATTTAAATTTGCGCCGGAATCAGCGAATTACTTCGATGCCTCGCAACCACAGAGTGTATGCTCATCAATAAATATCTGCTAATTTGTTACACGAATTACAATGTCACAATTTATAAAATCATACATGTGATTATGGGCATAGTATCTTTGAACCATTGCTATATGTAGCATGAAAGAGATGACATTTTTCTAAACATAGTGCTATACCTCCGCGTTGAGTCAGCAACATAAAAAAAGAGAGTCACGCTGCGCAAGTCGTATGGATGTTCTGCGCAATTGTGTTGCAATATATTGATTTATTTAGTTCGCTATTTTATTATAAAAATGTAACATTCATCTTACACTCGCGCGAGTGCGGTTGCGGGAATACACGTGCTCGAGATGCAATCTCGAACGTGTAACACAACGCGTATAAAGTCAGAAAACCTTATTTTTTTATCACACTTCGTAACGGAGGTGTCACCTTATCTACGTGTTATACAACTAGATGTGTGTTATCGTTATTGATACTCACTCGCGCTATGCATTTTTCTCGTTTTTATTTTCAGTGCAAAAAAGTTTCCTGTTTATATTAAATATTTAATGCACGATCGCGTTATGATAATACGTGTAACGAAGATAGTGGTGTCCCGAATACAATTGCCATTATATCTGATGGTTGAATTTATAAGAATATACCTTGTTTTTTATGAACTTAATAAATTATAATATTTCTCTTATACTGAGCAAAAATATGCGGTGAATGAGCACAGTGTGAAAATTCATAGTATATGATAGGTTGATATAACTCGTATATAAATGCATGAAATTCTATTCAATATTCCGTTATATGGTATGTAAATAAAATGACTAGACTATATCTATATATCATGTAAAGATGTCTTCGCGAAAAACTTGGTAAGATCTTGAGAAAAATCTAGCAGGACTTTTTATAGGAGATAGTTAGAGAAAGAGAAGAATTTTGGATCTTAAAAAAATAGAAAATATATTTGCGATATATTATATAGTGACACGATAAGATTTTTGTTTACGTTTCATCTAGCTTTCTTTATCCATCATAACTAACGTAAGAAATTTAATATCTGGCATAACGTAAGCACGCCTTCACACAAATTTTCTATGATGTGAAGCGGATAAAAGCTGCATAGATAACTGAATTTTAAACATAGCTCGAGATACGTGTTCTAATAAAGAGCCGAGCTTTAGTATTTTCATAAAACGCTTAACCCTTTGTCTACGGCAAACATATTACCTACACATGTCTCGAGAGTTTTTATATTTCCATAAGCCTTTTATGGGTTCATTTTATGAAATTAACTTTTTCACGCACATAAATAAATTTAATAAATCTCTTTATAAAAAGTAACCGTTATGAAAGAAAGTTAAGAGAAGCTTTTAAAGTTACTCTATTACTCTGATTAAACCAACTCTACTTAAAACTGTTTTAAAAAAGATCCCACAAATTACATTTAAAAAATTAAACTAAATTAGACATTAAAAATTAAGTTAAATATTTTTATGCGATAAACATTAAAATTTATATATCTTTATGTATATCTTTATTATCGTTTATTTTAACTTGACACGAGATAAAAAGTCGTCAGCAAAATTCTAATTTCAATTTATCAAAATAATTATAATTCTCTTTATAATTCTAATTTAATTCGAATATAACTTCCCGATACGCATTCGAGATACGAATTGAATTTAAAATAAATCAAATATGCCACATTATACTTTTCGAAATAAATTTTGGCACATCCTTCCAGGATGTAGCGTTTCGCGTGACCACGGCAACGACCGCGCTTCCGGTAATCTCTTTTGGCATCTCATTGCTGTGCGCATACAGGTTGCATCGGCAGGCGAGCGTTACCATTATCATAGGTAGCACGAAGCGTCATTGCCCTAATTGGCGTCGGTCGGCCGAACGTTTTGCATTCGGTATAGCCGCGCAGTTGCGCGCGGCCACGCGTGATTTCCCTGTGCACGACCGTCTGCACGCATCACAAACTCCGAAAGGGTGCTCTTTCACCGGGCTACCACCGCCAGCCGGGATGGGGTCACCATATCGGATGGACGATTGGTGGGCGGCGGGAGATAGCGGCGCCGTCACCACGGCCGGAGGGGTGAGACCCCGGCACGATGGTACGATGGTAGGAGGGCACATTGCGGCTATTCCAAAACAAACATACGACTTGGACAGGTCGAATCGTTTCCTGGTTGGAAACTTGCCTGGAAATCGTGGCTCGTACACGGAAGGCGCGAGTTATTGTTGGCGTTTCGGTCGACTGGTGCCGATCGACTGGTACCTCGTGAAGTCTCGCGCGTTTATACGCGTAGAATTATCGCAGAAGAACCCGGTAGATTTTGGGATTTTGTAATTCTCTGGCAGGTTGGTGAATACATAGTTAATGTTACGCCGAGTGAAAATCGTGATTATGATTAAGAATAAAGAAAAAACAAATTTACAAAAGAACAAAGTGGCAAAAAATTTAAAAAGATACAAAATCAATTTGTTTGTACTCGAATAATGCGATCAAAAAATATCAAAAAGACTTGAAAACTCGGCAAAGTGTCAAAAGCGGAGGCACACGCGTGCCATAAACGTTGGTGACAACCTGTAGATTATACATATAAGCGCGCAGTGAGTACGCCCGCGGGACAATCGTCGAAATTAGATCCGATGACGGAGGTGATTGGCCGATCGGTCGGTTTGTGAAGCGCCGCGGGGGATGCTGGACGACGGGTCGGTATGTTCGGTCGGGCTCCCCGACATCGGAGGAGGGAGATTCTTCGCCTCGCTCTGTAGAAGAGAGATAGCGCGGGCATTATCGGGGAACTAATTAAACTGGAGTATAAGAAATGAAATAAAAGGGGAAGCGCGCGCGCGGCAAGGAGGAATCCTCTCGTTCCTCTCTCGCGAGTAGACGGCAGACACCAACCGTGCTGGCCAGGTGCTCAACCTGGATACGTCGTGCTTATCTATACTTACCTTACCTATCTTACGTTGCGTTAGGTCGGAGGTTGGCTCGCTTGGGGGGGGGGAAGGGGGTCGGTCGATGGAGGTGGCCTTACCGCGCCACCCCCTTACTCTCTGCCGCTTGGTTGCTGACGCCGCCGCCACCACCGCCACCGCCGGAGGCCGGAAAGTAATTAGGCTGGAAGCGAGAGATGTGGCGGATATTGTACCGTGGTAGCTGTTTCCCTACTCGCGCGATGTGCCGGCAGGATGGCTATAGAGTCATTGTTATCTAACTTAAATGAACCGCGTAACAATATCGTTAGAGGCGTTTCGGTATCGCCGGCGTCCGGGGCTTCTTCATCGTGGCCATCGGGACATCACGGCCTGGTCCCGAGCTCGATGCATCTTCGGCTTATAATCGCGCGTGCAATTCGGGCCGTGCCTGCAATATTCGAAACGTCGCTGATGGCGTTGTATAACGTTTAAGCAACGTCGACAAAATTCAGGGTATGTGGTATAGATCGCTTTTCGCTCTATATTATTGGGCTTTGGTTGGCGAGGATTCTAGTCATGTGCCATAATTTCATAACAACATTAAAGGTGGTATTCATAGTCGGATCTTATATCTAAGATCGTCTTAAGTCTGGTCAAAGGCAGTCTTAAGACTCCGTCCAGCAAATCAAATGACCGTATTAGCAACTTAAGATATTACTTAAGACGGTCTTGAAATAAGATCCGACTATGAATATCGGCCTAAAGGCCCTTATATCTAACAGTATATCGCATTTTCTTTTACGATATTCAAATCATAACTAACAAATGATAAATGCAAATAAAAAAGTATATAATATGGGAAAACATACCTAGAGAGGCAAGTTGAGTACGAAGAGGTCATAATAAAAGAGTGCAAGGAGAGATAGATTCTCAAGAAGAGGACGTTCGCGACGTTATCGAGGACGGTCTCGAGAGTGGAAATTAAACGGGACTCGGCAAGAGCAGATGAAACAATTTTTCGACGAGTTGGTGCTTGGTGCGAGAGAGGGGAGACGGGGAGAGGGGGGTGAGAAAGGACAAGCCGGGAAGAGCAAGAAAGCGAGTGGGTGGGATTTCAGAGGGGGTGCCGCTATCTCGACTTATTTTCACGGATCGGATTTCTCCGGGCCGGGGGTAACGGTATCAGCGGTTTTCACGTCCCGCGGCAATTACATTAAAAGTTTCTGTAAGGGGCGCGAGAATTGAGTAGGAAGACGAGGGCACAAAGAGAGAGAAAATGGGAGGAGCGTGGCGGGTGGAGGACGACGACCGGCCGTGAGAGAAGAGAGGAACATTCGACGTGGAGCGCGAAGGAGCAGTCCATTTCGCATAGAGGTCGGCGAAGAAGAAAGAGAGGCGGAGGTAGATCGAGCGGAGAGAGAATAAGAAATGGCCGGGACGCTCGCTAACGATCCACCAAGGTTTTTATCTCGTCATTCCTTAACGGTCGCCGCTGTTATTTAGTGCCTCGTCATTATAACCCCGACCGCCTCGCGTTTCGCCACTCCACTCCCTCCCTCTCCCCAACCGACTCGCCATACAGCGGCATCGAGTCACCCCTTCTTGCTCCCGCTATTAATTGTCCATTCACCCTCGTCGAAGTCAACGCGCTCCCTTTTTTTTCCTTTTTTAATTTTGTCGTCGCGCGTTTGCGCGAAACTGAGGGAGGGTAAATTCGATATCGCGAAAGAATCGCGAGATGAAAATCTTGGATTCTCGCCCGAATATTCGACGACTCGTCGGTGCCTGACGCTAATTATTATTCAGCGGAAACAACGGATGACAGCGCCTTGACGCCGTTTTCAATTCTCAGCGTGAAAGAAGAGCGCGTTTCTCTTCATGGATATTCAAGTCACATTGAATATAATAAGGAGCGCAAATTGCGACGACGATTATTGCCAATTACACGATATTTGAGTACAATGGAGAGTGTAATCGATTAACGTTCGGACGAATAGTGATCGATTAATAAATCAAACAATTTTCAGTTTTTGTGAACATCTGGTTTTCGTTATAATTAACAGATTTTTGGCTCTTCTATGAAGATAATTCTAAAAGTCTCTAATGCGCGTAGAGTTCAACTTTACGACGATTAAGCATAAAAAATAAGGAACTTGGTACGATTCAATAATAAAGTCTACCTGATCTATAGCGGCCATTCCAATCGGAAGAAGCCCCTAAGTAGAGATAAAATGTCTGGCTGAGACAGCTTCCGCGACGAGTCCACGTTAATCCAAACAGCCGGGATATTTTAATCAGGCCGATACCGCGAGGCAAGGGTTCCACTTTGTATTTACATATCAAAATTATTGGTGCTCTCCCGGCAGGATTACCGTCTGTGGCTGCCGTTTCCGGAACAAAAGCAGAGCTCATTGAGGACCGTCGAGCGATTCTCCGATGTCCAATACGAGGTGTTCCTGAGAAATATCCCGGTCGTTGGCCGATATCGGCCGAGAGGGGTGGGAAAGTCGTCGTCGAAGAAAGCGCGGTCTTCACGTTTTCATGTCTCGCTCTACGAGCGGCTTTAATTACCTGGTCCACGGTACTTTTTGCCCATTGACTTTTCCTCGTCGCGCATATCTCCGGTGCTAGAGCGCGGCGCGGTAAGTCGACAGAGCTAATTACATTTTGATCGTAACGCGCGATTCTCTAGCTTCGTCGCGTAATTCCGTCGAATTTCGGAAGCCAAGAAAAAATGGAAGAAAGATGTGTACGCGAGCACGCGCGTTCGTACACTGTAAGGAGCGACGATTAAAACCAACGATATATCTAACGTTCATCTGACTTTGCCGTTCCTTCCCTACTTATCTCGGGCTCGCCGACAACAGCGCGAATCCACCCCGAATTCGCGTTGCATTGTCGCGCGACCTTTTTCTCCCCGCTGTATACCCTCCTCCCTTTTTCCAGACCGATTAATAGAATGGACGGAACGGGAGGCGGTAATATCGCGAGGATATGAAAAATGCATTCCTTGCGGTGTAGTCGATGGCGGCAACGGCGCTGGGAAGGGGCCAAACTTTCGAGACTTCGGTTTCAGAGCGCGAGCACAGCACTCCCGTGGAGCGAGGCGACGTTGGCGGTTGCCGGGGGTTGCCGGCATAGGAAAGAGTCGGCGGGACGGGAAAGGGGTGCGACGACCGACAGGGGGATGAAACGGAGACTGTACCGTGCGGCACGACACGTCTCGTTCTTCCTCATAATAATATTTAATCCGATCCATTGCACGGTACAGCAGTTCGCTCTTACCCCAACCTACGAAATCCTTCAGGGTTCTCTATCCGATGAAAGTATCCGCGGCGCGGTGGATTCGTCCCTCCTGCTAATACTTAGACATTCGCAACGCTTCGAGTCGCATGCATTTCGCGTTTGCCAGCATATTTCATAATTTTTTTTTCCAATGTATATCGCGATTTAGTATTTTGAATTGAAACGCGAGTAAATACATCTCGCTTATATTCGCGCGTGTAAATAAGCTCGCGTTAACTGAATTTTGTGCAATTAAATTATATTTAACTCATTTTCATTTGTTATATTATTGCTCGCTTATATTTGTCAAGATATTTATGAACATTCGCAAACTCACAGTGATAATCTCCTTTTGCTTTGATATAGCATACGAATTCTTCGTAAGATTTTTCCACAAACATTGTGCATTATGGAAATATAAGTAATGTTTAAAAAACCGATACATCATATAACAGAATTATGCGTATAATTATGTTTAAAAAAAAAAAATAATTTTTTTATCTTTTCGGGAGAATTTTTGGCAGGTGGCCAAATGGAAACAGCAACCATGCGATATCTCTGGGATGTCTGGCGCTCGCTCTTGAAAATATTTCGAGACAGGCTCTCGGTGTAGCCGAGATAGATATCGTTTCAGACTTCAGAGCCGAATACGCGAACCGGAAGCGCGGTGTCGCTTCACGGGCCGGCGATTTCGCTTTGCTTGCTGCCTGTTGAATTCTCTGCCAATTATGCAGTGTTTGTAATACGCATTTGGGCTGCGTCTTTGCCTCTTGTAGACGCGGAATATATACGGACGAAGTTGCGGTGGCGAAAGTTAGAATAACGCATCAGGCACACTCATTTTAATTGCAATTATCTTCGCGCGGGAAGACGCGATGCGCATCCGTATGAATACTGTTTTTCCAGGTTTGTGTGCTTATGAAAAATTAATACAAACCTATTTTCGTGAAATTAAACACGCGAGAGAAAGAGAAAAGGAGGGAGGGAAAGAGAGAAAGAGAGAGAGAGAGAGAGAGAGAGAGAGAGAGAGAGAGAGAGAAAGAGAGAAAGAGAGAGAGAGAGAGAGAGAGAGAGAGAGAGAGAGAGAGAGCTCTATTGAATATAGAAAAGACACGCCGCACCCGAGAGTTACTTTCGTTCGATCTCGATCCAATTTGGTTCACGGACGCTCCACCTCCCGCGGACTTACGAGTAATAAATAACGATTTCAAACGTCAACCAGGAATTCGCCGCAGCCAAATTGATACCATAGATCAAGCTATGGAAAAATGGCTTTGGCGTACCAGACTGACTTTCTCCGTTCAATAAGGGACTTCCTCGGACGCTTCCTGCGACGCGACATCGGGAAATCGACCTGGGACACGATTCTTGAAATTGATACTGTCTTCTAAATTTTCAGATGACAGAGTTTCTTTTTGGATATTTTCGCGATCTTGCTTTATCGCAAGAAAATCCGCTCCTCTACATGTATGTGTGTGCGTGCAGTGTGTATCGGCAGTGCTACAATTCTTCTCGCGGTTTGTAAAATAATAATAGATTGTACGAATAAAACGGAGCAGACGCGCTTGCTTTTGTTTATCGCAACAAATATATCGAGAAGTACGCGAGTAAAGATATTAGGACCTTTTGGAAGTGATGACGTTCACAGGCACATACTTTAAAATACAAAGCGAATGCCTCGCAGTAAAAGGAAAAGGTTATACGCATGAAATATAGAATATGCTGTTTCATGCTTTTACTTTAAAAGAAACGCTCTTCCATCTTCAGCTAAGAGTATTTGCTCCATCTTTATGGATGCGACGCAATATGCCTTTGGTCTATAAAATTAGACATTTTACCCAATAAATTCATTATACGTTCGCGACTTGAATTTTGCGCGCAACTCGGTCATATAAGTACAAGTTATATAGTCTAGTATATAGTTACATTATATAGTTACATATACAGATATCTCTAAAGTGATATAGACCGTCGAGAAATCTTTTGTTTAAATTTTTTTATAAAATTCGCTCTTGAGTTTGTCGCGAGCGCTACATGCACAATCTTTCTCGTGGTTTACGAGATAAAAATTAATCGAATAAAACGCGGTAGACGTTCTGGCTCACGGCACCAATACAAAAGATATTACGGGCGTCGTTGCGTCCTTCGTCCCTGCCACCAAAGTGCGCCAGTTCAGGGGTGAGCAATTAAAGCGTTTCACGATCGTTGACGTCGGGACGTCAACGTTATCGTTATCGTTCGCCCCGCAACTGCGAGGGAACGCGGTACCGTGCGAAATAGTACCTCTGGCACTCGACGTGGCGCCCGCGCCGCGCCGGTGTCGTGGTAAAAGCGAATTTGGGAATTCGTCCAAATGTTAGCTCATCGGTTAAATCCATGCAACGAGGGGGTGATAGAGGGAAGAGACCGGGGTATTTGATATTGTAGCACGGCATGGGGAGAAGGAGGTGGTCGCGTTATAGGCGAGAGCGTCAACCGGCAGCCAGCCCTCTGTTTACCATATAGATGACTCGTTAGCGAATGTTAAATCACTGTATTTGCCTAGTCGGGATTTATCATTCATACTGCGGGTCAATCTACCCCGCTCCTCGCGACAATAAGTCAGCCTGCGTTCATGTTCCCTCGCTATCTGTTCTAACTGCCAAAGACTCGTCGCGCATTCACGTTTATACGTAATTGATTCGTCAGCACGATGATTCCTGCGCTTTCTCGTAACTCTTTTCGGCCCTGTATAATGTAACTTCTGATAAACTCTAACGCAATTTTGTGCAATTTCACGTGTCATATACGCGTAATCGGTTTCAGATTCGCCGCAATAGAAATTGTCGACTTGAAACGTATGCCGAAGCGCGCGTAAAAAAAAAATGGTTTTAAGTATAAGTAGATTTTTATTACTTATTTATTACGTAAATTTATGATTGTTATAAAGACACACACAATGAAAGTGAAACGATGTGCGATACGGTTGCATCGAACGATTTCAAGACGAGCTTACGTTTACGTAGGTCCAGTGAATGTGTGCTATATATCGTTGCATCTTATTCATCTATACTTGGCGATTGTACGGACACACGTTTCTTGATTATCTCTTAGCTACGCCATTTCTGTCGCGATTATAAATGGCCTGTTTTGTGTCTACGGTTGAATAAAAGCGCGAAGCGAGATAGAGCGGAGCGGCGCGCGCGGAGAATGAAATAAAATAAAATAAAAAAAGAAAAAATCACTGTGATTAACGCAGAACGCAATTAGTCCGCGAAGTAAAAGCGAGAGCGCTCTTTTTTCCCTCTTTCTCTCTGCAGACCCCCCACGTAAAAATGGAACCGGCTTCCGCCTGAAATTGAAATGTCGGCGTGAGTGAACACTTATGGCTGCTTCGAGCGCCAACGTCGAAGGATGGAAATGCACGTCAGTAGATTTGCACTGTCAGTCATATCCTCTTGAGCTTACGGTTTAAAAAAATGTTTTAGATTCTTAATGAGAGAAACTTTAATGAATTTAGTAGAAACTTGTAGAGAGTTAATTAAAAATGCTGTTCGACTCTCAGAAAGTGCTATTTGAAGAGTCGGATGATACTTTTTATAAATTTAGCTTATGAAACGTGGAAATGGGCAGGAAATGGAAGGCTCGAATTGCAAAAAATAGAAATGAAAGGCCACAACGTGCGCGTTTCAGCTTGAAAAGCGTAAAATTTTTCCCAGAAAAAGAATAAAAACTGAAAAAATGCACATGCCAGTGAAGCGAAAGAATTAATTCAGTAATAAGTTAAATAATTGTATATTAATATCAATTTCTAGTAATATTAGCAAGCAATTATACAAGTGATTATGCATATACAAATTCAAAAGTGGATAGTTTCGCCGCGGCATAGTTTGTTAATGGCTTACATGAGACCCTGACACTTTCCGCATGCTTATTTTTAATATCGCAGATCTAACACTCGAGGTGCCATGAGTACCCAGGTATTCTTCGACGAGACACGAAAAGCGGAGTAGGTTCAACCTGTCTCTGCGTCTCCGTTCCGTTTGTCACCCGCTCTCGCCCATAGACGCGGTAAACAAAGCTCTAATGAAACTTCTAACGAGTCAAATCTTATTATCATTCAGAATGGAGCGAGGCGGGCGGAAGAAGAGACACGTCGAAAGACGGAGGAGAGCCCGTTGCTGAAAAAGGCTACGTTCCTTCGTTTGAGGAGTAGGTAAGTTTAGTTACTTCGCGTGCATAAACATACCCTATTACCTGAAATAACAGCAGCACCGGTTTGGTTCGTGAATTTCAAATCGGAGTTTTCTATATAGAAATATTCAGCGTTTTCAGCTGTAATAAAAATCAATCCACCGCGGAGTAAAAAATGACTCGTTTCACTGACGATCGTTGAATACTGATACAGAGATATTTTCAATATTTTAATATCCATATATAGTAAAGTGTGAAGAATTCATAGATTTTAAGACGCCGAATTATTTCTTGTATCACATTTAATGGCTAACAATAAAAGTATTTGGTTAATTAATAAAGTGCTTTCCCCCTATTATTTCAGTATCCTTATCAATTATGCGTAAAATGGACCGTTTCTTGGAACCAAATCTGGAGTATTTATGATATATCCCTAACTTTTAATGTTTCGCAAAAGGGTTCAAAAAGAACAGTCGAGAAAATGCTGGGAAATGAATTGGAAAAAATTATAACGCGAAGAGCCGCCTCAAGACAGAGGCTGAAGCACAAATTCGGATTATTCTCAATTAATAAATACCAACCGACGGCAGCCACCTTTTAAAGCTATTCTCGATCTCGTAAAGGGATATCTGTTCAAAGACAGATTAATTAATTCCAGCACTCAACAAAGTTGTAATATCGCGCTATCTATCACGCGCCGTTGTTTAACGACGTTTAGTCGGAAATATTTATTATTTGTTTATCAATTAACTTTAATTTCGCGCATATTGATTACAATTATTACGTATGTAATCACCTTCACAATTTTTATCTATTCACGCGGCTGGAATGCATGCAGATACGCGTGTCTTCGCGAACGGACAATCTGAACGTAAAAGTTACAAAGTGAATCAAAATAGCGGGAGCTGATAGGACAGCGAAACTGCTCAAGTTTGCCGATACACCCTCGCCAATTCAACCCATATTCCCGGTGCCGCGACTGCGAGAGAGAATCACTATTGGAAAGTTACCTTACAAATTAGAGTAAATGAAATTAAAAGAACTTTCCTCCCTGCAGCCTGAATTTTCAAGGAAGTTTGCCGTTGGAAGCAAGCTCTTGCATTCGTCCGAGTTCTATGTATAATGAGAAGAGAGCGACAATCGCGTCGTTCCCTCTCAGCCTGTCCCTTTCTCTCCCTTCCTGTTCCTTCGCCATTTCTTCACGAAGTGGGATAGCATTTTTCTTTCCCTTTTTTCCTCTCCTTACTTTATCCATTGGCAAAATTAACAAGGCCGCGTCCATGAAATGCGACTAAGTTCTAACACAAAATTTTTGGGCAAATGTTTTGACGAATAAAACATCGAGATACATATTTTCAATGATGTTAATCTATTTGATGTACTAAAATGAATGTTTCAGTTAATTCCATGTATAGTTTTTGCAGGAAATACATTTCATTGATATAGGTATAAAATTTTTCGCACAAAAATTTTGTACACGATTAATACTTAAAAAAAATTAAAAAATAGCAGTTCGTTTACATATTATTTCGAACATCTATTCCATGGTGCGAACGTATATAACTTTATAATTGCATAGCGCAGAGGAAGCAAGTGTGTGAGTAAATATTCTGTCTGCGAACCGGAAAAAAAAACAGTTTTAAGATTTAAGACTGCAGTACAAATACAGAATGCGCCTGATGTAATGCGCTTTCGTCGAAAATATTGTTCGCGAACGCAAAGCGAATAAAATGTAATTCGAGGCGCGGATATTAATTTACATGAAATTTAATTAAATCTTGATTAAATTTAAGCGCGCTCGTGTCGGGCGTGTCGAGATCGAACGCGGCTCGCGCGCAGCATTTGATGTATTTAATGTTGACGTCATGAGTTAATTGATATTATTTACAAATAATTATTACGGATGCGCGTGTGTGAGATAATACGGATAAGTCGCTGAAATTATATGGAAGGATTTGCAGGCGTGACAATTATTTTAGGAAGCAAGTATTGATTTCTTGCTGGGTAAACGTTATTCGAAGGTATATCAGTTATTTTATTGAGCATATGCTCACAATAATATCGTAACGTGTAATCAGATCTTCTTCGTTAAATTAAATTCATACGGGATGTATATGGGAGGTTCAGAATTCATGGTAAATTATATAAAATAAAATTATTGTTAAACAATGATAAATTCAGAAGCATTTCTTGAGTGTCTCGTTATAGACTTGTCTAAAGAATTTT